>NC_081294.1:140551218-141176218 GCF_030435805.1 Mustela lutreola
GGTATTTGTCTTTCTGTGACGGGCTTATTTTCTCAGCATTATACTCTCTAGTTCCATTCATGTTACTTCAAATTACAAGATCTCATTATTTTTTATGACTGAATAGTATTCCACTGTACATATATACACGTATTTCTTGATCCATTCCCCTATGGATAGACAACTTGGGTTGCTTCCATGCCTTGGCTATTATAAATAATGCTGCTATAAACATAACAGTGCATATATCTTTTTGCATTCATGTTTTCATTTTCTTTGGGTAAATACCTATAGTGGAATTACTGCATCACATAATTCTTTTTTTTAATTGTTTGAGAAAACTCCATACTGTTTTTCACAGTGGCTAGACAACTTTGCATTCCCATCAAGAGTGCAAACCCCAGGGCTCCTGGGTGGCTCAGTTGGTTAAGCAGCTGCCTTCGGCTTAGGTCATGATCCCAGGATCCTGGGATTGAGCCCCATGTTGGGCTCTCTGCTCAGTAGAGAGCCTGTTTCTCCCTCTCCATCTGCCTGCCTCTCCGCCTACTTGTGTTCTGTCAAATAAATACATAAAATCTTTAAAAAAGAGTGCAAACCTGTAAAGAGGGTTCCTTTTTCCCAAATCCTCACCAACACTTGTTTTCTGTGTTTTAAATTTAGCCATTCTGACAGGTGTGAGGTGATATGTCACTGTGGCATTGATTTGTATTCCTCTGTTGATGAGTGATGCTAAGCATCTTTTCATATGTTTGTTGGCCATCTGTATGTCTTCTTTGGAAAAATATCTATTCATATCCTCTGCCCATTTCTTAATTGGATTTTTTGTGTTTTTGGCATGGAGCTATACAAGTTCTTTGTGTACTTTGGAAATTAACTCCTTATCAGATTTATCACTTGCAAATATCTATTCTGTAGGTGGTCTTTTTGTTTTGTTGATTGTTTCCTTCTCTGTGCAGAAATTTTTTATTTTGGTGTGGTCCCAGTGATTTAATTTTTCTTTTGTTTCCCTTGACAAAAGGGACATATGTAGAAAAATGTTTCTACTGCTGATGTCAAGGAAATTATTGCCTATGTTTTCTTCTAGGAACTTTATGGTTTAAAGTCTCATATTTAAGTTTCTAATCCATTTTAAAAGTTTTTTGGGGGTATTGTATGAGAAAGTGCCCAGTTTCTTCTTCTTTTTTTTTTTTTTAATTTGCATATTGCTGTCCAGTTTTCTTAACACCGTTTGTGATTGTTCCCTACCCCTGTTGGATATTCATTCCTACTTTGTTGAAGATTAATTGACCATATAATTGTTTGCTTTGTTCTTCTTTCTCAAAATTTTTTTGGCTATTCAGGGCCTTCTTTGGTTCCATACAAATTTTAGTGCCATTTATTCTATTTTGTGAAAAATGCTGTTGGTATTTTGCTAACGATTGCATTGTTAACTGTGGATTGCTTTGAATAGTATAGACTTTTTAATAATATCTGTTCTCTCAATCCATTGGCATGGACTATCTTTCCTTCTATTTCTGTCATCTTGACTTTCATCGGTGTTTCACAATTTTCAAAGTACATGTCTTTCACTTCCTTGATTAGATTTATTCTTAGGTATTTTACTCCTTTTGGTGTCCCATTGAAAATGGGACTGTTGGGGCGCCTGGGTGGCTCAGTGGATTTAAGCCTCTGCCTTCAGCTCAGGTCATGATCCCAGAGTCCTGGGATCGAGCCCTGCATCAGGCTCTCTGCTTGGCCAGGAGCCTGCTTCCCTTCCTTTCTCTCTGCCTGTCTCTCTGCCCACTTGTGATCTCTGTCTGTCAAATAAATAAATAAAATTTAAAAAATAAAATGGGACTGTTTTCTTGCTATCTCTTTTTGCTATTCCATTATTAGTATATAGAAATGAAATGCAGCAGATTTCTATGGATAAATTTTTTATTCTGTGACTTTACTTAATTCATTTGCCAGTTCTAGTAGTTTTTTGTTCGAGTCTTTAGGATTTTCTATATACAGTATAATATCATCTGCAGATAGTGAAACTTTTAGTTCTTCCTTACCAGTTTAGATGCCTTTTATTTCTTTTTGTTGTCTGATTGCTATGACTATGACTTCCAGTACTACCTGGAATCAAAAGTGGTGAGAGTGGACGTCCTTGTCTTATTCCTGATGTTAGAGAAATAGCCCTCAGTTTTTCACAATTAAGTCTGATGTTAGCTGTGGGTTTTCATATAAGGCCATTACATTGAAGTATGTTCTCTCTAAACCTATTTTATTGAGGGTTTTTATCTTGAGTGGATGTTGTATTTTGTCAAACGCTTTTTCTACATCTCTTAAAATGATCATGTCATTTTTATCCTTTCTCTTGTAAATGTGATGTATAACGTTGATTGATTTGTTAATATTGAACCATCCCTATGTCCCTGGAATAAATCCCATTTGACTGTTTGTTGTAAATGAGTTTTTAAAATGTGTTGTTAGATTCAGTTTGCTAATATTTTGTCAAGGATTTTTGCATCTATGTTCATCAGAGGTACTGTGCTGTATTCTCTCTCTCTCTCTCTTTCTTCCTTTTTTTGGTGTGTATCTGGTTTTAGTATCAGGATAATGCTGGCCTAATAGAGTGAATTTGGAAGTTTTCCTTTGTTTTCTTTTTATTGAAGTAGTTTGAGAAGAATTGGTGTTAACTCTTCACATGTTTGGTAGAATTCAGCTGTGAAGCCATCTTGTCCAGAACTTTCACCTGGGAATTTTTTGATTACTGACTCAATTTAATTGGTTTGTTCATCAATTTTATATTTCTTCCTGATTCAATTTTGGGAGGTTATATGTTTCTAGGAATTTATTCATTTTTCCTAAGTTGTCCAATTTGTTGGCATGTAAGTTTTTATAAAATTCTCCTGTAATTCTTTGTATGTCTATGGTATTATTTCTTCTCTTTCATTTCTAATTTTATTTATTTGAGTTCCTTTTTATTTTTGCAGGACTGGCTAAAGGTTTGTCAGTTTTATTGTTCTTCTCAAGAAACTTGTTCTTCATTTTATTGATTTATTTTTATTTTTTAGTCTCTCCTTCATTTGTTTCAAATTTAATCTTTATTGTTTTCTTCCTTCTACTGGTTTTGAGCTTTGTTTATTCATCTTTTTCTAGTTCCTTTCAGTGCAAGCTTTGGTTGTTTACTTGAGATTTTTCCTGCTTCTTAAAGTAGGCTTGTATTCCTAAAATCTTCCCTCTTAGAACAGTTTTTGCTGCATCCAAATATTTTGTACAATTGTATTTTCATTTTCATATGTCTCATGTAGTTTTTAATTTCTTCTTTGATTTTGATTTCTTGGTTGACCCATTCATTGTTTAGTAGCATATTATTTAACCTCCCTGTATTTGTGTTCTTCCTAGATTTTTCTTTGTGTATATGTGCTTGATTTTTAGTTTCATACCATTGTAGTCAGAAAAGATACATGATGTGATTACAACCTTTTTGAATTTGTTGAGACTTGTTTTGTGGCCTAACATGCTGTCTATTCTGGATAATGTTCCATGTGCCCTTTAAAAGAATGTGTATCCCACTATTTTTTTGTTTGTTTTTTTAAAATTTTTTTAAGATTTTTTTTTATTTATGTGACACAGAGAGAGATCACATGTAGGCAGAGAGGTAGGCAGAGACAGAGAAGGGGAAGCAGACTCTCCGCTGAGCAGAGAGCCCAATGCGGGGCTCAATCCCAGGACCCTGAGATCATGACTTGAGCCGTAGGTAGAGGCTTTAACCCACTGAGCTACCCAGGTGCCCCTATCCTACTGTTTTGGTATGGAATGTTTTGAATATATCTGTTATATCCATCTGGTTCAATGTGTCATTCAAAGCCACTGTTTCCTCATTGATTTTCTGTCTGGATTAAAGGTCCATTGATGTAAGTGGGGTGTTAATGTTCCCTACTATTATTGTATTGCTATCAATTTCTTCCTTTAATGTCTGTTACTTGTCACTTTATGTAAGAGGGTGTTCCAACGTCGGGTGCATATTTATAATTATTATATGTTCTTGTTGGATTGTAACCTTTATGATTATGTAGTGTTCTTCTATATGTCTTGTAATAGTGTTCATTTTAAAGTTTGTTTTGTCCAGTATAAATACTGTTGCCTGGCTTTCATTTTATTTCCATCTGCATGATGAATGTTTTTCTATACCCTCACTTTTCATCAGTATGTGTCTTTAGATTTGGAATAAGTCTCTTGTAAGCAGCGAATAGATGGGTCTTCTTTTTTATGTATTCCATTACCCTGTGTCTTCTGATGGAGCATGTAGTCCATTAATATGCAATGTCATTGTTGATTGGCACATACTGACCTCCATTTTTTTCTACTTTTTTTTTTTTTTAATTGTGTTTTTGTATTTCTTTTCTCTCCCTTCTCTTACTTTCTTCCCTTATGGTTTGATGACTTTCTTTAGAGATATGCTTGGATTCCTTTCTCTATTTTTTGTATATCTCTTAAAGGTTTTTGATTTATGGTTGTCATTAGGTGTATATATAACATCTTATGCATATAGCTGTCTATATGAGGATGATGGTCACTTAAGTCTAAACCCATTCTATTTTTTTTTTAATTTTTATTTATTTATTTGAGAGAGAAAAAGAAAGAGAGCAGGAATGAGGAGTAGAGAGAGGGAGAGAATGTAAGTGGACTCGATGCTAAGCACAGATTCCTATGTAGGGCTTGATCTCATGACCATGAGATTATAACCTGAAAGGAAGAGTCAGTTGCTTAACTGAGTGAACTAATTCTAAACTGTCTGAACCAATTCTAAAAGCATTTCATTTCTATTTGCCTTTTCACTACATTTTATGTATATGATGTCATACCTTATATCCTTTTATTTTATGAATCCCTCGACTGATTTTTATAGATATAATTGATTTAATGACATTTAGCTTTAATCTATACTTGTTTTATAAGTGATTAATGTACTTTTATTATGTTTGCATGTCTCTGTGTATTTTTTTTTTCTTTCTAAATTTCTCCCTGATTATGGACTTACTTCCACTCAAAGAATCCCCTTTAATGTTTCTTGTAAGGCTGGCTTAAGGGTGATGAATTCCTTTAACTTTTGCTTATCTAGAAAACTCTTTGTCCCTCCTTCTATTCTGAATGATAGCTTTACTGGATAGAGTATTTTTAATCGCATTTTTTTTCCTTTCATATCATGCCACTCTCTTTTGGTCTGCAAAGATTCTGCCAATAAATCAGCTGAAGCTTTATGAGAGTTCCCTTGTAGGTAACTGTTTTCTCTTTGCTTGGTGCTTTAAAAATTCTCTTTGTCACTACTTTTTGCTATTTTAATTATTATAAATCTTGGTGTAGACCTCCTTGGATTGATTTTGTTGAGGGCTCGCTGGGCCTCCTGGACCTGGATGTCTTTTATTTTTTTTTCCCTCCGGATTAGGAAAGTTTCACCTATTACTTCTTCTTCTAAATTGTCTGTCTGCTTTTCTCTCTCTTCTCTTTCTGGAATTCCTATAATGCAGATGTTGTTATGCTTGTTGATGTCACTGTGTTCCCTTGACCTTACTTATTATTCTTTTTTATTTTTGCTGTTTAGATTGCCTGCTCCTTCAGTTCACTGGTCTGTTCTCCTTCTTCCTCTAGTTTATGTATTCCCTCTAGTGTATTTTTTATTTCAGTTATTGAGTTCTTCATCTTTTATTGGTTCTTTTTTAGATTTTCTATCTTTTTTATGAAGATCTCACTGAGGTCCTCCACTCTTTCTTCAATCCCAGTAAGTATCTTTATGACCATTAGTTTGAATCCTGTATCAGGCATATTGCTTATCTCCATTCATTTAGCTGTATTGGTATGATTTTGTCCTGTTCTTTTATTTGGAAAATATTCCTCAACCTCTTCATTTTGTCTAACTTTTTGTGTTTGTTTCTGTTTATTTGGAAAGTCAGTTATGTCTTCTGATCTTGCAACCAGTGGCTCTTCTCTTCATCATGAAGAGAAGATCCTTGAATGCCCTGTAGTGCAATGTTCTCTGTTCACCAGAATCTGGTGCTTCATGGGTATCTCCTATGTGTATTGTGTGCACCCTACTATTATGGTTGAGCCACATTTGCCTTCATTCCAGTCAGATGTAATGACTCTCTTTGCCTGTTGTAGGCAGAAATTGGTCTCTGTGACATTATTACACAGCCAGTCTAAGGCCACCTTGGGCTCATAGTTTGGTCAGACCAGATTCCTGCTCTCAGCCAATGCTGAACTTCTAGGGGGCGTTCCCTGCACTGTCCCCTAAGAGGCTTTTGTTGGTAGGTGGGGTCTGCATTCAGACCTGATGTCTGTCCCTAGTCCCTCATTGTGGATCATGGTGACCCTGAACTACTGGGCTCTCACTTTATGCTGTCCCTTGAGAGGATTCTGTTGGTGGATGGGGCTGGCAGTCAGATTGAATGTCTGTTCCAGCTTATTACAGGGGCTGCAGCTGAAGAACATATGTGTGAATATCTTCCCTTCTCCTTAGGGCAAGAGACACTTTGAAATTGATGTTGGCCACTGTTGTCAGGGCTGCTTGCAGTGTGAGACATGTCAGGTATGGCTTTGGAGGGGCTCCTGAGGAGTAGCTAGGGCAAGTTGGATAGGACAGATCCACAGCAGAATGTACAGGTGGGATGTGTGGTGTTAGAATGCTAGGTGTTGAGTTCATCCTAGAGTTCCCAAAGGTGTTGGGGTATCTAGGTTGGGAACTGGGGCAGGGGAAGAGATGGACTTGTGAGCTCTTACCCTTGAAGAAGTTTCCTAACAATTTCTGCCCCTCGAAGGCATGTTCTGAGATTAATAAATACATCTCCTTCATGTATACCTCAGGTGCTTTTCAAACTGCTGATCAGTGCTGTGTCTCAGCTGGGTTATTTGTTATACTTTTTTTTTAAGGGTGGGGAGTCAGTTTCTTATCTTCCTCAGGCTCTTCTAGAGCTGAGGTCACTGATTTTTAAAGTTCTTGGTGTTAAGCCCCTCTGATTGTAAAAACTCATGAAGTTAAGCCCATCTGATATTCTGATTTTCAAAGCCAGATGTTAATAAGAACTCATCTTCCCAGTGCAGGTCTCTTATGCCTGGGGTGCCTGGTGGGGGGGAGGGGGTCTGTTCCTCTCCCTTCTCTCTTCTTGTGGTATCCCCACAATTTATGGTTAGTCTTAAAGGTTTGGTTCCCAACTGGATCCTGCCCTTCCTACCATTTTTGAGGTATCCCCCTCTCTATGATAACTGTGGGGATTCTGTTCTATCAGTCTTTGATTTATTTTCTAATGTAGCTGTTATCTAGGTGTGTCCATGGGACAAGGTGAACTTAGGATCCTCCTGCTCCACCATTATCCCTGGCTCCCCCAGTTGTTTTTGGTTTTTTTCCTCCTTTTAGAGTCAAATAGGAAGAACAGAAAGTAAGGACTAACTTTTATATTTTTCTAAGACATCTGGTGACTTTTCAGGCTAGGCTATTTGAATAGTCTGCTGAACCTTGACTCATCACATTAACTAAAGCACCCTGAAATTTATTATAGGAAAGTTAAGTCACCTCTGTAAGTCAAAGATTTTTATAAATTATTTTCATTATGGACTAATAGGCTGTGAAGATTATAATCTTTCCAAGACTTGAATGGATTATTTTTGTGTTCTATGGGAAGTTACAAGTTGTTTTAAAGCTTTGGCCATTTAGAGGAAATCAGTTACATTTCCATCATAGTATCATTTAGTCATGCCCTGACCAGACATTTTGTGGGCATCAATGAAGAACAGCATTATTTCTTTTTTTTTTTAAACAGCATTGTTTCTTTACAAGTATAATGAGTGATAAATATTTTACACTATGGTTTGTTTTCAAGTTTGAGAGGAGGTCAAATTAAGTAATATCCATTTATAACAATTATGATAAACTACCAATTTTTGCCATATTTCTTTCAGCCCAGCTATTAACTGTTATAAATGCCTTCCTTACACACTTTAATTTAGCACTCTTCAGAATTCTGTGAGGAAAATGAGAAAACCAAAGCAGAGAAAGTTTAATGACTCACCAAAAGTAACACAAGAGGCAAGTAAGAAAGTCAGAATTCAAACCTAGACCTATTTGATCAACACAGGCATTTCTTTAAAAAAAAATATTTAAATTCAATTTAATTAACATACAGTATATAATTATTCATAGGTAGAATTTAATGATTTATCAGTTGCATATAATACCCAGCAAATGCCTTCTTTAATGCCCATCCTCTTACCCTATCCCCCAGCCACTTCCCCACCAGCAACCCTCAGTTTGTTTTATCCAGTTGAGAGTCCCTTATGGTTTGCTTCCTTCTCTGTTTTCATCTCATTTTATTTTTACTTTCCTTCACCTATGTTCATCTCTTTTGTTTTTTAAATTCCACATATAAGTGAAATCATATGGTATTTGTCTTTTTCTGACTGACTTATTTTGCTTAGCTTAATACCCTTTAGTTCCATCCATGTCATTACAAATGGCAAGATTTTATTCTTTTTGATGGTGGAGTAATATTTATACACACACACACACACACACACTTCTTTATCCATTTGTATGAACACCTGCATTTTAATCCCTCCTCAATTAAGTGGGGGTAATTGCTTTCCCAAAGTTATTGGTGCGTTAACCAGCTGGTTTATTACAACTGTAGTTTCTTTACAAGTTTTATAGATCACCCCTATATCCTTCCAATACTTTTTTTTAGCTAACTAAAAGAAAAAAAAGTATTGGAAGGATATAGGGGTGATCTATAAAACTTGTAAAGAAACTACAGTTGTTTCAGGGGTCATGGATAGAACCAGGATCTGGAATAAAATTAGATCAATTTCTCCTTTGTTTCCTATATTGCAATAGACCCCAAAATTTTACACATGCCTTTTTTTAATCTTTGCAAAAATTGTGTGGATAAGCTGCTAGTATTTATTTTGATAGCCATGAGAACTAAGACATAACAGGTGAATTGATTTGTCAAAGATGGGTGGCTGATTGGTCACAGGGACAGTATTAGAGCCCAGCCCTACAGACGCTTGTACCATGCTCTGTTAATCTACTTGTGTCTTAAAATGCCCAAGTGTATCAGTGTTAAAGTCTTTTTTATTTTAGTTATATAGGCAGGCCAATGGAGATATTAATACTTTTTTTTAAATATTTTTTTTTTTTTTTTTTTTTTTTTTTTTTAAGATTTTATTTATTTATTTGTCAGAGATAGAGCGCGAGCGAAAGCGAGCACAGGAAGACAGAGTGGAAGGCAGAGTCAGAGGGAGAAGCAGGCTCCCCGTGGAGCAAGGAGCCCGATGTGGGACTCGATCCCAGGACGCTGGGATCATGACCTGAGCCGAAGGCAGCTGCTTAACCAACTGAGCCACCCAGGCGTCCCGAGATATTAATACTTTTTAAGGAGAAAACCAAATTGATATTTTAGCTTCTCCTATACCTCATATAGTCTTATGAATATGCCCAAATGAAACCCAGGAAAAAAAGTGTAGCAATCTACATCTTATTTAAAGTGTTTGGCATTATACTATCTTGTTAAATGGAAGGTTATCTTTACCAGTAGGATTTAATTAATTTCTCTTTTTAAAAATTCATTAAAATGATTTTCTAACAGATAGCTATTGTAGACTATAACATTTGATTTATAGCTGGTTTTCAGTAGGAAGAAAGCTCTTTGAATAAAAAAATTTTCCATATTATTTTCTTAAATTTAACCTTATGTTGACCTGATAATAAAATAAAAGTGAAGCTTCGATTAGTTTCTGTGACTTAAAACAAATTTTATCTTTTGCTGTGTAAGTGACTTCAAATGGACAGGTTTTCAAAGTAGATGTCTTAGCCACAAGATGGTGTCCTAACATTAGCAACCAATGGGTTTAGCTTATAAATAGAATTGACTTTATGTGGCAAAATGTTTTTCAAGTTGAAAATGCCAAGTGCCCGTGCATAAAAATAATTACTCCTTAGCCTGTATTCTTGTGCAAAATGTACTTGGGAAAATGTATTGTTCAACTCAATTTGACTAACTCTCTTTGTTGTAGATTTGTATTTATTTACATTAATGCTACACTGGAGTACTCAGTTCATTAACTTCTAATTTAGCTAAAACAGAGGGGAAACTGTTTTCCTTGCAAGTCGCAACAGATTTTCAAATGGCACAATAGTTGAGCTTCATATGATGTTCATTTATTGTAAGTCATGAGAGATACACTTACGGGTTTAAGGTTTTTGTAGTTTTTTTTAAATTTCTGTAATGGTTTGCTTTAGAAATCAGAGATGATAACATCCAGTTTATCTTGAAACTGGCTGCTTTTAAAATTTGAATATGGTAAGTTGGATATTACTTTTTGAATTTAACATTGTTTTCTGCTTTCAAAAACTAACATTTATTCCAAGGCTCCTGAGTAATCTCTGCTCCTAATAATTCTTACTCTAGTTATCACTAACTGTAGAACATATGTAGAGATTTTCTAATGCCAGATCCTGGGGGAAAAGAGGCTGTGTGTGTGTGTTCTGTTGCTTTTAGGAGAGTCTGAATAAAAGAAGAAATTGTTTTAGAAAAATGAAGTACACTGATAATAACCTCTAACTCCATTTAACACTAAAGGAACACTAAACACTAAAAGAAAGCTAGATTTGCACTACTACTGAAAGTGGTAAGTTTTTGGGGTGCCCTTGTGGCTCAGTTGTTAAGTTAAACGTCTGCCTTCAGCTCAGGTCATGATCCCAGGGTCCTGGGATCAAGCCCTGCATCAGGCTCCCTGCTCAGCAGGAACCCTGCTTCTTCCTCTTTCACTTGCCCTGCTTGCTCTCTCTCTCTCTGTCAAATAAGTAAATAAAATCTTTAAAAAAAAAATCACTTGGGGGCGCCTGGGTGGCTCAGTGGGTTAAGCCGCTGCCTTCGGCTCAGGTCATGATCTCAGGGTCCTGGGATCGAGTCCCGTATCGGGCTCTCTGCTCAGCAGGGAGCCTGCTTCCCTCTCTCTCTCTCTCTGCCTGCCTCTCCATCTACTTGTGATTTCTCTCTGTCAAATAAATAAATTAAAAAAAAATAAAAAAAAATCACTTGGTTATGTCAGAGGGTGAAAAAGAAATGCATTAAACAGATATATTAGAATCACTTCATAAGTTATTCTCTATGTTAATGGTATGTATAAGTGTCCATTTATAGAAATTAGGGAAATAAATCTGACTATATATTAGAATAAAAAATATACATATTTTTGAACCTAGTGCCACCTTTAAAACCTATTCTACAGAAATGAAAGTGACAGTCTATAATGGCATGTACAGTATAAAATAATCCCTACTTCAGCATCATTCATGGAAGCCAAAAATAAAAACAAAAGAAAACTGTAACAAGGACAATGTCCTCAAAAAAATGAATGATTGAATACATTATAGTATGCCTACCTGGTGGAATATTATTTAGCTGCTAAAAGAATGACCTAATGTTATGAAGCTCTATGAATTGGCTAGAGGAATTTATGCTATGTATTGTTGAATGGGAAAATTAAGGGATTTCTAATAAAATCCCCTTACAAAAAACACAACACTGGGCACCTAGGTGGCTCAGGTGGTTCAGCGTCTGACATTGGCTCAGGTCATGATCTCAGGGTCCTGGGATCAAGGTTTGAGTCCAGTTCTCCCCTCAGCGGCGAGTCTGCTTCTCCCTCTCCTCCTTTCCCTCCCCATGGTTGTGCTTTCTCTCTCTCTCTCTCAAATAAATAAATAAAATCTTTAAAAAACCAAACACAGCAGAAACTAGCCATTCTGACAGGTGTGAAGTGATATCTCATTGTAATTCTGATTTACATTTCCCTGATGATGAATGGTATTGAGCATCTTTTCACATACCTATTGGCATCCGCATGTTGTCTTTGAAAAGATGTCTAGTTAGGTCGTCTGCCCATTTTTCAGACTGTATTTTTTTGGTGTTGGGTTATGTAAATTCTTTCTATATTTTGAATATTAAACTCTGATTGGATATGTCATTTGCAAAGAGGAAATAGAGTAAAAAATATTGTAATAATTTTGTGTGGTGACAGTAACTATTCTTATCGTAGTGAGCATTTTGTAATGTATGTAAGTCAAATCATTATGTGGTACACCAGAAACGAATATAATATTGTATATCATAATATAAGATAATATTGTTATACTTCAATTTTAAAGTTTTTTTGTGAAAAATTTCAAAAAAATCTTACATATTTAAAACACAAATGTATCTGTGTATGGCCCTACATATTTATATATGATTAAATAGACATGGAAGAATTCATATTAGTTTATTTATATGGGATCCTTCTTGAAGGCTCTCATAGTCAGGTTCCCCAGAGAGTAGACTGATCTAGAGATCAGCGTGTGGGAGTTCTATGGAGGAATGCTCCTCTGATGAACCAAGGAAGGGCAATGAAGTAAAGTAGGTTAAGCTGAAGGAGGGGCTGAGACTCGACACAACCACAGCAGCAGCTCCCCCAGGGGCTCTCCGGAGCTGGGATGTTACTTCATGATCACTGCAAACTAGAGTAAGGGGACCTATTTGCTCTGCCTTCTGTCTGCTTTCTCCGTTTCAACCCTCTTCACTGACTGGTCATTGCATGTAGACTGCCCCCAGGTATGAGGTGTGATGTTGGGGCTGCAGCTCTCGTTAGCTGATGCTTAATCCTCAGAAGGGAGGATTCAGCTGTGAGCCATCAAATGTCAACAGTCCCAGCAGCAGAAGGGATAAGCACGTTAGTCTTGAAAGTGGTAAGGAAATCAGGGGGTGCCTGGGTGGCTCAGTGGGTTAAAGCCTCTGCCTTCGGCTCAGGTCATGATCCCAGGGTCCTGGGATCGAGCCCCACATCAGGCTCTCTGCTCAGCGGGGAGCCTGCTTCCTCCTGCCTCTCTGCCTACTTGTAATCTCTCTCTGTCAAATAAATAAAATTCTTTAGAAAGTGGTAAGGAAATCGGTTTGGCACAACATAACATCCTCTAAAGAGTGAGGTGAAGAACAATGTGGTTCAAGTGGGGGAAGAGAGAGGAAGAAGTATCCATGCAAGAAAAGAGAAAAATAATTTTAATGAAAGCATTTAAGCAAGTGGTAAATGTGCATCAATATTGCAAGTGCTCTGGGAGTAGCAATGCTATGAAAATTCATAATGCTTTACCTGAAACGACCTTCCAAAACCTTCTTTGAGCCAATTTTCTGGGTCATCACAACTTTTCAAGGCACTGTATTTTCTCTGACAATGTTGAAAGGATAATGCTCAGGAAAGAAGAATTGAGAAGTAAGCTTAAATATTTCATTTTTAGAAGGAGTAAAGGGCTTATGAAGGAAGTTACATCTTATGTACATTTATTGCACTATTTTGGCTGTGGTAATGATATTCTTCCTCAGGTGCTGTATTTGGAGAAAAAAAATTGCCTTGAGTAAACAGATAAGCATGTTGATAACATACGGTGCCTTTATGTTTTAATAGTAATGCTCTGAACCACTTTAGCTAGACTATGCATACAGCTTTGTAGTCTGATTCATTTATTGAATAGCTATCATACGCCAGGCAGATTATGAGGCCCTGGGGATCGGAAACTAAACTCTTAGTGATTCACAGCCTTGCAGGATAGAAAGATAAAACAAGGGACAATCACAGAGTGATAAAGGCTGGGGTGTAGACAGAGTTCTGTGGGAGCTCCAATGACTACCCAAATACGAAACAGAAGATTGCAGGTTTATGATGTCAAAGCTTCCAGGCATAGGAAACTTCTGAATTGTGGGGTGGATATCGGGGCAGGTGAATGATAAGGAAGAAGATCTGAGTGCAGGAAGGGTACGTTCAGGTTGCTTGAGTAGTCCAAAATGCTGCCGTGGAGAATGTAAGTTGTATGCATTGGGATGAGAACAAGGGTGTCAGCAGATTATGAGGCAGAAAGCAGCAGGGAGATCATGGTCAGAGTCCTACAGGGAACATAAGGCATGGTCAAATGGGGTAAACTGAGGAGAGTATAACAAAGCAGCTGTTTACGAAGATGTGGTGGGGGAATGGGGCATGGGTTGGACATTTCTACCTTAGGCCTAATGCAGCAAGACACAGAGGGGTTATGAGAGCCCGGGGACAGAGGGTCTGAGTAGAGGGAGCTGCCTTCCTTGCAGGAGGCCTGGTTTCTGAGGAGGAATGCTACAAACCTGCAGTAGCGTTGAAAGCAGGCAGCTGGGAGAACAGATGCCTTGATGGGACCACAGAGCACACTAGCCCATGGATGGGTCTGTGTTGTTTAGAATGGAGAAAGGTGAGAGAGCAGGGAGTGGTTCTGGAGGGTCAGACATATCTCTTCCTGCGTAGGTGCAGCTACAGAACTGAAGACTAAGGAGGAGGTAAGTAGAAGAGCGAGGGAAGGAAGTGATTTCCAACAAGAGAGCAGTGTGGCAAGATTCTGTGGCGGGAGTGTGCATAGTGAATCTGGAGACTAAAAACAGTGCCCATGCAGTGAGGGGTGAGAGGGAAAAGAGGTGGGGAGTGATGTTAGAGAGCTCTCATGAGGCAGACTGTACAGGGCCATTCATGCCAAATTAAGTAGTTTGTCTGTATTCCCAAGAACAATGCAGCACCATAGAAAGTTTGATCACGTGTAGCATCATCATCTTATTTTGTTTTGTAGAAATCACTCTCCTGTTGGAGAGCAGACTGGGTCAGAGTGGATGTGGGAAGGCAGCTTGGAAGATGGGGACAGCGGTCTGAGCAAGCCATCGTGGTGGCCTACACTAGGGTAGAGAGTGGTGCTGGAGAGCTAGAGGTTGGACACAGTCGAGAAATACTTAGCAGGTAAAAATCAAGAGAACTTGGAGACCATTAAGACTTGGAGGCTGAGGTAAAAGGAATGATTAAGCAGGATTATGAGGTTTCTAACTAGACTGGAAACACCTTATGAAAAAATTCCCTTTCCTTTTGTGATAATCCTTTTCTTCTTTGTAGCCCCACTAGCTCTTGATCCAAGTCCTCATTTATTGTAAAGATCATCTCTTCATTTATGCTCGACCATGTTCCCTGTGTTAGATGATGAACTCATCTCCTTTTCTTACTTGCCAAATCATTGTTTCGCCGATTTTCACCCATGAGTTTCCTCCTCTTGTTTTGTTCACATCTCACTTCTTCCTAACCTTCTCCTCTGGATGTGCCCTGTATGAGCATATACATTGAAATTACCCACTTATAATTTCCATTTATTTCCATCTTGCTCTTGCTTCTTCATGAACACCTTTTGGCTATCAAAGATCCATCTTTTGCCCTTTCAAGATTACTAATACACAGTGTCCAGGTATTTCAAAACCCAGAGTAGCCAAAAATAACATAGTTTATCCTAAAACTGTTAGGTTATTTCTAGGACACATTTTGTATTTGTCTAAAAAGAAATATTTGAAATAAATCTATCATTTTCCTGTTTCAACACTGGCAGATGCTCCTGAATTCAGGTCAATAAAGGAGAAAATAGAGGCGCTTCAGTCGTTTTGTGTGGATCCTGTTCCTTTAGAGGAAAATTATTTTTCCCATGTGACTGTATGAACCCAGTAGTGTGTATATATATCTCAATAATGACAGTGGAATACTAACAACCAAGAAATTGAACTCAGGTACTGCTGACATTTGTGACATTTTCACTGCCAATTAACATGACGGAAAGTGCATCTAATAATTAAGAGTGTGACATCACTATATTCCATTAATGACTATAGTTAGATTAATAATCATTTATTCTTGAAAATTAAGCATTAAGTGCACCTTGGCTGGCAGAAAAAAGCATGTTCTACTTAATGCTTCAGAAAAGGAATTCTGCAGAGCTTTGGTCTTGAATCCTTTCCTAGGAAGGAAAATGATAGAAAGGAAATGCCCAGAACCTGGAATTAAAACCTCAGTGTCTGAATCTGATTTAACCACTGACTAACGCTGTGACTTATAAGTCTTGGTTTTTTCATCAGTGAGATGGAAAAGTCACCTAAATTGTAGAGTTGAGAGAGACAGCTTGATCAGGGGGAGGGACAGAGGCAGAGGGAAAGAGAGAATCTCAAGCAGACTCTGCATTGAGCCTGGAGCCCCAGGAAGACTTGAACTTATGACCCTGAGATCCTGTCCTGAGCTGAAACCAAGAGTTCGATGCTTAACTGACTGAGCCACCCAGTCACCCCTGTTACTAAATTTTAAACAGGAACACCACCTCTAATTCCATTTTGTCTCCACAATAAATTGGTTCCTATATTACTACACACAGTAATTCAGAGATGCTTATTTTTAGATGGAAAAAATGCCTGACAGAACAAAAAAACATTTAGAATGATACTGTTAACAGAACAATCAGTTACCTACTTTAGTGAATATACAGATAATTCTTGTTTTACATGTTACTGCAAGGCTATAAACCTGACCTTGGAAGTTGAAACCATGCAAAGTGATGATATTAATAACCACTGGGAAAAATTATGATTGTTGTGTGACCTTTAAAATTGTGTTGTTGAAACATTGAACACTCTCTTACTGTTGGATATAAATATTCAGGGAAATGAAAAAAAAAACAGTAAGACTGGTATTTATTTAGGACACTATAATTTAGAAGGTTAGAAACTGTGAGAATTAAAGTGTTTTATTTTGTTCTTTGAAAAAAAACATCAAGTGTAGTTTCATCTGTGTTTTGCCTTTTCCTCTAATACAACTTAGTGTATGGAGCCATGGTCTTCTTTTCACATCCTGATGAATTGCAGTACCCCTTGTAAAATTTGGATTTATTTCCAAAATTTCATCTTTCGCACTTTAAAAAAAAAGATTTTATTTATTTATTTGACACAGAGAGATCACAAGTAGGCAGAGAGGCAGGCAGAGAGAGAGGAGGAAGCAGCTCCCTGCTGAGCAGAGAGCCCAATTCGGGGCTCGATCCCAGGACGCTGAGATCATGACCTGAGCCGAAGGCAGAGGCTTTAACCCACTGAGCCACCCAGGTGCCCCTCATCTTTTGCACTTTTGATGTTGTGAAATATCTCCAAAAGTTTTTTCATGGGAAGTCTTTCCCTGACCTCCCCCCATCCCCATTGTGTCACTTCTCTGTCATATCTTCAATCATGTCATTATAAAGGCTCATTTAGGTCCATAAATTCTATTCACACCCAATTTCTCTTCCAGCAGTATTGCATTTTTACTTCTTCGTTATACTTTCACCTTTTGACCAGTACTCTCTTTGGATTATCTAAAGTTCCAAACGTTACCTGGGTTTGTCTCCGAGAGACTGGTGGGGGGCAATACAACTTTATGGTTCTCTGTCTGAAAGTAAACTGGGAAGCAGATGCACAGTGATCAATCGACAACCCACTTTGAAAGAAGTAACATGACTGGTAACTGATCATGATGTGCATCTGCTACTTATATAGTGATTTGTGGGTTAAAGACTTAGCTCCAAAGTGTGTTCTTGGTGCAGGTTGCTCAGAGTAAATATACCGTGGTAAATGAAATTTGAACCATGTCGCTGTTGTACTTGTCATTTAACTACACTGTGGTAACTGAAATTCATGCAATTTGGAACAGTGGAAGTGAGGACAGCATGTATATTTCAACAATGGCTAAGGAGAGCAAACAAACAATTTCGGGAAATGCCTGAGGCTAGATAAAAGAGGGAGAAATATGAGTCCTCCTCTAACTTGTATTTGGATTATTTCTTAATTTAATGAGAGAATACATTATGGAGAAATGTTGGCATATGTGCGCTGCTTAGAGGTGAGGAAAATTAATAAGAGCTCCTATTTATTTGCTATACTTAAATTTTATGTTATTTTGTTAAAGGTGATAATTTGGGGGCACCTGGATGGCTCAGTCAGTTTAGTATCTGCCTTTGGCTCAGGTAATGATCCCAGGGTCCTGGGATCTAGTCACGCGTTGGGGTTCCGGCTCTGTCTCTCCCCTGCTTGTGCGCCCTCTCTCTCCCTGACAAATAAAGAAATAAAACTTTTAAAAGAAAAAAAAAAGGTGATAATTTCAGGTTAAAATTTCAAGAACTACAGGAGACTCTACATTGAGCCCTTTCCCGGCTTCCCGTTTCCTTTGATTGAGGGTGACTGACACGACGCTCCCAGAGATAGTATCTGCATATACAAGCAGTTACATTCACAAACACACTCACATCATTTTTTCCACTTTAAAACACCAGTTCTAAGCAACTAATATTTATTGAGCATTTGTGATGTACCAGATAATATGCTGAACTTTGTATGCTTTGTTTTATTTAATCCCCCAATAACCTTTGAGGTAGGCTGTCGCTCTGCAGAGGAAATTCAGACTCTGCAAGTTTAACTTCCTTTCCCCAAATCATGCAGCTGCTCCGTGGTGAAGCAGCTGTTCTCACCTAGGTATTCTGAATTCTCAAATGCAGGCTCCTAATGACCGGACAAAACCATCTAGGATCTGTGTGTAGGTCATGTAATAGTATTTTAGTCCTGTAATAGCCCTTTTATGGTCCTAGAAATTCTTTTTGCTAATTCAACTTATGATAATACAGTGTTCAGGGGATTCGGGAGAGACTTAAGTTTTTCCAAAAGCATTAGCTCTCTCTATCTCTCTCAGGAGACTGTTTGGCCACCATCTGTACTGGGAAATTAGCCAGGTTGCTTGGAAGGAGCCCAAACATGAGTACATGTCTCTGATCTGTTCTGCACTGCCGGGCGCTCCCACTCCTTTTTGGGCATTGGAATTCTGTCAGACTCTCAGCAAGTGTGTGCGTCTGTGTGTGCATGCATGTGTGCATGTACCTGTCATATTTGTTCATGTATTCACTTTAAAAAATTGTATCTATTAAGTGTCTTGATCTTGCACAAAGAAATAGAAAGCTTAGAAAAGGCAGCAACATACAAGCGATTGCCTGTGCACCTTTCTGATTTCATAAACTGTGTGCTGCTTGACAAATAGTCTGTTGTAAACAGAGACACTACTGTTGTCAGTTCTGGTTAGCATTTGTGCATGTTTCCTGGTTGTCTGCTTCCTGAATGCACCTTTTGGTGCACTCTTGGAAGAAGCAGACCAAGAGTGTCTCATGAAGAAGTCTGTGTTTCTGTCTTTTCTCTGCTATGCATGTGTCTTACCTTTCTTTGTTACCTTGAGAGTGCTCCTGTCTTCTCTGCTCCTCTTCTCTGAGGGTGGAAAGCCTGAGGGTGAAGTCCCAGTTTTTTAAAAGTCAAGTGGACTTTTCTTGGCTTCAGAACTCTGGGTAAAATTCAGTAAGAGATGTACACACACACACACACACACACACACACACACACACACACTGTCCTGGGATATCTTGGCACATTGATTAAGTGCTTCCCCAAGGAAGCTCTGCCCTTTCAAATGAACCATACAAAATCTGAACATGAAGGATAATGATTTTCAAGAGTTAGTGTTAGGGGAAATATGCTGTGTTTTCCTGCAAGTCTGAGGGCCTGGGATCTTGGCATCACTGGGTGTTGTGTTCAAGAGTAATACAATCCAATGTGACTGTTAGAGGTTTGGAGCCATATCTTTCTGTGTACTAGATTTTTGTTTAGAAATCTAACCTCCATTTGGCCCAACTCCAGAAATTTGTTTTTTGATTTGGGAAAGCTCCAGTCTTTGTTTGAAATTAGGAAGAATAAAGATTATATCCCATCTGTAAAATAACTTATATAATTTTTGCAATTGTATCTGAGAGATAAAGTTAATTAAAATATTTTTATATAGAGGCAGCTATGTCTCAGTAGATGATCTCATTTGCTACTTTGTTTAAAAGTTTGAGCTCAGCCAATATAAGCACCCTTGCTTGGCCCTCTTCTCCTTTCAAAATCTATGTCACTTCCTCCCTCTTGTATGGTTTTGGTTTGGGAACATGTATCCGACCAGGCCCCATACCTGGGCTCTTCTTCTCATTCTCCTTTCTCCCCTGGAACCTCATTCTATCACTTGCTTCTCAAGTCCTTTATTTTCTTCAGCTCCTTTCCTCATGCTGACACACTCACAGGCACCATGTACCCTCCTGCACCCTCATTACTTAAAGAAGAAAAACTTCTCAAAAGAGCATTCTGTATTCTTCATCTCATTTCTCTTCACCATGAACCTGGCTCTCTATCACCACCTCCACTGAAGCCGCTATTCCAAAAGAACCACTCACTTACTGATTGCCAACTCTGTGCCCTTTCAACCCATAAACTCATTAGGCTCTGTGACATTTGATGGAAACTCTCTTCTCTTTACAGTTTCCAGGATGAGTGGTTTGGGGGTTGGTTTGTTTGTTTTCAGTCTTGTTATTTTTGTTCCTTTTCTGTAGCCTATTAAGGGTTCCTTATATAATCACCCTTAGCTATAGAGCTCCTCCAATTTCTACTTTTCTTCATTTGGACCTTCTCCTTGGTCTGTCTGTTCTCTCCTCTCATCTTTGTTGCTTCAGCCTTTTCACATTTTCACTTACTATCTCCATATGGACAACTTCCCAATTGGCTTTCCCGATACTAATTTTTTGAAAGATGCCGTCCAGCACTTCCAACATGCTTCTGGATGTCTTCGCTCACCTATTCACACTCATGGAGAAACTACTAAGAGATAAGAACTGCACTGGAATATGGAGACAGTAGTGAATGGAACAAAGTCCCTACCCCACAGAGCTTGCATCAAGAATAAGACAAGAAAGCATAACCAAATAAACAATGTGTCAGGTGGTGACAAGTGCCATGGAGAACAACAAGTCATGTCAGAGGAGAGAATGACAGGACATGTGGTGAGTAATTAAGACTGAATAATAAGTAAAGTCTCTGTAAAATGCTCCTAGAGCAGAACTCTTAAGGAAGTGAAAGTGGGAGCCATGTTCACACCCGGGGGCAGAGTATTTCCAACAGAGAGAACAGGTCCTGAGGTACAAGGAGGCACATGTGACTGGAGTACAGTGAGGAAAAAATGTTCTCTCTCTCTCTCTCTCTCTCTCTCTGTGTCTTTACAGATAGTGATACCTGATAAGGGAAAAGAGAGAGAGAGAGAACATACATAATACCTCTTTGATATTATTATTTATATATTTATGTATGCACGAAATCTTATAATCTTACCACTTACCCTCTCACACGTACATACATCTCTCTCTCTCTATGAGAGAGAGGGCCTGGGATCTTGGCATCACTGGGTGTTTGTGTTCAAGAGTAATACAATCCAATGTGACTGTTAGAGGTTTGGAGCCATATCTTTCTGTGTACTAGATTTGTGTGTAATGTATTAGCAGCTCAAGTTACACAGGGCATTGTAGGGCACAATAAGGACTCAGACTTTGATTCCAGATGAGAACAGAAGCCATTGAAGGGTTTTGAGCTGAGAAGTAACAGGACTGTTTGTATTACAAAGTTCACTTTGGCTGCTTTGTGGAGAAAGGATTCTTTGAGCCCCAGTGTGTAAACAGTGAGACCAGAGAAGAGTAAAATGTAATAATGCAGAAAAAGAAGATGAAAGCTTGTATCAAAGTGGCAGTGAGGAAGATTTTTAGAAGTGGTAAGGATGTATTTTGAAGGAAGACATATAAGATTTGCTGAGGACTGGTGTACGGTATGAGAATAAGAGAGTAGTCAGAAATGAGTAGCCAATAAAGAGTAGCCAATAAAGTCTATTGGCTTTAGAAACCAATAGAATGGACTTTCCATCTATCATGAAACAAAAGACTTTGAGTTCAATGGGTAGTGGAGGTTAGTGAAGTCATGTTTGGAGCATGTTAAAAATGAGATGTCTTTTAAACATCTGAAGGGAGGGGCGCCTGGGTGGCTCAGTGGGTTAAGCCTCTCCCTTCGGCTCAGGTCATGATCTCAGGGTCCTGGGATCGAGCCCAGCATTGAGCTCTCGGTCAGCAGGGAGCCTGCTTCCCCCTTTCTGCCTGCCTCTCTGCCTACTTGTGATCTCCCTCTCTGTCAAATAAATAAATAAAATCTTTGAAAAAAATAAACATCTAAAGGGAAATATCACTTAAGTATTTATACATATATGTGCAAAATGTGTGTATTTTGAATATAGTTGACACAATGTTACATTAGTTTAAGAAGTATAACATGGTGATTTGACAAGTTTGTACATTATGCTGTGCTCCCCAGTGTAGCTACCATCTGTCCCATCACATTGCTATTATAATATCAATGACTGTACTTGTTATGCTGTGTCCTTTATTCTTATGACTTATTCAGTTCATAACTGGAAGCCTGCATCTCCCACTCCCCTTTACCCGTTTGTCAATCCCCCTACTCACCTCCCCCAGCAATGATCAGTTAGTTCTCTGTATTGATAGGTCTGATTCTGCTGTCTGCTTTTCATTTGTTTATTCATTTGTTTTGTTTTGTTTTTAGATTTCACTTATGACTAGAATCATATGGTATTTGTCTTTCTCAGTCTGACTTATTTATTTCACTTAGCATAATATACTCTAGGTCCATCCAGGTTGTCTCAAGTGGCACAATCTCATCCCTTTTCATCCCTTATAATATTCTTGTACATAAGCGCGTGCACACACACATACACCACACACCACATTTTCTTTATCCATTTGTCTATATTTTTTAACCTTTTTTTTTTTATCCATTTGTCTATTGATAGATGTTTAGGTTGCTTCCATATCTTGGCCATTGTAAGTAATACTGTAATAAAAACATAGGAGTACATATACCTTTTTTTTTTTCGGCATAACAATATTATTTTTTCACCACACCCAGTGCTCCGTGCAATCCGTGCCCTCTATAATACCCACCACCTGGTACCCCAACCTCCCACCCATCCGTCAATTCAAACCCCTCATACTGTTTTTCAGAGTCCATAGTCTCTCATGGTTCACCTCCCCTTCCAATTTCCCCAAACTCCCTTCTCCTCTCCCATCTCCCCATGTCCTCCATGCTATTTGTTATGCTCCACAAATAAGTGAAACCATATGATACTTGACTCTCTCTGCTTGACAGATTTCACTCAGCAAAATCTCTTCCAGTCCCGTCCATGTTGCTACAAAAGTTGGGTATTCATCCTTTCTGATGGAGGCATAATACTCCATAGTGTATGCATATACCTTTTTGAATTAGTATTTTCATTTCTTTGGTAAATACCCAATAGTAGAATTACTCAGTCATATGGTAACTCTATTTTTAGTTTTTTTCAGAAATCTCCAAACCGTTTTCCACAGTGGCTGTACCAATTTACGTTTCTACCAACAGTGCATGAGGGTTCTTTTTTTTTTTTTTTCATATCCTCACCAACACTTGCTATTTCTTACCATTTTGATTATAGCTGTTCTAACTGTTGTAATATCTTATTGTGGTTTTGATGGGCATCTCCCTGATGATGAGTGATGTAAAGCATCTTTTCATGTGTCTGTTGACCATCTGTATGGCTTCTTTGGAAGAATGTCTATTCAGGACCACTGCCCATTTTTATTTTTTTATTTTTTCAATGTATGTACCTTTATTAGGAAATAAACCAAAGACCTAAAATTAAGGCCTTTTGGTCCTGTGCATTGATGCCCGTGGTGTCCTTTAACCATGGAGGATGCTGGCCAACCCTGAATTCTGGGGCCAGGACAAGAAAGGTTAAATAGAGGGTCTGCCCATTTTTAAATCTGATTGCTAAATTTTTTGGGTGTTGAATTGTGTACTTAGATAGATAGATAGTGTGTATATATATATATATACATTCCAAGATATATGTATCTTGTTGGCCAAGATATATATATATATATATATGTGTATATATATATATATATGATATATATATTATATATATATATAATATCTTGGATAGCTAGCTATCAAGATAATATATATATCTTGGATATTAAACCCCTTATTAGATATATACAAATATCTTCTTCCATTTAGCACTTTGTCTTTTTATTTTCTTGATGGTTTCCTTTGCTTATGCAAATGCTTTTTATTTTGATGTAGTCAAAATAAATTTTTATTTTTGCTTTTGCTTCCTTCCTTTAGGAAAAAGTATCCAGAAAATTGTTGCTATGGCCAATGTCAAAGACATTTCTGCCTGTGCTCTCTTCTAGGAATTTTTATGGTTTCAGGTTTCACATTTAGGTCTTTATACTATTTTGAATTTATTTTTGTGTATGGTGTAAGAAAGTGCTCCAGTTTTATTCTTCTATGTGTAGCTGTCTGGTTTCCCCAGCACCATCTGTTACAGACACTGTCTTCCCCACTGTATGTTCTTGCCTCCTTTGTCATAGATTAATTGACTTAAATGTGGGCTTATTTCTAGAGTCTCAGTTCTTTTCTACTGATCTCTGTGTCTATTTCTGTGCCAGTGCCAGTATCAGACTGTTTTGATGACCACAGCTTTGTATTATATCTTGAAATCTGGGATTGTGATACCTCCAGCTTTGTACTTTCTCAGGATTGTTTTGGCTATTAAGGGGTCTTCTGTGGTTCCATACAAAATTGTAGTGTTATTTGTTCTAGTTTTATGAAAAATGCTGTTGGTATTTTGATGGGGATTGAATTAAATCTGTAGATTGCTTTGGACAGAATGGACATTTTAACCATATTGGTTTTCTCAGTCCATGAGAATGGGATATCTCTCCATTTGTTTGTGTCATTTTCAATTTCTTTTGTCAGTGTTTTATACTTTTTGGAGTACAGGTCTTTCAACTCTCTCGTTCACTTTATACCTGATATTTTATTCTTTTTAGTGAAATTCTAAAAAGAGTGTTGTTTTTTAAATTTCTTTTTCTTCTACTTTATTATTAGTGTATGGAAATGGTACTAATTTCTGGGTATTAATTTGATATCCTGCCATTTTTCTGAATGCATTGATATTTCTATGGTGGCGTCTTTAGGATTTTCTCTGTATAGTATCATGTCATTTGCAAATAGTGACGGTTTAACTTCTTTACCAATATGGATGCCTCTTCTTTTTTCTTCTTATCTGATTGCTGTGTCTAGATCTTCTGGTAGAATGGATATCCTTGTCTTTATTCCTGATCTTAGAGGGAAAGCTTTCAGAATTTCACCATTTGAGTGTGCTGTTAATTGTGGGTTCATATGTGATCTCTATCATGCTGAAGTATATTCCTTCTAACCACACATTGTTAAGAGTCTGTATCATGAATAATGTTGATTTTTGTTAAATGCTTTTTCTTCATGTGTTGAGATAATGTGATTTTTAACCTTTGTTTTGTTGATGTGGTGTATGATATTGATTGATTTGCAAATATCCAATCATCCTTGTATTCTGGGAATAAATCCCATCTGATGGGGTGAATGACATTTTTAATATATTATTGTATGTGATTTGCTAATATTTTGTTGAGGATTTTTTTCATCTTTGTTCATCAGATAAACTAGCCTTACTTTGTTTATTTGTTTGTGTGTTTTTGTGGTGTCTTTGTCTGTTCCTGGTATTGGTAATGTTTGGTAAAATATCATAGGATGTATTTGAAAGCTTTCCTTCCTTTATTATTTTTTGGAATAGTTTGAGGAGATAGGTATTAACTCTTCTTTACATGTCTGGTAGAATTCACTCTTTATCCATCTGGTCCTGGTCTTCATTTTTTTTTTTTTTGTATTTTTGGATTACAGATTCACTTTTGTTACTTGCAATCAGTCTGTTCAGGTTTTCTAATTCTTCCTTGTTCAGTTTTGGAAGATTGTATACTTCTAGGAATTTATCTACTTTCTTTAGATTTTTCAATTTTTTAGCATATTGTTTTTCAGAGTATTCTCTTATAATCTTTTTTTAAAAGATTTTATTTATTTATTTGACAGACAGAAATCACAAGTAGGCAGAGAGGCAGGCAGAGAGAGAGGAAGGGAAGCAGGCTCCCTGCAGAGCAGAGAGCCCAACACGGGACAGGGCTCCATCCCAGGACCCCGAGATCATAACCTGAGCTGAAGGCAGAGGCTTAACCCACTGAGCCATCCAGGCATCCTCTTATAATCCTTTGTATTTCTGTGTTGTCAGTTGATTCTCCTCTTTCATTTCTGGTTTTATTTATTTGGGTCCTTTATTTTTTTATTTTTAATTTTTTTCCTTAATGAGTCTGGCTAAAGATTTGTCACTTTTGTTTATCTTTTCAGAAAATCTGCTCTTGGTTTCATTGATTTTTTTTTCTCTTGTTTTAATCTCCGTGACATTTATTTTTACTGATTTTATTATTTCACTTTTTCCACTCACCTTGGGCTTTGTTTTTTTCCTGGTCCCTTTTGGTGAACTAATAGATTGTTTATTTGAGCTTTTTCTTGTTTCTTGATATAGGCCTGTATTGCTATGTACTTCCTTTTTAGAACTTCTTTCACTGTGTCCCAAAGATTTGGACTGTTGTGTTTTCCTTTTCATTTGTTTCCATATATTTTAAAATTTCTTCTTTGATTTTGTATTGACCGATTGGTTGCTTAGTATCATGTCTAGTCTCCACAAGTTTGTGTTTTTTCCAGTGTTTTCTTGTTATTTATTTCTAATTTCATAATGTTGAGGTTGGAAAAGATGCACAGTATGATTTCAGTCTTCTTAAATTTATTGAGGGTTGTTTGTGACCTAATATGTGATATATTCTGGAAAATGTTCACTGTGTACTTAAAAGAATGAATATTGTGTCATTTTTGGATGGAACATTCTGTACGTATCTGTTATGTACATTTGGTCCAATGTGTCAATCAATGATACTGTTTTCTTAGTGATTTTCCATTTGGATGATCCATCCGTTGATGTAAGTGAGGTGTGAAGGTCCTTTACTACTGTTATATTACCGTGAGTTTCTCTTTTTTTGTCCATTAATGGTCGCTTTATGTATTTAGATGTTCTAGTGTTGGGTGCATAGATACTTACAATTGTTATATCCTCCTGTGGGATAGATCTCTTTATCGTTGTGTAATGCCGTTCTTTGTCTCTTGTTACAGTCTTTGTTCCAAAATCCATTTTGTCTGATATAAATATAAATATTGTTACCCATACACTTTCATGTGTATGTTGAATATTTTTCCATCCTTTCCCTTTCAGTCTGTACGTGTCCTTATGTTTGAGAGAAGTTTCTTGTAGGCAACATGTTTTTTAATTCATTATTTAATCCATTTATTTAATCCATTCTCTCACCCTGTGTCCTCTGATTGGAGCATTTAGGCCATTCACATTTTAAGTAATTATTGATAGATCGGTACTTACTGGCATTCTAAAATTTGTTTTCTGGTTGTTTTTGTAGTTCTTCTTCATTCCTTTCTTCTCTTGTTCTCTTTCTTTGTGGTTGATGAGTGTCTGTAGTGCTACTTTTGGCTTTCCTTCTTTGTGTGTCTATCATAGGTTTTGGGTTTGTGATGACCATGACTTTTATATATAACATCCAAAGTAAATAGCAGGCTATATTAATTTGATGAGCATTTAAGTTCAAACACATGCTTAAAAAAATACTGGAAGGAAAGGGAAACAAATTTTTTTCCCTTTTTTTTTCTTTTCCCTTTTTATTCTCTCATCCTCATTTTATGTGTATGTTGTCATATATTCCATTTTTGTATTCATAATTTTTTTATGTCTAATTAGGGCCATTTGTTTTCTACTTAAAGAAGCTCCTTTTAACATTTTCTGTAAGGCTAGTTTAGAGGTGATAAACTCCTCTAACATTTGTTTGTCTGGGAAACATTTTTCTTTTTTTTATAATTCTGAATTATAACCTTGCCCGATAGTGTATTTTTGGTTTCAGGTTTTTTGTTTCTTGTTTTTTTGGTTTTTTGGAGGCTTTTTGTTTGTTTGGTTGGTTGGTTTTGGTTTGTTTGTTTTTTCGCCCTTTCAGCACTTTGAATAGATCATGTCCTTCCTTTCTGACCTACAAACTTACTGCTAGAAAATCAAATGATAGCCTAATGGGGTTTCCCTTGTACATAAACTTTTTCTTCTCTTGCTGCTCCTAAAAGTCTCTCTCTATCTTTTATCTTTGACGTTTTAATTATAATGTGTTGTCATATGCACCTCCTAAGTTCATCTTGTTTGGAACCTTCTGTGCTTCTTGAACCTGAATGTCTATTTCCTTCCCTAGGTTAGGAAAGTTTTTAGTTATTATTTCTTCAAATAAGTTTTCTACACTTTTCTTTTTCTCTTTCTCTTCTGGGACCCCTGTAATGCGAATGTTTGTTTGCTCAGTGTTGTCCAAGAGATCTTTTAACCTCTCTTCAATTGAAAAATTTCTTCCTTTTTTTGCTCTTCAGCCTGTGTGCTATTATTTCCCTGTCTTCTGCATCACCATGTTCTTCTGCATCCGCTAACTGTTGATTCCCTCTGGTGTGTTTATTTCAGTTATTGTATTCTTCAACTCTCATCAGTTCTTTTTTATATTTTCTCTCTCGCTACTGAAGTTCTCACTGAGCTCTTCCACTCTTTTCTCTAGTGCAGTATCTTTAAGATCATTACTTAAAATTCTTTATCAAGCATTTGGTTATCTCTGTCTCCTTTTGTTCTTTTTCTGAGTTGTTTTCTTGTTCCTTCTTTTGGAAAATATTCCTCTTTCTTCCCATTTTGCTTGGCCTTCTGTTTGTTTCTGTGGATTAGGTAGAACAGCTACTTCTTTTAAGTTTGAAGGAATGGTCTTGTGTATGGTGTCCTATATACAGACTGGGTGCCTGGTGACTTTTCCTGGCTGGAGCTATGGCTCTGTATGCTAGTTACTCTTTGAAACTGTGGGTTTTTTAACAAAAAGAAGAACTATAATAATAATAATACATTTTAATAAAAGTATTATATTTATAAAATATTTTATAAAATAAAATATAAAAATATATTTATAAAATATTTTATAAAAAATAAAAAAGGAAAGAAAAAACTTAAGGAAAAGAAAAAAAGAGGAAAAAAAGAACAAAGAAGAGGAAAATCCAAAAAGAAAGAAAAAGAAGGAAAATTTTTAAGAAATCATCTTAAAAATAAAAATAATAAATTTTTAAAAACTAAAAAAACCCAAAACCCAAAACTCGGTGTGTGACCCAGGCTGGTGTGGGTTTGTTTGCAAGCCCTGAGTTTGCTATAGCTCTACGCTCTGTGTGTGACCAGACCCACTAGTGATGGTGTCCAGACCCTGCTGGACAGTCTAGGCTTTTTTTTTTTTTAAGATTTTATTTATTTATTTGACAAAAGATCACATGTAGGCAGAGAGGCAGGCAGAGAGAGAGGAGGAGGCAGGCTCTCTGCCACGCAGAGAGCCAGATGTGGGGCTCCATCCCAGGACCCTGAGATCATGACCTGAGTAGAAGGCAGAAGCTTAACCCACTGAGCCACCCAGGCGCCCCGGCAGTCTAGGCTCTTAAGGTGGAATGGGAACCCAAACTGTGCTTCTCCAGTCCCTCCAGCCTAGACAGTGTTCCCACAGCTACTCCCCCATTTGGCAGAGTTCTAGTGTTGTCTTTTTTACATGCTAGTAACTCTCAAACTGTGGCTTTTTTTCCTATGCCCAAGGACAGAGGACTCTCTTCCCAGTTCCTCAGTCCGATTCCTCCCCCACTGCCATTCTCAGTATCTGGAATGGGAATCGCCCTTGTTGTGGTGTCTCTGTCTCTCTTGCTATTCTCTTGTCATTTTCTCTACATTTGTTGTTCAGTCGCTGTTCTGTTCGCTGTGTAGTCAGTTCTTGGGGAAGAATTATTCCATAAATAGCTGTAATTTGGTGTCATGGAGGAGCTGAGTTCAGGGTTTTCCTACATTGCCTTATTGGACTGGAACCCAGTGGACAGATATTTAAATGGAAGTCACAGGACTGGCTGAGATCTTTAAAGAGCGAGTCTAGATGAAGAGGGAGAAGAGACCCAGATGTGAGGACAGAAGTCCGGAATCCTCCAGTATGTAAAGTTCGGGAAGATGAGGGGCAATTAGAAATGGAGACGGACAACAGTGAGTGAGTGTTTTAGGAATGAAATGACAAGTTCTGCTAGCTGGCTGAGGGAACAAAAAGCACTAGATTTATCATCAAGGAGGTCACTGATGATCCCGATGGAGAAATAAAGTGGTTGGTGTGGTGGCAAACAGTGAACACAGGCTTACTTGCCGGGGGCCCAAGAGAAAACAGAGTAAATAGGGCCAGGAAGCAGAAATAACTTTTTCAAGAAGCTTTGTTGTAAAAGAGAGCTAAGTAGGGGGTGATAGCTTAGTGTTTGCTGGAGGGAATGTTAGTCCATAGGTGGCTTTAAAAAAAAAAGATAAAGGAGAAATAACATCAACTTTGCTTCTCATGGGAACCAATCAGTAGAACGGGCAAAACTGATGATACCAGTGAAAGCACAATTATAGGTGTGATGTCCTCATGTCCTTCAGTAAGTGTGAGGGTTGGGACTCAGGGCACCGTGGGCGGTGGGTTTTAGGAAGTAGCATAGAACCTTCAACCAGGGTAGCAGAACAGAAGGCTTTGCACGTGAATATAAAGGCAAGCATGAGATCAATTCAATGATAAGAAAGTGTGAGGTTCTCCTGGGATTCCTTCTAAATTCTCAGAGTATTATAGACAGTGGGGAGCTGGAGGAGACAGAGCACGGAGATGAGAATGCGTCGACGAATTGCCTGGGACAATGGCTATTGTATGTTTCTGACAGCAACATAGAATAAGAAGTACCACTATGGGAGGTAAATACATGAACACAGGTGCACACCCACACCCACAAGAATTTCAGGAGATCGTACCCTTGCTTCCCTTACTTTGACTTCTCTTCAAATCTGTTTTATTAACAAAAGGTGGAAAGTGACTCACTAAATAATGTCATGACACACTAATGGGTTGCAGTCTGCAGTTTGGAAAACACTCATCCAGAAGAACTGAAGAGGAAGTTTTCTGAAGAGATGTAATAGGATTATGCGAAGCACAATAAACCAATTTAGGGATAGAAGGGAAAGTGAGGCCAGTGCCCTTAATCAAAAGCAAATCATTATGTACTCCGCACAGCCAATTGTTCCTCCTGTCTGAGATCCCTTTTTATTCTCATATCCTCTTCTCCAGTGACACAAGTCTGACATCTATCAGTTTTCTTTCTGTACCCCATATCTATAACTCTCTGCATTCAGTCCTTTGCAAAATTTAAAAGGTTCTGCCTGTAAACTCTCATCAGCATCTCTTTGTTTCTGTTTCCATTGATTTTGCCATGGTTCAGGCTTTTCCTGCTTTCTCTCCACCTTTTTACTTTACTTATTATGATAATACCATAATGCGTGTCCATGATAAAAAATTTATTTTAAAAAGACAAGTAGCTACAGAAAATAAATATCCAACACAATCTCACTAAGAGGTCGTCTGGCTTCATTTGTCAGTATATATACTTCCGTTTGGGGCGCATATATATTACTTTCCCTATATTTGTCTCTATACAGTTCTATAATGTAACCGCCTCTTATGCTTGTTTTTAAGAAAACACATTGTGGATTTCTGCTCACATTATTATGTGTTTGGCAAAATCATACTTAATAGCTGTAGGGCATTCCATGTATGGTATTTTAATCTAAACCATTTTGTTGAGTCTGTGCAGTCATGTGCTTGAGCCTCTCAGATCTGGGACTGCGGGGAGCACAATTTGCCAGGGACCCCTGCTGCTGTGCTTGAAAATCGATTCATCTCTTAGCTTGTTGCAAGCCTGTACTTCCCAGTCAATAACTGAGCTCCGGATATGTACTTAGGCAGGCCCATTTCTGGGAGACCTGGGATTCAGGTCTCCCAGAAATGATGAACAGCTCTGGTTTTTGGTTCTCACAGACAGCCCTGAAGAAGGTTGCTTAGAGCCAACCACGATCCTCTTTTCTTCCTTCGGGATCAGACTTGCATGGGGTCTGGGGGCTCTGCCGGCTTCTCCTTTCCCATTTTCTCTCAAGGGTGTTTCTGTTTCCCCTAAAACATTTCTTACACATTTAATCCCATCTTGACATGTTTCTCAGAGGACAAAACGAAGACAGACATTCTCTGTTCCCTATTCTTCATTTGTATTCTGTACAACTGAACTTCTGATGGCTCAGCTCTTAGTATAGCATTCTTCTGCTGAGAGCCCTTCAAAGCACTGCCATTGCTCAATAAATTAAGCCTAAGCCCATCCTTTTCTCCTCCATGCTTGGCTCCAGCCCATCTCCCCAACCACCACCCAGTGTTCTTAGTCCAGCCCAAGGCCTGCTGATCAAATATTCTCCCATAAATCTTCTCATGCCTCTTTCCCCCCACCCCCAAGAAAACATCTGCCTTGCTGATGCCTCCTTCATTCTGGATTTCTTCTTGATTTTTCCACCCTAATGTTTTTTCCCCTCCATTCTACAGGCCACAAAAGATTGTTTTCTGCAGTGCATTTGCTCTTTTTGTTATGTGAAAAGAGAGGCTATATATATATAGCCCAGTGGTGATATAGAGAGTCTCTAATCAGACAGACCTAGATTATCATTTCAAACACACACGCGCGCGTGCGCACATACACACACACACACACACACTGCGACTGGCTGTGTTGGGAAACACTGAGCTAAACAAAAATAATCCAAGATTTTTTTTTTTAAAAGATTTTATTTATTTATGAGAGAGCGAGAGCGAGCACAGGCAGACAGAGTGGAAGGCAAAGTCAGAGGGAGAAGCAGGCTCCCCGTGGAGCAAGGAGCCCGATGTGGGACTCGATCCCAGGACGCTGGGATCATGACCTGAGCCGAAGGCAGCTGCTTAACCAACTGAGCCACCCAGGCATCCCCGTTTTTTGTTTTTAATTGCAAGACTTCCCAGAGCCCTTAAATGCTCATAGACATTGTGACTTTCCAAGGCCAGCATTGATACTTTGTGTAGCTTCTCTTAAATTTATTTGATCACAAAATCCTTTAAAAACAGATCATTGCTGGACATCACTTTTTCTTGGAACATGCTGGGAAAAGGTAAAAGCTGTTGTGGAATTTTGCTTACATGGTTTTTACAGTACTGTATTGTATATCTTCTTCAACTCGTTAGAGTTATTTGCTTATTTATCTTACACATCTTCCCACTTTAGCCTTTAGTATAAGGTCTTGAAAATAACGGGCACTTGTGCAGTTGAAAATTGCAGAATTTTAGTGAAGGTTCATGGTCTGGAATAATATTTGATAACTGGAGAAAGTTTGCATCTACTCTCAGTAGCTTTTTCACAGTCTTTTTTATACCGTGGTATCGCGGGCTACCTTTCGGCTGGAAAAATTACCTTGATATTGGACAAAAAGTCCTTGTTAATATGGGGCCAACTTCATTTTCTTTACAAGTCACTTTATTGGGACAGCATTATGGGGTATAAAGATAGAGGTTCATTTTAAGGACAAGAAAGCAGGAGTCTGTGGACTGGGTCTTTTCACAGCCTGGGCAGTGAGGAGGGCAGCCTGTGGGTTACTTAGTTCTGATTGTTTTCATCTCCCAGGGTGTGCTTGTCAAAGAGGTACTCTGCCAGGCCAGAATCTGGGGCCCCCATCTTAATCAAGTTTTGTACGTGGTCACCTAGTTCTTTGATAGACTTCACCTGCTCATTCAGATAGTGAGTTTCCAGGAAGTCACACAAGTGGGGGTCACCTCTGTCTGAGGCCAGAGTGTGCAATTCGAGCAACGACTGATTCACATTCTTCTCCAAGAGCAGCGCACACTCCATGGCGTTCAGCCCGCTTTCCCAGTCGTCCTGGTCTGGTTTCTTGATGTCCTGCAGGCAGATCCGGCCTCCCCGCTGGTTCTGCAGCCTCATCAGCTTTTCCGCGTGCTGGGTCTCTTCCCGGGACTGGCGAAGGAAATACCCCGCGAAGTTGTTCAGGGCCACGTCATCTCGGGAGAAGTAATAGGACATGGACAGGTACACGTAGGACGCGTAGAGCTCCAGGTTAATCTGGCGGTTGATGGCAGCCTCGGAGTCCGGGTGGAAGTTCTGGCGCACCCGGGAATGGGCGGAGGCGGGCCCGGCTGGGTCCCCGGAGGCGGCGGCTGCTGCCAGCGGGCGCAGTGGGGCAGTGCGCCTGGGGCGCGAGGGGAGCCTGGAGACCCGGAGCGGCGGGAGCGCGAAGCCCCGGCGCGCGTTGCGCAGGGACAACAGCGAAGGGCTGATGTTCTTGGAGAGAAACAAGAAACAGGGCAGCATGACTCCCCTTCTTTAGAAGTGGGGAAACTGAGGCCAGGGCGTCACTGCGTGTGGCCGGACGCTAGGGGCTTCAAGGTCTGAATTGGAACGCGGCCCTAAGCGACCGGCGACTGCGTCACACACACCCCTTCCCTTCCAAAGGCGCCAGGGTTCCAAGGGGAGGGCTGCCGGGACGCGCGCCCTGTCCGGGCTGGGCACAGACAAATGACAGTGACAACTGCATTAACTCAACATTGCCCTCTTTCTGCCCTTGGGCGTTTGTAATGTACTATTTCATCTCAGCTGAAAATGCTGTCAAAAAAGTACGCGCTGCGACTGGGAAAAGAAAGGACGAGCCCAGCGGCGGTCCTTGCCCTCCGTCTTTGACCTCTTTCTGTCCAAAGCCCAAGGAGTGGGGGGAGGCGGGGCGAGGAAATAGGGTAAAACAAAAGTCTCAGCCAATTCATCTGAGCGCGAAGGTCTGCAGCCGAAGTGGGTGTTTATAAATTGACTTTATGATTATTTTAAACAAACGTAGGTATGGAAAGAATTGCCAGTATAGTAGGCAAATTTTCAAGAGTCTGTACTAAGACAGTGCTTTCTTTTAGAAAGATATTTTTAAATATAGAATTCACCTTTCTTGAAAAAAAAAAAAAACAAGAACAAAACAAAAACTTCAGAAAAGTAGGAAGAACATATAAACTGGCTCTCAGCTTGATATTTTCCTGTCTTTCCTTCTTGCAGATACATACACTTGTGAGCGTAGCCTAACTGTGGGGAAGTTGAATCACTATGCTGTCCTGTGAAGCTAATGTAACATTGTGTGTCAACTAAGATCAATTTTTTTAAGGGGGAATGCCCAGCTTTTACTAACAGAAACTTAGAACATTGAAGTTCCAGTATTTTTTCTTAGTCTCAAGAGGACAATATTCTTTTCTTTTTTTTTTTTTTAAGATTTTATTTATTCATTTGACAGGCAGAGATCACAGGTAGGCAGAGGCAGGCAGAGAGAGAGGAGGAATCAGGCTCCCCACTGAGCAAAGAGCCCGATGTGGGGCTCGATCCCAGGACCCTGAGATCATGACCTGAGCTGAAGGCAGAAGCTTAACCCACTGAGCCACCTTGGCGCCCCAAGAGGACAATATTCTTAGCTGAGGTGCCAGGAGACATCAACAATATCCGGTTGCATTCTAGGACAGTAAACTGGTTCTGCTTGCTCACTGATCTTTTCGATCATGGGATTATAAATTTCAGGTGTGACTATAATCTTTGGTGAGAAAGTGTTGAGATTCTAGTTTTTCTGGTACCTTTTCCAGGCGCGTTATCAAGGTTATCAAGTCTTATCTTTTAAATCTCGCTGTTTCTTTCATGGTATGTACGAAACATTTTTTCCGCAGCTGTAAAGACATTCACACACCTTCAAGATGTTTGAAGATTCTTTCATATTTTCGTCCAAACTGTCAGATTTCCCTCTTTAATTGATGTTTTATTTCAGCATTGATTTCCACTGGTATTGGCAGTTTTTCAGGCACTTCTCCCAACACAGACATTGCTGTGAGTTTGGAGCCTTCGTGTTTTGAACACATGCCTGAATCCCCAGAATGGGATTCTTCCTGTCCTTTCTGTTTCACTGACAGCAGTGGCAGGCTTGGCCTTCTCTTAGATGGAGGAAGAATCCTGGGTTCTCCTGGATGTTTCATTTGGCTTTTCCCCGGGGCCGCTGAGTTGTCTGCTCTATTGGTCATCATTTCAGAGCTGGTCTTGGGCTGCGCCACGAGTTGATCTGCTAAAATATTTTTCTCTGATAAAAAAAATAAAAAGGACAGTGGCACTGGGAGACTCAGTGGGTTAAAGCCTCTGCCTTCACCTCAGGTCATGATCCCAGAGTCCTGGGATCAAGCCCCTCCTCAAGCTCTCTGCTCAGCAGGGAGCCTGCTTCCCCCCCCCCCCCCCCCGCCTGCCTCTCCCTCTGCTTGTGGTCTCTGTCTGTCAAATAGATAAATAAAATCTTAAAAATCAATCAATCAATAAATAAAAACTAAAAAGGACAGTCTAAAAAAATTAAAGCGGTATTTAGTTTTAAAAGTATACTGTGATTGTTGAAGTATATTGAGAAAATGAGGATTAACTCACAGAAGAAAATTTCTAATCTTTCTCTGTGCAGAGAGAACCCTTGAGGATTTTGGAAGGGAGGTGGTGGGGGTTTGGTTAAACCTGGTGGTGGGTATTAAGGAGGGCAAGTATTACATGGAGTGCTGGGTATGGTGCATGAATGATCAGACTTGGAACACTGAAAAAAATAAAATAAAAAAAAATGTTGGTAGTAATTCTCACAGATAAAGAAAAACATTAAAAAAAAATCACAGAAACACAAAAGTAAACTTACACCTTTGTAACAGCTTTAGGGAGGTATAATTGACATAAAATAAACTGCAGATACTTAAAAAAAGTGTACAACTGCATAGGGTTTGACATAGGTATACATCTGTGGAACCATCACCAAAATCAAGAAAATGAATGTATTCATCACCTCCGAAAGTTTCCTTCTGTTCCTTTATATTTTATAATCACTCCCTCTACCTCTCTCTGCCCCATCTCATCCCAGGCATCTGCTTTTCCTCACTACTAGATTAGTTTGCATTTTCTAGAATTTCATATAAATGAAATTGGTGTGTATTCCTTTTTGCCTAGTTTCTTTTGCTCAGCACAGAGGTTCTGCAATCCATTCAATAATGTGTATTAATAGTTTTTATGGCTGAATAGCTATTCCATTGTGTAGATACACCACAGTCCATTTATCCTTTTACCATCTCATGAACATTTTGCTTGTTTGTTTGTTTTTAGCTATTGAATTAAAGCTGTTAGGAGCATTCCTATAACAAGTCTTTGTGTGGCTGGATGCACTAATTTCTCTTGGGTCAATACTTTATATGGAATGGCTAGATCATATGATTAAGTGTATGTTTAGCTTTTTAAGAAACTTCAAATTATTTTTCCAAGTGGATGTACCTTTATGCTTTTCCATCAGCACTATGTGAGCGTTCAAGTTCCTTCATGTCACTGCAACCCTTGGTATTGTCATTTATTTAATTTTGACTTAAAACTTTAAATTTGGCCATTCTAGTCATATATCGGTTTACTGGTATTTGATTGTATTTTTTAATTTGCATTTTCATTATAATTAGTGATGCTGAGTACACAGTCTCAAGTTTCTTATCTTTGGAAAGTATATGTTCAAATCTTTTGTCCATTTTACCTTTTGGGCCATTTCTTTTCTTATGGTTCTTTGATTTCTTATGGTTGACATCAGGGTCTTTGATACTAGTACTGGGTATATTCAGGTCTTCTTTCTGTTACCTTCTCTGTATTACCTTCCTACATTTCCTTGGAAGAGTCAGATTACCTTTCTAAGTCAGTTTCCTCAGTTGTAAATTTAGGTTCCTACTTATTTCCATTACTTCATTGAAAAGATTCAATAAAATAATTATGCAGAGGACTTATCACAGAGGTTGGCACAGAATAAGCACTCACAGTATTCTTTAAGAGTCCTTAATGGATGTTTTCTATTAATTATTTAAAATAATCCATTTTATATTATTCAGCAGGCAATAATTATTATTATTACACATGGAAATCCTGTATAGCTTATAAAGTATGCTAACATGCATCATATTGTTTTTATCTTATAGGGATAGTGAGGTAGAAATTCTTTTATGATATGGACAATATCAAAACTTGCAGTTTGGTAGTAAGCCCCCTGGTCTCAAAGGAACTTCTTCAAGTGCACCATAAATAGAGCTGGATGCCTAAGATCTAGTTGCATTTGGACTCTGCTAGCAGAATGTGATTGATACGCGCCAAGAAATTTTCTCACTCATTTTTGCTTTTCTTTATCCATCTTGGCTTTTATTTTCTTCAAACACTTGCAACTCCTAAAGTATAGTTCCCTAAAGAGAGGATGTGAAAATGATTCTTTAGAGCAGTATTAAATGCCAACTGCTACGACTTGTGTTTTAGTAGAAATGATGCTTTTCATATAAATGGTCATCCCCAAGGTAATAAAAAGCTTAGACATAAAACAAATGCAAGACATGAAATGTAATGCAAAACACTGTCATAAAACACAATACACACTTAAATATCCTATGTTAATTTGTCAAAAATGTTTCCCGTTTCCTTCCAAATTTTGTCATGTATTTTGCTAGACTTTGAAAATGCAAGGATTTTTCCTTTAGCGACATTTTGATTTCTAGTATTCGTAGTAAATTTAACGTTCTTCTACTGAAAGTACAAACTAGACTGTGGCCCTAGACTTGTGACCATTTTTCACAAGCCATTTCTTCCTCGGTTTAATGACGTGGTCTCTTCCGTGAACACCTCTCTCAGCAACTTCCCCCCTTCCTGTCCTCCCTTCTTTTACTTCCTCACAATATTTATCTCGTCTTTCTAGGGCCCATCAAATATGTTACTTTCTTTGTAAGGTCTTCAATAACTTTATTTGGGAGCAATCACTACTTTTCCTTTAAATTTCTTGTATTTCTTGATATATGCACGCACATGTGCATGCTTGTGTATTGGTATGTGTGTGCGTGTATGTGCGTGCAATGCGTGTGTGTCCTTACGGGCACAGTTGATCATCCTACTCATTGTTTTGTTACTGAAGTATATAGTTGACACCAATGTTACATTATTTTCAGACGTGCCGCATGGTGATTCCATATGCCTGTGTGTTAGGTGTGCTCACCGTCAGCACAGCAGCTGTCTGCCACCATACCACACTGGTACGATACCATTGACTATATTGCCTGTGATGGACCTTTCATCCCCGCGACTTGTTCATTTCATAACTGGGAGCCTATACTCCCACTCCCCTTCACCCATTTTGTCCCTTCTCCCTTCTCGTCTGTCAACCCACTGTATTCATTTTTAAATCCTTAGTCCAGGTGCAATGCTTCTATCCCCCAAATGCACTGGGGTAGGAATTTTTATTTCACGTAGCAAATTAGTTTATCCTAGTGTACATTTGTATATTATATTAGGAAATGGCTTCATTTTAAGTTATTTGAAAAGCTCTGCATTTTGCTGATTTCTGTCTCTAAAGGATTAACAATATCCTCTGTTTTCTTCTTTATAGATGTATTGAGTGAACCATTTGTTTTCTATGTGAAAATGCTTTGCAAATTGGAAATTCAAAAACTATATGAAAGTAAATTGTAATTCACCGAATCATGTTTTGATATATGTGGTATATAGATTGATTTTTATATTGTTTTTTAAAGCCTTTGATTTTTAAATATTTTTATTTATTTATTTAAAAGAGAGATCACAAGTAGGCAGAGAGGCAGGCGGAGACAGAGGGGGAAGCAGGCTCCCTGCTCATCAGAGAGCCCAGTGCTGGGCTCGATCCCAGGATCCTGAGATCATGACCTGAGATGAAGGCAGAGGCTTCACACACTGAGCCACCCAGATATCCAGCCTTTGATTTTAAATACTAGATATTTTTTTTAGAATTTACCTACCTAGGAAATATGTAAACAACACCTTCCACTTTTACAGTAATAGAAGGGGGGAGTCATAAATAGTGACAAAAAGGAAAGCTGAAAATAACTCTACTCCTTTATACTTGTATTTGTAATGAAGATTTTTTTTCTCCTTTTCTCATCTCTTTCTATTCTCTCTTTTACATTCAAACATGGCTACGCAGTTCTTCATCTTCATTACTGATCGTGGCCTTTCCAAACTTGCTTGCTGTTAGAAGCCTGAAATGTGACAAAGCCAGGATGGAGAAAAGTCTGCTGATCACTGGAATATAGATTATGGATTATGGATTATGCAGTTGCTGTTAATGGAATGTCGAGGGTTTTTTTTTGTTTTTCCCCATGAGAGATTTATATAGAGAACAGTAGAGGGTTTTTCATCTTGTTTTGTTTTTTAAAGATTTTATTTATTTATTTGACAGAGAGAGATCATAAGTAGTCAGAGAGGAAGGCAGAGAGAGAGAGAGGAAGGGAAGCAGGCTCCCTGCTGAGCAGAGAGCCTGATTTGGGGCTTGATCCCAGGACCCTGAGATCATGACCTGAGCTGAAGGCAGAGGCTGAACCCACTGAGCCACCCAGGCACCCCGTGGAGGGTTTTGTCTTGGGAAAAGGAGATGTATTGTTATTCTGTCTGTTGTCACTAGGAAGCCTCCCAAATTCTGAAGGGGGTGGGTGGACTCCTCTGTGGAGCATGCTTCTTGCCTTCACTCTCAGATCCATTCAAAACTGGGAAACCTCCCAGGTCACTTGATAAATGAGTCAGAAGTGAACTCTCAATCACAGTGCCCGCTGCAGAGGTCTGGCAGACTCTTTTTTATTCATTTTGTTCATTCTTTCATCTGTGGTCAGAGGTGCAAGGTGCAGTAACGCCTCCTCTCTCTTCAGGAGGTGTCTGGCATGCTGCAAACTGCCAGCCCCGTACAACTGTACCCATGATGAAGTTGTAGAATAGAAGTGAGACCGGAGCCGACGACCAAGAAAGAATTCTTAAAATGCTCTGGTGCAAAAGGTGATTTTATTAAAGTGCCGGGAAAGGACCCATGGGCAGAAAGAGCTGCTGCCCCTGGGTTCTGGGAAGTGGTGATGATGGACTGTGGGGTTGGGACAAGTAAGGAAAAGGGAATGTTTGAAAGAACTTTCATGTATTCAGAAGACACACAGGATGCTGGAGGCTTTGCTGTTTGTCAAGTTAAGGTGGTTTTTCCCTTTAGTGAGGCATTAACAGTAAGATAGTCGGGAGCTTCCTGGAGGAATGTCACTCTCCTCCTATCACATGTCCTTGTCAGTGAGCTTTAGGTTTAGGAGAAATTTAACTTTATTTACATTGCCCTCTGCCTCAGCCTCCCTCAATATTATGGAGGGGAAGATGATGTTAGGGCTTCAGGAACTGAGTTATGGGTCTCTGGAAATTAGGCTATTGATAAGAAAGCTTCTTTCTTGTAAATCACTAGTTATAAATCATTTATAAACTGAGGGAGACTCAGGTCTTGCAGGATTGTGGTCTCTACAAGTTAACTGTTTTTCCTTTAGGAGTACCTGGAATGCCTCAGGAATGTCATATATATCTCATAGGGGGTGGGGATTACGGTGGTGGGGGGGGTAAGCTTCTGCTTTGTCCTCAGCTTGTCTTCTGTTCCCTCATCACCCAGATTTTTGCCACTAGATTTCTAAGTATCATCCTTTTATTCCTTAGCAGAGCCAGCATTTGGCTAGCTGGGCCACCTGAGATTTGAAGCTAATTGTTGTGACAGTGGTATACTGGGCTGAATAGTACATTAAAATTCTTGTCCACCCAGAATCCGTGAACAGGCTGTATTTGGAAACAGGGTCTTTGCAGCTGTAACCGAGTGAAAATGAGATCGTACTGGATTGCGGTGTGTGCAGTGTGTCAGTGATTGATGTCCTCATAAGAAGAGGAAAATTTAGATGGGTACAGGCCACAAGGGGGAGGTCCATGTGAAGTCAGGCACAACTCAGGCTGTTCTCAGATCTAGGACAGGGATTTGCAAACTTTTTCTGTAGAGAGCCAGATCAGTGTTTTAGACCTTGTGGACCCTACGGTCTCTGTGGCATCTGTTCAGCTCTACTGTTATAGTATATTGCAAGCAGTCGTTGACTGTGTGTAATGAGTGAACATGGATGTGTTTTAATAAAACTTTATTTACAAAAATAGTAGTAGATCAGACTTGGCCCAAATTGTAGAGTTTGCTGACTTCGGCTCTAGAAGATGAGGACCTCTTTATATGTTGCCATGGAGTATTTCCGATACTCATTCCATTACTCTGATAATAACTCAACTGAGCCTGTCAGTCTCTCTTTCTAACCCATCAGCAGTACTCAGCCAAACCCAATCCATTCCCCATTTCCACTACAGCCCTCCACTGAGAGAGATATAGCACAAGCCAGGGCATCTCCTTCCATCTCAGCCTGTCCCCATCACCTACGTGGAAATCCTAGTAATTGCAATGCTGTAGCAGCATAGAAAGCAGTACCGTGGGAGGTGGGCATGAGCTGCTTGTTAATGTTTGTCCAGGAAGTGACCCAGCTTCTGAATCCCATCTTAGACTTGCTTCTTAGGAACATCTGCAATAAAAACTTCTTTAGGTGGCATTCCTAAGCAAACTTTGAGAAAAGGTCTTATGTGCAAGTGATTTATCAAGGGAATGCCTCCAGGGGAAGCCAGTAAGGAAGGAGAAGCAGCCTGAAAAGGGGAAACAATAAAAAGGTGTGATTCAGCAAAATTCAGTACAGAAAGGGCTAGCTTCCCGGCTCCAGCAGTCCTTTAGCCTCCTGTCCTGAGACAAGACCTGGGCTTGCTTTCATGCTCTGCTGCTGATGTCCTGAAAGTTGTAATAATCTTATTTTTGAGCCTGTATTCTGTAAGTGCAGTCTGAGGTGGGGGACGATGGAGCACGCACTTGAGCAGACGTGTGCAGTTTGTGTATCTGTCATTCCTCGCCTCCCTGTTGGCATAGAACCTTCGCGGCGCTCCCGGGGCGTGGAATTTTGGTAAGCAGTAATGAGTGGCAAGTCAGCGCAACTGAGAACAAGGAGAGGGTAAGTGTGTTGAATCCATGACTGAGGAAGCTGGGGTGCCCACAGTCCTGGGAGCTGCCCTTTCCCTCGGAAACAGAGTTTGCTCAGAGTGCAGAAAGAAGTCAGAGCATTCCAAGAAACACGAAGGACTAAGGAAACCTGCCAGATCTTCTTTTACTTCCATGTGTAAGGTAGTCATTTATGCTAAAAATGATGACAGAGAAGGAAAGGGGGAGCTACAGCAACCCATAGTTCACTTTCCTTTCAGCCCCTTCTTACTCAGTTAAGCCAAGGGTGGTGTGTTGGTAGATTGTGGATGCATGAAGAAATGAAACAAAAACAATTCAGCTCCTTTTGCTCAGCATTCCACTGTTCTGGTAACAATGAAATATACATGCATGTACAAGTTACAAAATAGGGATTGTGTAATTTCAATGATTCTTTATATAAATCGATTGCTTGTATATTTATATCTAAATCAAACATTGCACAACCTAAACATGAACAGTGAAATTGAGGCTTATTATTTACAGTGTTAAGTTTTTCTTTTTCTTCAAGTGACATTAAAAATAGAAGATAAAAGCACCTGACAAGTCAAGAGAGACAACAAAAGAAAGTAGAACATTTCTATGTTAGTACATTTAATAACATTTCCCCCTTCATTTTGATTAAGATAGATGAACTTTTTTTTTTTTAAAGATTTTATTTATTTAACAGAGAGAGAGATCACAAGTAGGCAGAGAAGCAGGCAGAGAGAGAGAGAGGAGGAAGCAGGCTCCCTGCCGAGCAGAGAGCCCGATGCGGGACTCGATCCCAGGACCCTGAGATCACGACCTGAGCCGAAGGCAGCAGCTTAGCCCACTGAGCCACCCAGGCGCCCTATAGATGAACATTTTTGCTTTGCCATGGGCCCTGAGTGTGAGATAAATTGAGCTGATCCAGGACGCCTGGGTGGCTCAGTTGGTTAAGCAGCTCCCTTCGGCTCAGGTCATGATCCCAGCGTCCTGGGATCAGATCCCAGATCAGGCTCCTTGCTCAGCAGGGAGCCTGCTTCTCCCTCTGCCTCTGCCTGCCTGTGCTTGCTTCCTCGCTCTCCCTCTCTCTGACAAATAGATAAATAAAATCTTTAAAAAAAAAATTGAGTTGATCCCACAGAGGACTTATGGAGCATAGGCAGAACTCAGACACTGAGCTGGGACAAGGAGCTGGGCTTTCATAGTCCAGCCACACCAGCCAGCCACAGCCTCTAAGGGCTGCTCTAAGGCGAGATACACACTTAGGCTCCCTGCTTGTCTGCATGTCTGGGAAAGCAGTTGCAATACTGATCACCATCTTCCCAATCATGTTACAGATTCTCTTGAAAGAATAAGCACACAGAAGCTGGGGGTGGGGGGCACAAATGGTGATAGCTTTCCACGGAGATGTTGCACTGGACATATGTAAGTATAATAATAATTATACTTATATAATATATAATTATAATTATTAATAACAATAAATGCTTAAAAAGAAGAATAATTCTAGCTAGTTCAGTACTCCTGTAGCTGGTCCCCAGAGAGGTTGTAAGAACTCAGGTGGGACTGAGCTGTTCTGAGAACCATCTAGAAGAGAACAATGACACCTGGGGGAAGGACACAGACAATCTCAGGGAACCTGGAAGGGCAGAAAACCTGGCCTCCTTCTCTCCCTGCCCTTGGACCTCTTGCTGGGGCTCAGCAAAGACTGACCTAACAGAAAGCCAGAAAGTAGGAAACTCACTGTTGTAGTGCATTCAGACCCCTGGGAAAGAGAACAGGGCCAGGAAAGTTGGGGAGTGGATCTATAGAGGCTGGGATAAGACATTAGGCTATTTTGTGCTCTTCCAGTCTCCTGTGCATGGAACAGCCACATAGCTACCTCACATGTAAATACAATTAAATCATCCCCTTGCTTTAAACCTTTGAGTAGTCCCACAAACCTGTGAAATATATTCTCCCTTGCCTTCTGTGGCTGTTCCCTGGCTACTTCCGACACCCTTTAGTCTCTCCGAAGCCCCACTAGGCTTCCATCTTTATGAACTTTCCTTTAGACCCTGGAACGTACGATTTGTTCTTTCCCACAGGCTTCTACGCAGTGTGACCACTCCGTGGAGCACTGTTCCACCCAGAACTACCCACAGGAGTGGGCAGAGGGTTATCAAGCCCTTCCCCCTCCACGTGAGACTATGACCGACCCCTGGTTAGCTGTCTGCCTCTGTCCATATGTGGAGTATGCATCTAGGCAGTCTTGCTGGTGGAGAAATTGTCCTTGATGGGCAAAGTAACATTTGAGTGTGGTGACTTTGGCCTCCGAGCCTCCCTCTATTGGGGTTTTTGGAAACTGGAGTTGTTACGGGGAGTATTGGTTCTTGTGGATGAAAGGCTTTTTAGCTAGGGCGTCTCTCATATTCATTCTATGGGGATCTTGAGAGGATGCTTGATACTCTGGTGCCAGAAACCTGTGGCTTCTTTTCTAATTCCTTCTGAGTCGCGTGGTGCCAGGCTTGTAGGTATGAATGTTTAATCAAACCCAAGAAGGCCCTTTGTTGCTTGCGACAAAGAACAAATAAATTCACATGGATTTGTCTTTTGCCATAGACACCCCCACCTGCTTTCCCTCAGCCCTGCAGTTGTGTCTACCCTCCCAACCCCCATTTTGTATTTTTGTGAGCTCACTCATTTCCCACTGTTCTTCTGATCACATCTTGGATGGTTCTGAGAGGCCTTTAGGGAGTTCCACGCTCCTCTACTTACCCTGTCATGAGATGGAATTATAGCTATTTATTTACTTTTTTACCCATGAAACCAAAAAATTCTTGTTGTCAGGGGACTTTCTGTCTTTTTCACTCGTGTGTATCTAGCAATCAGACGGCATCTGATCCAATGGGCACTACAGTGCTGTTCGTAAAGCAGATTGGGGACTAAAATTCCCTCGAGTCCCCAAACTCTCCTGGTTCTGAATAACACTTAAGCAACAAAGTTGAAGGGACTTTCAGTCAGTGTAATGGTATAATTGTAGTGCACTTAATGGCTTACTTTTCTCTCTCTGCTACTAGCAGAACCAGTAAACATATATTAATTTTGAGCTATATATTCTTAAAGGTTGAGCAAACAAGTCACCTTCAATTCAATTTTATTTGATATGATTCTGTTCCAAATATATGTTTCAAGCACATGAAGCTTCCATCATTCTGTGAAAGGGTAAAAGACACCTAGATTCTAGGGCCTCTGTGGATTTAAAATCAAGTGGGAGAGCCAATGTTCAATCGTGGAGTGTTGAATCCAATCAAAAACCAGGTGCGGGAGGATCAATGTCTATCTCATACAGAACTAGATCTGACAATGGTCTGAAAAGAAGCTGGGGGATGGGAGAGCACCTGTGTGGCTCAGTTGGTTAAACATCTGACCCTTGGTTTCAGCTTAGGTCAGGGTCTCAGGGTCGTGAGATGGAGCCTGGCATCAGGCTCTGTGCTCTGCCCTGAATGTGGAACCTGCTTGGGATTCGTTGTCTCTCTCAGGAAGAAAAAAGAAAGGAAAAAAAAAAAGGGGGGGGGTTGGGGGATGGGGATTCTATGCAAAAAAAACATCATGGGAAGTTCCCAAAGGTGAGAGGGTGAAGTTGTATTTGGAGCAGAAAGATTGTAGGTAAAACTTCATTGGCGTTTGATTGCAATATAGACAGTACATATAATTCACCTTAGGAGAGAATTGATTTGAGTAAGATCAAGGTTTTGAGTCCTCTTTCTAGCTTTAAAGGATTTAATGATTGCATATGTCCTTTCTTGCTATAATATGTTGTTGCTTGAAATCTTACGAAATAATAAAATGCATAAAATATACATGTGCTGGCCTTTATATGTGCTAGAAGTAGCTATTTTAAGTGCTAGAACCTTGGGATGATGTTTCTACCAAGAATGTGGTTTGGCATTGTTATGCAAGTTACATAACACAGGGTTCTTTCAGTTCGTGGGTTGGACCTAGATAAGCCAACAGTGATTGGAGGTTCTAAGTATGTTCTTTGTAATCTCTTCTGCTTTTTGTATTTTATATTTTAGCTCTTTTGATATTAATTTAGGGGTAAGTATGTTTGAGATTATTCTTGTCTTTGAAGAGGCTAAGACACTTCATAGTTTATGTCAAAATTTTTGATAATGATTAATTAATTCTATTTTAAATGATTTCATAATTTAAAACAGGACATAGTGGTATAACATTTAAACATAAGCTCTAAATTTTCTCCAGTAATCATAATGAAGAAATGTAGAAGTCACTGAGTACTTGTATCTGCTAAGTACCAAAGTATTCTAAGAGTATCTGTCACTGAATTTTCACAAAGCTTCTGTGCAGTAGGAATCATTATACCCATTTTGACTGTTTGCAAACATTTATCTCCAGTTTTATACAATTTGAATGGGTCTAGGAAAAATGTTTCTGATAATTCCATTTTCAAAGTTGGAGGAATATCTTAGACATTAGTATATATGGCACCGCTATCTTTTTAAAAAGATTTTATTTATCTATTTTATGGAGAGTGCACAGAAGTTGGGGGAGGAGCAGAGAAGGAAAAGCAGATAAGGAGGGAGAGGGAAAGGGAGAGAACCCAGGCTAATTCTGTGTTGAGTGTGGAGCCCCATGAAGGCTCCATCCCATAAAGCTAAGATCATAACCTGAGCTGAAACTAAGAGACAGTTGCTCAAGTGCTAAGCCACCACATGCCCCTGGCACTGCTATCTTTCTGGGCAAGGATTATAGAAGAGAATTTAGAATCAGAAAGGATCACTGAGTCTCATTTTTCTTATTTCACAAATGAAGAAGCTGAATGCTAGAGAGTATTAGCCCAGTTATGAATTTTGATAAAACGGGCTTGCCTTCAGATAATGGTCTTTTCAAGTATATTGTACTCATCTAATACCAGGTATATTTTCCCAGTAAGATTAGTAGATCAGGATGCAGTAAAACCAAGAGATGCTAGTGCTTACTCACTGACAGTGGAGGGATGGCTTTCATTTGTATCCAAGTCAAACAATAATATGTTGCTTCTCAATAAAGAGACGCCCATCCCCAGAATCTCCTCAGCTGAAACTCTGGATGGCTATGTAGACTCTATCACTGCAGGAAAAAGTGAAAGGATCAATTGTATTTTTCAGATATTTACAAAAGTTAGTTCTATTTTTAAAATAGTCAACCACTCAATTAACCCGGGTTTCATAACGCCAATTAGTGACCACCATATCTTAGAGTGTTATATAAATTCTTTGGAAATCTAAAAATGAATCATATTCTCAAGAATCTTATTTAAAAAAAAACCCTTCTGGAATTGCCATCTCACTTTGAAAAATTTATTACATGGAAAAAATGTCTTGCATAGACTACCTAAAGATGTATGTAATTTCATTGCCATGTCCCACATAAAAACAAACAAACAAACAAACAAAACTGCATGTAAACTATCTTTCATTGAAGTATAGACGCATTATAAGGGAGTCCATACAATGGAATATCATACAGCCCTTTAATAGAATAAAGTAGTTCTAGGGGTGCCTGGGTAACTCAGTTGGTTAGGCAACTGCCTTCAGCTGAGGTTGTGATCCCAGAGTCCTGGAATCAAGTCCCACATTGGGCTCTCCACTCAGCAGGGAATCTGCTTCTCCCTTTGGCCCTCTTCATTCTCATGCTCTCACTCTCTCTCTAATAAATAAATAAAATCTTAAAAAAAGAATAAAGTGTTTCTTCATGTGTTAATATGGAGATATAGATCTGTAAGATATTTTCAGTGGAAAAAGGAATGTGTGTCTGTGCGCACACATTCCCATATTTAGAGGGAATAAGAGGGTGTATATTTAAGTGTATACACACATACATAAAACAGAGAGAGAAAAAGAGAGAAAAGATGGGCACTAACCTATTAATTTTTAACTTCTGACCATTACAATTGGATAGATTGGTAGAGAGGAAGATATGGATTTAGTTTTATACATTAACTTTTTATACACTTCATTTTGTTTTATGTAAAGATTTTTATTTATTTATTTAAGAGAGAGAGAGTGAGCACAAACATTGGGAGCGGGAAAGGGAGAAGCAAACTCCCCACTGAGTAGGAAGCCCAAACAGGGGCTTGATCCCAGGACCCTGGAATCATGACCTGAGCCAAAGGCAGACACTTAAATAACAGCCACCCAGGCATCCCTTCTTATACATTTAAAGTCACATGATTATGGCTGATTTTACTTGAATTCTGGTTCAGTATTTTTTAAATTAGAGAACATAAAAGGAGGCTTTTAAGAGGCTAGATAATCACAAAGGAGGGGAAATACAAATAAAGGAGACTCTGAGTGAAGCAAATGACTATAGCTTAGTCATATCTCTGTTTGTTGAAACCAGCCACTGTGGTGGTACGGTGGGAGAGATATGGGGGTGATCGTAAGAAACAACAGCCCCTCAAGCTCATGGGATGAATTGCAATGGCAGTGTAGGTTAGGACATACTAGTAGAAAACGAAGACAGAGTAGGTTCGATAAAGATTAAAAACAATGTGCTTGTGGAAGTGAGAATTACAGTTGGTGGACATCTGGGGGAGGAGTCAAGATGGCGGAGAAGTAGCAGGCTGAGACTACTTCAGGTAGCAGGAGAATAGCTAGATAGCTTATCTAAAGATTGCAAACACCTGCAAATCCATCGGCAGATCGAAGAGAAGAAGAACAGCAATTCTGGAAACAGAAAAACAACCACTTTCTGAAAGGTAGGACTGGCAGAGAAGTGAATCCAAAGTGATGGGAAGATAGACCCCGGGGGGAGGGGCCGGCTCCCAGCAAGCGGCGGAGCAACGGAGGAGCAAAATCAGGACTTTTAAAAGACTGTTCCGCTGGGGGACATCGCTCCAGAGGCTAAACCGGGGCAAAGCCCACGCGGGGTCAGCGTGGCCTCAGGTCCCACAGGGTCACAGAAGGATCGGGGGGTATCTGAGAGCTTGTGGGTATTGGAATGGGAAAGCCAGCTACAGAGACAGCTCGGGGTTACCTTGAACCAGCCACAGGCTCGGTGAGCTCGGAGCCCGGCCGGAGGTCAGGCAGACGGGAGTAACTGGGCGCAGTTCTCTTAGGGCACACTGAGGAGTGGGGCCCTGGGCTCTCGGCTCTTCTGGCCGGAGACCAGGAGGCCGCCATTTGTACTCCCGACCTCCGGAACTCTACGGAAAGCGCTCAGGGAACAAAAGCTCCTGAAAGCAAACCCGAGCGGATTACTCAGCCTGGCTCCTGGCGGTGCAATTCCCCCTGGGGCAAAGACACTTGAGAATCACTACAACAGGCCCCTCCCCCAGAAGATCACCAAGAAATCCAGTCAAGACCAAGTTCACCTACCAAGGAGTTCGGTTTCAATACCAAGGAGAGCAGCAGAATTCCAGAGGAGGAGAAAGCAAAGCACGGAACTCATGGCTTTCTCCCTGTGATTTTTTTTTAGTCTTGCAGTTAATTTAATTTTTTTCTTTTTCATTTTTGTTTTTTTTCTTGCCTTCTGGTAAATCTTTTTTAACTTTTAACATTTTTTAACTAGTTTATCTAATATATATATTTTTTCTTTCTTACATTTTTCTTTATTCATTTTCTTTTTTTAAATTCTTTTCTTTTCTTTTTTCTTTCTTTTTTTTTTTCTTTCTTTCTTTTTGAACCTCTTTTTATCCCCTTTCTCCCCCCTCACGATTTGGGATCTCTTCTGATTTGGTTAAAGCATATTTTCCTGGGGTTGTTGCCACCCTTTTAGTATTTTACTTGCTCCTTTATATACTCTTATCTGGACAAAATGACAAGGCGGAAAAACTCACCACAAAAAAAAAAGAACAAGAGGCAGTACCGAAGGCTAGGGACCTAATCAATACAGTCATTGGTAATATGTCAGATCTAGAGTTCAGAATGACAATTCTCAAGGATCTAGCCGGGCTCGAAAAAGGCATGGAAGATATTAGGGAAACCCTCTCGGGAGATATACAGTTGGTGGACATCTAAAATATGGATTCTAGATGATAATCCTACAATCTAGGGCTGATGTGTGGTCACAAATAGTGTGCTGGTTTTGATACTAAACCACATATCACTATGCTGTACACCTGAAACTCCTGTAACATTGTATGTCAACTAGATTACCATAGTAAAAAAAGAAAACTCTTATTTACATTTGATCAGCATATATACCTGCAATATTTCCTATCAATCTTATTATTAATTTGGTCCACCTAAATATGACATAACATAATTAAGGGAATACAGATTTTACTTACATTTTTTTCCTTCTGGGATTAAAAATAATAAAAAATTTCAGTTCAGTAACCTTTACAACAATTTCTTGTTACCTTTGAGCATGAATAAATTTCTGTCCAAAAATCTGGAAAGAGTTTTAATAAATCAGTGTTTTGTGGTTCATTTAATTGTAAGCCCAAAGCTAAGTTGTGTATTTATCTTCATGATATAGAAAAATAATGTTATCAAACTTCTCACTCACTGAATTGATGACATGCACTCATGCATACCTACTGGAAAAACACTAACTAAAATAAATGAAGTATGGTGATATCGTAGGATAGTATATGCAGGACCCTTGAGACTGCCCTTTTCACCCAATAATTGTTTCTGTGACTAGAAATTAGTTGTGTCTACGTAGCTGATTTTTAAATCCATCCTTCCTTCCTTCCTTCCTTCCCTTTCTCCCTTTCTCTCTCTCTTCCTTCCTCCTTTATTCTTTCCTTCCCTTCTCCTACCTACCTACCTTCCTTCCTTCCTTTCTTCCTCCCTCCCTCCCTCCCCCTTTCTTTCTCTCTCTTTCCCTTCCTCCCTCCCTCACTTCCTTTCTTCCTTCTTCCCTCCCTCCATCCTTCCCTCCCTCTTTCTTTCCTATTCCATTCCCCCCTTCCTTCTTTCCTTCCCCCCTCTTTCTTCCTCTGTCCCTTCCTTCCTCCTTCCTTTCCTTCCTCTCTTTCTCTCTTCCTCATTCCTTCCTTCTTTACGTCCCTCCTTTCTTTTCTTTTCCCTTTTTTCCTTTCTTTTATTTCTCTCTCTTTCTCTTTCTCTCTCCTGTTGGAAATAGGATTTTATTGCTTTACATTTAGGAAGTACTTCAAAGGTACATGGCATTCACAGCTTTGGTCCCTATTCATAGTTCATTTGTAATCCAATTCAGAAAATAGATGGCTGGAACAAGCATGATGTATCCAGGTAGTCTACCTTTCTTGTTCTCTCTAGAAGATAAAAGAGTTGCTTGGGATAAAGTCAATCACAAAGATTGTCAGAATTTCATTGTTGTGGAATTTAAATATTCCCATATTTTGTCTCTGAGTGTCTACTGACTATTCTTCTAATCTCTGGATTGCCCTTGAAATCTCCTGGACCTTAATCTTCTCATATTAACTCTTTGGTTTATGGGGTGGTGTTCAGTTGGAATGTTCCCTGGTGGCCTGTGTTGCTTCCCAATATATTCTGAATTCCACTACTTGGAAGACAACTGCCACATGTAATTTGTGCAGTTTGTGTTCTTTGGACAAGTGGGTACAACCGAGGAGTCTATAGTTGGCCACAATCCTGTCTGTGCATTCTGTTTAGCCTGTGTCCATTGAAGAAAGGGATATTCATTGTATGCTTGGACTGTTCATGTGCCAGTCTGGGTCCACAGAGGTTGCCATTTTTGTTTATTTTATATATATAAATATATTTAAAGATTTTATTTATTTATTTGACAGACAAAGATCACAAGAAGGCAGAGAGGCAGGCAAAGAGAGAGAGGAGGAAGCAGGTCCCCTACGGAGGAGAGAGCCCGATGTGGGGCTTGATCCTAGCACTACGACCCGAGCCAAAGGCAGAGGCTTCAACCCACTGAGCCACCCAGGCGCCCCAAGGTTGCCATTTTTAAACTTGCACAGTACATTAAAAAGATTATTCACCACGACCAAGTGGGATTTATTCCAGGGCTGCAAGGTTGGTTCAACATCCGCAAATCAGTCAATGTGATACAACACATCAATAAAAGTAAGAACAAGAACCATATGATACTCTCAATAGATGCTGAAAAAGCATTTGACAAAGTACAGCATCCCTTCCTGATCAAAACTCTTCAAAGTGTAGGGATAGAGGGCACATACCTCAATATCATCAAAGCCATCTATGAAAAACCCACCGCAAATATCATTCTCAATGGAGAAAAACTGAAAGCTTTTCCGCTAAGGTCAGGAACACGGCAGGGATGTCCATTATCACCACTGCTATTCAACATCGTACTAGAGGTCCTAGCCTCAGCAATCAGACATCAAAAGGAAATTAAAGGCATCCAAATCAGCAAAGAAGAAGTCAAATTATCACTCTTCGCAGATGATATGATACTATATGTGGAAAACCCAAAAGACTCCACTCCAAAACTGCTAGAACTTATACAGGAATTCAGTACAGTGTCAGGATATAAAATCAATGCACAGAAATCAGTTGCATTTCTCTACACCAACAGCAAGACAGAAGAAAGGGAAATTAAGGAGTCAATCCCATTTACAATTGCACCCAAAACCATAAGATACCTAGGAATAAACCTAACCAAAGAGACACAGAATCTATACTCAGAAAACTATAAAGTACTCATGAAAGAAATTGAGGAAGACACAAAGAAATGGAAAAATGTTCCATGCTCCTGGATTGGAAGAATAAATATTGTGAAAATGTCTATGCTACCTAAAGCAATCTACACATTTAATGCAATTCCTATCAAAGTACCATCCATCTTTTTCAAAGAAATGGAACAAATAATGCTAAAATTTATATGGAACCAGAAAAGACCTCGAATAGCTAAAGGGATATTGAAAAAGAAAGCCAACGTTGGTGGCATCACAATCCCGGACTTCAAGCTCTATTACAAAGCTGTCATCATCAAAACAGCATGGTACTGGCACAAAAACAGACACATAGATCAATGGAACAGAATAGAGAGCCCAGAAATAGACTCTCAACTCTATGGTCAACTAATCTTCGACAAAGCAGGAAAGAATGTCCAATGGAAAAAAGACAGCCTCTTCAATAAACGGTGCTGGGAAAATTGGACAGCCACATGCAGAAAAATGAAATTGGACCATTTCCTTACACCACACACGAACATAGACTCAAAATGGATGAAGGACCTCAATGTGCGAAAGGAATCCATCAAAACCCTTGAGGAGAACACAGGCAGCAACCTCTTCGACCTCAGCCACAGCAACATCTTCCTAGGAACAACGCAAAAGGCAAGGGAAGCAAGGTCAAAAATGAACTATTGGGATTTCATCAAGATCAAAAGCTTTTGCACAGCAAAGGAAACAGTTAACAAAATCAAAAGACAACTGACAGAATGGGAGAAGATATTTCCAAACGAGATATCAGATAAAGGACTAGTGTCCAGAATCTATAAAGAACTTAGCAAACTCAACATCCAAAGAACAAATAATCCAATCAAGAAATGGGCAGAGGACATGAACAGACATTTCTGCAAAGAAGACATCCAGATGGCCAACAGACACATGAAAAAGTGCTCCATATCACTCGGCATCAGGGAAATACAAATCAAAACCACAATGCGATATCACCTCACACCAGTCAGAATGGCTAAAATCAACAAGTCAGGAAATGACAGATGCTGGCGAGGATGCAGAGAAAGGGGAACCCTCCTACACTGTTGGTGGGAATGCAAGCTGGTGCAACCTCTCTGGAAAACAGCATGGAGGTTCCTCAAAATGTTGAAAATAGAACTGCCCTATGACCCAGCAATTGCACTATTGGGTATTTACCCTAAAGATACAAACGTAGTGATCCAAAGGGGCACGTGCACCCGAATGTTTATAGCAGCAATGTCCACAATAGCCAAACTATGGAAAGAACCTAGATGTCCATCAACAGATGAATGGATCAAGAAGATGTGGTATATATACACAATGAATACTATGCAGCCATCAAAAGAAATGAAACCTTGCCATTTGCGACAACATGGATGGAACTAGAGCGTATCATGCTTAGCGAAATAAGTCAAGCAGAGAAAGACAACTATCATATGATCTCCCTAATATGAGGAAGTGGTGATGCAACATGGGGGCTTAAGTGGGTACGAGAAGAATAAATGAAAGAAGATGGGATTGGGAGGGAGACAAACCATAAGTGACTCTTAATCTCACAAAACAAACTGAGGGTTGCTGGGGGGAGGGGGTTTGGGAGAAGGGGGTGGTATTAATGGACATTGGGGAGGGTATGTGTTTTGGTGAGTGCTGTGAAGTGTGTAAACCTGGTGATTCACAGACCTGTACCCCTGGGGATAAAAATATATGTTTATAAAAAATAAAAAATTATATTGAATAAATAAATAAATAAATAAAAAGAAAATAAACTTGCACAGTGGCAGGAGAGCTTTCAGATCCTGACCTGAAAGGATTTTAATTTTTTTCTACCTTTTTATGGTATTGAAACCAAGATCATGATTATGTCCTTGAACTTTAGGTCCAAAGGTCCACATTTTGGAACTTCAAATTCAGTCTCAGCTATAATTTGGGACCTTATCTTCCTTACCTCTGAATCCCAGTGTGTTGGATATTGACTAGCACATTCAACACAAATAGTTGATGAATGAATGAATGAATGAATGAATGAGAGAGTGAGTGAGTGAGTGAGTGAGTGAGTGAGGATTGATTCACTCAGATGGCTCTAAGTCATGACAAATACATCTAAAAAGGATAGAGGTTTAGGTCATGAGACTAGCACCTTTATGGGACAGTCACTTTGATCACTGTGAGTCACTAGTAAACGTTTTGCTTCATTTCCTGATATGTAAAGGAAAGATTAGAAGAGTTTCTTTTAGAAGTGCCATTGGTTGCTCCAATACTGCAGACACATATATACTTGTTCTATATACCAAGACACAAGTCCAGAGGTAGCTGATGATTTGTGATGGGACTAGCAAATGGACCTTCTAGAGCTGAATGAATCCTGGATGAACCATACATAGAGTGTCCTGTGGGACCTTAAAGACATCACTAAGAGCCAGTCCTTTAAAATCCCAGCATATGGACCATTGTTATTGACTGAATTGTTTCCCCCATTCCCCAAATCCATATGTTGAAGTCCTAACCCCCGATGTGACTGTATTTGGAAGTAGAACCTTTCAAGACATAAGCAGGTAAATGAGGTCATAAAGGTTTATAAAGGGTCATAAAGACACCAGGAGTGTGCTGCATAAAGAAGCCACGTGAGGACACAGAGAGAAGATGGCCATCTGTAAGCCAAGGAGAAAGCTCTCAGCAGAAGCGAACCCAGCTGGCACTTTGATCTTAGACTTCTGTTTTCCAGAACCATGAGAAAATAAACTTCTGATGTTTACACTGCCCAGTCTTTGGCCTTTTGTTATGGCAGCACTAGCAGACTAAATGGTGATTACCTGAACGGTAATCATTTGTTACCATTAAGTTTTCACTCTCACAAGAATTCTTTGGAGCCTAAAACAGATAGTAATTGAAACATAAACACATCAAAGTAATGTAGGACCATCGTAGAAGTAGGACATCAGAGTATATTGAAAGCTTTTTGACTCGTGCATTTTTCTGAGTTTCATTATGATAAGAAATGGAGAAAAATTAGGAGAGGAGGGAAAAGCCACTGAAAGTATAAGTCATTCCCAGATAAAATCACTAAGTGCTATTTTACGTCAAGGAGGAGTAATGGCTGAGTCGTATTCTTAAGGCAAGACACACAAGAGGCCAGGATGGGGAAAAACAGAGGGTAGGTCAACCAACAGAAAGTTCATTCAATACTGTTGTCTTTGAGTAATATCTGATCCCATATGTGAAAGTTGTTATTTTGGGGGCAGCTGATAAGTAACAACTAAACCACAAGGGTATCTTTTTCGGGTTGATACTCTTCCTCATAACACACACCTCCTCACTGCCAGGGCAGGCAAATATCTTCTGTGTTTGTAAAGATCTTGACTAAGACTTTGTTTCCACCATGAGAAAGCATATATGTAGACAAAGGGACAGCCATATTAGAATAAAATATAAAGCTGTTGAATTCAAATAATGGTTAAAAGACCTATTTTCTAGTAGAAATTAAAATAGAAGTTTAGGTTACCTTGTTGATAACCAGATTTTCTTTTTCTTTTGGCCTATAGGACAAACTTGAATTTTTAAATAAAAACCACTTCTTTTTTTTTCTTTTTTTTTTTTCCATTTATTTATTTTCAGCATAACAGTATCATTATTTTTTCACCACACCCAGTGCTCCATGCAGTCGGTGCCTTCTAAAATACCCACCACCTGGTACCTCGACCTCCCACCCCCCCACCACTTCAAACCCCTCAGATTGGTTTTCAGAGTCCATAGTCTCTCATGATTCGCCTCCCCTTCCAATTTACCCCAACCCCCTTCTCTCTAACTCCCCATGTCCTCCATGCTTTTTGTTATGCTCCACAAATAAGTGAAACCATATGATAATTGACTCTCTTTGCTTGACTTATTTCACTCAGCATAATCTCTTCCAGTCCGGTCCATGTTGCTACAAAAGTTGGGTATTCGTCCTTTCTGATGGAGGCATAATACTCCATAGTGTATATGGACCACATCTTCCTTATCCATTCATCCATTGAAGGGCATCTTGGTTCTTTCCACAGTTTGCTGACCATGGCATTGCTGCTATAAACATTGGGGTATAGATGGCCTTTCTTTTCACTACATCTGTAACTTTGGGGTAAATACCCAGGAGTGCAATGGCAGGGTCATAGAGAAGTTCTATGTTTAATTTCTTGAGGAATCTTCACACTGTTCTCCAAAGAGGCTGCACCAACTTGCATTCTCACAAACAGTGGAAGAGGGTTCCCCTTTCTCCACATCCTCTCCAACACATGTTGTTTCCTGTCTTGCTAATTTTGACCATTCTAACTGGTGTAAGGTGATATCTCAATGTAGCTTTAATTTGAATCTCCCTGATGGCTAGTGATGATGAACATTTTTTCATGTGTCTGATAGCCATTTGTATGTCTTTATTGGAGAAGTGTCTGTCCATATCTTCTGCCCATTTTTTGATATGATTGTCTGTTTTGTGTGTGTTGAGTTTGAGGAGTTCATTATAGATCCTGGATATCAACGTTTTGTCTGTAATGTCATTTGCAAATATCTTCTCCCATTCCGTGGGTTGCCTCTTTGTTTTGTTGACTGTTTCCTTTGCTGTGCAGAAGCTTTTGATTTTGATGAAGTCCCAAAAGTTCATCTTCGCTTTTGTTTCCTTTGCCTTTGGAGACATATCTTGAAAGAAGTTGCTGTGGCTGATATTGAAGAGATTACTGCCTATATTCTCCTCTAGGATTCTGATGGATTCCTGTCTCACATTGAGGTCTTTTATCCATTTTGAGTTTATCTTTCTGTACGGTGTACGAGAATGGTCAAGTTTCATTCTTCTATATATAGATGCCCAGTTTTCCCAGCACCATTTATTGAAGAGACTTTTTTCCACTGTATATTTTTTCCTGTTTTGTCGAAGATTATTTGACTATAGAGTTGAGGGTCCATATCTGGGCTCTTTACTCTGTTCCACTGGTCTATGTGTCTGTTTTTATGCCAGTACCATGCTGTCTTGGTAATCCCAGCTTTGTAGTAAAGCTTGAAATCAGGTAACGTGATGCCCCCATTTTATTTTTGTTTTTCAACATTTCCTTAGCGATTCGGGGTCTCTTGTGATTCCATACCAATTTTAGGATTATTTGTTCCAGCTCTTTGAAGAATACCGGTGGAATTTTGATCGGAATAGCATTAAAAGTATAGATTGCTCTAGGCAGTATCGACATTTTAACAATGTTTATTCTTCCAATCCAAGAGCATGGAATGGTCTTCCATCTTTTTGTGTCTTCAATTTCTTTCATGAGTATTCTGTAGTTCCTTGAGTACAGATCCTTTACCTCTTTGGTTAGGTTTATTCCCAGGTATCTTATGATTCTTGGTGCTATAGTAAATGGAATCGATTCTCTAATTTCCCTTTCTGTATTTTCATTGTTAGTGTATAAGAAAGCCACTGATTTCTATACATTGACTTTGTATCCTGCCACGTTGCTGAATTCCTGTATGAGTTCTAGTAGTTTTGGGGTGGAGTCTTTTGGGTTTTCCATATAAAGAATCATGTCATTTGCAAAGAGAGAGAGTTTGACTTCTTCATTACCAATTTGGATACCTTTTGTTTCCCTTTGTTGTCTGATTGCTATTGCTAGGACTTCTAATACTATGTTGAACAAGAGTGGTGAGAGTGGGCATCCTTGTCGTGTTCCTGATCTCAACGGGAAGACTGCAAGCTTTTTCCCTTTGAGGATGATATTTGCTGTGGGTCTTTCATAGATAGATATGATGAAGTTCAGGAATGTTACCTCTATCCCTATACTTTGAAGTGTTTTAATCAGGAACGGATGCTGGATTTTGTCAAATGCTTTTTCTGCATCAATTGAGAGGACCATGTGGTTCTTCTCTCTTCTCTTATTAATTTGTTCTATCACATTGATTGATTTGTGAATGTTGAACCATCCTTGTAGCCCAGGGATGAATCCCACCTGGTCATGGTGGATAATCTTTTTAATGGGCTGTTGGATCCTGTTTGCTAGGATCTTGTTGAGAATCTTAGCATCCATATTCATTAGTGATATTGGTCTAAAATTCTCCTTTTTGGTAGGGTCTTTGCCTGCTTTGGGGATCAGGGTAATGCGGGCTTCATAGAAAGGGTCAGGAAGTTTTCCTTCTGCTTCAATTTTTTGAAACAGCTTCAGGAGACTAGGTGTTATTTCTTCTTTGAAAGTTTGGTAGAATTCTCCGGGGAATCCATCAGGTCCTGGGCTCTTGCTTTTTGGGAGGTTTTTGATCACTGCTTCAATCTTGTTACTAGATATTGGTCTATTCAATTTTGAATAGACCTGATTCAATTTTGGAGTTTATAGTTTTCCAGGAATGCATCCATTTCATCTAGGTTGCTTAGCTTATTGGCATATAACTGTTGATAATAACTTCTGATGATTGTTTCTACTTCCTTGGTGTTCCTTGTGATCTCTCCCTTTTCATTTATAATTTTATGTATTTGAGCTTTCTGTCTTTTCTTTTGGATTAGTGTCGCCAATGGTTTATCGATCTTATTGATTCTTTCAAAAAACCAGCTTCTAGTTTCATTGATACGTTCTACTGTATCTCTGGTTTCTACCGCATTGATCTCAGCTCTAATCTTGATTATTTCCCTTCTTATGTGTGGAGTTGGTTGAAAACCACTTCTTAACACTCATCTTTTCCTTTTGAAATTGCTCAGCTTGTGCACTTTAGTAGTTTGGTGTCTATATGTTCATACATGTACCCTTTATGTTTTGGTAAAAGTATATCTCAGCATCATTTTTTTAAAAGATTTTATTTATTTATTTGACAGACAGAGAACACAAGTAGGCAAAGAGGCAGGCATAGAGAGAGGCGGAAGCAGGCTCCCTACTGAGCAGAGAGCTTGATGTGGGGCTCGATCCCAGGACCCTGGGAGCATGACCTGAGCTGAAGGCAGAGGCTTTAACCTACTGAGCCACCCAGGTGCCCCTCAGCATCATTTTAGATGACAAATTGCTCCATTACTCTTCACAGTATGTGCAACCCTGAATATAACATGTGTGTGTATTTTTGTGTGCATACTTCTGCAAACTATTCTTATATGAACTTGCATTATCACTTATGATTAACGTCTAAATTGGGAATGATACCTTTTCCTACTATAATGGAGGCAGTTAGGGAAACAAAGTTTCCTCTACATATTTGAAATGATCTAATTCATAGCATTCTCAGCATGTGCCTTATGTGATTGCTAGAAATATTTTAAAATGGCATTCTTGAAAGTGATGAATCACTTCGACAGCGGGTGTTCTGAAAGCCTTGAGAGGACTATTGTGCTATGAGGTGTGATTTTTGCAGATATGAATGATCAGTTAGCATCTGTCTTTTGACATATCCAATGGTTTCAGTTTAGGGCCAACCACGGGCAAGAGCCTGGTCAGGGAGACAGATGCTCTGAAAGGATTTAGTTCTCCATCATAACATCTTCTGAAATACTGATGGGTCACAGGTCAACTGGCCTGACCAATTCTTAGTTCAAAAAAGAAATTGGGGGCGCCTGGGTGGCTCAGTGGTCTAAAGCCTCTGCCTTCGGCTCATGTCATGATCTCAGGGTCCTGGGATCAAGACCCGCATTGGGCTCTCTGCTCAGTGGGGAGCCTGCTTCCCTCTCCCTCTCTCCCTCTCTCTGCCAACCTCTCTGCATACTTGTGATCTCTGTCTAATAAATAAATAAAATCTTTAAAAAAAATTGGCAGTAGGGATCTGATGTGATTCTGACGATCTGATACCATTAGTTATGTCTCATGAAAGAGCCGAAAATGTAACAGCCCAATATGGAATGTATAGAAAAGATCCTTCCATTAACTGTGAAGGGCCAGAAGTGGTGACTCATTATTGGATTTGAAATTCAATCCTTGATGATGACTATAGAAAAACAATATAAGTAATTTGGAGGAGGATTTGAGTAAAACTTTCTACCTTGAGAAATAACAATTGAATGACAGCTATCTGAATGGCAAGTATAGATGGTATAACCCATTTTTGATTGATGCTTTTGTTTTTCCCTCTTTCATTAAAAAAAAAAAAACTGAGGCAATGGTAGATCTGGATCAAATCAACTTTTCCAGGTCTTTTATATTTTCTGTCTGTTTCCAACCATAATTTAATCCCCTTCCGCTGAACCAGAAAAGTATTCTTGCCAAACTGAAATGGAAGTTATTCTTCATCAGCTTTGATTTATGATTCAAACTGGAGCTTACTAAGACTTTGCTGGAGGATTTCATAATCTCATTTCCAAACAATCTAAGGGCCTTTAGCAAGTGTTTGATAATTAAGGATTCCACTAGATGGCAATTGTAAGTAGTGTATTAAGTTCAGATTCATTTTTTACAGCATGGGAAATGGCCCACGTCAGGAGACATAACTTACTCTATTTGGAGTAAAACATTATATTTAAATGTACTTAGTGGAGCCTTCAGTCCAGGAATTAATGAGATACCATATTGATACAGAATATTTGAATAAATTACTACCAACGAGAAATAGATGCTGATTAAACAGAACCAAGACCTAAGGGATATATTTTCAAAAGAGTTTCAACACACTTTATGAAAGGCATCTCTGCCTTCACCTAGATGATCCCTTGTCATGGGATCTGATCCCATGTCTAATAAATAAATATAATTCATATATATAATATGTATTATTTATATATTTATATATATAAAATACATATATTTTTGCCACATAATATATAAATAATATATTATAATATACTATTTATATATTTTATATAAATAAATTTATATAAATTTATATATAAATATATAAACACACATATAAATTTATATATAACATATAAATTTATATAAATTTTATAATTTTTATAAATAAATATATATTTATATAAATAGCATATTATAATAAATTATTTATATATATTATGTGGCTGATCCACACCCTCTAGTTCAGCCCCTTTCCCTTGAGTGTGAGCTGGACTTACAGACTTCCTCATGAAAAGAACATAGTAGGGCACTCAGCTGAGTGCAGGACTCTTCGTGTCCACTGAGGTCATGATCTCAGGGTCCTGAGATCAAGCCATGCATCAGACTCCATACCCACAGCAGTGTGCAGAGTCTGTATTCTCCCTCTGCTCTTCCCTTGGGCTCTGTCTTACTCGCACAAATAAATCTTAAAAAAAAAAAGAAAAGAATATAGTAAGCAGTATGGGATTCACTACCAAGACTGTGTGAGAAAAGGCTATGGCTTCCATTTTGGACATTCTCTTCTTCTTTCTTGGATCACTTACTCTGTGCAGAAACAAGTCGCTGTGTTGTGAGGCAGAGGTGCAGGGAGGGACACGTGCACTGGGATGTGAGTGTCCTGAGACCTGCCAACCGCCTCAGGAACCACACTGAAAGGGCATCTTCCCAATCCAGTCTTGTGGTAAGAACATGGCCCTAGGCGACAGCTTGACTATAATTTCATCAAAGACCCTGAGCCAGATGCACTAAGCTAAGCTGCACCTGCAGTCCACAGAAATTGGAAGGTAATCAATGTTCATCGCTTTCAGCCACTCATTTTGCTACATAGCCATGGATAGCCAATGGACCATGTTGATTAATTCCTTAAATAATATTAGCTTATTAAACTGTCACTCCTTTATTTTAATGGATATAATTTGCGAATGCTTTCTTACCAGAGATGACATGAATTGCAAAATGCAGATATTCTACCTAGCATTTGAATTTTTTTTATGTTACGTGTTACGTTACGTGTTACTATGTTACATGTTTTTTAGGGATGATTATGTTTAAAAACAAATAGGAACATCTCATACTTGTTAAAGTAAATTTGATTCCTAAATTTTGGGCATACTTACATCCAGGTGAAGGGGAAAAATGTAGAAATAGAAATTATAAAGTGATATTAAATCCATTAATTATAAAATAATGAGACTATTGTATCTATCAGATCATCTTTGTAGAGCTCTCTTAAATTAATCTGGTGTAGCTATTTATACTCAGAACATGATTTTTCTGGCTCTTCCTCATAACTTGCCTCACTGGATCCATGCCTATTATTTCTAAGGGTAAATAAATAAGTAAATGAAATAGAAATGTATTTCCTAGTACGTTCTACAAGAGGCTTCGGTGACAGATAAATGAGTATTTTACATGAGAAAATTCTATTTTAATTATAGGAATCAAAAATTTGTAGTATTTCTAAATGTGTATCCGTATACCTAATGGAAACTTAATAGGTATGTCAGCATTAATGTTGACAAATTGATTATGATAATTTCTGCGGGTGATCTCCAAGTACTTTTTCAGAGTAGCATTCCCGTTTCTGGTGTAGTTCCTAAATAGGGCAACAACAGTTATGTTTACAAAAAATACACACTAATTTTCGACATCTATCAGTAAAACAAAAGAGATGTAAGACTGTATGAAAAGATCCCAGTGACTTGTGCCTGTGCTCTCAGCCTTTCAACTTCCAGAGCCAATCCAAGCCTTCCATCATAATGATAGCTTCACTGGATCCAACAGCCATCCCACCCCTAACAGACCATTGCTCTGTTTTTCCAGGGGCTTGCCAGCACTCTCTGGTTAGATCCCCACTTGTAAAAATGAAGCAGATGCTTCTTTGAAATGGGGGTCAAAATGTAAATCACAGAACTTAAACAAAACCTTTGCCTGTGGAAAAGGCAGGCTAATTTGGAATGAAGAGTAGACAAAGCAAATGTGCTTGGTGCTCTGGTTGAAGTCCTCTCAGATCTATCTATTTTGTAGGCCGGTCTGATAGTCAGTAGTCTAGCAGCTGCCCATGGCTGTCTGAAAACTGGCTCAGCTCTTGCTGCTACTTGGTCATGATCATAAAGTGAACCTTAGCTCCCAAGTACACTTTAAAGAACTCTGTCACCCACTGGCTTTCTTGCTTTCTTTCTCTCTCTCTTTCTTTCTTTTTCTTTTTCTGTTTCTGTTTCTGTTTATTTTCTTTCTTTTTTTTTTTTTTTTCTGCAATGTGTTCTGTGTATTGGGCAAAACTTCACACTGACAGTCCAGGGCAATCATGTGTTTTTAATTTGCAACAAAGCACTGAAATGTCAGGCTTAATGAGAAAGAAAAGCATCATGCAGAGTGTGAGTCCTTCAACTCCTTTGGAAAAACATTTTCCTATGCAGAGTGATCGGCTTTCACTGTGACACCTATTGTACTGCAGGAACATGGAAGACTCCGCGACAAATTCCTTCTATCCTAAGGCACTGCATGCGCTGTGGAAAGGTCAGAGGAAGTAGTCTTAAAAGAACCAGCTAAATAACTGATTAAATTTCGTGATATAACATGAAACAAAATGTATTTGTCAGAATATTCTGCATCTAATCATCGCTTTCTTCCAAGGCTATTAACGGCCTTTATTACCTCCCTGATGGAACAGTGGATGGTGAGGTGCTGAAAGCCATAGGTATGGGGCAGGTCACAGAAGAGGACTATGGCACTGTCGCCCTAACAACATTGTCTAAAACCTGTCAACATTTGTTGTTCTATTAAGACACAAGTTTGAATTGTGTGCCTACGGTGCAAGTTGTGGAAAATGAGTCCCCCAGTTTTTTTTTTTTTTTTTGTCTGGGGGCCTTGCCTGGTTTTAATACCGAAAGTTCAAGAAAATTTCAGCAGTCCTTACTAGAATTCAGTATTGCTTTGGAGTGCTATAGTATTTGCTAATTTGAGGAATTTGAGGAAGGACAGAGTTCCTTAGTTTCATAGTATCAGTTTCATTGTATCAGAAGCTTGCTGGCAAGTATAGTTCAGGCTGCCAGAAATCCTCTGAGATCAGTATCTAATTTATATAAATTCTAGGGATAGATTAGGCTTTATGGCTGGTTTAGGGGATTCTCTCCAATTAGAGAACTACTTATAAACTGGCCAGAGATAAGGCTGTTTTCTTGATTGAAGATCTATGAAGAGTAAACTTTCATAACTTTCTGGATACCCTATTCTCTAAGAGTTGCTCTCTGAAGGGAGTAAAGTGGACAGAGTGGTTAGTGGTCCCACTTTAAGTTTACAGAAAAGGTAAAGTTTATTTATTTTTTTTAAAGATTTTATTTTTTTATTTGACAAACAGAGATTATAAGTAGGCAGAGAGGCAGCCGAGTGGAGGGGAAGCAGGACTCTGCTGAGCAGAGAGCCCAATGCCGGCTCAATCCCTGGACCCTGGAATCATGACCCAAGCCGAAGGCAGAGGCTTTAACCCACTGAGCTACCCAGGTACCCCGAAAAGGTAAAGTTTTAATGGTCCTGTTTTGTACCTGAGAATCTACTTAGATAAGTACATTTTCTGGCATTGTTATGGGCTTAAGATCATGTTCGATTCTGTTGTCTGTAGATATTAAGTGGAAACAATTTTCCCTTCAAATATTTTCAAAACATGTTTTTTTCAAGCTGACGTTTCATGGTTTCCTGGGAGGTAGCAACAGTGGGTATTTGTAGAAGCTATGCCATAATTGTTAGAGTGTGTTTTCTGAAAATTAAATATAAGCACAAGGTCATTTTGGGAATCTTATCACTGCACTGTTTGGCAGTGATCAAAGAAAATATTGACAGACCTCTCTACTTGATGTATATCTATAGAGATCTATGGTTCACATTTTAGTTTAGATTTGTAGAAGTCAAATATAGTAATGAACTAACAATAAAAAGAAAGAAGAGAGTTAAATTATACTTAGCAGGACATCAAATAAATTGGAGATTATGTGTGAAAATGGCAGATCACAAGTGGAAAATAGGACTGTACATATTGGCCAAGAGTTGTTAATAGCAAAATCACAATCTTGCTCCTGAAAGGGTAGATCATTTATTGTCAAGTCCTCAAGTTTGTTGGCTAAGAACTTCATTTTATGTGAGTGTTGATGGTGCAATATTGTCTCACACTTTTTTTTTTCCTCCACAAAACCTTGCAAACCATTTCTCCCTGGCATGGGGAAAATGTCTATATTAAAGTGGGAAAAATTAAGACACCCATGAAGGCTCTCGCTCTGTAGCAAGACAAGCTGAACCAAAATGTATTGTCACTTAATGGTCATAGGTAATGAGTTTTAAACGGTTTCTTAACTCAGCCATTCCTTAAAAGTTAAAAGGAACTTTATGGGAGACATTACCTTCCCCAAAAGAATAGCGTATATCTACTAGCTTATCTCCCTGGACTCCACGCTTCTGATCTGTGCCCGGTACTGCAAGATACATGTTTCTGGAAGCTCGGGGGCCATTGAAAGAGAAGGGTGAGGCCTGCTCTGTTATTTCCAGTTAATGGCCCTTAGGGAGGTATATCGTCTCTGTCCATGTGGATCCCCTTCCCTCTGTGACAACTCAGTTATAGTAAGTACACATAGCATCGACCGAGAGCAGAAACATAAATCAAATTGACATAAGTTCAATTCAGAATCATAAATCAATTTGACAAAAGTTGAATTAAAAAAATGTATGAGCTGTGTGAGATTGACTGTGATCTTTTGAAGCTGTTTAAATAGAAAGATTTGGGCATGGTGTATCATTTTGGGAAGTTTTTAGGGACAGTTGAAATATATGTCAGAAGCTTACCTGGGTCTCTAAAAGACTTAACTACCATTAAAATAACTTCTCTGTAGCATTTTTCTTTTTAAGATTGCTCATGGTAGTGATTACAGTGACTTATTCTTACATGTGCCCTCAGGGATGTAGTCAGTATTGTTAAAGAAAAATTGTACTCACCTTATTTTTAAAAATTTTGGTCACTTTATAGTGTGTCCTTAATTTGTAGATATTCTATTATTTGTTCAAGTTATATTTTGACCCTCATATATAGCTATTGTCCAGGCAGAGAAGATAACATTTCAAATTTAAGGTTTTACTACTTCAAATCTTTTTTTACTCCCTGGATAAATCACTGTGCCTACAGAACCACTCCAGTGGCCAAAACCATGTTCTTACATTAGGGGATATAATTTTAGACTGCTATTAAAGGACAGTTTTAAGAACATTGTCCTTCTGTAAATGATTAATTGTTGTGTTACTTTTGATTTTTTTAGCTCATTAAGTCATTTCTTAGAAGCCCGTGATGTATCTGGGCTTAGTAGTGTTTTGTTCCTCTGGCATATGCTAACTTATTACTTGGAAGATTACTGATACCTGACTACCCTCAATAATTCAGTCTCGCTCTTTATTTCTAAAGTAGCGAAAATCTCGTATTCCTTATTTGTGTTTTATGTACCTCAGTGTACTTATAAGGCACATTAGCCATATTCTGTGAAACATTTTCTGTTACTTCTAGTTCTCCAGAATTGTAGAGGATATGAAGATGGAGAAAGGGTGAGTTCTTGAGAATAAATATTCACGGGTATTTCAGGAAGGTGGAGGTCTTCTCATCTGGCTGCTGTTTTGGCTTCCCTTGTAAACCCACTCTCCAGTAGCTGCTTATGTCCTGTCTGCATGAAGATGATCATGCCATCCCCATTTATTCTTTTTGTTTCTTCTCAAGGTGAAAGCCATGTTCGCGAACAGGTGTGTAATAGTAGAAAGTAGGCTGAAACAAATGTGAGAAGACTCATGCCCATAATGGCTGTGAAATTCTGGACAAGGGACTTAGCCCTTGGCAAACACAGTTTTGTCATGGAAGGTGGTGGTTGAAATACTGAACACTAAAACTCTGTGATTCCATGACTTTCATTGGAGAACAAGGAAGCACCAGCTACCCCTGTATCTCTCCCTTTTTAGGTCCTGGTTTTCTTCAGAATTTTCTGCTGTTCTCATTTACATTTCCTTATCTCAGCTAAGGGAACAGTTCAGTCAGAGGGGTGGGCAGCAGTGGCCCACCCACACCTCCTCCACCTGCCCAGAAGTTCACCTACAGGAGGGATGCCAGCAGCACCCCTGGTCTCTGCTAGAGGCATTTCTGGGTCCTGGCAGTGTGCTGTTGCCACACGTGCCACAGACCAACAGTGCTGGGGAACTGTTAGCTCCCCTGGGGCAATGCCTCACTGATGAAGGATGGGAGTTTGTGAAAACACCAGAGCTTCCTTACTTACACACAGGAGACAACTCTGAGGGGGGTTTCTGTCCTGTCTCTCCAGGCTGAAGGGGGGTAAGTGGCAGTTACCCACAGAGCAAAACTAACTTCATTACTTATCTTTCTTTCTCCGCCTTACATCCCCATTTCCACACGGCGCTTTCTGCAATAACTTCCAGAAGAACTGGTCGCATGTGTGTCCTCATTTCAGACTCTGCGTTTGGGAAGAACACTTGTTTTGTCTCTATTCTCCTCCTCTGTTCTTCTGAGACAGTGCTCCTGGTTTGCATTTTAGAGTTGTCACATTCTCTTGTCAGGCAGAACCTGCTTTTTTTCCCCTAAGTATGTGAGCATTGGGTTTGTGTTACTTATAAAAGTAGCTTCTGTTCAAAAGACAGTACTGTGGTCCATGCTTCTTGTTTCTGCTAGAAATGCCCTTCCCTTCTTCTGCCCTTTCTCCATGTCCCTGCTCAACCTTGCTCCTGTGGCTCCCACAAAGCAAGATACCAGGAAACAAGCTCCTCCTTCTGGTCGCATCTGAAATAGGGGTAGTCTTTCTACATACTTCAAAGATGACCCCTCTCCCCCAGCTCCACTGGCCCCCATTGCACCTTGGACTTCTTTTATGATATTAATTACATGTATAACTTCTTACTGACTGTTTCCCTTCCCAATGGCACACACTGCATGTTGCTTCCAGGGTTTGCAAGTCTTAGGGGACAATGGAGCAAGCACGGGGCCCTGGAGCCTCACAGCCACCCAACTCCTCTGAAGCCTCCCTGGATGGTTGTCCCTGCTTCCTAGCTCCCTGATTTTCTGGCATCCTGGCCCCTGCAGCCTCCTTTTCCCCACTCCCCACCCCGTAACCTCTGCCAGCCTTTCCCCAACAGGAGCGTGGTCACGGGTGCAGGGAAGCTCAGCGTGGATGTATGCCCTTACAGTAACTAGAACCTGTTAGAACATCAACAGTTCCCACCCCAGACTAGCAGCACTTACCCAGTGGTCCATCCGCTGGTTGCTGAAACTGGCTTGGTTCCCACTCCTCGTGGAGGTTTGAGTGCCTCTCAGGACAAAGGTTTAAATATCCTCGGGGGTGGCCCATTTGTCCTGGTGGAACAGCCCACCGAGCAGTGAGACACGGAACTTGACTTCTCCAGACCCTGTGCCCTCTGAGGCATCGTTCCTGTGTCTGCCGCAGGCTCAGTGAGCACGGGTGCAGTCTCCGTTGCTGGACGGTCTCAGGCTTGTGCCACCTGTGAGGGTCCACCCTCGTGCCACAGTCCTTACATCCCAGAGCGCTCCCTAGGCTGGCTCTGTCCCTAAGGATAGGTTCTCACTCTCACATTCCAGATTTTCTGAGTCTGGCTTGTATTTCTCTCCCTTGGTGGGCTTGTGGTACCCTTTGGGCGGGAATCGCAGTAATATGAATTGTAATCCTGGTGATTCCACCCATAAGTTAAGTCTTTGGATATTTATTTGCCTTTGAAATGAGCATTGCGTAATAAAAGATGAAGAGTTAAAAAAAAGAAAAAAATGTTCAAAATTTAAAATGTAAATTAGGCTCTTCTGAAAATGCCATGGAACAACAAAAGCAAACAGATACAGACTGTAACAGGAAGGAGGAGGCATTTTATGTATATGTAACAGCACTTCTTTCCTGCTTTCTGCACAAGGGGCCCCACATTTTCATTTTGCACTGGGTCCCCAAATGATGTAGCTCTCTGCACAACGAGGTCTCAGACCCGACCAGGTGCTACATATTTATCTCCTGGCTGGCTTCGCACAGAGAGCCTACAAATTGAACTAATTGCCTTCTCTAAAGAAACAACTCAGGTAAAAAATGAGGTGCTGGTTGTTATTTTTCTGTACAACAAATTGCCTTAAAGCTTAATAACTTAAAACAGTAACACTTCTTTTTGGCTTTTTTGGCTCTGAGGGCTGCCTGCATTCAACTCGTCTATTACTGCTCAGGCTCTGTTATGTCGCTGTCAGAGCCTGGTGAAGGCTCCCTCAAGCATCTGGTGAGGACGCTGGGTGTCTGCTGGGAGACCAATGGGACCGTCTTCTAGAACAATTCTATATGGCTTCTGCATATGGCCAGAATTCCTCAGACCATGGGAGTTGGGATGCTGAAGAGAAAGAGAGAGAGAAGTAGAAACGCTATTGTCTTTTCTGGGCTGACCCAGAGTGTCCTTCTCTCCTTATAGTATTGGTTTGAAGTATTGACATCAGAAACCCATAGAATAATATACAGGTCTTAGGACTCACCAGCTGGGCCAGGGAGATCGTCCAGGTAGACAGGAAAACACTGATTGCACGGTTGGTGCTGCTGGTGCTATTGAGTAGGTGAGTGTTACTCCTCTGTTGGAACGTTCCTTTTCTGGTATTAAATATAGTTAGGTGATGTCTTCATTTTCGGCTCTTCAAAACATGATTTTGAATATCTGACTCAAAGTCCTGGCCTTGTCCTACTGTTAGCCTTTGCTCGAGTCATGTAAGTTCCCACAGCAGCTGTTTCCACCCATGTTTGCTGTGCGAATTAATAATAGAATGCATGTAAAATCATTTCTTAAACCATTCAGGATATGTGAATGTGAGTTAGTAGGAAAAAAAATACAGTTCCACTGGAAAACTTGGTGGCAATTGCAATTAGTTCTGTAGATTTGGGTTTTGTTTTTACTGAGAACCATTGATGTCTTGTAGAGTATAATCTCCTCCTGCCTTCCTCCTCTGGCTTGGCCCTTACCCACTTATTTGGTTGGTTGTTTCTTGCCAAGGATAACGGATGATATCCCTTTCTCTCCTCATTTACGATTTTCATAATTTTCCCCATCATATACCTTTCACCTTAGCACTGTGAGCTTTTCGACATTTGGGGTTTAAGGAGCATGGGAAGAAATTGGAAATGGGAGAAGCCACAGAGGTAATGATTTTATCCCAGGGGTGCCTGGGTGGCTTAGTTGATTAAATGTCCGCCTTTGGCTCAGATCATGATCTCAGAATCCTGGGATCAGCCCGCCTCAGGCTCCCTGCTCAGCGGGGAGCCTGCTTCTCCCACTCTTTCTGCCCCTCCCCCAACATATGCGGGCACTCTCTCTCTAATAAATAAAATCTAAGAAAAAAAATGATTTTATCCTAAAAATGCAGCATAACAAGGAATCCCAATCCAACCTAGAAAACTCCCAACACCACCTGCCAATATAAATCTCTCGTTTCATTGATCTTGACCCTGTAGTCTTCATTGTCCCCCATAAAATGGGCACTTATCACCTCGTATTCAGTTTTCATATACTTCTTACACATGTCTTATCCTCTCGTTCAGCAGACACACAGTCCCAGCTTTGCAGGTTTTTGTGTCCCCTAACAGTGCATGATAACATGTTCTAGAGTTTTACGTACTATTGGAGTTCAATAAATTCTCCCGGTACACTGATTTATACTAATAGTTTCATCATTGTGTGTCCCATAGTCTCTCATTTTTTCTCACTGAAAGCCATTTACAATGCACAGTCTTTGTTGTTGCTGTCGTTGCCACTTGTGTCTTTACTTTTTCTTGTCCACTAACTCCTTTTCTTTGGTCCATGAATACAGCTATGTAAGGAGCCAGTATTTACAAGGAAAGATGGAAGTAAACATAAGAGAATTTACTGTAAGGTTGAATAACAACTGTTTGCAGAGTACCTCCTGTACTTGAGGCATGGTACTAGACCTGTACCAACATCATTTGTCTCCCTGGAGCTCTGTTTTTGTGGCCTAGCTGAAAAAAACTGCCTACAGAATTTCTTCTGAGACCGTGGTGTTATAACTCTCCATGTTGGAATGAAATTTCTGTTTACTCCCTATTGCTTTTAACATGCACTTTCATTGCAATGTGGTTTTTTTTTTTTTTTCCAGCAGATTGTGTCCTCTGTGAAAATCAGAGCGATATTCAACTAAATTATAATTCCCAAAGTGGCTAATATAGTGCAGTTCCCTATACACATGCTCAATTACCATTAAAAAGAATAGTTTAGACTGTGCCTTGGCAGTATTTTAAGACTGTGATTCTCAATTCCTTTTTGTTATTTTTTTCTTCTTAAAGATTTTTTATTTTATTTTATAAGATAATTTTAAAATTTGAGGGACAGAGAGAAAGCCTTTATGTGTGAGTTGGAGGAGGGGCTTTGGGAGAGAGAGAGAATCCTCAAGCAGACTTCCTCAGACTGCAGAGCCCAACAGGAGGCTCGATCCCAGGACCCTGAGATCATAACCTAAGCCAAAATCAGGAAGCAGCTGCTTAACCAAATGAGCCACCCAGGTTCCCCTTAATGGTTTTATTTTTAAGCAGCCTTTACACACAATGTGGGGCTCAAACTCACAACCCCAAGATCAAGAGTTGTATGGTCGACTGACTGAGCCAACCAGGAGCCACCACCCCCTACTCTGCCTTTTTCTCCCCCCTAATCTCTACTTTTATTTTACAAGTGTGTCTCTGAATGGAAGTCAAATTGGGAAAATCATTTCTTCCATTTTACATCTAAATTATTTTTATTCTATGCAAGTGCCTCCTCTTTAGATGAATTTCATGTCTTGGTTAATTTTTATGTATTTGAAATGAAATTCAGCATTAACCTTTTCTTCAACCTTTATTTAGTTTTTGGCTTTTTTTCTTTGGTGACTTTTACACTTTGTACTATGTGATATTTCTTGTTCTCTTCACTAAGTTGACAGTTTCTAAAATAAAGAACAAATATATATTTAGCATAAGCTATGTATTATAAAAAAGTATTAAAAAAAAAAAGTACTGCCCAAGTGTATGAAAAAATTTCCCTGGTAGAACAGTTCTGCTCCATTGTTTTCAGAAAAAAAGAGTGGGCTTTGCCTTTTTGTATTTTGATTTTTGTGATATTGGAACAAGTTCCTCAAATAACCCGAGAATTGTGTTTCTTTGAAGACAGAACAGTATCATTTCTTTAGAAGAGTGAGTGAGGAACACAAAATTGCTATACCCCAGGATTCTCCCAATTTAGCATGTGACAGAAGCACCTACAGACTTCAGTAAAACACATTGCTGCTCCCACTTCCAGAATTTCAGATTCAACAAGTCAGGGATGGGGCCTGAGAATTTGCATCTCTAACAAACACTCAGGAGATGCTGATGCTGCCCTTCAGAGCACACACTTTAAAACCAAGACCAAGTGCTGTATACTTTCTCTGAAAGTCACTTGAAAAAAAAAAAAAGATTTTATTTATTTTAGAGAGGGCAAGAGAGAGAGAGCATGAGCTGGGAGATGGGGGATCTGGGCAGAGGGAGAGGGACAAGCAGACTCCCTTCAGGGAGCCCGATGCAGAGCTCCATCTCAGGACCCCAGGAACATGACCTGAGCCAAAGGTGACCTGAGTCAAAGGCAGAAGCTTAACTGACTGAGCCACCCAGGTGTCTCCACAGAAAATCACTTGTAAGACTCATGGCATTAAAAACTGTTAGACCCATAATAACTTCAAAAAGAAAAATACTGGCGACCTAAAATCTAGTATTACATGAATGTAATCTCTAACAGTTTGAGATGAATTATTATTTTTTACCTGTAGAACTTTGTATGTATATGCAGACCAAAAAAAAAAAAAAAAAGGAAAACTCATCTGAACAACAGTACCTACTTAGTTTTGCATTTCTTTTTTAAAGATTTTATTTATTTATTTGACAGACAGAGATCACAAGTAGACAGAGAAGCAGGCAGAGAGAGAGGAAGGGAAGCAGGCTTCCTGCTGAGCAGAGAGCCCGATTCGGGGCTTGATCCCAGGACCCTGGGATCATGACCTGGGCCGAAGGCAGAGGCTTAACCCACTGAGCCACCCAGGCGCCCCTCGTTTTGCATTTTGATACTGCCTTCAGTATTGTACATTTAAAACTACTTTGAATGTGTTCATTAATTTATTTCAAGAATATTCACTCGACGCATGTTATATGTCAGTATCATAGGAGAGATGCACTAGTGTTCTGCACAGATAGAGTTCACATGCATATTTCCACACTAACGTACCTGCTATAGCTTTATTGATTCCCACAGCGATCTGCAAGCAGGGCAGGCTCAACATGAGGGTTCTGATTAAGATGCCCTTATTCCCTTGTCATTAAAATTCATCCCTAATATAAAATACTGAATTTGAAATTCAAGGAAACAAAACTTTTCACAAACTTTGTCCAAATCTGAAAACCAATAAACAGATGGAGTATGAAATTAAAGCCAGGAAGTTGGCTGACTTCTTTTCTAGAGGTGGCTGTGTTTTGTCTCTTCTCAGAGCAGTTCATGTGGAGTCGCTAATTATTCCTAGCCACTTACTGTCTACATTTAGATACATAGCACTTATGTAACATTTCCTGTGTGCTTAGCACTTTGCTAACATTTAAACTGTTGTAGGCACTTGGTATATATTAATTCTCTGTAATAATCTATGAGATAGGTACTTTGAAACACCTATTTTGTGCATAGGTATGTAAGGGATTGCCCCAGAGATGTTAAAAAAAAAAAAAATACCGTCCCAACTACACAGCAGATAAATGAGGTACCTGGGATCAGATTTCAGCAGTATGGCTCCAAAACCTATACCCTTCACCACTCAGCACTGACCTATGTGATGTCGAATATTACGTGTTAACATTAGTTTGCTTTTTAATAAGTAAATACCTTCCTCTTCCAATTAAGTGTATGGTCTTTGGGGGCAATTTTTAGATACAACACCTTTTGTGTTTTCTAAGATGTCAAGCACAATACTTTATATGTAATTGGTATTTTTAAAAAATATTTATTTATTTATTTATTTGATCGCGAGAGATCACAAGTAGGCAGAGAGGCAGGCGGTGGCGGGGGGGGGGGGAAGCTGGCTTCTGCTGAGCAGAGAGCCTGATGTGGGGCTCGATGCGGGGTTTGATCCCAGGACCTGAGATCATGACCTGAGCCGAAGGCAGAGGCTTTAACCCACTGAGCCACCCAGGCGCCCCCCCAAATCTAACAAGTTTATACAGAGGTCTCAAATTGGTTAAGTCATGAATACAGTGCAGATGTTCTAATAACATACTGTTCTCCCAAGTCTGTGTCCTTGGAAATGGCTCCCACTGTGGGAAGGGTGGGAAAAATATACATGTCAAGGACAGGAGAGCAGTGAGGACTCTCTGATTCCCTGGGCCAGCAAGCAGGTCAACCAGAGGTCATGTCCTCCCCATGATTACCCCTCCCCCTATCGAACTCTGGGTTCTATGGTGTATAAATGCAATTTCAACTCTGATTTGAAGCTTCTTTTTACCCATGTAATAATCTATTTTCTTTAGTTTTTAAGACAGTCCTTCCTGAGGTAGCATGGGCATAGTTTAAAAGTAAGTTTCAGCTTTTTCCGAGAAAATGTCTTCTCTTTAGCAAACAAACATAACGCCTAATCGTCAGTAATCCTAGATTTCCAGACTTCTCAATAGGAGGTACAGGAGACTTTTCATGTCGTTCTTTCGAGATGACATCCAGATGTCTACGTGGAAGTAGATTAGTCTTGTCTATGGGTTTGCTTTTGCTGTGTAACAAGCCAGTGTGATGAACAGAGTGGCTTAAAAAACCATCTTTTTGTTTAGTTTGTCAGTTTGTGCCAGGCTGTTTTTTAAGGTCGGACTTGGCTGAACAGGGCTGGGCTTTCTAATTCCTCAGCTGTTGCAGGGCAGCTCACGTGGGGCCAGGCTGATTCTCCGTAACTTAGTTCGTGTTTGATTGCTGTCTCACTCTCAGATGGGGTATAAATGCAATTAAGCCACATGTCGCTCATCAACCAGTAGGCTAATCTGGGCGTATTCACATGGCAGCCGTGGCAGAAGGCCCAGAAACAGCAAGTAGGTAAGGGCATGTAACAGTTTTGTTCATGTCTCGTTTACAAGGCAAATTACGTGACCAAACTAGATTTAAGGGGTGGGAAAGTGGAAAGCCTTTGAACGAAACAGGGATAATTGTGTTTTAATAAACTACTGTAGTTTGTCCTTTGATCCCAATTAATTCACTCTCCTCTCACCTTCAGAATCCCTGTACCTCCTCCCCAGAAGTGTCATTTAATTCCAGTTTTAGGCTGGAGGTCCAGGATCTCATGATTTAAATAAGATCTGAATGTTACTCCATAGATGTGTTCCTCTTGCAGTCGTGAACCAAAGAAAACAGTGAATAAAAACACACATTGTCTGTGCCTCACCTACAAAGGGAGAAAAGGATAGGATAATTATAAGTGACTTTTCCATTCAAAAAAGGGAGGAACAGGAGGCAGGTAGCAGGTGCTGACTTCTGCAATTCTGGAATCCCTCGGGGCAGACACTTAGTTCTTCTGCCTCTGGCGCCAGGGAATGTGTCCTGGTTAGGACCCCGTTCCCTATAGAAGTGGATTCCCAGTACAAAATTCTTAACTTTTCCTTGGCAGTAGTTTCTTGGTCACTGTTTTCTATGGATCTTGACTCCAACCTTTGGGCTTATGGCTCTGTCCTCTGAAATGTTTTTTTCCCTACAAATATGGCCTCCAATTACAACTGAGTAGCATTCTAAGCTTGCTTCCTCCCGTAGTTGAGATACAGAAGATTTTTTTTTCTTTTATTTTAACAATCTTTGTTCCTTTTCCTCTAATCTACTGGTACTTTTACTGATATGTCTTCCATAACACCTGTGGGATTTCCATATACCACATTAGTCTACTCTATTCAACAAAGTACAGAATGTCAGTTGTTTTGAGACTGCCTCTCTCTTGACTTAATAGATGCCTTTTGGGGGATTAAGCTTTTATGTGACCACACCCTTATTCTTCTCAGAAGATTTTTTTTTAAATCTGTTTTTTTAAAGATTTTATTTATTTATTTGAGAGAGAGAGATAGGCCATGAGAGGAGAGAGGTCAGTGGGAGAAGCAGACTCCCTGCTGAGCAGGGAGCCTGATGTGGGGCTCGATCCCAGGACTCCAGGATCATGACCTGAGCCGAAGGCAGTAGCTTAACCAACTGGGCCACCCAGGCGCCCCATCAGAAGCCTTTTGTATGTTCTGGAGAGGCCATTTCGTACCTCCTTGAATCTTTCAGGATTTTAAAGATTTATTTATTTATTTATTTGACAGACAGAGATCACAAGTAGGCAGAGAGGCAGGCAGAGAGGGAGAAGCAGGCTCTCCGCTGAGCAGAGAGCCCCATGCCGGGCTCCATGCGAGGCTCAATCCCAGGACCCCGAGATCATGACCTGAGCCGAAGGCAGAGGCTTAATCCACTGAGCCACCCAGGCGCCTCTCTTGCAGGATTTTAACAAAGGGTTTTACAGACAGATCCTTGATTTGATCTTTGTTCTTATCTTTTTCTTCACTTTATTTGTTACTAATCTGCTTGGAGGTTTCTCAAAAAGTTAAAAACAGGACCACCATATGATCCAGCAATTGCACTACTAGGTTCATGTACCCAAAGGATATAAAGACGCTGATTTGAAAGGGTCCATGCACCTTGATGTTTATAGCAGCTTTGTCTGTAGTAACCAAACTATGGAAACTGCCCAAGTGTCCATCAACTGATGAATGGATAAAGAAGATGCCATATATAATGGATTATTACTTGGCCATGAAAAAGAATATAGTCTTGCCATGTGCTATGATGTGGATGGAGCTAGAGTGTATTATGCTAAGTGAAATAAATCAGATAAAGACAAATACCATATGACTTCACTCATATGGAATTGAAGAAACAAAAAAAATGAACATGGTTGGGGGAATTAAAGAAAAAAAGAGGCAAACCAAAAGACAGAATTTAAATATATATATACATTTATTTATTTATTTATTTATTTATTTAACAGAGAGAGAGAGATCACAAGTAGGCAGAGAGGCAGGCAGAGAGAGAGAGGGAAGCAGGCTCCCCACTGAGCAGAGAGCCAGACGTGGGGCTCTATCCCAGGACCCTGAGACTATGACCTGAGCCAAAGGCAGAGGCTTAACCCACTGAGCCACCCAGGCACCCCCAGAAGACAGAATTTTAACTGTATTGTGCAAACTGAGGGTTGCTGAAGGGGAGGTGGGCGGGGGTTGGGGGTAGATGGCTTAAATGGGTGATAGCCATTAAGGGGAGCATTTGTACTGAAAAGCAATGGTTGTTTTATGTAAGTGATGAATCACTAAATTATACTTCTGAAACAAACAAAAGAAAGAGAAAAAGAAAGAAGAAAAAAATAATTTGCTAGTTGGAGATACTGGAAATGAGAAGCAATTTGGTTTTCCAACCCAACTTGTCCTACCCCTTTATTTTCCTTTTAAATTCCGTCTGGGGGCACCTGGGTGGTTCAGTGAGTTAAGCCTCTGCCTTTAGCTCAGGTCATGATCTCAGGGTCCTGGGATCCAAGTCCCACATCGGGCTGTCTGCTTGGCGGGGAGCCTGCTTCCCCCCTCTCTCTCTGCCTATCTCTCTACCTACTTGTGCGCTCTCTCTCTCTCTCTTTCTCTCTCTCTGTCAAATAAATAAAAATCTTAAAAAAAAATTCTGTCTGAAAAAAAAAATCTGTCTGATAACAGTTTATTTTTAGCATCACTCTTTCTTCCCTCACCTTACCCTGGTGCAACATTGGGGTCAGAAGCCATCTTGTCATGTCCACAGCTTATCAGGTAAATTCTTTGTCTTCCGTATTACTACAGGGGACAGTTTTGCCACTTGCTTTTCTCCTATGTAGCACGAGTCAGCCTTTGCAAGTTTCCTCACTGCTTTTCCAGCTTCACTTTACCGCACAGTTCTACAGCCAATGCTATATATTTTTAGGTTAGTCAACAGCAGCACACCCCTGTTAGGTATCTTTATATATCAGTTAGCTTGTTTGTGTTAAAAAAAAAAAAAATCCCACAAAACTTAGTGGTTTGAAAAACTAGCCTTCCAAAATTTTTATTTAGTTTCTTTTTCAGTTTATAGTTCGGTGGGTCTGCAATTTGGGCTGGGCTTTGTGGTGGCTCTTTTGATCCAGGTGGGCTTGGCTTATCTCACTTGGTCTAGTAGCTCATGTATCTTCTGTTAGTTGGCAGGTTGGTTGGGGGCTAGCTTATCCAGGATGGCCTCACACACTTGTCTGGTGATTGGCTGGAGTTACTTGAACAGATGGTATGACTGGGTCACTTGTCTCTTGTTATTTAGCAGGCTTTCCAAGGTTTATTCACATGATGATGGTGGCAGGAGATCCCAGGAGTGGCAAATAGGCAAGTCCCAGTGTGTGAGCAGTTTTCAAATCTTTGCTTGTGCCACAGTTTGCTTATATCCTATTGGCCAAAGCAATTCACAAAGCTCATCCATATTTAGGGCTGGGGAAATAGATGCTTACTCTTCCAATGAAGGATTGTGGCCATTTTAAAAATCTGCCACATCCTGGACATATGCTTTTTTACCACAGTCTACTTTCCACTGTTTAGTATTTTCAGCACCCCTGAAATTTGTAAGGGAAATGGGACTTGTGTCATTTCTACATCCTTGAGGATGTATTTGGTAGAATAAACTTCAACTGTATTTATTGCAAATATGAAAAATATATTCTGATTACAAATAACAAAGCAAATATTTACCTGACCTTTTAAGCTTTATATACTATTGGTAATACTTGCATGTCCTGGGTTATTATTGAGTTGTTCTCGTTGATTACTAATCTAAATATTTGCATAAAGCAATATAGGCAAAGTATATACATGACAAATGTTGTAGAAAACACTGTGACTCACTTCATAGCCGGTCAACTTTTCATAAATTTTTATGTGTAAATATCAGTGTTTGAAGTAGATAATGGTATGCTGGCTCATGCAATATCCACTCTATTCCCTTCTGGTGTACTTCCTTAAGTTGTGGAGGCTTAAAAGATAAAACGAAAGGTCCAGAACTCTTTGCATCTAATATTCTTCATATTATCTGAGATTTCCCAGGCAGACTTATAGCTGAGATTTGGAATTTGGAAGTAAAATCACATTATGTATAGCTGAGTGCAGGAATAGAGCATCCTATAGGGGAGGATTCTGATTTTTCTGGAGTAGCTATAAAACAGGTCTTTGATAAAAAATACAAATATTGTTTTGGTAAACAAAGAACACTGTCTATTTAAAAAGGCATCATTGGTAAAGGTCTGTTATAGTTTTCTGGAGATATTAGTGAATGCAGCAAGAATCATGGTCTATGGGGAGCCAGGGTGGCTCAGTGGGTTAAGCCTCTGCCTTCAGCTTGGGTCATGATCTCAGGTTCCTGGGATCGAGCCCCACATCGGGCTCTCTGCTCAGCAGGGTACCTGCTCCCCCCCCCTCCGCCTACTTGTGATCTCTCTCTGTCAAATGTAAAATATTAAAAAAAATGTCAAATGTAAAATATTTTAAAAAAATAAACCATGGTCTAGCAGCAGTAGGGATGCCCTCTAACCCTATCCCAAGAGAATGAAAAATGGATATTCTACTGGAGTAGAGAGGGAGGACGAATTGTGCAGTGCAAGTTGCCTAGAGGAAAACAGCCATCCTGAGGCAACATACTTGAAGAGGGAGGGACCCAAATGAATAAATGTCATAAACTCGCTCTTTTTCTCTCCAGTCTTCTGGTATCTGCTCTGGTCCATCCAAGAAGAATCCATATGGGTCATTGGCTTGTTAATGGAATTTGGTAGATCAGCCTCTTGAGACAGAGAGCAAAGTGGAAAAGGTCTGAGAGTAGGTCTGGAAGAGCACGTGGCTGAAAATCTGGTTCAAGTTTGTTGTAATTGTCAGATATTTGATCCATAGCATATTAAGTGGTAAGCAAAAGCCATAGTAGTGTTTTCACTATAAAATAATGAATTTCTGTTCTGATTGCAGTTTTCCTTCTGTCTAGCATCCAAATTTGGTTCCTTGACTGAGATAGAAATTCTTTAAGCTACCTAATACCCTTAATAAATCCATTTCTTCTTAGAAGGGATTCTGTTGTTGGAAACAAAGAACCCTGCCTGTGTACTAATGATAAGAGTAAAAGAATGGAAGAATAAATAGATGAAAATAATCTATAGCTTTGTTTAAAATTGAAAAATATCAAATTAAAACATAAGATAAATGTAAAATTATGTTAACACTAAAGAGAAATATTTTGGTAAATTTAACATTCAGTATGGTAATAGAATATTATTTGAAATGACCAGTGTATCTAAATCTTAAAGAAATGTACAGAGATAGAAGAGAAGAAATGTCACCACCAGATGTATGAGGAGACCTCTTAGTGATATCCTCAAAAACCACTAAAGCCATTTTTTTAATAGGTTGGTTATCTAGTATAACTCCCAAAACTTTTTGTTTATGTGATAAGCTTCGTTATGATTTAGATATATCCCAATATCTCAACCAACTGGATGTCACTGATACATTTTTAAATCTAATTATAAATGGGCATCCTTTCTCCAAGAAAGAAAATAATATGCCCTCCTATAAAATTTCAGGGTTTATGGACTCCTTCAAGGATATGTGTGAACTTGAAGTTAACAATCCTTGTTTTGGAGAACTATGAAGATATGAGATAATTAGAGGTAGATGAAGGTTTGTAGTTATGACATAGTCAGTGCTAAGAGCCCCCGCTATAGCAATCCTAAAGTGATTCCATAGAGAAACCCAGATCATTGAATATGAGCTGGTATATTTTGTTCAATAGCAGAACTAATCATTTTCTTCTGAATTTATAATAACTTGAGAAGTGTATGACTTTGCATCAGAGACCACATTTGCTTTTACTTAAGTTCTTGAGCTGTGGCAAGTCACACATTTCCTGGAGTCTATTTGAGGCAAGACAGCAAAAACTGGCACGATTCATAAATAAAATTGGGAAACTGTATTGAATATGATCCATTAAATTTATATTAAATTGTGTTTTACATTTTAAAACCATGAGCAGTAGAAAGAAAATGTATGTGGTGAGGAAGATACATGCATAAAGGCACACTATGAGTATATTTGAGCGTTATTTTTGTCACTTGTAAATCAGCGTTCAGCAACATCTTCAATAACAAAAATGCAAAATATCTGCTATTTTAAGTATTCTTGAGGCAAGTAACAGGATGTGTGGTACATATAACTGTTTTTCCCCATACCCCTACATGTTATCATCTGGGCTCAAGTAGTTTTTAGGTAGTTGACAAGGCTTTTGTTGTGCTGCTCCTCTTCTTCCTCTTCCTCCTCCTCCTCCTCCTCCTCTTCTTCTTCTTCTTTTTTTGTAAATCCTTGTTTCTTTGAGAATTAAGATAAATGAAGATAAAAAACAAATGTAGATTTGTGCACCTAAAACTCAGGTTTTCCAGGAGGAAATTATAGGAACAAGGGGGATATATGAGACTATGACTGTTAGATGATGGTGGAGCATCCTACTTTGTTAACTATAAACATCTTTTTAAATTTAAAATGTTATCATTTAATATGCTAGTATAACTATTATGAGTTGAGGTGTCAGGTTCATTTAGGTTAAAAAATAATTTTATTATAAGCTTCTGAATTGTCCACTCTATTGATTTACAATTTTCCCTGCAGTAACACTGATCTTTCTGTATTATAACTCTTGTCTTTTTGGAAATCAAACAAGCTTTCACTAACAAATGACTCTTTTTATATGAAGCCTTAAAAATGTAAGATACATTCACTTTGTAAGAGAAGAAGGAAATTGAAGTACAAATTGTTTGTAATGGGAGTGCAACTTGTTAATTAAATTCTTTGTCACCATCAATATGAATTTGAGTGATTGAGTACACGAATAGCAAAGGCTACACCATATATAAAAATTAAAATGATCCACAGAGTCAGCATAGCAGCAGTCAGTACAGGTAACCAACCAGTAACTGACGGCTTTCCTTATTTTTGCCCTTGCTTCTTAGGGACAACTGGAGAAAGCCAAATATATAACTCCTAACCAATCACATAGTTAGCCCTTCTACAACTGCCCCATGCCAGTAGCCTCCAGTAATGGCGTACCTGAAGCCTTCCCTTCTTCTCCACTAGAAAGCTATTTGGTCTGCCTGCCTTTGAGTCTCTGCCAAACATGAGTAATGGTGGCTGACCCCGTGCTGTAGCAAATTGAATAGACTTTGCTTGTTGTGGGTTGTGTGATCTTCATTCACAGCCTTCTTTATTTAGTTCTTCCTCTCTTAGCACTCTGAGATTATATCTATATGGTTCTTGCATTGAAGAAATGGCATGTTTGCTTACCGGCCTTCCCCATGAGAGTGGGATACCCTAGAAGGAGGCATGCCTTCCAATGTGTGACAGCATGGGCTACAGAGTAGTAGTACTGAGAAATACTTACCCATTTATTTGCTGAATGGATGGACATCCTTTTTTTTTTTTTAATCAGATGTCTTTTTTTAAAAAGATTTTATTTATATATTAGACAGACAGAGATCACAAGTAAGCAGAGAGGCAGTCAGAGAGAGATGGGAGGCAAACTCCCTGCTGAGCAGAGAGTCCGATGCAGGACCCTGGGATCATGACCTGAGCCGCAGGCAGAGGCTTTAACCCACTGAGCCACCCAGGCACCCCATGGATGGACATTCTTAGCACCATGTTAGTGGTAGGACATCAGGGGGTAGCATACATAGACTCTAATCTCAAAACACTTAAAAAGTTTCTCAATACTTTTCTATGTAGAAGTTGCCAAACGTGCAACTTGCCACTTTTGATGATGTCCAAAGATAACTGGATTATTTCTGAAAACAAGATAGCATCATTTTGGATTCAAGGACTACTATTTAGATAGAGTATTTTTACCAGTTTCATAAAATTTCATGACTCATTGAACCATTTTACTCTTGCTCAGTTTTAGACCAAAACCCTATTTAGTAGTTGAATTTTAGTTAGCTCTTAATGGAAATTTGTCCCTTAAAATTCTAATATTCAGGAATTATAGGTTTAGAACCCTATTTCTTGTTTTCCCCTACATCGTAAGATAGTTTTATGCAAGAATTTGCTTGTAAATGACTCATTTAGGTGAAAGAAATTGATCGATATGTAGAGGAATGATACTTCTCACAAATTATTCCTTCTGTAGTCTTTCTTTGAGGATACCTTATTTTCTTTCTTTCTATCATCTATTCCATTATCTATTCTATTATCTACTCTATAGCAATAAACAATAGAAGAGCAAAGCAAGCATTTTCTTTTCTATGTTCATTTTTTTCCTTTGCCCCAAAAGTTTTTATCCCAGTCTTTATCTATTGAGAATATGACTTATTCTCTTTTCTTATCCTTCCCCCATCTCTTTCTCTGCCTATCATTCTTCAAGTATTCTTGAGCACTAACAGTACTAGGCATTGGAGATACCATGATGGACAAGACAGATACAATCCTTGTTCTCATGAGACTTACATGTAAATTGGAGCAGATACACAACAAGTTGACAAACTGGACAGCTAACATTTGTGGGAAGTGCTATTAATTAAATAACCAGGGTGATGCAGAGACAGGGGCTGAGAATTTATTGCCATAGTTCTTCAGAGAAGGCTGTCAGAGAAGAACTTTCTGAGGAGCAGATATGTAAGATAAATGTACTCTGTCCCCTTTATTTTTCCCGTTCTTCAGATTGAATTAATATGTTTCAAAATCCAAATTTCATCCATTAATTTAAGCTTTCTAAAATTCACATATTGTGACTTCACTGTTGGCTGCAGGATGTGGGGCATAGAAGGAAGAGCTACACATCTTCTTTCTCATTGAGAAGGTCATTTTGGTATATGCTTATAACTTGGACCATGAACTGTTTATTGTCAGTCAAGGACAATCATAGAACATAATCCAGTCAACCGCAATAGACTGGATACCTTAGTTTTTTTCAACTGAAAATAAAAGTAAAATTGATAGCATCTACTTCAGGAGTTGGCAGACTTTTCCTGTAACAGGCTAAATAAACAAATATTTTAGGCTTTGCTGAATACATGATCTGATACAACTACCCGACTCTGCCTTTGTAGGGTGAAAGCAGTCAGAGATGCTATATGTAAATGAATATGACTGCATTCCAATACGACTTATTTTTCTTTTCCTTTTTTTTTTTTTTTTTTTTTTTTACAAAAACAGATGGTAGGTCAGATTTGGCCCTAGGATCCAGTTTGGCAACCCCTGACCTAACTAATAGCTCCAAGTTGTAAATGAGGTAATTGACTTTCTATACTAAACACATTGTCACAGTATGAGTCCTCAGTAAATGTGTTATATTTAGTAAAATTATGATTAGTATTATTATGGATCTTACAAAGGTGTCAAATCCAGAGCAAAATTCTCAGTTTGATCCATCATCAAACGTTTACTGTTGTGCTCTTTCATTTTCCTCATTAAAATTCACTTGTATTTGGGGTTCCTTTGAGCCTTAGCCAAGTGAGCAATAGATGAATAAGCTGGGAAATTCATGGGTAATCCTTATTGATTGTTAACCTAAATATGTTTTTATTTATTTGTTTGTTTGTCAGACCAACTTTTAGTGCCTTTAAATAACATTAGAAATAATAAATGTCTTACAGATAATTCCCCAAATGGCCGTGGGCTATAATCACTATCCCTAAAAACAGGACAATTTGTAGTTCACTTGGGTATTTTCTATCCTCTCTGTTCTCAGAGTCCTTTTTCCCTTTATTTGTGTCTGTTCTTACAATCAATATCATCAATATCATCCCTGGGCCCTCCTATATTTTTGTTTTCTTTGTGTCTTTTGTACTTAACCTCATAGCACAATGTGTAGGTTAGAAGTAAGATGATTTAAAAATTGCTGCTGCAGGTTGTCTGGAAAGTTCTTTCAAGTTAGAAGGAAAGGTTTTTAAATTTTTTGCCATCAAGAACAATAGAATGCTTAATTAGATTAAGCATGAAGACTCCTGTGTGTATCAATTAATGTATACTCTTCTATTTTTTGTGGGTGTATTACTAATTTTGAAATGCATTTAAGTACATTGACACAGAGCACGTGAAAAATGCAAAATATTTTTGGAATGCTTGAAAGACTTCCCTCCCACCTCTGCCATGAAATTAAGCATTAGACCAAAGAAAGCAGTGCTAATGTTAGGGAATACACAAAATTTTACCTTTTATTTTGTTTTACTTAATTTAATTTTATTATGTTATGTTAGTCACCATAGAGTACATCATTGTTTTTTTTTTTTAATTTTTGCACCATTAGTGTTTGATGTACTGTTGCATGATTCATTGTTTTTGTGTAACACACCCAGTGCTCCATGTAATACATGCCCTCCTTAATACCCATCACTGGGCTAACCCATCCCCAGACAGTCCTCCCCTCTAAAACTCTCTGTTTGTTTCCCAGATTCCATAGTCTCTCATGGATCCTCTCCCCCTCTGAGATCTGCCCCCCCTTCATTTTCCCTCCCCTCTCCTAATGTCCTCCATGCTATCTATTTCACATGTAGGTGAAACCATATAGTAGTGCTATCTTCACTTATTATAAATACTAGTGGGAGAATAAGCTGCATTTTAGTTTATACTGTGTATGATTTACTTTGAGAAAAAATTAATTACATAAATTCAGTTACATAAAAATATTGTAAGATACCTCAAAGTATATATTTAGTGATCCTGGAGAAGAGGAAAATTCAAGTGTCTGGAAAGCACATCAAACTGGAATGGTGAGACAACTGGAAAAGTCAAATGTGTGAGGGGTGCCTGGGTGGCTCAGTGGGTTAAAGCCTCTGCCTTCAGCTCAGGTCATGATCCCAGGGTCCTGGGATCAAACCCCGCATCGGGCTCTCTGCTCATCAGGGAGCCTGCTTCCTCCTCTCTGTCTCTGCCTGCTTATGATCTCTGTCAAATAAATAAATAAAATCTTTAAAAAAAAAAAAGTTAAATGTGTGAAAGAGAAGACCAGTCAGTTGGGGGAGGAGAAGATGGCTGCTTTCAAAGTAATGAGAAGGTTGATATACTGAAGAGGTACCAAATTTTTAGGCTATAAAATTCCCAATGGCACAAGTAGGCGGAATGAGTTTTTGCAAGAGGGCAGAATTCATGGTGTAAATCAATGGTTGTGGACCTGTTTTGAGTTGCTGAGTTGATGGCAGATGTACTTACCAATGATTTGCAAATGTTTGCTTAGGATTTCAGCCTTGTAGATCAGCTCCAAGATAAATTGGGGAAGGAGTTTGCATGGACCCCACACAAAGTGCATAGAATAAATGAGAAAACTTTCTAATAAATAGAAGTAAAATACACAGCCTGATGAATTTCCCATCACCAAAAGAGTTCAGGTGGGCAGGAGTGGTGCATGATGACCTGTCTCAGATTTCACAGAAAGAACCATTGTTTATTTAATTAATTGCATACTTTCTCTTCATTGGTCCTCCCAGTGGTTCTTTGACCAAAGATATATTTAGATACGTATTTTTTTTTTTAAAGATAATATCTTCTACTCAGCAAGTTTGTTGAATACTTTTCTGCAAGTATTTAAATTAGGGTAATTGAAATCTTCATCCATATAACAGTGCCTGCACAGGAATGAATCAATAGTTAGTGCAAAATCCTTACCAAGTACCGTTTGAAATTGTTACAGGTGTTGAGTGTGCTATCTATCTAGAGCAGTACAGACAGTAGCATTCTACCATGAATATCATGCTCATTTGTATACTTTATCAATTCTTCAGTTCTAACTATATAGCTCATAAAATCATTCCGTTCAGAGATTTCTCTGAAAATTCTGATATTTGGCTTACTTGGGAATTTAGGAATCCATGATTGTTTTGAAGTGTTTTTGTTTTTGTTTTTGAAGGGAGGGAATTCAGAACTCCATTTCATAAAGGGAAAGACATTTTGCCCTATAACCAGTCTTCAGCCTGGATTTTTAAATGATGAAATTGAATACAGATGCATTACCTAGCCTTTCTACATATCCATCTACAAGTTTTTAAAAAGGGCCTTCTAAGAGGGGTGCAATTACCACCAATTTATCCTGAATTTTCAGAGAGACTGTATGGTATGGTTCTGTCAAAATGTGGTCCTTCGAATAGGGGCACCAGCATCATGTGTAAGCTGGTTATAAATGCAAATTCATGGCTATCCCCTTAGTCTTCTCAATCAGAACCTCTGTTGATCACATCCAGCAACTATTTTTGACAGGCTTTCCAAGCTTTTTATTACATGAAGTTTGGGAACCACTGGTGTAGTTGAAGCTAAGTGGGTTTTGTGGTCATTCATTTTATTTTATTTATTTATTTATTTAAAGATTTTATTTGTTTGACAGACAGAAATCACAAGCACACAGAGAAGCAGGTAGAGAGAGGGGAAACCAGGCTACCTGCTGAGCAGAGACCCCCTATACGGGGCTTGATCCCAGGACCCTGAGATCATGACCTGAGCCAAAGGCAGAAGCTTAACCCACTGAGCCATCCAGGCGCCCCAAACATTCATTTTAATCTGAATTTCTGTACTTACTAATTCTCTAAGCTATTGGATCTGTCTGTGCCTGTTTTTTATAAAGCAGGGATAATGAATTTCAAGGATGCTAGAGGGTTAAGGAAAATGTATGAAAAGTAATCAAGTCTAGCCAGTGTATAGTATTGGCAGAGTTGTTTTTATTTTTTTAAATTGGAGTAATGGTATGTACTATTATTTGAGTTTTTACTTGGTACCGAAGTAATTACTTTGCATATATTCGCTCACTTAATCCCCATTGCAACCTAATTTGTTATGTATTCTTTTATCCATTTTACAGAGGAAGAAGGTAAGGTATAGGATAGCGAATTTTCAGCTACATGATCTGCTGAAAATTGAATGAATGTTAACTTAGTTCCAGTGGTAACTATTTGTGTTGAATTTCCAAGTTTTAATTAAAGATACGATGTTGGGATTGGTACTTTGGGTTCTATTTTGAATTTTTAAAATGCAAAAAAAATATCATTTGTCACTAAGGGCTAATTCTCAAATGAATGTTACCTTCTTATATCTCACTGTATCATCTATCTACATGGTGGTTTATTCATTGGTTTACTAATGGCTAATTTAATTTCTTAGAGTCTTTCTATCAGCTTTAAAACATTGTCAATGATGCTCTGAGTTAAATAATACCCGAGGTCTCATTGAGAGCTACACTTACTCATTTTTCCTATTTGTGATTTGAATAGCCCTTCTTTAGTACATTATCATTTTTTGCAGCATATGGATTGAACCTAGGGTTAATTACATATTTTTGACTTAACCACCATTTCCAATTTCAATATACTCCAAGTACAATGTACCTAGAGTGTTGATTTCTTTATTGTCACACTAAAAGGATAATATATTTTCTTGAGAAAGATGTCCTGAAATCATGGGGGTTTTTGACCGGGGGGGGGGAGGCTGGGTTGAGTTCAAGGCTAATAAATATGTAAAATATTCCTTCAGGACTGGGTCATGCACTTTTCAAATGAAACGCTCACATGATACTGCTGTGAATTGAAAATCAGTGCCCTCTGGCCTGCCAGGTTCTGATGGCCCTCTGAACACTTTTAATCAGCACTGGCTTCCTGACAGTGATTAGTGAGAACTCAACTATTAGGAATTACTTTTTTCATGATTCCTAATATTTTCCCCACCTCTCTGTTGCAATTATTGCTAGCTCTGTGGGGTATAAAGTTTATAGTCTCAAATTTTTCTCTAATACAGATGAGATGATCTCATCACTTCTTTTGTTCTGAGCCTGTCGGAAGTTAGAGACTTCTGACTAAGGAATCTTTCGAAGTGAACGAAGAACTGGGTCACCAAATATGTTTTGTGTATTCTCTTGAGTATAGGAACCGTTAAATGGAAATAAGTTTCTAGAAAAAGAACACCTTATAATGTAGTGCTATCAATTAGCAAATTAATTCTCTTCTTGGTTGAAACAAAAAAAAAAGCTACCCCATTGTCATCGTCAAAATCAGTATCCTTGCTGCTGACAATACTTGATGTTTGCTTTCCAAAATGGTAAGCCAATAACTATTTTATTAACTTGTTGTAATTAACACAAAGAACATGCATACACTCATTGAAAGAGCCAAACTATAAATAATAGAAAGCCCATTTGTGTGGGTGCCTTGGAAAAATATTTTTTGGCCATTTACATATTTTGTACCAAAAAAAATCTTAGGTGTTCATTAATTCTTAAAAGTGCAGTTTTGTTTCCCTTATATAATCTTCTAGAACAGTTGGTTTCCATATGCAATTTTTATTTTCATTATACAGAAGATTTTGTTCTTTTTTTAAAAATTTTTATAATTTTTTATTTTTTATAAACATATATTTTTATCCCCAGGGGTACAGGTCTGTGAATCACCAGGTTTACACACTTTACAGCACTCACCAAAGCACATACCCTCCCCAATGTCTATAATCCCACCCCCTTTTTTGTTCTTAATTACTTCTTCAAAGCTGTTAGTTACTTTAATTGATAAATTAAACAAACTTCTTTGTTAGGTTTTGTTTTTATATTTAGAATGGTTTTCCTTCTTAATTTTCAGCTTCCTCAAGAACTATGATCTTGATGGTACTTTAGGTACTGTTTAACTATGAGACTGTTAGTTACATACTCACTTTATTCTCTTTATTTTCATTTCCTTCATTGTCCTTTGGAGGGGGAATGTTTTTTATAAAAGTTATGAACTACAGAATTTTTACTAGAAATAGCCGTTGAGTGTTTGCAAAAGAACACTTGAAATCAGGAAGAAGAGAGAAAGAGAGGAAAGAATAGGGATTAACAGAAAATCATAGCACACACTGAGTGAAGGAATGACACGAACACACTGTCCAAGGTCGAAGAGGTTGCTGCCTGTGTTATCCTCAGGGATTTTGATGGATTCATTTCCCACATTGAGGTCCATCATCCATTTTGAGTCTATTTTTATGTGTGGTGTAAGGAAATGGTCCAATTTCATTTTTCTGCACGTGGCTGTCGAATTTTCCCAACGCCATTTATTGAAGAGGCTGTCTTTTTTCCATTGGACATTCTTTCCTGCTTTGTCGAAGATCAGTTGAGCATAGAGTTGAGGGTCTATTTCTGGGCTCTCTATTCTGTTCCATTGATCTATGTGTCTGTTTTTGTGCCATTACCATGCTGTCTTGATGATGACAGCTTTGTAATAGAGCTTGAAGTCCAAAATTGTGATGCCACCAACATTGGCTTTCTTTTTCTATATTCCTTTGGCTATTCAAGGGCTTTTCTGGTTCCAAATAAATTTTAGGATTATTTGTTCCATTTCTTTGAAAAAGATGGATGGTACTTTGATAGCAATGCATTAAATGTATAGATTGCTTTAGGTAGCATAGACATTTTCACAATATTTATTCTTCCAATCCAGGAGCATGGAACATTTTTCCATTTCTTTGTGTCTTCCTCAATTTCTTTCATGAGTACTTTATACTTTTCTGAGTATAGATTCTTAGCCTCTTTGGTTAGGTTTATTCCTAGGTATCTTATGGTTTTGGGTGCAATTGTAAATGGGATTGACTCCTTAATTTCTCTTTCTTCTGTCTTGTTATTGGTGTAGGGAAATGCAACTGATTTCTGTGCATTGATTTTATATCCTGACACTGTACTGAATTCCTGTACAAGTTCTAGCAGTTTTGGAGTGGAGTCTTTTGGGTTTTCCACATAGAGTATCATATCATCTGTGAAGAGTGATAATTTGACTTCTTCTTTGCCGATTTGGATGCCTTCAGTTTCCTTTTGTTGTTTGATTGCTGAGGCTAGAACTTTTAGAACTATATTGAATAGCAGTGGTGATAATGGACATCCCTGCCGTGTTCCTGACCTTAGTGGAAAAGCTTTCAGTTTTTCCCCATTGAGAATGGTATTTGCGGTGGGTTATTCATAGATGGCCTTGATAATATTGAGGTATGTGCCCTCTATCCCTATACTTTGAATAGTTGTGATCAGGAAGGGATGCTATACTTTGTCAAATGCTTTTTCAGCATCTATTGAGAGCATCATATGGTACTTGTTCTTTCTTTTATTAATGTATTGTATCACATGGATTGATATGTGGATGTTGAATCGAACTTGCAGCCCTGGAATAAATCCCACTTGGTCATGGTGAATAATCCTTTTAATGTACTGTTGAATCCTATTGGCTAGTATTTTGGTGAGAATTTTCACATCTGTATTCATCAAGGATATTGGTCTGTAGTTCTTTTTATTGACGGGATCCTTGTCTGGTTTTGGGATCAAGGTGATGCTGGCCTCATAAAATGAGTTTAGAAGTTTTCCTTCCATTTCTATTTTTGGAATAATTTCAGGATACTAGGAATTAGTTCTTCTTTAAGTGTTTGGTAGAATTCCCCCAGGGAAGCCGTCTGGCCCTAGGCTTTTGTTTGTTTGGAGATTTTTGATGACTGTTTCAGTCTCCTTACTGGTTATTGGTCTGTTCAGGCTTTCTATTTCTTCCTGGTTCAGTTGTGGTAGTTTATATGTCTCTAGGTATGCATCCATTTCTTCCAGATTGTCAAGTTTGTTGGCGTAGAGTTGCTCACAATATGTTCTTATAATTGTTTGTATTTCTTTGGTGTTAGTTGTGATCTCTCCTCTTTCATTCATGATTTTATTTGTTTGGGTCCTTTCTCTTTTCTTTTTGATGTCTGGCCAGGGCTTTATCAATCTTATTAATTCTTTCAAAGAACCAGCTCCTAATTTCATTGATTTGTTCTGTTGGTTTTTTGGTTTCTATTTCATTGATTTCTGCTCTGATCTTGATGATTTCTCTTCTCCTGCTGGGTTTAGGGTTTCTTTCTTGTTCTTTCTCCAGCTTCTTTAGGTATAAGGTTAGGTTGTGTTCTTGAGACCTTTCTTGTTTCTTTGAAAGGCTTGTACCGCTATATATTTTCCTCTCTGTTGTGTCCCACAGATTTTGAACTGTTGTGTTTTCATTATCCATGAATTTTTTCAATTCTTCTTTAGTTTTCTGGTTGACGCATTCATTCTTTAAAAGGGTGCTGTTTAGTCTCCATGTATTTGGGTTCTTTCCAAACTTCCTCTTGTGGTTGAGTTCTAGCTTCAGAGCATTGTGTTCTGAAGATATGCAGGGAATGATCCCAATCTTTTGATTCCAGTTGAGACCTGATTTAGGACCCAGGATGTGATCTATTTTGGAGAATGTTCCATGTGCACTAGAGAAGAATGTGTATTCTGTTGCTTCGGATGAAATGTTCTGAATATATCTGTGATGTCCATCTGGTCCAGTGTGTCATTTAAGACTTTTATTTCCTTGTTGATCTTTTGCTTGGATGATCTGTCCATTTCAGTGAGGGGAGTGTTAAAGTTCCCTACTATTATTGTATTATTGCTGATGTGTTTCTTTGATTTTGTTATTAATTGGTTTATATAGTTGGCTGCTCCCACGTTGGAGGCATAGATATTTAAAATTGTTAGATCTTCTTGTTGGACATATCCTTTGAGTATGATATAGTGTCCTTTCTCATCTCTTATTATAGTGTTTGGCTTAAAATCTAATTGATCTGATGTAAGGATTGCCACTCCTGCTTTCTTCTGATGTCCATTAGCATGATAAATTCTTTTCCACCCCCTCACTTTAAATCTGGAGGTGTCTTCTGTTCTAAAAAGTGTTTCTTGGAGGCAACATATAGATGGGTTTTGTTTTTTTATCCATTCTGATACCCTGTGTCTTTTGATTGAGGCATTTAGCTCATTAACATTCAGGGTAACTATTGAGAGATATGAATTTAGTGTCATTGTATTGCCTGTAAAATGACTGTTACTCTATATGGTCTCTGTTCCTTTCTGATCTACTACTTTTAGGCTCTCTCTTTGCTTAGTGGCCCCCTTTCAGTATTTCCTGTAGAGCTGTTTTGGCATTTGCAAATTCTTTCAGTTATTGTTTGTCCTGGAAGCTTTTTATCTCTCCTTCTCTTTTCAATGATAGCCTAGCTGGATATAGTATTCTTGGCTGCATGTTTTTCTCATTTAGTGCTCTGAATATATCATGCCAGCTCTTTCTGGCCTGCCAGGTCTCTGTGGATAAGTTTGCTGCCAATCTAATATTTTTACCATTGTATTTTACAGACTTCTTTTCCGTGGCTGCTTTCAGGATTTTCTCTTTGTCAGTAAGACTTGTAAATTTTACTATTAGGTGAATGGGTGTGGACCTATTCTTATTGATTTTGAGGGGCGTTCTCTGTGCCTCCTGGATTTTGATGCTTGTTCCCTTTGCCATAATTGGGAAATTCTCTCCAATAATTCTCTCCAATATACCTTCTGCTCCCCTCTCTCTTTCTTCTTCTTCTGGAATCCCAATTATTCTAATGTTTTTTTTGTCTTACAGAGTCACTTATCTCTCGAATTCTCCCTTCGTGGTCCAGTAGCTGTTTGTCCCTCTTTTGCTCAGCTTCTTTATTCTCTGTCATTTGGTCTTCTATATCACGAATTCTTTCTTCTGCCTCATTTATGCTATCAGTGAGAGCCTCCATTTTTTATTGCACTCATTAATAGCCTTTTTTATTTCAGCCTGGTTAGATTTTAGTTCTTTTATTTCTCCAGAATGGGCTTTTATATCTCCCGAGAGGGTTTCTCTAATATCTTCCATGCCTTTTTCGAGCCTGGCTAGAACCTTGAGAATCGTCATTCTTAACCCTAGATCTGACATATTACCAATATCTGTATTGATTAGGTCCCTATCCTTCGGTACTGCCTCTTGTTCTTGTTTTTTGTGGTGCATTTTTATGCCTTGCCATTTTGTCCAGATAAGAGTATATGAAGAAGCAAGTAAAATACTAAAAGGGTGGGAAAGACCCCAGAAAAATATGCTTTAACCAAATCACAAGAGATCCCAAATCCTTGGGGGGAGAAAAGGGATAAAAAGAGGTTCAGAAGAAACAAACAAACAAACAATTAAAAAAAGAAAATTAATAAAGAAAAATATAAAAAAGAAATATATATATGATAAACCATTTGAAAAACGTTAAAAAAGAAAAGGTTAAAAGTTAAAAAAATTTAGAAGAAGAAAAAAAAATTGAAAAAGAAAAAAAAATTTAAATTAACTGCAAGACTAAAGAATCATGAGTTTTGTGCTTTGCTTTCTCCTCCTCTGGAATTCTGCTGCTCTCCTTGGTATTGAAACTGCACTCCTTGGTAGGTGAACTTAGTCCTGGCTGGATTTCTTGTTGATCTTTTAGACGAGGAGCCTGTTGTAGTGATTCTCAAGTGTCTTTTACCCAGGCAGAATTGCACAGCCCTTACCAGGGGCCGGGCTGAGTAATCCGCTCGGGTTTGCTTTCAGGAGCTTTTGTTCCCTGAATGCTTTCCGAAGGGTTCCAGAGGACGGGAATGGAAATGGCGGCCTCCCAGTCTCCAGCCCAGAGGAGCTGAGTGCTTGGGGCCCCACTCTTCAATGCGCCCTCAGAGAATCACGCCCAATTACTCCCATCTCCCTGGCTTCTGGCCGCACTCCGAGCTCACCAAGCCTGCGACCGTTTCAAGGTAACCCTGAGCTGAGAGCTCACTCCTCGGCTCTATCTCTGTAACCAGCTTCTCGGTTCTAATACCTGCAAGCTCTGCAACACTCAGACACCCCCAGTCCTTCTGTGGCCCTGCGGGACCTGAGGCCTTGCTGACCCTGCATGGTCTTCACCCTGGTTTAGCCTCTGGAATGATGTCCCTCAGCGGAACAGACTTCCTGATTTTGTGCTCTGTTGCTCTGCTGCTTGCCGGGAGCCAGCCCCTCCTTCCGCGGTCTATCTTCCCCTCACTTTGGATTGACTTCTACACTAGTCCTACCTTTCAGAAAGTGGTTGATTTTCTGTTTCTAGAATTGCTGTTGTTCTCTTTGATCTCCCTTTGGATTTGTGGGTGTTTGCAATCTTTAGATAAGCTATCTAGCTGATTTCCTGCTACCTGTTATAGGCTCAGCCTGCTACTTCTCCGCCATCTTGACTCCTCCCCCAAGATTGGAAGTTCTTGTCACCCTGCCTCAGGTTTGATACGTGCTAGAACAGTTAACAGGTCTCAGGAAAGCCCTTATTTATTATTACTGATATTCTAAAGAATTATCAAGCTATTACTGATTTATTATAAAGAATGCAACTCAGAAAGTCAGATGGAAGAGATGTATAGGGCAAGGTGTATGGGAGGGGAGGGTTGCACCCTGCCAGCCCTTCCATATGTTGACTAACCTGGAAACTCTGCAAACCTGGTCATGTAGTGTATGTTCTGGAGTTTGCACTACATAGACATGATGAATTAAACCAGGGACCATAGGTGCCAACTAAATCTCCCTCCTCTCTCTCCCTTCTCCAGAGACTGAGAGATAGGACTGAAAGCCTCAGACCAGGCTTTGGTCTTTCTGGTGACCAGTCCCTATCCCAAAGCCATCTATGGTCCCACCAAGGGTTGTCTTAACTAGATTAGATGCTCCTGTGACCTAGGAAATTATGTAGGATTTGAGAGCTCTGTGTCAGGAACTAGGAAGAAAGACCAGGTATCTATTTCTCATTGTACCACATCTTCTATGATCAAAAAGAAGCCCTGAGAAAGACTGCTGCTTCTCTCATGCCTGCTGAAACTTCCAGAATGCACAGAACTCTCCTTTTTATTCAATCACAGAAGTGATAACCAAATAACCCTTTTTTTTTTCTAGCTAAGTCATCTTCTTCTTTTTTTTTTTTTAATTTTTTATTTTTTATAAACATATATTTTTATCCCCAGGGGTACAGGTCTGTGAATCACCAGGTTTACACACTTCACAGCACTCACCAAAGCACATACCCTCCCCAATGTCCATAATCCCACCCCCTTCTCCCAAACCCCCTCCCCCCAGCAACCCTCAGTTTGTTTTGTGAGATTAAGAGTCACTTATGGTTTGTCTCCCTCCCAATCCCATCTTGTTTCATTTATTCTTCTCCTACCCACTTAAGCTCCCATGTTGCATCACCACTTCCTCATATCAGGGAGATCATATGATAGTTGTCTTTCTCTGCTTGACTTATTTCGCTAAGCATGATACGCTCTAGTTCCATCCATGTTGTCGCAAATGGCAAGATTTCATTTCTTTTGATGGCTGCATAGTATTCCATTGTGTATATATACCACATCTTCTTGATCCATTCATCTGTTGATGGACATCTAGGTTCTTTCCATAGTTTGGCTATTGTAGACATTGCTGCTATAAACATTCGGGTGCATGTGCCCCTTTGGATCACTACATTTGTATCTTTAGGGTAAATACCCAATAGTGCAATTGCTGGGTCATAGGGCAGTTCTATTTTCAACATTTTGAGGAACCTCCATGCTGTTTTCCAGAGAGGTTGCACCAGCTTGCATTCCCACCAACAGTGTAGGAGGGTTCCCCTTTCTCCGCATCCTTGCCAGCATCTGTCATTTCCTGACTTGTTGATTTTAGCCATTCTGACTGGTGTGAGGTGATATCTCATTGTGGTTTTGATTTGTATTTCCCTGATGCCGAGTGATATGGAGCACTTTTTCATGTGTCTGTTGGCCATCTGGATGTCTTCTTTGCAGAAATGTCTGTTCATGTCCTCTGCCCATTTCTTGATTGGATTATTTGTTCTTTGGGTGTTGAGTTTGCTAAGTTCTTTATAGATTCTGGACACTAGTCCTTTATCTGATATGTCGTTTGCAAATATCTTCTCCCATTCTGTCAGTTGTCTTTTGATTTTGTTAACTGTTTCCTTTGCTGTGCAAAAGCTTTTGATCTTGATGAAATCCCAATAGTTCATTTTTTCCTTTGCTTCCGTTGCCTTTTGCGTTGTTCCTAGGAAGATGTTGCTGCGGCAGAGGTCGAAGAGGTTGCTGCCCGTGTTCTCCTCAAGGATTTTGATGGATTCCTTTTGCACATTGAGGTCCTTCATCCATTTTGAGTCTATTTTTGTGTGTGGTGTAAGGAAATGGTCCAATTTCATTTTTCTGCATGTGGCTGTCCAATTTTCCCAGCACCATTTATTGAAGAGGCTGTCTTTTTTCCATTGGACATTCTTTCCTGCTTTGTCGAAGATTAGTTGACCATAGATTTGAGGGTCTATTTCTGGGCTCTCTATTCTGTTCCATTGATCTATGTGTCTGTTTTTGTGCCATTACCATGCTGTCTTGATGATGACAGCTTTGTAATAGAGCTTGAAATCCGGAATTGTGATGCCACCAACGTTGGCTTTCTTTTTCAATATCCCTTTGGCTATTCGAGGTCTTTTCTGGTTCCATATAAATTTTAGCATTATTTGTTCCATTTCTTTGAAAAAGATGGATGGTACTTTGATAGGAATTGCATTAAATGTGTAGATTGCTTTAGGTAGCATAGACATTTTCACAATATTTATTCTTCCAATGCAGGAGCATGGAACATTTTTCCATTTCTTTGTGTCTTCCTCAATTTCATTCATGAGTACTTTATAGTTTTCTGAGTATAGATTCTGTGTCTCTTTGGTTAGGTTTATTCCTAGGTATCTTATGGTTTTGGATGCAATTGTAAATGGGATTGACTCCTTAATATTTCTTTCTTCTGTCTTACTGTTGGTGTAGAGAAATGCAACTGATTTCTGTGCATTGATTTTATATCCTGACACTTTACTGAATTCCTGTATAAGTTCTAGCAGTTTTGGAGTGGAGTCTTTTGGGTTTTCCACATAGAGTATCATATCATCTGCGAAGAGTGATAATTTGACTTCTTCTTTGCCGATTTGGATGCCTTTAATTTCCTATGTTGTCTGATTGCTGAGGCTAGGACCTCTAGTACAATGTAGAATAGCAGTGGTGATAATGGACATCCCTGCCGTGTTCCTGACCTTAGCGGAAAAGCTTTCAGTTTTTCTCCATTGAGAATGATATTTGCGGTGGGTTTTTCATAGATGGCTTTGATGATATTGAGGTATGTGCCCTCTATCCCTACACTTTGAAGAGTTTTGTTCAGGAAGGGATGCTGTACTTTGTCAAATGCTTTTTCAGCATCTATTGAGAGTATCATATGGTTCTTGTTCTTTCTTTTATTGATGTGTTGTATCACATTGACTGATTTGCGGATGTTGAACCAACCTTGCAGCCCTGGAATAAATCCCACTTGGTCGTGGTGAATGATCTTTTTAATGTACTGTTGAATTCTATTGGCTAGTATTTTGTTGAGTATTTTCGCATCTGTGTTCATCAAGGATATCGGTCTATAGCTCTCTTTTTTGGTGGGATGCTAAGTCATCTTCTTGCTTTTCAATCTCACATTTACAACAGGTAAGAAAGAAGCCTGTCCCCCCAACCTTTTTTTTTTTTTTTTTGTATCTCTCCTAGCCTTTAACACATTGCCCTGTCTATAGCATACTCCCAAAATATTTTGAACGGACTCTAAAATTAGCACCAGAGTAGCTTCTTGAAGTTTTCATTCTTTTACATATTAATAAACATTAAAAACAACCATCACAACAATGAAGACTTGCAAAAATTGAATTCCACTTGTGTGGAATTGTGCTTAAAAACTATGCTATGCATTCTCTCTAATTCTTAAAATATATCAAGGTATGTCTTTGTTTCCCCACTTAATACATGAAGCTCAGACAGCTTAATTGACTTTTGCAGAGTGACACAGCTGAGATTCAAATATAGGACTGTTTGTAACTCCCCATGCCAGAAACTTTTTAAGAGTTGTCTATGTATATGAACTGGATTTTTACAAAATGAAATAGAGTTGGCAAAAGTTACAGTGTTATTTTTACTGCCCTATTTTCTAGTGCCTCAAAAACTTTGGTACGTCCCTATCCCAAACCCCATGGGTGGAGATATATTTTATATTTCTACATGAGGTTTATTTCATCTATTATAATATCCATGATGATGAAGAAAATGAAATTAGCTCTGTATCAGTGTTTTTACATTGAAAATCTTACATCTATTGAGCTTTGAATTTTATAATAAAAACCATCAAGTAGCAATTTTTTATCCCCATTTTCTATCCTCTATCCAGGTGAAAGTATTTACCCTTTGTATCACTAGTTCAGTACTGTCAGAATTTTAACATCAGACAATCTGTTGATTGAAGACGATAGCTTTTTGTATAAGAGGTAGAGGGCAACTTAACTAATAAATGTGGCAGAATGATATTGACAAAGTTTTAGACTCTGCATTCTAGCTAGCATATATTCTGCATATAAATGGGAAAAAATCACATAGTCTGACAAATGCTAATGTTTCATAGAAAATTCTTTCCTGAGCTCTCAATTTTGCACAGATCTGATGGGAATTAAAAAGCTCTCTCTCCTCAACTGAAAAATCGGTATTTAGAACTCATCTGATGTCAAATTTGGATCCCAGTTTAACCCCTGATTAATTGAAACATGTCCTATATTTCTTATTTTTTATTGTCCTTTGAAATACGCCATATGAAAATCTTCATAAATCCATTATTTCATCATATAGTTAAATGATAAATCGGGATGGCATCAGTTGAACAAAAAATGCAGGATTTTTGTCAAGTTAAGATTAAAAATGTTTCATTATTCAATTTACTCAGCCATACTTTCTACAGGAATTCAATACCTGCAGCTTTCCCAACCCTCTGTGGAATACTCCATCATCTAAGGTATGACCTCAGAACATCTCTTGGGTGAGCATGCATGTTAAAGGAAAAGAAAGGGATTACAGAATATTAATGTTTCCCAAAATTTACTTCTCTGTTGTGGAAGAAGATTATTCCTACCTGTTTCTTTTTTATTTTTTTAAGGTTTATTTATTTGAGAGAGAGAGCTTTGGGGCTCTCTCTCTCAAATAAAATAAGGGAGTAAGGGAGAGTAAGGGGGGGCAGGGGCAGGGAGAGGGAGAGAGAATCTGCAGCAGATTCTGCACTGATCATGGAGCCCAACACAGGTCTCGATCTCAGGACCCTGAGATCATGATCTGAGTAGAAACCAAGAGTTGGACACTAACCTGACTGTGATAGCGCCAATCAGGTGTCCTGGTTCCTATCCATTTCTATGCAAATTGCTGTGTGTCCTGCTGAAATTGAGATTCCTTCCCCACAGACATTGGCCTATAGACATCCTGCTCAGCATCTCTCCAAAGCCAGAGGGAGAAAGGTGCACATGAGGCTCAGTTATAATCTTATTCTCTGCCCTGATTTGGGAATATGAGTCTCCTGTTTCTGTACCCTCAATAGGAACTCATTACAAGCACTTCACTTTTAGCGGGTAGAGAGGAACTGTGTGCCTACATTGTGGGGAAGATATCACTTATTGAGGGAAGAAGTGGAATTCATAGGCACAGTATTCACAATTTGTGTAGTGTCAGTTAAACCTAAAAGGGAAGAATAAATGTAAAATGAAACCATAGCTTGTAGTACTCTAGAAATATCAAACTGCAGAGTACGTAAAAGCTCCAAATTGATAGTCATCCACATTAAGGGTCCTATGCTAATGACTTCCTGAACGTGAACTCAGTCTAAAACTACAAAGTACACAATCTAAGAAAGGTTCTGCAAACATAGTGAATATTAAGGTTTAACATCAAAGAAGATCATTTAATTGAACAGTGCTATAGGGATGGTAAATAAGAATGTTTACAGTTAATAAAGATGTAAAGTCATAAAACACTACAAAGAAAAAAATATTTAAAAAACCTAAAGTTTTAGAAGTGAAAAATAATGTTATAGAAATTATAAATAATGTGACACACAGATCACTTTTAATAAAGGGAAGACATACTGCTGTACGTCTCTAGAAGGATGCTGCAGTGTCACCCATGACACTCATGCTACCTTCACATGCAATGGCCATGTCACCTCTGCAGTCTTTGCATAAAATTGTTGAGGAAACGTGACAGACACATACAGCAGACTGTGTTCACAAACATGGCACACATACTAAGTCCCTAGAAAATACACCACCCCCACTGAATTGTCTCATTTCTAAACCAACATGACCTATCAGACACACTCCAGCGACCTAAGAGAAAAAGTAGTTGCATTTTGTGAAGTAAAAATTGAGTTATAAGCTTCCCTGAAGTTTTTAAACCAAGGAGGAGATGTAATATGTTTGAGTTAATTTCTAAGGAACAAAAATGGACCTATTTCCTGAACATTAAGTTTAGAAACGTAGATTAGGAGGAAGAAAAACTAACCAGTGATTTTTGTGATATGTTTGAATTCATGGCAGAGTTAGAGATGATCCTAGAAATACACATATTTTACCAGGGAAATAACCAACAGCCTAGAATTTCGCTGTTCATTGGTAAGGTTTAGAGGTAGGCTTATGTGTACGGTGAGTGTAGATGCAAAAATTAATCAGAACAGTGTGTGGGAATGTGAGGAGGGTGACACCACCAACTGGGCCAAGTGACAGCTGAGCCATTTGGCAGTCAGTACCTCCTAGGAGGGGAGCTGTGCCCAATGTGGGGAGGTGTGGCCTAGAGTCAGCCTTGGGAACCTACTAGAGCCTCCTGGTCCTGCAGAGCTGTGCAGCAGAGCCCTCAGGTAAGGTCCGACCCAGGTACCTGAAAGAGGAGGCCAAGGAGCAGTAGTGGAAGTCTGTCAGTTCCTTCCTGTAAATTCGAACCCTCCCAGGAAGCAACAGAACTTTCATATCATAAACCACAGCTGGCAGACCAAAGACCTTTACTGACATGCTCCGAATTTATTCTTGTGGTAAACAGAATAGTCAGAGGGCAGGCATCTTATTACCATGTACTAGGCAAGAATTTGAGCCTCTGATCCATGGCAAAAAACAACATAAGGCTTTCAGAGGTAACCAGACATTTCATTCCAGAAAATGTTTTTAGATACCTAGATTTTAGAACTTCAAACAGAAGCTGGACTATAATCTTCATGGGGACAAGTGCCATGTGGTTTATCATACATGCTATTTCTTGAATGTTTAGTGAAGGCAAAAAAAAAAAAAAAATTAAGAAAAAGTCACCTATCTGCTCTTCCTTCTCTTTCTCAGAAGTTTTAAACACATCTGAAGATATTTTATCTGGACCCTCTGGGTTGGCCCAAGGCCATGGCCAGATGGCAGCAGATGCAATCTCACAATACTCTTGTGTGTCTGCAGACAAGCTTTTTCACTGTGGTTTGTGGTGGGGGAGAAGTAGGGCTGAAGGGGAATCAGGCAGGGAGGTAAGGCAGCATGTTAACTCAAAATTAGAATTAAGTGCCCGTGCTCAGCTATGGCCATAAATGGCCCCTTTGCTCAAGGACTGCCCAAGGTCACTGTTCTTAAATAATAGGCAGAGATGTACCATGTCAGGATCCCGGTCTTCTTTGGAAGATGCTCTTAAAGGATCTGAATAGGAAGATTAAAAATCTAAGAGAAATGTAGAAATACAATTCTGGAAGAGGAGTTTGGGGAAAGTTAGTGAAGTCTTAATTTGAACATCTCCAGCACCAGGATTCCCAGGAAGACCTGAAAATTTTTTTTGTCTATATCTATAATATCATTATATCTATCTATCCTCTCTCTACATATATATGTGTGTATAGATAGACACCAACATAGAAGTAGATAGATACACTTGCAGAATTCTTCATAAAACTTGTACCCCATCCTCCCTAATTACACAGTTTCTCATGAGGAAAATCAAGCTGAAAATACCCAATGTTAGTGACTCCATACTGTTTCAGAGACATGGTTCTTTCTACATCTTCAGTGCTCTTTACACATTTCCAGAAATCCTACATGCAAGGTACTCAGTATTATGGGTATCCACCAAAAACATAATTTTGATCATTGTTATTTACTTCTCTTTTGGAGTAAGTGAAGTTTTAAGAGGTAAACTCACCTTAATATTAGAGTTTTCTACTGAGAAAATCACTTAATTTCCGTGAGAGCAAGTGTCACGTGTGGTAATGTTGTCTAACTTAGAGTGTTTACTCAGTGTGGCACTTCTGAAAGGATACAGACTCCAGAAGATGCCGCATCTCAATATATTGTTTTATTTTTATTCCATTCACCAGAATTCAAGACCACCCAGGAGGACGGAGCCCATCCCAAGTCCTCTGCCGTGGTCCCTCCTGGTGGTGAGGCTGCAGAAGAATCATCTGCCTCATCCTACTACACCTGTTTTTCTTCCATATCGCAAATCATTAGGGCTAATCAGGATGGTAAGGGAAATACACAGGTGGGGTCTGAGCATGGATGGGAGGTACAACTGAGCTGCTCAGCCCAAGCCCTCTTATTTAAGTCTCCACTTAAAAATCTGAAGAGGGCTTCAGGGCAGAGGCACTAAGACTGAAGGCTCTGCAGAGGGACAAATGGGAATGTGCCTCCAGGGTTAGGACCCAGTTACTCGTGAGAGTGCTGGGACAGCTGGGGGCCGGGAAGAGCACTGTGCTGGTGTGGGCCTTTCATCATAGTCTTCCCCCTCAGGTGAGCATAGACTCCTCACACACACTCCTGCATCCATCTGCCTTCCTACCAGTTATGGTCCCATTTCTCCTTCCCTTTGCTTTTAGACATGCCTTCATTCTTCATCAATCTTCCCATTCTCTTGTATGTGAGGGCGCAGCTATGCCCTCATACCCTCACTCCTTCACACAATCAGACTCACCCATTTACACACTAATGCCATACGGAATTTACATCCCCTCACACCAATCACCTGGTTTAACTACCTCACACTAAGCCAAATTGTGGAAAATTGGTACACCCTGAGAGGGGTGCACCTTCATAGAGAGCCTTACTCGTCCATGTGCCACTTCATGCACGAAGACATGAGCTGCATGTCTTTACAGAGCTGCATGTTCAGGGAGCCCAGGTCACTTCTGGTAACACTCTAAGTCCTGTTGTCTCATGACAAACGGCACCAGTCCTGCACTTGTACATATGCTCTGCCACACTGTGGAATACGCATGCACACACTCATCCGCCATCACCTTGCACCATCATCAGAAACACTCATCAGGGTCTCCTGGGTGGCTCAGTCATTTGGGCAGCCAACGCTTGGTTTTGGCTCAGGTCCTGATCTCGGCATCATGTGATCAAGCCCCGCGTCAGGCTCCATGTTCAGCAGAGAGTCTGCTTGTCCCTCTCCCTCCACCCCTCCTGTCTCTCTCAAATAAACAAAACACTGAAGAAAAAAAAAAAAAGAAAAAGAAAAAAACCCACCACTCACCAACTGTGTCCCAAAACACACTTGCAACTCCACAAGACACACCACACCCTCATTCCCACATAGCTAGACCATGTACATACCTCAAAGCAAAACACTCAGAGAATTCTGAAATATCACATGTGTATATACTTAGGCTCCACATGTCTGCATAGGAATAGTCTCATGGGCATCTCGCCTCCTCCGGATACCGCGGACTTATTCTATTTGTCTTACACTTGAAATTTTCTTTCCTAGGAGCTCCTCAAACAGACCAGCTTGTTTCTTGTTCCAAGAAATGTGAGACTTCCTCACACTTTCTATATAGCTCCTTTACTTTGCAGCTGGCTAATGATCCTAAGCCTTCTGTGTCCTCTGCAAACACAGAAGAGGAAACATTCATGAATGTCTACTATATGAATGTAAGAACAAAAAGGGGTGTGGCTGTCCTCAATGATGAGCAAGAAAGCCTGGAGCCTCCTACCAAAAAAACAAAAAAAGAAAAAAAGACCTTTTCTGATCTCCAGGGAGCAGTCACCCCCTCTTGCACTACTAAGGAGCCACCAACTTGCAGTGCATCCAGGCAGACAATAGAAGAGCAGGAGAAAGGGAAGGAGGCTGACAGTCCACCAGTGCCTCCAGCTGCCGAGGAATATCCCAGGGCCAAGACGCCTGAATGGCTCGTGACCCTGGATAGTGGCTTCAGGTGCATGGCCTGCTGCCGGGTCTTTCCTAGCTTGGAGGTCCTCCAGGAACACGTGAAGCATGGAGTCCGTGAGGGCTTCAGCTGCCATACTTTCCATCTGACCTTGACTTTGCTGGAGAGAAAGAAAAGGGTAGAGAAGGAAAAGAGTAGGCAGACAAAGAATACTAAGAATACTGGCATATAGATGCCAGAAAGTGAAATATTTTGGCCTGAAGTTGTCTTCATACAAATAAACAGAACTCTTTCTAGTCCCTCCGGGAGAAGCAGTAGAGTAGGCCAGACTCTACTGAGACGGGCTTCATCTTCTCTAAGAAGCCCTAGGACCCATTTTTGTTTATGCACATCCACCACCACCACCACTGCCAGCCCACCACCACCAGGAGCAGACAACCCCTTTCAACTATCTCCACTGCTCTCCCAAGAAGGAGGGAGAAGAAGGCAGTTCACACCATGCAGAACTGCAAGATGGTCTCATACAAACTAAAGAGCAATGACCACTCACATATCATCTCTACCTGAAAAAAGGAGACTGACTGAAGGGAAAACTGCTGGGGGCTGGATTGTAGAAGAGGTGAGGGCCCTAGGAGTAAGAAAACGTCTCAAGTGTTCTTGAGACTCAGGTTTCTGCTGGGGATGCCTCCCAAGGTTCCAGGATAACTGTGTTGAATAATTTCCTTCAGAGGAATACATACTTGGAAGTAGAATGCTTGCTTGATGACAGATTAAGGAGATTGCTTCCTTTCTATGCCCTTTGAGGAGACAGGAGTAAAGACCTGACTAGCAGTTAAGCAGGGCTGAGAAGCCTGGGCCCACCATTCTTAGATTAACCAAATGACATGGGAGTCACATCCCTTGGCCTGCCTCCCTTTCCAAGGGGTGCAGGGCAAAGCAGAGACAAACTTTGTCTGTTGGAGGAAGGGTTGGTATGCAGGCTAGATGTAGTCCTGCCCTTTTCCTGGGTGAGAGTGAGATCTCAGATGTCATGTTCTAAGTTTCATACCTAGAAGACATGCTGAAGAGTTATAATCAGAGGATTCCTTTTCTTCCACCCTTGATATGTACTAGGAGCCAGTAACTCTGGCTGCTTCCTTTAAAGTGTCAGAAGCAACTGGAAAGAAATAGGGATAGAGGTTACCCTTTTGTCATGGACCATTTCTGGCAATCTGGCAACCTATTTTTTTTTTTTTAAGAGCAAGAGCAAATAGGTGAAAAGAGTAGAGGGAGAGAAAATTCTTCAACAGGCTCCCCACCCAGTGCAGAGCCTGGCTCAGGGCTCAATCTCATGACCCTGAGATAATGACCTGAGCTGAAATCAAGAGTTGGATGCTTAACCAACTGAGTCACCCAGGCGCCCCAGTTTCAGGCAACTTTGAATGTGTTGCTTTCTTGAGGATCCCCATGTTCTTTTATGAAAGTTCATGATTCCTGCATGTTATTATTTATTTTTGTTATAGCATCAAGTGCTTGTTCTAAGGGATGAGTAGGAGGGTTAAACATAGATGAGACTGCAAAGACTAGCAAAACCAGCTTTGTACCACAATGAATGAGAGTATATCTTAAAAAGAAGGGCTCTTCTTCTAGGGTCCAAGAGTCATAATGGAACCTGGGAATTGCCCTAAATTTTTTGAATCACATAGAGTGAATGAATGTATATCAGTAAAATAAGAAAAGCTGCCTTCCTCATTGAAACGATCTCCTTTCCTGTTTTGGTGTTCTTGTAGCAACACAGACCCACTGGCCCAAAGATTTCAAATGATGGTGTCCAGCACACCCTGCAGTCTGATGGGAGCACAGAAGTTCTCCTAAGCCCGCCTAGCATCTAGGGATGGCTGGCTGAAGATAGATATACCTGATACTCTGCAGCTGCTCCCAGTTGACCTGGTAAAATGCGGTGCCCAGCTCTAGAGAAAATATCCGCCTAGAGCTGTGAGAAGTACAAGGAATGCTGGGAATTACTGGGCACTCAGGAGCCCCATGGGATAACTCCTGCTGACCCTCCCCACCCTGCCAGGAGGCAGGCACCACTGAAAATCCCTGCAAGATTGCCTTGTTGGGAAGAGGGCAGTTTGGGTAGAGAGATGTTAGTACTGTGATCAAGCCATGACATCTTCCTAGAGCTTTGGCTGGTGGAATAAGAAGATTGATGACAGCTTGGCAGAACTCAAGGGAGGAGACTGTTAACTTGACAGAGGATCTAAAAGGATATTTCTGATCTCTTTCCTCCGTTTGACTTCTACTTGTTGCTTCTCAAGTCCCTCGATTTACTGTAGGTTTGGAGACCTGGCTTGTAGTCTTACTCTCCAGGCCCGCCCTTACTCTTCACTCCTCCACGTCTTCTCTCTATGAATATGTGCCTGAACACTCCAAATATCAATGGTCCAGATTGTAATCCATATTCTTCCTCCCCTCCACTTGCACCCAAACATTTGCTCCACTGTAGTCTCTGTTAACTTATACTTATTTTTCTATATCCTTTTCTTTATATGAACATACACCTTTCTCCTTATCTTTTTCTAATATACTCACTTGCACAGTTATCTGGCTGACAGATAGACATTCTTATTATTGAGAGAGAAAAAGCTATTTCACAAATGAAACAAAAGCAAAGAAAACCCCCCACTTGGCTTCTCTGAGCTTGTGCACACATAGGTGTGCAAATACTTCTTATACAGTCACAGGAGAGAGGATGGAACATGTAATAAATCATCATGGATGATCAAATATGTCTACACAAGGGTGTCACAGAAGTCATAATGCAGCCTTAAACTTAATTTTAGAAGCATAAAAGACACCACGTTTTGAAAAATATAATTTACATGTTCAATTATTTGCAAGTCACTTACACTTCCATTGTGCATTTTCAAAGATAAATTTTTAATATTTCTTTTGTCACTCTTCCATAATCAATCAGAAGGTCAGAAACAGGGAAATTTTCAAGTGTTCTTTATAGTTCGCAAATAATATAAGGAAAATTAAAATAGTTCAACTTTGAAATGGGATCATTTGTAACTTTTAGCTTTGCACTTTCAGAAGTGCATGTTTCAGAAGTTCATGACTGCTATATGGCGTTTGGGACATACATATTTACACAGGTTTGTATAACAGTTTATATATGTATATATATACAAACCTGTATATACCTAGGCCTATACACGTATTTCCTTTTCTCTCTATATATATCTCAGATATAGTGAGGCTGTCCCCATGGATATGGACATATAAGAAGTTTATGTGCACCTGTGTGCCATTGAAGCCAAGAGAAGGATTATAATTGTTTTTGCTTTCATCTGCCTAGTTCTTTAATCTTCTTCCTGTGATAGTGTCTTCACTTTCTGGCCAAATATATGGGCAAGCAAGTCAGACTAGCCAAGTGAAGTCCTTACTTCAACACTTGGCTTACATAGTTTACCTAGGTGTAGAACCTGTGTTGGAACAGTCTGTACTGATAGCTTAGACAATTGAAACAGGAGCTAGAGACTGGGCAGTTTCCTGGTGAGTGATCTTTTGTCCGCAACCCAAATTAAAGTCTGTGAGCCTGCACTGCACTCCTTCAGTTCTTCTTTTTCGGATGACCTGGCCATTTCAGTTAGGACTTTAATATGCTAAGCATCTCCACCAACCCTTCAATAAATTCTTGTTTTGTTTGCATTAGCCTGAGTCATTTACTGTTGTTTGAAACCTAATGTCCCTTAATTTGGATGCAAATTAGCTTCAATATGATCATTTCTTCCATTTTATTTATGGAAACAGTATGGCCTAGAATGAAATAATATATTTCTCTGACTTTATACTGAAACAGTAAGGGATATACTTAAACTCAGTAGGTATACTATATCCTTGATTAATCAGGAAGGTGCAGGAAAAATGTTTGGGTGTATAAGCAAAAGATCAGACTTCCAAACAGTCAAACTGGATTTTATCTCTTACTGCCACTTAGCAAATTCACAGACGTTCTGAGTCAATGTTCTGTCTTAAAAATGGATTTCGTAATACTAAAGTAATCCTAGTGGGGAGGATAATGAGATGCAAGTAAAAACACATTACTTAGCCACTCAAAAGATTCATTTTTGGTATTTGCTTTCCTTACCTTTGATTATCAGTAGTTTGAGTAAGACATGTCTGGGTAGGATTTTTAAAAAATATTGTTTGAGATATGCTGAGCTTTTTAAAAAAGTTAATTATGATAAAACTCATCAGAGAAGTCCCATGTATACCCATCACCCCCTTTTCTTCAGCATAGTTATAGTTCATTCCCAAACAAAGGAAATTGACTGGAACAAAACAACTAAACACATTGCAGACCTTACTCAGATGTTACTGTTTTTGTGTGTGCTTATATTTTGTCTTTTTATAATTCCATGCCATCTTATGCCCTGTATAGAATTATAATATACATATCACTGCAGTGACAATACAGAAACGTTCTGTCATCCCAAAGCACTTCTCTGAGGCTGGTCTTTATGGACACCATCCCCCCACCTCCCAATTGTCCCTTGCCCCAACTCCTGACCACCACTTCTGTTCTCCATCTCTGTAGTGTTTTCATTTCACAAATTTTATGGAAATGTAATCATACTGTATGTCAACGTCTGAGACTGGCATTTTCCACTAAGCATAATTTTCTTAAGATCCAGCCAAATTGTTTGAATACACTGATACTTCATTACTTGATTGCTGAGGAGTATTCCATTTAACTCTGTAGAGCATTGCGACACATCCCATGTTCTAAAGTCCTTGGCCATTTATGACTAAAAAGCTGCTGTGACATTCGTGCAAAGGTTTTTATGTGGGTATCAGGTTGCTTCCTCCTAGTGTAATGCCTAAAGGTGTTACAGTATAAATATTAGTAAAATGTGTTATACATTACAAGTATTAGTATAATGTATTAATATAATTATAAGTATAGATATAAGTATTTTTAAGCCATTTTAAGAGATATGCAGTAGTTATTTGTGGTTGTTTGAATTCGTGTTTTCTTGTGACTAAGGATGTTGACTATCTCTCTTCATGTAATTGACATTTGCAAATTCCCTTTTTTGAACTGTGTGTGTAGGTCTTTTACTTCTTTTTAAATTAGGTTGCTTTATTATTTGGAGAATGATTTGTATGTTTTAGGTATCAGTTACCTGTGGGTTATGTGGTTTGCAAATCTCTCTCTTCTGGTGGCTTGTCTTTTTGTCCTCTTAACAGGGTCTTAGGCCTAGCAAAAATTCCAATTTTTAGGAAGCCAAATATATCAACTATTTTTTTATTATGGATAACACTTTTGGTATCATGTCTGAAAACTTGTACTCTAAATCTAGCTTTTTACTGATCCTGTCATTGTTGGTGTTTGTTTTTGTTTTTAGAGAGATTGTGGCTGGCCAATGGCTTGAGATATCAGAGATTCCCATTAAATACAGCTTATGCTATCAGGTCCTCCCATTTGTATCATTTAGACTTTGAAAAAAATCCTTCCTTGGATTTTGGAATGCATTCTTCTCTGCAGTTAGAGACTCATGAATTGATGGTGACTTTTGGGGATATGGCTATGGTAATGACACCATTTGGCTCATTTAGAGAGAGGATATGGAGTCTAATTGTCCTGGAAGTAAATCTTCTACATAGAATGCTAAATCTACTACCCTTGAAGAAGAAACATCCTGAATTTGGCTATCTTGTTGAATATCTAGTGTTACTCTTTTTTTTCCCCCAGTAGTCCATTTGTATACCAGCTTTCACAGGTGGCAACATGAACTAAATTTAAGTATTACCTTGTATCTAATGAACAAACCTCAGAAACAGTGAGTTTATTTATCTACCTTTTTTTTTTTAATTTTACCATCACTTCTCATGCATAACTGCATAATATATCATAGTCAACTTATTTGCAATCTAGCAGGTCTGAAAAAAATGTATAATTAAGACCATTTCTGAAAACCAGTTGGAGACTGAGTCCTGTCCCTGTAGGAGGATTCTTCAGCCACCATGTCAACTGGCACAGATGTTTCTCTTTCTTCATATGATGAAGATCAGGGATCTAAACTTATCTGAAAAGCTAGAGAGGCACCGTTTGTTCCCATTGCAATGGCCAGGTTTGCAGCAATTGTTGCATATGGATTATATAAATTGAAGAGCAGGGGAAATACTAAAATGTCTGTTCACTTGATCCACATGCGTGCGGCAGCCCAACACTTTGTTGTGGGAGCAATGACTCTTGATATGGGGTATTCCATGTATAAGGAATTCTGGGCAAAGCCTAAACCTTAGAGGAAGAGTAGCTGTCTCAGTTTTGTTGGTGGTATTTGCTTTACTTAGGCATCTCATATTGAGTTTATATGTTTATGTTGAAAATAAATTATTTGAATGGGTCAGATAATATGGTAGTTTAAGAATTGGCTTCCTTTCTTACAGGCTTGATTTGACTGGTTACCAAATTACTAGTGACCAATCAACTAGCTAGGTCATTCAGGGGAGTCACATTAGCACAAAAGAAGAAACATGTCACTTTTAAATGGACTGGACAGTGGAAAATATGCTCCTCCTTAAACTCTTATGATAAAATCAGTTATAAAGAGGACATTGTGCCAGTCCTGAAGTACTCCTAGTTGCTGATTTGATTCTAGTATCAAAACATGCTTTTGAAAAAAAACAAATGCTTTTGATGTTATGTAGGAATCCCATTTAACTTTTTTCTGCCTATTTTGCAGATTGATTGGGTACTTCAGTTTTTAGGATTGGTTCGCTCTTAATCCTTTCAGAACAGTGCATGGAATATAGTAAGCTTCCCCACAACCTAAAATACATTTATTTAAGCCAAACCTAAAAAGCCATAAAGAGCTGTTTATAGAAGTAATATTTATTTCAGAATCATACTTGTAAACATGAGAATAACTTAACTGATTCCCAGTTTAGCTTCTTTTGTAATTGTAGAGTTATATTAATGGTGCTCTTGTATTAGAATAATTTTTAAATGTTGAAATGTGTATTTTAAGTACTAAAGCAAAGATTAAGTGAAAAACTTTTTTAAATGTATGAAGCTTATTTTCTCTGTAAGAATCATAAATATTAATTAAAAAAAAAAGACCATTTCTACCTAAATAACCAAATTTTTTTCCTCCCCAAATTTCCTTTTACCTAGGTGAGTTTCATTTTCATTCTCTCCAGGACTTTTCTATGGTTTTCTTTTCTTTTCTTTTTTTTTTTTAATTTTTTTTTTTAAGATTTTATTTATTTATTTGACAGAGAGAGATCACAAGTAGGCAGAGAGGCAGGCAGAGAGAGAGAGGAGGAAGCAGGCTCCCTGCTGAGCAGAGAGCCCGATGCGGGACTCGATCCCAGGACCCTGAGATCATGACCTGAGCCGAAGGCAGCGGCCCAACCCACTGAGCCACCCAGGCGCCCGCTCTATGGTTTTCTTAAACTAAATTACCAGACAACAAAATAATAGATGAGTGTGTAACTAAAGGACAGTGGAGGGCCCATGGGTGGCTCAGCTGGTTAGGCATCTGCCTTCAGCTCATGTCCCTCATCAGGCTCCCTGCTGTTCTGGGAACCTGCTTTTTCCTCTGCCTCTGTCTCTCTCTCTCTCTCTCTGTCTCTCATGAATAAATAAATAAAACCCTTAGACAAAATGAAGAACAGTGTAAGAATTCTGTATATGCATGCAGTGCTGTAGTGTTAAGTGCCCTTCTTCACCCTGTATTATATTGAAAATGATTATATTTTACTACATACTAGAATAAACAGAAGAGACTAGTTTCTGTTGGTTGGGATTTTCCTTGGGGAATCTGGCTAGTCCAGCCCCTTCCTGAATCCACAAGGCCAATGAGGTTGATATCTTAGTGTTGTTATAACCAGTAGCACCACAGTAGTGTGCTCTGAAATATTGGTTGGGAAGCCCTCCTCTGTTGTTTTGTTAGACTTGATAGGACACAGTAGTCTATTTCCTGCCCGCCGCCCCCCTGCCCGCAATGTTCAGTTTATGATTCATGATGTTTTAGGTGTGGAAGGTAATATTAAATCTCTCTTTTTTCACTTTTGGTGAAAGTGATCTATCTTTTCACACAAAATTTGTAATATTTCTATACAATGAGTAATGTTAAAATGAGCGAGTTTCTTCTTTCCTTCTATTCTCCTTTTCTCTACCACCTGATAGAAAATAGTAATATTATATTTCTATAATTACTTCCTTGAAATTGTTAAATATATTAGTACACCTTCAATTTTTTAGTTGTAAATGATTTACTTTGAATCCTGACTATATTGGTTATAGTACATTAACTGTTTTCCTCTCAGAGTTTTATGGTTACCTTCAAAATTTTAACCCATTTCCAGTTAATTTTTATGTATGGCATAAGATGTTAATGATAGTTTTATTCTTTTGCAAGTGACTATCCATTTTCCCTGCATTATATTTACTGAAGAGATGGCACTTCCCCCCTTGTATATTCTTGGCTCCTTTGTTTTAAATTTATTGATCATACATTTCTGGGCTCATCTTTCTGTTCTATTAATCTTTGTATGTTTTTATGATAATACCATACTGTTTTAATTACTATAGATTTGTAATATAATTTGAAATCAGGGACCACAGTGGCTCTAGCTTTGTTCTTTTTTTTTTTTTCCCCTCAAGATTTTTCAGGGTCTTTTGTGGTTCAACGCAAATTTTAAGATTGTTCTATTTCTGTGAAAATTATCATTGGAATTTTGATAGAGATTGAACTGAGTCTGTAAATTTTCTCTGGGTAGTATGGCCATTTTAACAATATTAATCCTTCTAATCCATGAGCACAGTTTATCTTTCCATTTGTTTGTGTCATCTTCTGTCTGTTTCATCAGTATCTTGGAGTTTTCAGAGTACAGGTCTTTCACCTCCTTGGACAAATTTATTCCTTGACATTTCATTCTTTTTGATGCATTTGTAAATGAGATTGTTTTCTTAATTTGTCTCTCTAATAGCTCATTATTAGTATATAGTAATGCAATTCGTTTTTGTGAATAGATTTTGTAACTTTACACCTTTACTGATTTTATTTATCAGAACAGATTTTTGTTAGAGTCTATAGGGTTTTCTATCAATGAAATCATGTCTTCTGCAAATAGTGACAATTTGATTTCTTCCTTTCCTATTTGGATGCCTTTTATTTATTTTTCTTGCATAATTTCCCTGGCTAGGATTTCCAATACTGCTGAACAGAAGTGGCAAGAGTGAGCATCTCTTTCTGGTTCTGGATCTTAGAGAAAAAGCTTTTAGCATTTCGTCATTGAGTATGTCTACTGTGGGCTTGTCATACATAGCCTTTATTATGCTGAGATGCCTTCTCTCTGTACCTGCCCTGTTGAGGGTTTTTATCTTAAATGGGTGTTGGACTTTGAGACATACTTTTTCTGCATCTGTGGAGACTGTCTTCACCATTTCTCTTATTTTGTTAATGTCCTATATCAGGTTGACTGACTTGGAGCTGTTGAGTCGTCCTTCCATGCCTGGGATAAATAACCCCTTGATCATGGTATATGATCCTTTAAATATATTGTTGGTTTTCCAGTGTTTTGTTGAGGACTTTTGAATCTATGTTCATCAGGAATATTGGCCCATAGCTTTTTGTTTGTTTGTATGTTCATTTGGTTTTTGTTCATTTGTTTTTTAGTGTCTTTGTCCAGTTTTGCTAATAGTATTGGTAGTCTTGTAGAATGAGTTTGGCAGCATTCCTTCCTCTTCAAGGAAGAGGAAGTTCTTCATTTTTTTGTTTGTTTCTTTGTTTTCTTTTTTGGTTTTGTTTGTTTATTTTGAAGAGTTTGGGAAGGATTGATATTGAATCTTCTTTGAATTTTGAATTTTAGTAGATATCACCAGTGAAGCCATGTGGTCCCAATTGTTGAAGGTTTGCCAAGACTTGTCATTGTTCCAATGGAAGGAATCTCCAATAGCACCCCGTTTCAGGCTGATTGGAAGCCATACCCTTAGCGGCTTTTAAAGCGTGAAAATATGTGCAATCCCCTGGAAACACAGTGGTAAATCCTGCTGACCTCCTGTCCAGGAGATCAGGAGGTGTTTGACATTCACAAAACTTGGGTCTCCCGATGAGCTGATGAGTGTGTAAACTCTTTTCTGAGAGGTACTGCCATGCTGTAGCCAGTCCTTCGGAAAGTGGAATGATGGCTTTCCGTGGCTTACATTCCCTGAGAGCACCTCTGTAGCCTCTTCATATGTGCCAAACTGAAAGCCTGCCCTTTAGGCTGAACCTCTAAGACAGGTAAACAGATTTTTTTTCATAGGAAGGCTCGGGATACATTTCGGTCTACTGTCTTTGCAGTGCCTGGTGGTGATAGCCTGGCAATAACTGTCTGCTCAGTTGTTTTAGGCCTGTGAGGCCCAGAGAGGCAAGCACCCCTTGGCCACCAGAGCCAGGGTGTCCTTTGTGCACCATGTGGGTCTGCCAGCTTTTGCAAGGCAGGTTGAGTGCAAGACCCAGAAAGGTCCACTCATTTTAGCTTTAGTGAGGTTGGAGGAGAGCACAGGGTTAAGACACATCCACTGGTTTTGGTGAGGGAGTGGTAGAGCTCTGGGGTAGGGCATGCCTGCCAGCTTTAGTGGGGCAACAGCTGTGACTGTGCGAATCTTCTGGCACTAGCCAGGTGGAAGGGAGTGCAGAAATGGTGCTTGCCAGTGCCTGTGTTCTGGACAGAATCCCAAGAGGCCCTATCTCTCAGGCAGAGATTAACAAATGAATAGTCGAAGGCACTTTTCAAAGAGCTGGTTTTGCAGTGGGGTCTGGATGCTGGAGCCCTTGGAAATCAGAATCTCAGCGCCTTGCAGCCCTTTCTGTCTTTGAGATGTGAGACAGTTGGTTTCAAAAGTCAGGTATTTTTGGGTTTGCATCTCTCTGGTTCAGGTTGCAAGGTTTGGCATGCCTTATGTGGGACACAAACCTCTTACTCCTCAGGGAAAAGCTCTGTCCATATTCCTGAGATCCCTACAGCCCTGGGAGTGGCACTTTTGGTGAGACTGCATCTCTTCCTCTCCTTCCTATCTTAATGTGGCCCTTTTATCTTTTGTTGTGGAAGAGCTTTTTATCTGGTTTTCAGGTCTATTTCAGAAGGAGTTATTTGACAAGTAACAGTGAGTTGGTGTGTTCAAGCAAGAAGTTGAAGTAAAGGTCTTTCCTTGCTACCATGTAGGACTGCTTCTTCTGTCTGTATTCCTTTTGTTGTTTCATTGCATTTCTTTTTGGTTGCTTTTGAATATAAGTTTGCACAATGACTGTTTCTTTTATGTGTTGCCCAATACTGTTTTCAATTCCCCGAGATATGTGTCTTTTTATGTCTAACTTCTGGCAGTCTTGGATCATCTCTCTGCTCCAAGCCCACTTTATCTTGATTTATAAGATCTTACCCAGTCTTGCTTTCCTTGATCTCCATTGACATAGTTTCCTCCTCCCTTCCCCTGATTTTCTCAGTTCCAGGATGCTGCTCCTTGGTGTTCTTGGCACCCACCAGGCATGCTCTTGAGAGACTTGGCTGTTCTCTTTCGCTGGAATGTTTTCCTCTCACATGTCAACACCCCTTGCTGTCTCACTTACTTGCTTCTGGTCTTTTTCTCAAAAGTCATGGTGAAGCCTTCTACGCACTCTACAACTTTAGTCTTCTTCCAAAATCTCATAATCTCCTTCCTGTTTTTTCTCCTTAGTTATTAACACTGCCTCTGCACTATTGACTTCTTTACGTTGATTATGTCTTTCCCACTAGAAAGAAACCCTTCAAGAAACTTTGCCTTTCTACTACTTTATCTCCTACACCAGATACAGCATAAGAGTTTCTTAAATAATGTTAAGCGAACAAAAAAGATAGAAGAATTCCGGGTCTTCTCATATTTATTTTCCATATATTTCATTTAAATGGTACTTTTTCACCATCAGATTTTTCACTTGAACGTGTTCTTTTCCATAACCCAATCTTTTGTTTCTTATACCTTTCTATACCACTCAATTTTATGGATGTCATATTTTCCTTATTCTTTCCGAAGCTTAGAAGCCATTTTGATGCTTTTGTTCTGTTCATTGCTCTGCACTAATCTTCAACTTCCTTTTTTTGTTTTTTCCCTCAGAACAATATAGGGGGCCCTAAAATAGCTGATTGGAAGTTATGGTGCATGTTGTTACTTATGGATTACAAGGCTTCATTGTAAAATATTAGGGCTAGAACTTTTTTTATTGTCAGATATCCAACTGTTAGTGTTTTGAGTTTTTCTCTGGGGCTGGTAAGGTACCTAGTACCTAAGAGGCTGCCATTGTTCTTAGGTCAGATAGAGGGAGGATAGAACATCTCACCCCTTGAGAGGAATAATCAATCTCTCTTTCTTCCTTCCTTCCTTCCTTCCTTCCTTCCTTCCTTCCTTCCTTCCTTCCCTTCTTTTCCCCTTCCCTTTCCTTCCATTATTCCTTCCATCTATCCTACCTTCCTTTCTCTCTCTCTCTCTCTCCTTCTAGGTCCTTCTGTCTTTCTTGGAAGAATTTTCTCCTTCAGTATGGTTCCAGCTCCTCAGTGGGCACCATATGTTTCCCACTACCTCTTTCCCTGGCTAAATCTTTCCAGAGAGGAAAATTCTGGCTTTATCCTGACAGGGGTACAATTGTTTCCTTACTTCTGGGATAGGGGAAGAGATCTCTAACCCAGCTTCGAGAGCTCCGTTCCCTAATACTCCCTGGTGTTTCTGAGATTCTTTAACATAGTTTTCCCTGTAATTCTTCTGTAGAGACTTTAGAATCGGTCTTTCCGAGTGTCATGTACTACCAATATATCTGTTGTGGATTTCACATTTCACTTTGTGATTATCTTTGTCATTCTTAGTCCTTTTTGTTTATCCCTTTTTTGGCCTTTAAATCTCTAGTGTAATTTCAGGACCAAATGGAGAAAAACACATGGTTCAGTTCATTCACTTAAAATGGTAACACTGGGGCACCTGGGTGGCTCAGTCATTAAGCGTCTGACTTCGGCTTAGGTCATGATCCAGGGTCCTGGGATCGGTACCTGCATTGGGCACCCTGTTCAGCAGGAAACCTGCTTCTCCCTTTCCCAGTCCCCCAGCTTCTGTTCCCTCTTTCTCTTAGTCTCTCTCTCTCAAATAAGTAAATGAAATCTTTAAAAAAAACAATTAAAAAAATAAAATGGTAAGACTATTTAAAGGATTCTTATTGGGTAGGCTGTGTTCTGAAGATGAGGTCTGTTGGTCAGAATGTGGACAGACCTCTGACAACTTTTGTGAAATGGGCCAGGAGGGACCAGCTAGGGCATGTAAAGACAAACCAGTAGATTTCCCTTTTTTCTCTGATTAGGAGCTCCTGAGCATATGTCCTTTCAGGGGTGAAGAAGGGGAGAGATTTGAAAGGGTCCTTAGTTTCTCCCTCTAGTAACCTCCTACCCTCATAAAAACACAGAAATCTTTATTCCGTCACACCCACTGCTGGACTTAACCCAGTGTCCTCTCATATTTACCCATTTACACTCATCCCTGAATTTCTCCTTCTCCACTCCCATATCCTTGCACTCTGAGACACACTCATAATCTCAGATCCTCATGTCTTGAACATTTACATCTCATTTTGCAGCATATGCATTCCTCAAGTTTGCTCTCTCTAATGTCCTTCCTTAGCCACTCTAATGTTGAACTCACACAAATAATCTCACTCTTGTAGGATTTTGTAATTTCACATTAACAATGCACGAAGCCAATACAGTCATTTAACATTTTATAAAACTCCCGTTTCCAGCCCCCTAGACCCCCCATGTAATTCCTCAGTCAAGGAGCGCACATGAAGTGCCGCAACCATTGTTCACGTGGTCGGTGTGTATTGCTTTCCCAATCTCAGCAGTTATCACAAAATCACCCAGCTCCATACTTCACTCACAAACCAAATAGATACTCTCCAACTACTTAAACTTTATACTATGTGACACACAGGTCCCTTGTAATACAGGGAAGACATTCTACTGTACATCTCTAGAAGGATGCTGCAGTATCACCCACGACGCTCATGCTACCTCACATACAATGGCCATGTCACCTCTACACTCTCTGCATAAAATTGTTGAGGACACGTGACAGACACATACACACATCAGACTGTGTTCACAAACATGGCACACATACTAAGTCCCTAGAAAATACAGCACCCCCACTGAATTGTCTCATTCCTAAACCAACATGACCTATGAGACACTCTCCAGCGACCTAAGAGACAATGTAGGTGCATTTTGTGAAGTAAACATTGAGTTATAAGCTTCCCTGAAGTTTTTAAACTCAGGAGGAGACTTAATATGTTTGAGTTATTTTCTAAGGAACAAAAATGGACCTATTTCCTGAACGTTGAGTTTGGAAATGTAGATTAGGAGGAAGAAAAACTAACCGGTGATTTTTGTGTTATGTTTGAATTCATGGCAGAGATCGAGATGATCCTAGAAATACACATATTTTACCAGGGAAATAACCAACAACCGAGAATTTCGCTGTTCATTGGTAAGGTTTAGAGGTAGGCTTATGTGTACGGTGAGTATAGATGCAAAAATTAATCAGAATAGTGTGTGGGAATGTGAGGAGGGTGACACCACCAAGTGGGCCAAGTGACAGCTGAGCCATTTGGCAGTCATAGCTCCTCAGAGGGGAGCTGTGCCCAAAGTGGGGAGGTGTTGCCTGGAGTCAGCCTTGGGAACCCTTCTGGAGTCTCCTGGTCCCGCAGAGCTGTGCAGCAGAGCCCTCGGGTAAGGTCCGACCCAGGTACCTGAAGGAGGAGGCCAAGGAGCCGCAGTGGAAGTCTGTCAGTTCCGTCCTGTAAATTCGAACCCTACCAGGAAGCAACAGGACTTTCATATCATAAACCACAGCTGGCAGACCAAAGACCTTTACTGACATGCTCTGAATTTATTCTTGTGATAAACAGAATAGTGAGAGTGCAGGCACCTTACCATGTACTAGGCAAAAATTTGAGCCTCTGATCCATGGCAGAAAACAACATAAGGCTTTCAGAGGTAACCAGACATTTCATTCCAGAAAATGTTTTCAGATACCTAGATTTTAGAACTTCGAACAGAAGCTGGACTATAATCTTCATGGGGACAAGTGCCCTGTGGGTTATTGTACATACTATTTCGTTAAAGTTTAGTGAAGGCAAAAAAAAAAAAAAAAAAAAAAAAATGTCACCTGTCTGCTTTTCCTTCTCTTTTCCAGAAGTTTTAAGCAGAGATGAAGATGTTTTACCTGGATCCTCTGGGTTGCCCCAAGGCCATGGCCAGATGGCAGCAGATGCAAACTCAGAATACTCCTGTGTGTCTGCAGACAGTGTCATTCCCCATGGTATGTGGTGGGTGAGAGGTGGGTCTGAGGGGGAATCAGGCAGGGAGGTGAGGCAACATGTTAACCAAAAATAAGAATTAAGTGCCAGTGCTCAGCTATGGCCATAAATGACCCCTTTGCTCAAGGACTGCCCAGGGTGTCTGTTCTTAATTAATAGGCAGAAATGTACCATGTCGGGATACCTGTCTTCATTGGATGATGCTCTTAAAGGATCTGTATGGGAAGATTAAAACTCTAAGAGAAGTATAGAAATACAATTCTAGAAGAGGAGTTTGGGGCAAGTTTGTGAAGTCTTAATTTGAGCATCTCCAGCACCAGGATTCCCAGGAAGCCCTGAAAATTTGTCTATATCTATAATATCATTATATCTGTCTATCCTTTCACTCTACATATGTGTGTATAGATAGACACCAACATAGAATTAGATAGATACACATGCAGAATTCTTCATAAAACTTGTACCCCATCCTCCCTAATTACACAGTTACTCATGAGGAAAATCAAGCTGAAAATATCCAACTTTAGTGACTGCATGCTGTTTTACAGACATGGTTCTTTCTACATGTTCAGTGTTCTTTACACATCTTCAGAAATCCCACATGCAAGGTTCTCAGTATTATGGGCATACACCATAAACACAATTTTGATCATTATTTACTTCTCTTTTGGAGGAAGTGAAGTTTCAAAAGGTAAACTCACCTTAATATTAGAGTTTTCTACTGAGGAAATCAATTTCTGTGAGAGCAAGTGTCATGTGTGGTAATGTTGTCTAACTTAGAGTGTTTACTCAGTGTGGCTCTTTTGAAAGGATGCAGACTCCAGAAGATGCCGCATCTCAATATATTGTTTTATTTTTATTCCATTCACCAGAATTCAAGACAACCCAAGAGGATGCAGCCCATCCTAAGTCCTATACCGTGGTCCCTCCTGGTGGTGAGGTAGCAGAACAACAATCCTCTCCCTCACAGTACTTCTCCTGTTTCTCATTCTTATCTGAGGTCATTCGTGCTAATGAGGATGGTAAGGGAAATACACAGGTGGGGTCTAACCATGGATGGGAGGTACAATTGAGCTGCTCAGCCCAAGCCCTCTTATTTAAGTAGATTAGGTACAAGATACATTAAGTAGATTACGGACAAGAGTATAAGAGGGAAACAGAATGGGACCAGCTATTTTTATGACTTTATTAAATTTTTTAGGACCATCAAAGTTACAAAAACATCCACAACCTGGCCACTATTTGGATGACAGTCCTTCAGACTATGAGTCAAAGTGAATATTCTGAATCAGAAAATTCCTATTACTCCTCATTCTCTGGTAAGGAGAAAGGAAGGGCATTTCAAGTCTAGGCAGATGAGGGTTGAGGAGATCTGCATAGACCTATAGACATCCAGCACGGCATCTCTCCAAAGCCAGAGGGAGAAAGGTACACATGAGGCCCAGTTATAATCTTTTTCTCTGCCCTGATTTGGGAATATGAGGCTCCTGTTCTGTACCCTCAATAGGAACTCATTACAAACACTTTTCACATTTAGTGGGTAGAGAGGAACTGTGTGCCTACATTTTGGGGGAAGATATTTATTGAGGGAAAAAATGGAATTCATAGGTGCAGTATTCACAGGAATTGGGTAAATAGAGCCTACCCATTTGTAAAACCTCCCCATCCATCCAGAGTATGTGGGGATCCTTAGTTTAAGGTTAATATAGTTGTTATCAGCTCTCCAATGATTGAACAAATTCTGCCCATCATTTGATCCTAGGCTGCCTGATGCGGAAACTCATGCCCAGTCTGTAGGGGCCTCGTTAGTCAGAGGGAGCTCTTTGGTTGTAAACTTAGATTGACTCCGCCTCTCCCAGAGGAGCTTACTTGCAACCCTTGATATAGGGGTGGGACAGGCCAGATGGACACATCCAGTCAGTGGGGTGCGCATATATTTACTGTGGTGTGTTGCAATCTCATTGGCCACCTGTGTGTGGGGCGGGGGAGTCGTAGGAGGAGTTAGAATAGCTGTTGGGAGAGCAGTTAGAATAGCCGTTGGGATAGCCGTTAGAATGGCCCTTAGAATAGCCGTTAGGGTAGTCCTTGGAGTAATAGTCTTCCGGAGCAGGCCTCCTTGGGGGCGGCCTTTTCATGAGAGACGGCCCCTACCGGTCTGTTTGGTTTCTGATGCTTGGCAGAAATAAAGCGTTGCTTGACTTTCACTTTGCATTAGTCTCGGTCCTTTGATCACGGACTCTAACTCGGTTTTCTTCAGTGATCAACAGAAACGATCAGTTGCTGGGGAAAAGTCCTTACTAGGACCGGAGGAATCCCAAAAAGATCAGCAGAGAGCAGTGCTCTTTCTTGAAGAAATGCTGGGAGAGGGTCTGGGTATGCGAATGTTCGCAGAGAAACATGGAAGGGTATGTCAGTGTGAACCACCAAAGCATTTATGTTATCAGGAAGGCATGAAAGTACCAACAGCTTTAAGTAGGCCAGAAGCAGTCAGATTCTCAAGAGCTGGACTTGAGGTGGAGTATAGACATCCAGTCCATGTACTTTGGTAGCCTGTGTTCTGACATTCATCCCTTTACAAACCCTCTGCACTCCTCATCCTCATCATTCAGTTCCTAACAATCTTCCACATGCTTCTGAATTCTCTATGCCACTTGCCATAAAAAGTGATGATTGCTCTGACTTCTGAAACTCTAGATCAGTTACCCCTTTTTTAAGTTTCACGGAAGCATACAATGTATAGTTTGTGTCTAGTTCCTTTCATCATTAAATCTGTGAAAATAATATACATATACACATATATACTTATATTTTCTTACACAGTCTTCTCTACATCTCCATTTCCTTTAGATCTTTACACGGTCTCAAAGCTCATATGTTCTTTCTCTTACAACTTTTGACTTTTATGTCCTCTAATGTTCTTTCATTATTCCCCTGAGATTACACAAATATACCAATTCTACTCTCAAAGACAGTATTCCTAATAATTTTCTGGTACATCTAAATCCTGTAACAACCTATACACCCCACAAATCCATAGTCACAGGATGTGGAATCTACACATGTGGATATGTACAAAACTAAAACACATAAAGCATGCATACCATTCTCAGTCACACAAAATTCACCCCATATTCAGATTCACAAACACCAGAGCTGTTACACATTAGGCCCTGGCCCTGTTTGAACCAACGTGTTAGGAACTTTCACACACAAAGCACCTTACATCCATCACACCATCATGATACAACAGGTGCCCAGTACACGTATCAGACACACCCATAGGAAATGATGGTATTATTAAACAGTTATCTAGGAAGCAGTGAGCTTGTTTATTTGCCGTGGCAACAGAAACACTGACATAACAGTGAGGAATAGGTTCTTCAAAAATAAAACTTCATTGCTTGTCTCATTTGAGGTTATAAATCTCTAGGAGTTCAGAACGCAGAGGGTAAAAGGGTAACAGATGTGAAGGAAGGCAAATGGTACTGAAAATCCTAACCACAGCGAATGACACAGAAAGACAGGATAGTGCAATAGGCCAATTCTTTGCCCATACTAAAGGTAACTGTTTTGGGCAAAATAAGTATTTCCATGGGGGATGGGGAGAGTGGGGATAGTCGATAAGGGACAAGAGTGTAAGAGGGGAACAGAATGGGGCCAACTGTTTTTATGACTTTTATTCAATTTTTTAGGACCATCGTAGGATCCACAACCTGGCCACTCTTTGAAAGACAGTCCTCCAGGCCCTGAGGCAAAAAGTGAATCCTTCACTTGTTATTCCTCATTCTCTGGTAAGGAGAAAGGAAGGGCATTTCAAGTCCAAGCAGAGGAGGGTAGAGGGGGTCTGAATAGACCCATAGGTATCCAGCTCAGCATCTCTCCAAAGCCAGAGGGAGAAAGGTACACATGAGGACCAGTTACAATCTTTTTCTCTGCTCGGATTTGGGAATATGAGTCTCCTGTTTCTGTACCCTCAATAGGAACTCATTACAAACACTTTTCACATTTAGTGGGTAGAGAGGAACTGTGTGCCTACATTTTGGGGGAAGATATTTATTGAGGGAAAAAATGGAATTCATAGGTGCAGTATTCACAGGAATTGGGTAAATAGAGCCTACCCATTTGTAAAACCTCCCCATCCATCCAGAGTATGTGGGGATCCTTAGTTTAAGGTTAATATAGTTGTTATCAGCTCTCCAATGATTGAACAAATTCTGCCCATCATTTGATACTAGGCTGCCTGATGTGGAAACACATGCCCAGTCTGTAGGGGCCTCGTTAGTCAGAGGGAGCTCTTTGGTTGTAAACTTAGATTGACTCCGCCTCTCCCAGAGGAGCTTACTTGCAACCCTTGATATAGGGGTGGGACAGGCCAGATGGACACATCCAGTCAGTGGGGTGCGCATATATTTACTGTGGTGTGTTGCAATCTCATTGGCCACCTGTGTGTGGGGCGGGGGAGTCGTAGGAGGAGTTAGAATAGCTGTTGGGAGAGCAGTTAGAATAGCCGTTGGGATAGCCGTTAGAATGGCCCTTAGAATAGCCGTTAGGGTAGTCCTTGGAGTAATAGTCTTCCGGAGCAGGCCTCCTTGGGGGCGGCCTTTTCATGAGAGACGGCCCCTACCGGTCTGTTTGGTTTCTGATGCTTGGCAGAAATAAAGCGTTGCTTGACTTTCACTTTGCATTAGTCTCGGTCCTTTGATCACGGACTCTAACTCGGTTTTCTTCAGTGATCAACAGAAACGATCAGTTGCTGGGGAAAAGTCCTTACTAGGACCGGAGGAATCCCAAAAAGATCAGCAGAGAGCAGTGCTCTTTCTTGAAGAAATGCTGGGAGAGGGTCTGGGTATGCGAATGTTCGCAGAGAAACATGGAAGGGTATGTCAGTGTGAACCACCAAAGCATTTATGTTATCAGGAAGGCATGAAAGTACCAACAGCTTTAAGTAGGCCAGAAGCAGTCAGATTCTCAAGAGCTGGACTTGAGGTGGAGTATAGACATCCAGTCCATGTACTTTGGTAGCCTGTGTTCTGACATTCATCCCTTTACAAACCCTCTGCACTCCTCATCCTCATCATTCAGTTCCTAACAATCTTCCACATGCTTCTGAATTCTCTATGCCACTTGCCATAAAAAGTGATGATTGCTCTGACTTCTGAAACTCTAGATCAGTTACCCCTTTTTTAAGTTTCACGGAAGCATACAATGTATAGTTTGTGTCTAGTTCCTTTCATCATTAAATCTGTGAAAATAATATACATATACACATATATACTTATATTTTCTTACACAGTCTTCTCTACATCTCCATTTCCTTTAGATCTTTACACGGTCTCAAAGCTCATATGTTCTTTCTCTTACAACTTTTGACTTTTATGTCCTCTAATGTTCTTTCATTATTCCCCTGAGATTACACAAATATACCAATTCTACTCTCAAAGACAGTATTCCTAATAATTTTCTGGTACATCTAAATCCTGTAACAACCTATACACCCCACAAATCCATAGTCACAGGATGTGGAATCTACACATGTGGATATGTACAAAACTAAAACACATAAAGCATGCATACCATTCTCAGTCACACAAAATTCACCCCATATTCAGATTCACAAACACCAGAGCTGTTACACATTAGGCCCTGGCCCTGTTTGAACCAACGTGTTAGGAACTTTCACACACAAAGCACCTTACATCCATCACACCATCATGATACAACAGGTGCCCAGTACACGTATCAGACACACCCATAGGAAATGATGGTATTATTAAACAGTTATCTAGGAAGCAGTGAGCTTGTTTATTTGCCGTGGCAACAGAAACACTGACATAACAGTGAGGAATAGGTTCTTCAAAAATAAAACTTCATTGCTTGTCTCATTTGAGGTTATAAATCTCTAGGAGTTCAGAACGCAGAGGGTAAAAGGGTAACAGATGTGAAGGAAGGCAAATGGTACTGAAAATCCTAACCACAGTGAATGACTATCAGGAGCCATGGTAGCAGCATCCAGACAGAAAGACAGGATAGTGCAATAGGCCAATTCTTTGCCCATACTAAAGATAACTATTTAGGGCAAAATAAGTATTTCCATGGGGGATGGGGAGAGTGGGGATAGTAGATTAGGGACAAGAGTGTAAGAGGAGAACAGAATGGGACCAGCTGTTTTTATGACTTTTGTTCAATTTTTTAGGACCATCAAAGTCCCACAAATATCCACAACCTGGCCACTAATTGGAAGACTATCCTTCAGATGATGAGTCAGAAAGTGAATATTCTGAATCAGAAAATTCCTATTACTCCTCATTCTCTGGTAAGGAGAAAGGAAGGGCATTTCAAGTCCAGGCAGCTGAGGGAAGAGGGGGTCTGAATAGACCTATAGACATCCAGCTCAACATCTCTCCAAAGCCAGAGGGAGAAAGGTACACATGAGGCCCAGTTATAATCTTTTTCTCTGCCCTGATTTGGGAATATGAGGCTCCTGTTCTGTACCCTCAATAGGAACTCATTACAAACACTTTTCACATTTAGTGGGTAGAGAGGAACTGTGTGCCTACATTTTGGGGGACGATATTATTTATTGAGGGAAGAAGGAGAATTCTTAGGCGCGGTGTTCACAATTGCTGTAGTGTCAGTTCAACTTAAAAGGGGAGAATAAGTGTATAATTAAACCATAGCTTGTGGTACTCTAGAAATAGCTGACTGTAGAATACGTAAAAGCTCCAAATTGATAATCATCCATGTTAAGTGTCCTATGGTAATGACTTCCTGAACGTGAACTCAGCCTAAAACTACAAAGCACACAGTCTAAGTCAGATTATGCAAACACTGAGCATTTAGGTTTGGCATCAAAGAAGATCATTTAATTGAACAGTACTATAGGGATGGTAGATAATAATGTTTATAGTTATTAAAGATGTAATGTCATAAAACACTACCGAGAAAAAATATTTAAAAATTCTAAAGTTTTAGAGGAGAAAAATAATGTTCTAGAAAGTATAAAAAATGTGGATGAGTTAAACATCACATTCAACACAAGTGAAAAGAAAATTTATGACTTGGAAGGATAGAGCTAGGGAATTACGTTCAAATATAAATCAGAGAGATGAATAGAATATGAAAGAGGGATTAGGATAAATGAGGATAAAATGTGAAAGTATGACATATCAAACTGAGATTTGTGAAGAGTAAAAGAAAGTAAGACAAATAGATAATTGCCAATTTTTCTAAAACAACGGAAGATACGAATCCTTGGAATCAGGAAACATTTGGAAGCTCATTATAGGAAAGGCAAAAATAAATCCACACCTAAGTACACTAAAACCACCATTCAGAAACTCAGTAACAAAGACCTTAAAGCAAACGGAGAGAAGCACACAATCGAATAGTGATTTGTCAGGCAACAGTTGTTGAAACCTAATGGCAATACAAAATAATGTGCTGAAAGCAAAGAACAGTCACTTCGTAAAGAATAAGGGTGGAAAAAGACATTCTTCAGATAAAAAGTAGAAAAAATAAAATATAAAAGGCTAAAAACACTGAATCATTTCAGAAAGATGAAATGGAACACAGGAACAAAAGGTGAGCTGAGAAGTCTCTGAATGTAGATCGGTTTTGATGATTTACACACAAATCAGTGATCACTAATAGAGCGATGATAAGAAAACAGGTGTAACTGAAGTACTAGATGACAATCACATACAATATGACTGGGAGTTCAAGTGTTCCAGGCTCCTTATTTTGCACAAAGAGTGGGTAGCACCATTGGCTCAAATTCTGTACTCAGAAAACAAAGGGAATTGGGTAAATAGAGCCTACCTATTTGGAAAACCTCCCCATCCATCTGGTTTATGTGGGGATCCTTAGTTTAATATATTTATTATATATTATTTATATATACTTATTATTTTATATAATTTATATATAATATATATTGTAATATATAATATTATTTATTAATATATTTATTATTAGCTATCAAATGATTTAACAAATGACCACAAACTTAGTGGATTAAAGACAACAAAAATGTGTTCTGTCATAGTTCTAGACGTCAGAAGTCTAAAATATGGCATATGGAACCACCCATCTAATCAGAAATAATCTCCCCATCTCAGGGTCCTTAATTTAATAATATCTACAAAGTCCTTTGGTTCTTATAAGGTAACATTACAGATTCTGGTGACAGGATATGGGCATCTTTGGTTGAGGCATTATTCAGCCTGTAACAGCTAAAGTAAAACTCATACAGTGATGTATGTATAGTCAGGTAAACAAATATTAAAATACATTGACTGTGCTCTGTGATAGCACAGATCCAGGACACACTCTCGGGATCCCATAAAGACAAAGTACATATATTATGTCCATCTAGCCATCGACACTTGGGACAAAGAAATATTGTCCAGGACTTTTACTTTGGAGCTTTGGCTAGAAAAGAGACCATAGTGTCCATGTGTGTCTGGCATAGAGTGAGCAATCAGTTGCATTGAATGTATGAAATATTGGATATATCTCCTTAACTTTAATTCAATTTATAGAAATCATAACGGAGCAAGATGCTGCTGCAGAGCCTGGTCCTAATACCCAGCAAGAAGGAAACAATGCCATTTTCTCAGGTGTATCAGGCAGTAAGAGTACTCGTAAGTAGAGAGGCCTGAACTGGAGGTCGGGGGTGGCCAAGGGAATTGTAAGTATGGCTGAGGGTCCAGCTGAGCATTAGCTGTCTACACACTGATAGATGAGAGATGTTAGCTGATTCAAAACCATGTCTGGACCCACTGAAAATGCAAGGTCTTTTCCTTGTCTAGGAGGAAGTGCATCTGAATAACAAACTGAGGGTTGCTGGGGGTGGAGGGTTGGGATGGGGTGGTTGGGTTATGAATGTTGGGGAGGGTATATGCTGTGGTGGGTGCTGTGAAATGTGTAAGCCTGAGGATTCACAGACCTGTACAAATAATACATTGTATGTTATATATAATACATTATATGTTAAAACATATAATAATACATTATATGTTAATAATAAAAAGTGCATTCGTGAAAACTGAAACAAAACAAAACAAAACAAAACAAAACAAAAAAAAGAAAACAAAAAACAGCAGCCTGGCGATTCAAGGGAAGTCTCAAAAAAGACAAATACCCCAAATGCAAGGTTATCAAAACAGGGCCATATTTGCCTTCTCTTCTCTGAAGAGTGAGCTCCTTAGCATATGTCTCATCTCCATGGGTGGAGAAGGGGCAGAGATTTGAAAGGGTCTTAGTTTCTCCCTCTAGTAACCTCCTACCCTCATAAAAACACAGAAATCTTTATTCCGTCACACCCACTGCTGGACTTAACCCAGTGTCCTCTCATATTTACCCGCTTACACTCATCCCTGAATTTCTCCTTCTCCACTCCCATATCCTTGCACTCTCAGACACACTCATAATCTCAGATCTTCATGTCTTGAACATTTACATCTCATTTTGCAGCATATGCATTCCTCAAGTTTGCTTTCTCTAATGTCCTTCCTTAGCCACTCTAATGTTGAACTCACACAAATAATCTCACTCTTGTAGGACTTTTTAATTTCTCATTAACAATGCACACAGCCAAGACAGTCATTTAACATTTTATAAAACTCCCGTTTCCAGTCCCCTAGAACCCCCATGTAATTCCACAATCAAGGAGCTCACATGAAGTGCCACATCCTTCGTTCACATGGTCAGTGTGTATTGCTTTCCCAATCTCAGCAGTTATCACAAAATCACCCAGCTCCATATTTCACTCACAAACCAAATAGATACTCTGCAACTACTTAAACTTTATACTATGTGACACACAGGTCACTTGTAATACAGGGAAGACATACTGCTGTACATCTCTAGAAGGATGTTGCAGTGTCACCCACGACGCTCATGCTACCTTCACATGCAATGGCCCGGTCACCTCTACATTCTCTGAATAAAATTGTTGAGGACATGTGTCAGACACATACACACATCAGACTGTGTTCACTAACATGGCACACATACTAAGTCCCTAGAAAATACAGCAACCCCACTGAATTGTCTCATTCCAAAACCAACATGACCTATCAGACACTTTCCAGTGACCAAAGAGAAAAAGTAGGTGCATTTTGTGAAATAAAGTTGAGTTATAAGCTTCCCTGAAGTTTGTAAACCCAGGAGGAGACTTAGTATGTTTTAGTTATTTTCTAAAGAACAAAAATGGACTTATTTCCTGAACGTTGAGTTTGGAAATGTAGATTAGGAGGAAGAAAAACTAACCGGTGATTTTTGTGATATGTTTAAATTCATGGCAGAGATCGAGATGATCCTAGAAATACACATATTTTACCAGGGAAATAACCAACAGCCGAGAATTTCGCTGTTCATTGGTAAGGTTTAGAGGTAGGCTTATGTGTACAGTGAGTATAGATGCAAAAATTAATCAGAATAGTGTGTGAGGAGGATGTGAGGAGGGTGACACCACCAACTGGGCCAAGTGACAGCTGAGCCATTTGGCAGTCATAGCTCCTCAGAGGGGAGCTGTGCCCAAAGTGGGGAGGTGTTGCCTGGAGTCAGCCTTGGGAACCCTTCTGGAGTCTCCTGGTCCCGCAGAGCTGTGCAGCAGAGCCCTCAGGTAAGGTCCGACCCAGATACCTGAAAGAGGAGGCCAAGGAGCCGTGGTGGAAGTCAGTCAGTTCCTTCCTGTAAATTCAAACCCTCTCAGGAAGCAACAGGACTTTTCATATCATAAACCACAGCTGGCAGACCAAAGACCTTTACTGACATGCTCTGAATTTATTCTTGTGGTAAACAAAATAGTGAGAGTGCAGGCACCTTATTACCATGTACTAGGCAAGAATTTGAGCCTCTGATCCATGGCAGAAAACAACATAAGGCTTTCAGAGGTAACCAGACATTTCATTCCAGAAAATGTTTTCAGATACCTAGATTTTAGAACTTTCAACGGAAGCTGGACTATAATCTTCATGGGGACATGTGCCGTGTGGGTTATTGTTCATGCTATTTCTTGAATGTTTAGTGAAGGAAAAAAATAAAGTAAAATAAAGTCACCTGTCTGTTTTTCCTTCTCTTTCCCAGAAGTTTTAAACACATCTGAAGATGTTTTACCTGGACCCTCTGAGTTGGCCCAAGGCCATGGCCAGATGGCAGCAGATGCAAAGTCACAATACTCCTGTGTGCCTGCAGACAAGCTCGTTCGCTGTGGTATGTGGTAGGGGAGAGGTTGGTCTGAAGGGGAATCAGGCAGGGAGGTGAGGCAGCATGTTAACTCAAAATTAGAATTAAGTGCCCATGCTCAGCTATGGCCATAAACGACCCCTTTGCTCAAGGACTGCCCAAGGTCTCTGTTCTTAAATAATAGGCAAAAATGTACCATATCAGGATCCCTGTCTTCTTTGGAAGACGCTCTTAAAGGATCTGAATGGGAAGATTAAAACTCTAAGAGAAATATAGAAATACAATTCTGGAAGAGGAGTTTGCGGCAAGTTTGTGAAGTCTTAATTTGAACATCTCCAGCACCAGGATTCCCAGGAAGCCCTGAAAATTTATTTTGTCTATATCTATAATATTGTTATATCTATCCTCTCTCTCTACATATATATGTGTGTATAAATAGACACCAACATAGAAGTAGATAGATACACATGCAGAGTTCTTCATAAAACCTGTACCCCATGCTCCTTAATTACAGTTTCTCCTGAGGAAAATCAAGCTGAAAATATCCAACTTTAGTGACTCCATACTATTTTATAGACATGGTTCTTTCTACATATTCAGTGTTCTTTACACATCTCCAGAAATCCCACATGCAAGGTACTCAGTATTATGGGCATCCACCATAAATGCAATTTTGATCATTGTTATTTACTTCTCTTTGGGAGTAAGTGAAGTTTTAATTGGTAAACTCACCTTAATACTAGAGTTTTCTACTGAGAAAATCACTTAATTTCTGTGAGAGCAAGTGTCATGTGTGATAATGTTGTCTAACTTAGAGTGTTCACTCAATGTGGCTCTTTTGAAAGGATACAGACTCCAGAAAATGCTGCATCTCAATATATTGTTTTATTTTTATTCCATTCACCGGAATTCAAGAGGAAGACTCAAGAGGATGCGGCTCAGCCTAACTCCTCTGCCTCACAGTACTTCTCCTGTGTCTCCTCTCTATCTAAGCTGATTCCTGCTAATGAGGATGGTAAGAGAAATACACAGGTGGGGTCTGAGCATGGATGGGAGGTACAACTGAGCTGCTCAGCCCAAGCCCTCTAATTTATTCTCCACTTAAAAATCTGAAGAGGGCTTCAGGGCAGAGGCACTAAGACTGAAGGCTCTGCAGAGGGACAAATGGGAATGTGCCTCCAGGGTTAGGACCCAGTTACTCGTGAGAGTGCTGGGACAGCTGGGGGCCGGGAAGAGCACTGTGCTGGTGTGGGCCTTTCATCATAGTCTTCCCCCTCAGGTGAGCATAGACTCCTCACACACACTCCTGCATCCGTCTGCCTTCCTACCAGTTATGGTCCCATTTCTCCTTCCCTTTGCTTTTAGACATGCCTTCATTCTTCATCAATCTTCCCCTTCTCTTGTATGTGAGGGCGCAGCTATGCCCTCATACCCTCACTCCTTCACACAATCAGACTCACCCATTTACACACTAATGCCATACGGAATTTACATCCCCTCACACCAATCACCTGGTTTAACTACCTCACACTAAGCCAAATTGTGGAAAATTGGTACACCCTGAGAGGGGTGCACCTTCATAGAGAGCCTTACTCATCCATGTGCCACTTCATACACGAAGACATTGGCACTTCATAGAGCTGCATGTTTGGGGAGCTCAGGTCACTTCTGGTAACACTCTAAGTCCTGTTGTCTCATGACAAGAAAAGGCACCAGTCCTGCACTTGTTCATATGCTCTGCCACACTGTGGAATACGCATGCACACACTCATCTGCCATCACCTTGCACCATCGTCAGTAACACTCATCAGGTTCTCCTGGGTGGCTCAGTCATTTGGGCAGCCAACGCTTGGTTTTGGCTCAGGTCATGATCTCGGGGTCCTGGGATCAAGCACCACATTGGGCTCTCTGCTCAGTGGGGAGCCTGCTTCCCTCTCTCTCTCTCTCTCTCTCTCTCACTCTGCCTACCTCTCTACCTACTTGTGATCTCTGTCTAATAAATAAATAAAATCTTTAAAAAAAAATTGGCAGTTGGGATCCAATGTGATTCTGACGATCTGATACCATTAGTTATGTTTCACGTAAGAGCCGAAAATGTAACAGCCCAATATGGAATGTATAGAAAAGATCCTTCCATTAACTGTTAAGGGCCAGAAGTGGTGACTCATTATTGGATTTGAAATTCAATCCTTGATGATGCTTGTATAAAAACAATATAAGTAATTTGGAGGAGGATTTGAGTAAAACTTTCTACCTTGAGAAATAACAATTGAATGACAGCTATCGGAATGGCAAGTATAGATGGTATAACCCATTTTTGATTGATGCTTTTTTTTCCCCTCTTTTATTAAAAAAAAAAAAACTGAGGCAATGGTAGATCTGGATCAAATCAACTTTTCCAGGTCTTTTATATTTTCTGTCTGTTTCCATCCATACTTTAATCCCCTTCCGCTGAACCAGAAAAGTATTCTTGCCAAACTGAAATGGAAGTTATTCTTCATCAGCTTTGATTTATGATTCAAACTGGAGCTTACTAAGACTTTACTGGAGGATTTCATAATCTCATTTCCAAACAATCTAAGGGCCTTTAGCAAGTGTTTGATAATTAAGAATTCCACTAGATGGCAATTGTAAGTAGTGTATTAAGTTCAGATTCATTTTTTACAGCATGGGAAATGGCCCACGTCAGGAGACATAACTTACTCTATTTGGGGTAAAACATTATATTTAAATGTACTTAGTGGAGCCTTCAGTCCAGGAATTAATGAGATACCATATTGATACAGAATATTTGAATAAATTACTACCAACGAGAAATAGATGCTGATTAAACAGAACCAAGACCTAAGGGATATATTTTCAAAAGAGTTTCAACACACTATGTGAAAGGCATCTCTGCCTTCACCCAGATGATCCCTTGTCATGGGATCTGATCCCATGTCTAATAAATAAATATCATTGATATATATAATATATATATAGTATAATAATATACTATTTATATATTTTATATAAATAAATTTATATATAATATATAAATACATATATAAATTTATATGTATAATATATAAATTTTATAACTTTTATAAATAAATATATATTTATATAAATAGCATATTATAATATATTATTTATATATATTATGTGACTGATCCACACCCTCTAGTTCAGCCCCTTTCCCTTGAGTGTGAGCTGGACTTACAGACTTCCTCATGAAAAGAACATAGTAGGGCACTCAGCTGAGTGCAGGACTCTTCGTTTCCACTGAGGTCATGATCTCAGGGTCCTGAGATCAAGCCATGCATCAGGCTCCATACCCACAGCAGTGTGCAGAGTTTGTATTCTCCCTCTGCTCTTCCCTTGGGCTCTGTCTTACTCGCACAAATAAATCTTAAAAAAAAAAAAGAAAAGAATATAGTAAGCAGTATGGGGTTCACTACCAAGACTGTGTGAGAAAAGGCTATGGCTTCCATTTTGGACATTCTCTTCTTTCTTGCATCACTTACTCTGTGCAGAAACAAGTCGCTGTGTTGTGAGGCAGAGGTGCAGGGAGGGACACGTGCACTGGGATGTGAGTGTCCTGAGACCTGCCAACAGCCTCAGGAACCACACTGAAAGGGCATCTTCCCATTCCAGTCTTGTGGTAAGAACATGTCCCTAGGCAACAGCTTGACTATAATTTCATCAAAGACCCTGAGCCAGAGGCACCAAGCTAAGCTGCACCTGCAGTCCACAGAAATTGGAAGGTAATCAATGTTCATCGCTTTCAGCCACTCATTTTGCTACATAGCCATGGGTAGCCAATGGACCATGTTGATTAATTCCTTAAATAATATTAGCTTATTAAACTGTCACTCCTTTATTTTAATGGATATAATTTGCGAATGCTTTCTTACCAGAGATGACATGAATTGCAAAATGCAGATATTCTACCTAGCATTTGAATTCTTTTTATGTTACGTGTTACGTTACGTGTTACTATGTTACATGTTTTTTAGGGAGCAATTATGTTTCAAAACAAATAGGAACATCTCATACTTGTTAAAGTAAATTTGATTCCTAAATTTTGAGCATACTTACATCCAGGTAAAGGGGAAAAATGTAGAAATAGAAATTATAAAGTGATGTTAAATCCATTAATTATAAAATAATGAGACTATTGTATCTCTCAGACCATCTTTGTAGAGCTCTCTTAAATTAATCTGGTGTAGCTATTTATCACATATAGTAGAATAGGCTATTTATACTCAGAACATGATTTTTCTGGCTCTTCCTCATAACTTGCCTCACTGGATCCATGCCTATTATTTCTAAGGGTAAATAAGTAAGTAAATTAAATAGAAATGTATTTCCTAGTACGTTCTACAAGAGGCTTCGGTGACAGATAAATGAGTATTTTACATGAGAAAATTCTATTTTAATTATAGGAATCAAAAATTTGTAGTATTTCTAAATGTGTATCCGTATACCTAATGGAAACTTAATAGGTATGTCAGCATTAATGTCGACAAATTATGATAATTTCCGCGGGTGATCTCCAAGTACTTTTTCAGAGTAGCATTCCCGATTCTGGTGTAGTTCCTAAATAGGGCAACAACTGTTATGTTTACAAAAAATACACACTAATTTTCGACATCTATCAGTAAAACAAAAGAGATGTAAGACTGTATGAAAAGATCCCAGTGACCTGTGCCTGTGCTCTCACCCTTTCAACTTCCAGAGCCAATCCAAGCCTTCCATCATAATGATAGTTTCACTTGGTCCAACAGCCATCCCACCCCTAACAGACCATTGCTCTGTTTTTCCAGGGGCTTGCCAGCACTCTCTGGTTAGATCCCCACTTGTAAAAATGAAGCAGATGCTTGTTTGAAATGGGGGTCAAAATGTAAATCACAGAACTTAAACAAAACCTTTGCCTGTGGAAAAGGCAGGCTAATTTGGAATGAAGAGTAGACAAAGCAAATGTGCTTGGTGCTCTGGTTGATCTATCTATTTTGTAGGCCGGTCTGGTAGTCAGTAGTCTAGCAGCTGCCCACAGCTGTCTGAAAACTGGCTCAGCTCTTGCTGCTACTCGGTCATGGTCATAAAGTGAACCTTAGCTCCCAAGTACACTTTAAAGAACTCTGTCACCCACTCATGATTCCAGGGTCCTGGGATCGAGCCCGGCATTGGGTTCTCTGCTCAGCGGGGTCTTGCTTTCTTTCTCTCTCTCTTTCTTTCTTTTTCTTTTTCTGTTTCTTTTTTTTTTTTTTTTTTTTTCTGCAATGTGTTCTGTGTATTGGGCAAAACTTCACACTGACAGTCCAGGGCAATCATGTGTTTTTAATTTGCAACAAAGCACTGAAATGTCAGGCTTAATGAGAAAGAAAAGCACCATGCAGAGTGTGAGTCCTTCAACTCCTTTGGAAAAACATTTTCCTATGCAGACTGATCGGCTTTCACTGTGACACCTATTGTACTGCAGTAACATGGAAGACTCAGTGAGGAATTCCTTCTATCCTAAGGCACTGCATGCGCTGTGGAAAGGTCAGAGGAAGTAGTCTTAGAAGAACCAGCTAAATAACTGATTAAATTTCGTGATATAACATGAAACAAAATGTATTTGTCAGAATATTCTGCATCTAATCATCGCTTTCTTCCAAGGCTATTAACGGCCTTTATTACCTCCCTGATGGAACAGTGGACGGTGAGGTGCTGAAAGCCATAGGTATGGGGCAGGTCACAGAAGAGGACTATGGCACTGTCGCCCTAACAACATTGTCTAAAACCTGTCAACATGTGTTGTTCTATTAAGACACAAGTTTGAATTGTGTGCCACGGTGCAAGTTGTGGAAAATGAGTCCCCCAGCTTTTTTTTTTGTCTGGGGGCCTTGCCTGGTCTTAATACTGAAAGTTCAAGAAAATTTCAGCAGTCCTTACTAGAATTCAGTATTGCTTTGGAGTGCTATAGTATTTGCTAATTTGAGGAATTTGAGGAAGGACAGAGTTCCTTAGTTTCATAGTATCAGTTTCATTGTATCAGAAGCTTGCTGGCAAGTATAGTTCAGGCTGCCAGAAATCCTCTGAGATCAGTATCTAATTTATATAAATTCTAGGGATAGATTAGGCTTTATGGCTGGTTTAGGGGATTCTCTCCAATTAGAGAACTACTTATAAACTGGCCAGAGATAAGGCTGTTTTCTTGATTGAAGATCTATGAAGAGTAAACTTTCATAACTTTCTGGATACCCTATTCTCTAAGAGTTGCTCGCTGAAGGGAGTAAAGTGGATGGAGTGGTTAGTGGTCCCAACTTTAAGTTTACAGAAAAAGTAAAGTTTATTTATTTTTTTTAAAGATTTTATTTTTTTGTTTGACAAACAGAGATTATAAGTAGGCAGAGAGGCAGCCGAGTGGAGGGGAAGCAGGACCCCGCTGAGCAGAGAACCCAATGCCGGGCTCGATCCCAGGACCCTGGAATCATGACCCAAGCCGAAGGCAGAGGCTTTAACCCACTGAGCTACCCAGGTACCCCGAAAAGGTAAAGTTTTAATGGTCCTGTTTTGTACCTGAGAATCTACTTAGATAAGTACATTTTCTGGCATTGTTATGGGCTTAAAATCATGTTCGATTCTGTTGTCTGTAGATATTAAGTGGAAACAATTTTCCCTTCAAATATTTTCAAAACGTGTTTTTTTCAAGCTGACTTTTCATGGTTTCCCGGGAGGTAGCAACAGTGGGTATTTGTAGAAGTTATGCCATAATTGTTAGAGTGTGTTTTCTAAAAATTAAATATAAGCACAAGGTCATTTTGGGAATCTTATCACTGCACTGTTTGGCAGTGATCAAAGAAAATATTGACAGACCTCTATACTTGATGTATATCTATAGACATCTATGGTTCACTTTTTAGTTTAGATTTATAGAAGTCAAATATAGTAATGAACTAACAATAAAAAGAAAGAAGAGAGTTAAATTATACTTAGCAGGACATCAAATAAATTGGAGATTATGTGTGAAAATGGCAGATCACAAGTGGAAAATAGGACTGTACATCTTGGCCAAGAGTTGTTAATAGCAAAATCACAATCTTGCTCCTGAAAGGGTAGATCATTTATTGTCAAGTCCTCAAGTTTGTTGGCTAAGAACTTCATTTTATGTGAGTGCTGATGGTGCAATATTGTCTCACACTTTTTTTTTTTTCCTCCACAAAACCTTGCAAACTATTTCTCCCTGGCATGGGGAAAATGTCTATATTAAAGTGGGAAAAATTAAGACACCCATGAAGGCTCTCACTCTGTAGCAAGACAAGCTGAACCAAAATGTATTATCACTTAATGGTCATAGGTAATGAGTTTTAAACGGTTTCTTAACTCAGCCATTCCTTAAAAGTTAAAAGGAACTTTATGGGAGACATTACCTTCCCCAAAAGAATAGCGTATATCTACTAGCTTATCTCCCTGGACTCCACGCTTCTGATCTGTGCCCGGTACTGCAAGATACATGTTTCTGGAAGCTCGGGGGCCATTGAAAGCGAAGGGTGAGGCCTGCTCTGTTATTTCCAGTTAATGGCCCTTAGGGAGGTATATCGTCTCTGTCCATGTGGATCCCCTTCCCTCTGTGACAACTCAGTTATAGTAAGTACACATAGCATCGACCGAGAGCAGAAACATAAATCAAATTGACATAAGTCCAATTCAGAATCATAAATCAATTTGACAAAAGTTGAATTAAAAAAATATTTGAGCTGTGTGAGATTGACTGTGATCTTTTGAAGCTGTTTAAATAGAAAGATTTGGGCATGGTGTATCATTTTGGGAAGTTTATAGGGACAGTTGAAATATATGTCAGAAGCTTACCTGTGTCTCTAAAAGACATAACTACCATTAAAATAACTTCTCTGTAGCATTTTTCTTTTTAAGATTGCTCATGGTAGTGATTACAGTGACTTATTCTTACATGTGCCCTCAGGGATGTAGTCAGTATTGTTAAAGAAAAATTGTACTCACCTTATTTTTAAAAATTTTGGTCACTTTACAGTGTGTCCTTAATTTGTAGATATTCTATTATTTGTTCAAGTTATATTTTGGCCCTCATATATAGGTATTGTCCAGGCAGAGAAGATAACCTTTCAAATTTAAGGTTTTACTACTTCAAATCTTTTTTTGCTCCCTGGATAAATCATTGTGCCTACAGAACCACTCCAGTGGCCAAAACCATGTTCTTACATTAGGGGATATAATTTTAGACTGCTATTAAAGGACAGTTCCAAGAACATTGTCCTTCTATAAATGATTAAATATTGTGTTACTTTTGATTTTTTTAGCTCGTTAAGTCATTTCTTAGAAGCCCGTGATGTATCTGGGCTTAGTAGTGTTTTGTTCCTCTGGCATATGCTAACTTATTACTTGGAAGATTACTGATACCTGACTACCCTCAATGATTCAGTCTCACTCTTTATTTCTAAAGTAGGGAAAATCTCGTATTCCTTATTTGTGTGTTATGTACCTCAGTGTACTTATAAGGCACATTAGCAATATTCTGTGAAACATTTTCCGTTACTTCTAGTTCTCCAGAATTGTAGAGGATATGAAGATGGAGAAAGGGTGAGTTCTTGGGGATAAATATTCACGGGTAATTCAGGAAGGTGGAGGTCTTCTCATCTGGCTGCTGTTTTGGCTTCCCTTGTAAACCCACTCTCCAGTAGCTGCTTATGTCCTGTCTGCATGAAGATGATCATGCCATCCCCATCTATTCTTTTTGTTTCTTCTCAAGGTGAAAGCCATGTTCGCGAACAGGTGTGTAATAGTAGAAAGTAGGCTGAAACAAATGTGAGAAGACTCATGCCCATAATGGCTGTGAAATTCTGGACAAGGGACTTAGCCCTTGGCAAACACAGTTTTGTCATGGAAGGTGGTGGTTGAAATACTGAACACTAAAACTCTGTGATTCCATGACTTTCATTGGAGAACAAGGAAGCACCAGCTACCCCTGTATCTCTCCCTTTTTAGGTCCTGGTTTTCTTCAGAATTTTCTGCTGTTCTCATTTACATTTCCTTACCTCAGCTAAGGGAACAGTTCAGTCAGAGGGGTGGGCAGCAGTGGCCCACCCACACCTCCTCCACCTGCCCAGAAGTTCACCTACAGGAGGGATGCCAGCAGCACCCCTGGTCTCTGCTAGAGGCATTTCTGGGTCCTGGCAGTGTGCTGTTGCCACACGTGCCACAGACCAACAGTGCTGGGGAACTGTTAGCTCCCCTGGGGCAATGCCTCACTGATGAAGGATGGGAGTTCATGAAAACACCAGAGCTTCCTTACTTACACACAGGAGACAACTTGAGGGGGGTTTCTGTCCTGTCTCTCCAGGCTGAAGGGGGGTAAGTGGCAGTTACCCACAGAGCAAAACTAACTTCATTACTTATCTTTCTTTCTCCGCCTTACATCCCCATTTCCACACGGCACTTTCTGCAATAACTTCCAGAAGAACTGGTCGCATGTGTGTCCTCATTTCAGACTCTGCGTTTGGGAAGAACACTTGTTTTGTCTCTATTCTCCTCCTCTGTTCTTCTGAGACAGTGTTCCTGGTTTGCATTTTAGAGTCGTCACATTCTCTTGTCAGGCAGAACCTGCTTTTTTTCCCCTAAGTATGTGAGCATTGGGTTTGTGTTACTTATAAAAGTAGCTTCTGTTCAAGAGACAGTACTGTGGTCCATGCTTCTTGTTTCTGCTAGAAATGCCCTTCCCTTCTTCTGCCCTTTCTCCATGTCCCTGCTCAACCTTGCTCCTGTCCCTCCCACAAAGCAAGATACCAGGAAATAAGCTCCTCCTAATGGTCGCATCTGAAAGAGGAGTAGTCTTTCTACATACTTCAAAGATGACCCCCCCCCAGCTCCACTGGCCCCCATTGCACCTTGGACTTCTCTTATGATATTAATTACATGTATAATAACTTCTTACTGACTGTTTCCCTTCCCAATGGCACACACTGCATGTTGCTTTCAGGGTTTGCAAGTCTTAGGGGACAATGGAGCAAGCACGGGGCCCTGGAGCCTCACAGCCACCCAACTCCTCTGAAGCCTCCCTGGATGGTTGTCCCTGCTTCCTAGCTCCCTGATTTTCTGGCATCCTGGCCCCTGCAGCCTCCTTTTCCCCACTCCCCACCCCGTAACCTCTGCCAGCCTTTCCCCAACAGGAGCGTGGTCACGGGTGCAGGGAAGCTCAGCGTGGATGTGTGCCCTTACAGTAACTAGAACCTGTTAGAACATCAACAGTTCTGGACTAGCAGCACTACCTAGTGGTCCATCCGCTGGTTGTTGCAACTGGCTTGGTGCCTGCCCCTCATGGAGGTTTGAGTGCCTCTCAGGACAAAGGTTTAAAGATCCTCGGGGGTGGCCCATTTGTCCTGGTGGAACAGCCCACCGAGCAGTGAGACACGGAACTTGACTTCTCCAGACCCTGTGCCCTCTGAGGCATCGTTCCTGTGTCTGCCGCAGGCTCAGTGAGCACGGGTGCAGTCTCCGTTGCTGGACGGTCTCAGGCTTGTGCCACCTGTGAGGGTCCACCCTCGTGCCACAGTCCTTACATCCCAGAGCGCTCCCTAGGCTGGCTCTGTCCCTAAGGATAGGTTCTCACTCTCACATTCCAGATTTTCTGAGTCTGGCTTGTATTTCTCTCCCTTGGTGGGCTTGTGGTACCCTTTGGGCGGGAATCGCAGTAATATGAATTGTAATCCTGGTGATTCCACCCATAAGTTAAGTCTTTGGATATTTATTTGCCTTTGAAATGAGCATTGCGTAATAAAAGATGAAGAGTTAAAAAAAAGAAAAAATGTTCAAAATTTAAAATGTAAATTAGGCTCTTCTGAAAATGCCATGGAACAACAAAAGCAAACAGATACAGACTGTAACAGGAAGGAGGAGGCATTTTATGTATATGTAACAGCACTTCTTTCCTGCTTTCTGCACAAGGGGCCCCACATTTTCATTTTGCACTGGGTCCCCAAATGATGTAGCTCTCTGCACAACGAGGTCTCAGACCCGACCAGGTGCTACATATTTATCTCCTGGCTGGCTTCGCACAGAGAGCCTACAAATTGAACTAATTGCCTTCTCTAAAGAAACAACTCAGGTAAAAAATGAGGTGCTGGTTGTTATTTTTCTGTACAACAAATTGCCTTAAAGCTTAATAACTTAAAACAGTAACACTTCTTTTTGGCTTTTTTGGCTCTGAGGGCTGCCTGCATTCAACTCGTCTATTACTGCTCAGGCTCTGTTATGTCGCTGTCAGAGCCTGGTGAAGGCTCCCTCAAACATCTGGTGAGGACGCTGGGTGTCTGCTGGGAGACCAATGGGACCGTCTTCTAGAACAATTCTATATGGCTTCTGCATATGGCCAGAATTCCTCAGACCATGGGAGTTGGGATGCTGAAGAGAAAGAGAGAGAGAAGTAGAAACGCTATTGTCTTTTCTGGGCTGACCCAGAGTGTCCTTCTCTCCTTATAGTATTGGTTTGAAGTATTGACATCAGAAACCCATAGAATAATATACAGGTCTTAGGACTCACCAGCTGGGCCAGGGAGATCGTCCAGGTAGACAGGAAAACACTGATTGCACGGTTGGTGCTGCTGGTGCTATTGAGTAGGTGAGTGTTACTCCTCTGTTGGAACGTTCCTTTTCTGGTATTAAATATAGTTAGGTGATGTCTTCATGTTCGGCTCTTCAAAACATGATTTTGAATATCTGACTCAAAGTCCTGGCCTTGTCCTACTGTTAGCCTTTGCTCGAGTCATGTAAGTTCCCACAGCAGCTGTTTCCACCCATGTTTGCTGTGCGAATTAATAATAGAATGCATGTAAAATCATTTCTTAAACCATTCAGGATATGTGAATGTGAGTTAGTAGGAAAAAAAATACAGTTCCACTGGAAAACTTGGTGGCAATTGCAATTAGTTCTGTAGATTTGGGTTTTGTTTTTACTGAGAACCATTGATGTCTTGTAGAGTATAATCTCCTCCTGCCTTCCTCCTCTGGCTTGGCCCTTACCCACTTATTTGGTTGGTTGTTTCTTGCCAAGGATAACGGATGATATCCCTTTCTCTCCTCATTTACGATTTTCATAATTTTCCCCATCATATACCTTTCACCTTAGCACTGTGAGCTTTTCGACATTTGGGGTTTAAGGAGCATGGGAAGAAATTGGAAATGGGAGAAGCCACAGAGGTAATGATTTTATCCCAGGGGTGCCTGGGTGGCTTAGTTGATTAAATGTCCGCCTTTGGCTCAGATCATGATCTCAGAATCCTGGGATCAGCCCGCCTCAGGCTCCCTGCTCAGCGGGGAGCCTGCTTCTCCCACTCTTTCTGCCCCTCCCCCAACATATGCGGGCACTCTCTCTCTAATAAATAAAATCTAAGAAAAAAAATGATTTTATCCTAAAAATGCAGCATAATAAGGAATCCCAATCCAACCTAGAAAACTCCCAACACCACCTGCCAATATAAATCTCTCGTTTCATTGATCTTGACCCTGTAGTCTTCATTGTCCCCCATAAAATGGGCACTTATCACCTCGTATTCAGTTTTCATATACTTCTTACACATGTCTTATCCTCTCGTTCAGCAGACACACAGTCCCAGCTTTGCAGGTTTTTGTGTCCCCTAACAGTGCATGATAACATGTTCTAGAGTTTTACGTACTATTGGAGTTCAATAAATTCTCCCGGTACACTGATTTATACTAATAGTTTCATCATTGTGTGTCCCATAGTCTCTCATTTTTTCTCACTGAAAGCCATTTACAATGCACAGTCTTTGTTGTTGCTGTCGTTGCCACTTGTGTCTTTACTTTTTCTTGTCCACTAACTCCTTTTCTTTGGTCCATGAATACAGCTATGTAAGGAGCCAGTATTTCCAAGGAAAGATGGAAGTAAACATAACAGAATTTACTGTAAGGTTGAATAACAACTGTTTGCAGAGTACCTCCTGTACTTGAGGCATGGTACTAGACCTGTACCAACATCATTTGTCTCCCTGGAGCTCTGTTTTTGTGGCCTAGCTGAAAAAAACTGCCTACAGAATTTGTCCTGAGACCGTGGTGTTATAACTCTCCATGTTGGAATGAAATTTCTGTTTACTCCCTAGTGCTTTTAACATGCACTTTCATTGCAATGTGGTTATGTCTTTTTTTTTTTTTTCCCAGCAGATTGTGTCCTCTGTGAAAACCAGAGCTATATTCAACTAAATTATAATTCCAAAGTGGCTAATATAGTGCAGTTCCCTATACACATGCTCAATTACCATTAAATAGAATAGTTTAGACAGTGCCTTGGCAGTATTTTAAGACTGTGATTCTCAATTCCTTTTTGTGTTTTTTTTTCTTCTTAAAGATTTTTTATTTTATTTTATATTATAAGATAATTTTAAAATTTGAGGGACAGAGAGAAAGCCTTTATGTGTGAGTTGGGGCAGGGGCTTTGGGAGAGAGAGAGAATCCTCAAGCAGACTTTCTCAGACTGCAGAGCACAACAGGAGGCTTGATCCCAGGAACCTGAGATCATAACCTAAGCCAAAATCAGGAAGCAGCTGCTTAACCAAATGAGCCACCCAGGTTCTCCTTAATGGTTTTATTTTTAAGCAGCCTTTATACACATTGTGGGGCTCAAACTCACAACCCCAAGATCAAGAGTTGTATGGTCGACTGACTGAGCCAACCAGGAGCCACCACCCCCCACTCTGCCTTTTTTTCCCCCCTAATCTCTACTTTTAATTTACAAGTGTGTCTCTGAATGGAAGTCAAATTGGGAAAATCATTTCTTCCATTTTACATCTAAATTATTTTTTATTCTATGCAAGTGCCTCCTCTTTAGATGAATTTCATGTCTTTGTTAATTTTTATGTATTTGAAATAAAATTCAGCATTAACCTTTTCTTCAACCTTTATTTAGTTTTTGGCTTTTTTTCTTTGGTGACTTTTACACTTTGTACTATGTGATATTTCTTGTTCTCTTCACTAAGTCGACAGTTTCTAAAATAAAGAACAAAAATACATTTAGCATAAGCTATATATTATAAAAAAGTACTGCCCAAGTGTATGAAAAAATTTCCCTGGTAGAACAGTTCTGCTCCATTGTTTTCAGAAAAGAAGAGTGGGCTTTGCCTTTTTGTATTTTGATTTTTGTGATATTGGAATAAGTTCCTCAAATAACCCGAGAATTGTGTTTCTTTGAAGACAGAACAGTATCATTTCTTTAGAAGAGTGAGTGAGGAACACAAAATTGCTATACCCCAGGATTCTCCCAATTTAGCATGTGACAGAAGCACCTACAGACTTCAGTAAAACACATTGCTGCTCCCACTTCCAGAATTTCAGATTCAACAGGTCAGGGATGGGGCCTGAGAATTTGCATCTTTAACAAACACTCAGGAGATGCTGATGCTGCCCTTCAGAGAACACACTTTAAAACCAAGACCAAGTGCTGTATACTTTTTCTGAAAGTCACTTAAAAAAAAAAAAGATTCTATTTATTATAGAGAGGGCGAGAGAGAGAGAGCATGAGCTGGGAGATGGGGGATATGGGCAGAGGGCGAGGGACAAGCAGACTCCCTTCAGGGAGCCGGATGCAGAGCTCCATCTCAGGAACCCAAGAACATGACCTGAGCCAAAGGTGACCTGAGTCAAAGGCAGAAGCTTAACTGACTGAGCCACCCAGGTGTCTCCACAGAAAATCACTTGTAAGACTCATGGCATTAAAAACTGTTGGACCCCAAATAACTTCAAAAAGAAAAATACTGGCGACCTAAAATCTAGTATTACATGAATGTGATCTCTAACAGTTTGAGATGAATTATTATTATTTTTTACCTGTAGAACTTTGTATGTATATGCAGACCAAAAAAAAAAAAAAAAAAAAAAAGGAAAACCCATCTGAACAACAGGACCTACTTAGTTTTGCATTTGTTTTTTAAAGATTTTCTTTATTTATTCGACAGACAGAGATCACAAGTAGGCAGAGAAGCAGGCAGAGAGAGAAGGAAGTAGGCTTCCTGCTGAGCAGAGAGCCTGATGCAGGGCTTGATCCCAGGATCCTGGGATCATGACCTGGGCCGAAGGCAGAGGCTTAACCCACTGAGCCACCCAGGCGCCCCTCGTTTTGCATTTTTTGATACTGCCTTGAGTATTTTACATTTAAAACTACTTTGAATGTGTTCATTAATTTATTTCAAGAATATTCACTCGACGCATGTTATATGTCAGTATCATAGGGAGAGATGCACTAGTGTTCTGCACAGATAGAGTTCACATGCATATTTCCACACTAATGCACCTGCTATAGCTTTATTGATTCCCACAGCCATCTGTAAGCAGGGCAGGCTCAACATGTGGGTTCTGATTAAGATGCCCTTATTCCCTTGTCATTAAAATTCATCCCTAATATAAAATACTGAATTTGAGTATTCAAGGAAACAAAACTTTTCACAAACTTTGTCCAATTCTGAAAACCGATAAACAGATGGAGTATGAAATTAAAGCCAGGAAGTTGGCTGACTTCTTTTCTAGAGGTGGCTGTGTTTTGTCTCTTCTCAGAGCAGTTCATGTGGAGTCGCTAATTATTCCTAGCCATTTACTGTCTACATTTAGATACATAGCACTTATGTAACATTTCCTTTGTGCTTAGCACTTTGCTAACATTTAAACTGTTGTAGGCACTTGGTATATATTAATTCTCTGTAATAATCTATGAGATAGGTACTTTGAAACACCTATTTTGTGCATAGGTATGTAAGGGATTGCCCCAGAGTTGTAAAAAAAAAAAAAAATACAGCAGATAAATGAGGTACCTGGGATCAGATTTCAGCAGTATGGCTCCAAAACCTATACTCTTCACCACTCAGCACTGACCTATGTGATGTCGAATATTACGTGTTAACATTAGTTTGCTTTTTAATAAGTAAATACCTTCTTCTTCCAATTAAGTGTATGGTCTTTGGGGGCAATTGTTAGATACAACACCTTTTGTGTTTTCTAAGATGTCAAGCACAATACTTTACATGTAATTGGTATTTTTAAAAAATATTTATTTATTTATTTGATCGCGAGAGATCACAAGTAGGCAGAGAGGCAGGCGGCGGGGGGAGGGGGGAAGCTGGCTTCTGCTGAGCAGAGAGCCTGATGTGGGGCTCGATGCGGGGTTTGATCCCAGGACCTGAGATCATGACCTGAGCCGAAGGCAGAGGCTTTAACCCACTGAGCCACCCAGGCGCCCCCCCAAATCTAACAAGTTTATACAGAGGTCTCAAATTGGTTAAGTCATGAATACAGTGCAGATATTCTAATAACATACTGCTCTCCCAAGTCTGTGTCCTTGGAAATGCCTCCCACTGTGGGAAGGGTGGGCAAAATATACATGTCAAGGACAGGAGAGCAGTGAGGACTCTGATTCCTTGGGCCAGCAAGCAGGTCAACCAGAGGTCATGTCCTCCCCATGATCACCCCTCCCCCTATCAAACTCTGGGTTCTATGGGGTATAAATGCAATTTCAACTCTGATTTGAAGCTTCTTTTTACCCATGTAATAATCTATTTTCTTTAGTTTTTAAGACAGTCCTTTCTGAGGTAGCATGGACATAGTTTTAAGTTTCAGCTTTTTCCGAGAAAATGTCTTCTCTTTAGCAAACAAACATAACACCTAATCGTCAGTAATCCTAGATTTCCAGACTTCTCAATAGGAGGTACAGGAGACTTTTCATGTCGTTCTTTCGAGATGACATCCAGATGTCTACGTGGAAGTAGATTAGTCTTGTCTATGGGTTTGCCTTTGCTGTGTAACAAGCCAGTGTGATGAACAGAGTGGCTTAAAAAACCATCTTTTTGTTTAGTTTGTCAGTTTGTGCCAGGCTGTTTTTTAAGGTCGGACTTGGCTGAACAGGGCTGGGCTTTCTAATTCCTCAGCTGTTGCAGGGCAGCTCACGTGGGGCCAGGCTGATTCTCCGTAACTTAGTTCGTGTTTGATTGCTGTCTCACTCTCAGATGGGGTATAAATGCAATTAAGCCACATGTCGCTCATCAACCAGTAGGCTAATCTGGGCGTATTCACATGGCAGCCGTGGCAGAAGGCCCAGAAACAGCAAGTAGGTAAGGGCATGTAACAGTTTTGTTCATGTCTCGTTTACAAGGCAAATTACGTGACCAACCTAGATTTAAGGGGTGGGAAAGTGGAAAGCCTTTGAACGAAACAGGGATAATTGTGTTTTAATAAACTACTGTAGTTTGTCCTTTGATCCCAATTAATTCACTCTCCTCTCATCTTCAGAATCCCTGTACCTCTTCCCCAGAAGTGTCATTTAATTCCAGTTTTAGGCTGGAGGTCCAGGATCTCATGATTTAAATAAGATCTGAATGTTACTCCTTAGATGTGTTCCTCTTGCAGTCGTGAACCAAAGAAAACAGTGAATAAAAACACACATTGTCTGTGCCTCACCTACAAAGGGAGAAAAGGATAGGATAATTATAAGTGACTTTTCCATTCAAAAAAGGGAGGAACAGGAGGCAGGTAGCAGGTGCTGACTTCTGCAATTCTGGAATCCCTCGGGGCAGACACTTAGTTCTTCTGCCTCTGGCGCCAGGGAATGTGTCCTGGTTAGGACCCCGTTCCCTATAGAAGTGGATTCCCAGTACAAAATTCTTAACTTTTCCTTGGCAGTAGTTTCTTGGTCACTGTTTTCTATGGATCTTGACTCCAACCTTTGGGCTTATGGCTCTGTCCTCTGAAATGTTTTTTTCCCTACAAATATGGCCTCCAATTACAACTGAGTAGCATTCTAAGCTTGCTTCCTCCCGTAGTTGAGATACAGAAGATTTTTTTTTTCTTTTATTTTAACAATCCTCATTCCTTTTCCTCTAATCTACTGGTACTTTTACTGATATGTCTTCCATAACACCTGTGGGATTTCCATATACCACATTAGTCTACTCTATTCAACAAAGTACAGAATGTCAGTTGTTTTGAGACTGCCTCTCTCTTGACTTAATAGATGCCTTTTGGGGGATTAAGCTTTTATGTGACCACACCCTTATTCTTCTCAGAAGATTTATTTTTAAATCTGTTTTTTTTAAAGATTTTATTTATTTATTTGAGAGAGATAGGCCATGGGAGGAGAGAGGTCAGTGGGAGAAGCAGACTCCTTGCTGAGCAGGGAGCCTGATGTGGGGCTCGATCCCAGGACTCCAGGATCATGACCTGAGCCGAAGGCAGTAGCTTAACCAACTGGGCCACCCAGGCGCCCCATCAGAAGCCTTTTGTATGTTCTGGAGAGGCCATTTCGTACCTCCTTGAATCTTTCAGGATTTTAAAGATTTATTTATTTATTTATTTGACAGACAGAGATCACAAGTAGGCAGAGAGGCAGGCAGAGAGGGAGAAGCAGGCTCTCCGCTGAGCATAGACCCCCATGCGGGGCTCCATGCGAGGCTCAATCCCAGGACCCCGAGATCATGACCTGAGCCGAAGGCAGAGGCTTTGACCCACTGAGCCACCCAGGCGCCCCTCTTGCAGGATTTTAACAAAGGGTTTTACAGACAGATCCTTGATTTGATCTTTGTTCTTATCTTTTTCTTCACTTTATTTGTTACTAATCTGCTTGGAGGTTTCTCAAAAAGTTAAAATCAGGACCACCATATGATCCAGCAATTGCACTACTAGGTTCATGTACCCAAAGGATATAAAGACGCTGATTTGAAAGGGTCCATGCACCTTGATGTTTATAGCAGCTTTGTCTGTAGTAACCAAACTATGGAAACAGCCCAAGCTTCCATCAACTGATGAATGGATAAAGAAGATGCCATATATAATGGATTATTACTTGGCCATGAAAAAGAATATAGTCTTGCCATGTGCTATGATGTGGATGGAGCTAGAGTGTATTATGCTAAGTGAAGTAAGTCAGATAAAGACAAATACCATATGACTTCACTCATGGAATTTAAGAAACAAAAGAAATGAACATGGTTGGGGGGATTAAAGAAAAAAAGAGGCAAACCAAAAGACAGAATTTAAATATATTAATTAATTTATTTATTTATTTAACAGAGAGAGAGAGATAGAGAGATCACAAGTAGGCAGAGAGGCAGGCAGAGAGAGAGAGGGGGAAGCAGGCTCCCCACTGAGCAGAGAGCCAGATGTGGGGCTCTATCCCAGGACCCTGAGACTATGACCTGAGCCAAAGGCAGAGGCTTAACCCACTAAGCCACCCAGGCACCCCCGGAAGACAGAATTTTAACTGTATTGTGCAAACTGAGGGTTGCTGGAGGGGAGGTGGGCAGGGGTTGGGGTGGATGGCTTAAATGGGTGATAGCCATTAAGGAGAGCATTTGTACTGAAAAGCAATGGTTGTTTTATGTAAGTGATGAATCACTAAATTATACTTCTGAAACAAACAAAAGAAAGAGAAAAAGAAAGAATAAAAAGAAAATAATTTGCTAGTTGGAGATACTGGAAATGAGAAGCAATTTGGTTTTCTAACCCAACTTGTCCTACCCCTTTATTTTCCTTTTAAATTCCGTCTGGGGGTACCTGGGTGGCTCAGTGAGTTAAGCCTCTGCCTTTAGCTCAGGTCATGATCTCAGGGTCCTGGGATCAAGTCCCACATCGGGGTGTCTGCTTGGCGGGGGGCCTGCTTCCCCCCTCTCTCTCTGCCTATCTCTCTACCTACTTGTGCGCACGCTCTCTCTCTCTCTCTGTCAAATAAATAAAAATCTTTAAAAAAAATTCTGTCTGAAAAAAACAAAATCTGTCTGATAACAGTTTATTTTTAGCATCACTCTTTCTTCCCTCACCTTACCCTGGTGCAACATTGGGGTCAGAAGCCATCTTGTCATGTCCACAGCTTATCAGGTAAATTCTTTGTCTTCTGTATTACTGCAGGTGACAGTTTTGCCACTTGCTTTCCCCCTATGTAGCACAAGTCAGCCTTTGCAAGTTTCCTCACTGCTTTTCCAGCTTCACTTTTCTGCACAGTCCTACAGCCAATGCTATATATTTTTAGGTTAGTCAACAGCAGCACACCCCTCCTAGGTATCTTTTTATATATCAGTTAGCTTGTTTGTGTTAAAAAAAATCCCACAAAACTTAGTGGTTTGAAAAACTAGCCTTCTAAAATTTTTATTTAGTTTCTTTTTCAGTTTATAGTTCGGTGGGTCTGCAATTTGGGCTGGGCTTTGTGGTGGCTCTTTTGATCCAGGTGGGCTTGGCTTATCTCACTTGGTCTAGTAGCTCATGTATCTGCTGTTAGTTGGCAGGTTGGTTGGGGGCTAGCTTATCCAGGATGGCCTCACACACTTGTCTGGTGATTGGCTGGAGTTACTTGAACAGATGGTATGACTGGGTCACTTGTCTCTTGTTATTTAGCAGGCTTTCCAAGGTTTATTCACATGATGATGGTGGCAGGAGATCCCAGGAGTGGCAAATAGGCAAGTCCCGGTGTGTGAGCAGTTTTCAAATCTTTGCTTGTGCCACAGTTTGCTTATATCCTATTGGCCAAAGCAATTCACAAAGCTCATCCATATTTAGGGCTGGGGAAATAGATGCTTACTCTTCCAATGAAGGATTGTGGCCATTTTAAAAATCTGCCACATCCTGGACATATGCTTTTTTATCACAGTCTACTTTCCACTGTTTAATATTTTCAGCACCCCTGAAATTTGCAAGGGAAATGGGACTTGTGTCATATCTACATCCTTGAGGATGTATTTGGTAGAATAAACTTCAACTGTATTTATTGCAAATATGAAAAATATATTCTGATTACAAATAACAGAGCAAATATTTACCTGACCTTTTAAGCTTTATATACTATTGGTAATACTTGCATGTCCTGGGTTATTATTGAGTTGTTCTCATTGATTACTAATCTAAATATTTGCATAAAGCAATATAGGCAAAGTATATACTGACAAATGTTGTAGAAAACACTGTGACTCACTTCATAGCTGGTCAACTTTTCATAAATTTTTATGTGTAAATATCAGTCTTTGAAGTAGATAATGGTATGCTGGCTCATGCAATATCCACTCTATTCCCTTCTGGTGTACTCCCTTAAGTTGTGGAGGCTTAAAAGATAAAACTAAAGGTCCAGAACTCTTTGCATCTAATATTCTTCATATTATCTGAGATTTCCCAGGCAGACTTATAGCTGAGATTTGGAATTTGGAAGTAAAATCACGTTATGTATAGCTGAGTGCAGGAATAGAGCATCCTATAGGGGAGGATTCTAATTTTTCTGGAGTAGCTATAAAATAGGTCTTTGATAACAAAAATACAAATATTGTTTTCGTAAGTTTTGATAAACAAAGGACACTCTGTCTATTTATAAAGGCATCATTGGTAAAGGTCTGTTATAGTATTCTGGAGATATTAGTGAATGCAGCAAGAACCATGGTCTATGGGGCGCCTGGGTGGCTCAGTGGGTTAAGCCTCTGCCTTCAGCTTGGGTCATGATCTCAGGTTCCTGGGATTGAGCCCCACATTGGGCTCTCTGCTCAGCAGGGAACCTGCACCACACCCCCTCCGCCTACTTGTGATCTCTCTCTGTCAAATAAATAAAATATTAAAAAAAAAATAAACCATGGTCTAGCAGCAGTAGGGATGCCCTCTAACCCTATCCCAAGAGAATGAAAAATGGATATTCTACTGGAGTAGAGAGGGAGAAAGAATTGTGCAGTGCAAGTTGCATAGAGGAAAACAGCCATCCTGAGGCAACATACTTGAAGAGGGAGGGACCCAAATGAATAAATGTCATAAACTCGCTCTTTTTCTCTCCAGTCTTCTGGTATCTGCTCTGGTCCATCCAGGAAGAATCCATATGGGTCATTGGCTTGTTAATGGAATTTGGTAGACCAGCCTCTTGAGACAGAGAGCAAAGTGGAAAAGGGCTGAGAGTAGGTCTGGAAGAGCACGTGGCTGAAAATCTGGTTCAAGTTTGTTGTAATTCTCAGATATTTGATCCATTGCATATTAAGTGGTTAGCAAAACCATAGTAGTGTTTTCACTATAAAATAATGAATTTCTGTTCTGATTGCAGTTTTCCTTCTGTCTAGCATCCAAATTTGGTTCCTTGACTGAGATAGAAATTCTTTAAACTACCTAATACCCTTAATAAATCTATTTCTTCTTAGAAGGGATTCTGTTGTTGGAAACAAAGAACCCTGCCTGTGTACTAATGATAAGAGTAAAAGAATGGAAGAATAAATAGATGAAAATAATCTATGACTTTGTTTAAAATTGAAAAATATCAAATTAAAACATAAGATAAATGTAAAATTATGTTAACACTAAAGAGAAAATATTTTGGTAAATTTAACATTCAGTATGGTAATAGAATATTATTTGAAATGACCAGTGTCTCTAAATCTTAAAGAAATGTACAGAGATAGAAGAGAAGAAATGTCACCACCAGATGTATGAGGAGACCTCTTAGTGACATCCTCAAAAACCCCTAAAGCCATTTTTTTAATAGGTTGGTTATCTAGTATAAATCCCAAAACTTTTTGTTTATGTGATAAGCTTCTTTATGATTTAGATATATCCCAATATCTCAACCAACTGGATGTCACTGATACATTATTAAATCTAATTATAGATGGGCATCCTTTCTCCAAGAAAGAAAATAATATGCCCTCCTATAAAATTTCAGGGTTTATGGACTCCTTCAAGGATATGTGTGAACTTGAAGTTAACAATCCTTGTTTTGGAGAACTATGAAGATATGAGATAATTAGAGGTAGATGAAGATTTGTAGTTATGACATAGTCAGTGCTAAGAGCCCCCGCTATAGCAATCCTAAAGTGATTCCATAGAGAAACCCAGATCATTGAATATGAGCTGGTATATTTTGTTCAATAGCAGAACTAATCATTTTCTTCTGAATTTATAATAACTTGAGAAGTGTATGACTTTGCATCAGAGACCACATTTGCTTTTACTTAAGTTCTTGAGCTGTGGCAAGTCACACATTTCCTGGAGTCTATTTGAGGCAAGACAGCAAAAACTGGCACGATTCATAAATAAAATTGGGAAACTGTATTGAATATGATCCATTAAATTTATATTAAATTGTGTTTTACATTTTAAAACACGAGCAGTAGAAAGAAAATATATGTGGTGAGGAAGACACATGCATAAAGGCACACTATGAGTATATTTGAGTGTTATTTTTGTCACTTGTATGGGCTCAAGTAGTTTTTAGGTAGTTGACAAGGCTTTTTTTGTGCTCCTCCTCCTCCTCCTCCTCCTCCTCCTCCTCCTCTTCTTCTTCTTCTTCTTCTTCTTCTTCTTCTTCTTCTTGTAAATCCTTGTTTCTTTGAGAATTAAGATAAATGAAGATAAAAAACAAATGTAGATTTGTGCACCTAAAACAGAAGGTTTTCCAGAAGGAAATTATAGGAACAAGGGGGATATATGAGACTATGACTGTTAGATGATGGTGGAGCTTCCTACTTTGTTAACTATAAACATCTTTTTTTTTTAATTTTTAATTTTTTTTATAAACATATATTTTTATCCCCAGGGGTACAGGTCTGTGAATCACCAGGTTTACACACTTCACAGCACTCACCAAAGCGCATACCCTCCCCAATGTCCATAATCCCACCCCCTTCTCCCAAACCCCCTCCCCCCAGCAACCCTCAGTTTGTTTTGTGAGATTAAGAGTCACTAATGGTTTGTCTCCCTCCCAATCCCATCTTGTTTCATTTATTCTTCTCCTACCCACTTAAGCCCCCATGTTGCATCACCACTTCCTCATATCAGGGAGATCATATGATAGTTGTCTTTCTCTGCTTGACTTGTTTCGCTAAGCATGATACGCTCTAGTTCCATCCATGTTGTCGCAAATGGCAAGATTTCATTTCTTTTGATGGCTGCATAGTATTCCATTGTGTATATATACCACATCTTCTTGATCCATTCATCTGTTGATGGACATCTAGGTTCTTTCCATAGTTTGGCTATTGTGGACATTGCTGCTATAAACATTCGGGTGCACGTGCCCCTTTGGTTCACTACGTTTGTATCTTTAGGGTAAATACCCAATAGTGCAATTGCTGGGTCATAGGGCAGTTCTATTTTCAACATTTTGAGGAACCTCCATGCTGTTTTCCAGAGTGGCTGCACCAGCTTGCATTCCCACCAACAGTGGAGGAGGTTCCCCTTTCTCCGCATCCTCGCCAGCATCTGTCAATTCCTGACTTGTTGATTTTAGCCATTCTGACTGGTGTGAGGTGATATCTCATTGATAACTGACAGAATGGGAGAAGATATTTGCAAACGACATATCAGATAAAGGACTAGTGTCCAGAATCTATAAAGAACTTAGCAAACTCAACACCCAAAGAACAAATAATCCAATCAAGAAATGGGCAGAGGACATGAACAGACATTTCTGCAAAGAAGACATCCAGATGGCCAACAGACACATGAAAAAGTGCTCCATATCACTCGGCATCAGGGAAATACAAATCAAAACCACAATGAGATATAAACATCTTTTTAAATTTAAAATGTTATCATTTAATATGCTAGTATAACTATTATGAGTTGAGGTGTCAGGTTCATTTAGGTTAAAAAATAATTTTATTATAAGCTTCTGAATTGTCTACTCTATTGATTTACAATTTTCTCTGCAGTAACACTGATCTTTCTGTATTATAACTCTCATCTTTCTGGAAATCAATCAAGCTTTCACTAACAAATGACTCTTTTTATATGAAGCCTTAAAAATGTAAGATACATTCACTTTGTAAGAGAAGAAGGAAATTGGGGTACAAATTGTTTGGAATGGGAGTGCAACTTGTTAATTAAATTCTTTGTCACCATCAATATGAATTTGAGTGATTGAGTACACGAATAGCAAAGGCTACACCATATATAAAAATAAAAATGATCCACAGAGTCAGCATAGCAGTAGTCAGTACAGGTGACCAGTAACTGACGGCTTTCCTTATTTTTGCCCTTGCTTCTTAGGGGCAACTGGAGAAAGCCAAATATATAACTCCTAGCCAATCACATAGTTAGCCCTTCTACAACTGCCCCATGCCAGTAGCCTCCAGTAATGGCGTACCTGAGCCTTCCCTTCTTCTCCACTAGAAAGCTATTCGGTCTGCCTGCCTTTGAGACTCTGCCAAACATGAGTAATGGTGGCTGACCCCTTGCTGTAGCAAATTGAATAGACTTTGCTTGTTGTGGGTTGTGTGATCTTCATTCACAGCCTTGTTTATTTAGTTCTTCCTCTCTTAGCACTCTGAGATTATATCTGTATGGTTCTTGCATTGAAGAAATAGCATGTTTGCTTACCGGCCTTCCCCATGAGAGTGGGATACCCTAGAAGGAGGCATGCCTTCCAATGTGTGACAGCATGGGCTACAGAGTAGTAGTACTGAGAAATACTTACCCGTTTATTTGCTGAATGGATGGACATCCTTTTTTTTTAATCAGATGTCTTTTTTAAAGATTTTATTTATTTATTAGACAGAGATCACAAGTAGGCAGAGAGGCAGTCAGAGAGAGAGGGGAGGCAAACTCCCTGCTGAGCAGAGAGTCTGATGCAGGACCCTGGGATCATGACCTGAGCCGCAGGCAGAGGCTTTAACCCACTGAGCCACCCAGGCACCCCATGGATGGACATTCTTAGCACCGTGTTAGTGGTAGGACATCAGGGGGTAGCATACATAGACTCTAATCTCAAAACACTTAAAAAATTTCTCAATACATTTCTATGTAGAAGTTGCCAAACATGCAACTTGCCACTTTTGATGATGTCCAAAGATAACTGGATTATATCTGAAAACAAGATAGCATCATTTTGGATTCAAGGACTACTATTTAGATAGAGTATTTTTACCAGTTTCATAAAATTTCATGACTCACTGAACCATTTTACTCTTGCTCAGTTTTGGACCAAAACCCTATTTAGTAGTTGAATTTTAGTTAGCTCTTAATGGAAATTTGTCCCTTAAAATTCTAATATTCAGGAATTATAGGTTTAGAACCCTATTTCTTGTTTTCCCCTACATCGTAATATAGTTTTATGCAAGAATTTGCTTGTAAATGATTCATTTAGGTGAAAGAAATTGATCGATATGTAGAGGAATGATACTGCTCACAAATTATTCCTTCTGTAGTCTTTCTTTGAGGATACCTTATTTTCTTTCTTTCTATCATCTATTCCATTATCTATTCTATTATCTACTCTATAGCAATAAACAATAGAAGAGCAAAGCAAGCATTTTCTTTGCTATGTTCATTTTTTTCCTTTGCCCCAAAAGTTTTTATCCCAGTCTTTATCTATTGAGAATATGACTTATTCTCTTTTCTTATCCTTCCCCCATCTCTTTCTCTGCCTATCATTCTTCAAGTATTCTTGAGCACTAACAGTACTAGGCATTGGAGATACCATAATGGACAAGACAGATACAATCCTTGTTCTCATGAAACTTACATCTAAATTGGAGAAGATACACAATAAGTTGACAAACTGGACAGCTAATATTTGTGGGAAGTGCTATTAATTAAATAACCAGGGTGATGCAGAGACAGGGGCTGAGAATTTATTGCCATAGTTCTTCAGAGAAGGCTGTCAGGTAAGAACTTTCTGAGGAGCAGATATGTAAGATAAATGTACTCTGTCCCCTTTATTTTTCCCGTTCGTCAGATTGAATTAATATGTTTCAAAATCCAAATTTCATCCATTAATTTAAGCTTTCTAAAATTCACATATTGTGACTTCACTGTTGGCTGCAGGATGTGGGGCATAAAGGAAGAGCTACACATCTTCTTTCTCATTGAGAAGGTCATTTTGGTATATGCTTGTAACTTGGACCATGAACTGTTTATTGTCAGTCAAGGACAATCATAGAACATAATCCGGTCAACCGCAATAGACTGGATACCTTAGTTTTTTTCAACTGAAAATAAAAGTAAAATTGATAGCATCTCCTTCAGGAGTTGGCAGACTTTTCCTGTAACAGGCTAAATAAACAAATATTTTAGGCTTTGCTGAATACATGATCTGATACAACTACCCGACTCTGCCTTTGTAGGGTGAAAGCAGTCAGAGATGCTATATGTAAATGAATATGACTGCATTCCAATATGACTTTTTTTTCTTTTCCTTTTTTCTTTTTTTTTTTTTTTTACAAAAACAGAGGGTAGGTCAGATTTGGCCCTAGGATCCAGTTTGGCAACCCCTGACCTAACTAATAGCTCCAAGTTGTAAATGAGGTAATTGACTTTCTATACTAAACACATTGTTACAGTATGAGTCCTCAGTAAATGTGTTATATTTAGTAAAATTATGATTAGTGTTATTATGGATCTTACAAAGGTGTCAAATCCAGAGCAAAATTCTCAGTTTGATCCATCATCAAACGTTTACTGTTGTGCTCTTTCATTTTCCTCATTAAAATTCACTTGTATTTGGGGTTCCTTTGAGCCTTAGCCAAGTGAGCAATAGATGAATAAGCTGGGAAATTCATGGGTAATCCTTATTGATTGTTAACCTATATATGTTTTTATTTATTTATTTGTTTGTTTGTTTGTTTTGTCAGACCAACTTTTAGTGCCTTTAAATAACATTAGAAATAATAAATGTCTTACAGATAATTCCCCAAATGGCCGTGGGCTATAATCACTATCCCTAAAAACAGGACAATTTGTAGTTCACTTGGGTATTTTCTATCCTCTCTGTTCTCAGAGTCCTTTTTCCCTTTATTTGTGTCTGTTCTTACAATCAATATCATCAATATCATCCCTGGGCCCTCCTATATTTTTGTTTTCTTTGTGTCTTTTGTACTTAACCTCATAGCACAATGTGTAGGTTAGAAGTAAGATGATTTAAAAATTGCTGCTGCAGGTTGTCTGGAAAGTTCTTTCAAGTTAGAAGGAAAGGTTTTTAAATTTTTTGCCATCAAGAACAATAGAATGCGTAATTAGATTAAGCATGAAGACTCCTGTGTGTATCAATTAATGTATACTCTTCTATTTTTTGTGGGTGTATTACTAATTTTGAAGTGCATTTAAGTACATTGACACAGAGCACGTGAAAAATGCAAAATATTTTTGGAATGGTTGAAAGACTTCCCTCCCACCTCTGCCATGAAATTAAGCATTAGGCCAAAGAAAGCAGTGCTAATGTTAGGGAATACACAAAATTTTACCTTTTATTTTGTTTTACTTAATTTAATTTTATTATGTTATGTTAGTCACCATAGAGTACATCATTGTTTTTTTTATTTTTGCACCATTAGTTTTTGATGTACTGTTACATGATTCATTGTTTTTGTGTAACACATCCAGTGCTCCATGTAATACATGCCCTCCTTAATAGCCATCACTGGGCTAACCCATCCCCAGACAGTCCTCCCCTCTAAAACTCTCTGTTTGTTTCCCAGATTCCATAGTCTCTCATGGATCCTCTCCCCCTCTGAGATCTGCCCCCCCTTCATTTTCCCTCCCCTCTCCTAATGTCCTCCATGCTATCTATTTCACATGTAGGTGAAACCATATGGTAGTGCTATCTTCACTTATTATAAATACTAGTGGGAGAATAAGCTGCATTTTAGTTTATACTGTGTATGATTTACTTTGAGAAAAAATTAATTACATAAATTCAGTTACATAAAAATATTGTAAGATACCTCAAAGTATATATTTAGTGATCCTGGAGAAGAGGAAAATTCAAGTGTCTGGAAAGCACATCAAACTGGAATGGTGAGACAACTGGAAAAGTCAAATGTGTGAGGGGTGCCTGGGTGGCTCAGTGGGTTAAAGCCTCTGCCTTCAGCTCCCAGCATCCTGGGATCAAACCCCGCATCGGGCTCTCTGCTCAGCAGGGAGCCTGCTTCCTCCTCTCTCTCTCTGCCTGCTTATGATCTCTGTCAAATAAATAAATAAAATCTTAAAAAAAAAAAAAAGTTAAATGTGTGAAAGAGAAGACCAGTCAGTTGGGGGAGGAGAAGATGGCTGCTTTCAAAGTAATGAGAAGGTTGATATACTGAAGAGGTACCAAATTTTTAGGCTATAAAATTCCCAATGGCACAAGTAGGCGGAATGAGTTTTTGCAAGAGGGCAGAATTCATGGTGTAAATCAATGGTTGTGGACCTGTTTTGAGTTGCTGAGTTGATGGCAGATGTGCTTACCAATGGTTTGCAAATGTTTGCTTAGGATTTCAGCCTTGTAGATCAGCTCCAGGCTACATTGGGGAAGGAGTTTGCATGGACCCCAGACAAAGTACATAGAATAAATGAGAAAACTTTCTAATAAATAGAAGTAAAATACACAGCCTGATGAGTTTCCCATCACCAAAAGAGTTCAGGTGGGCAGGAGTGATGCATGATGACCTGTCTCAGATTTCACAGAAAGAACCATTGTTTATTTAATTAATTGCATACTTTCTCTTCATTGGTCCTCCCAGTGGTTCTTTGACCAAAGATATATTTAGATACGTATTTTTTTTTTAAAGATAATATCTTCTACTCAGCAAGTTTGTTGAATACTTTTCTCCAAGTATTTAAATTAGGGTAATTGAAATCTTCATCCATATAACAGTGCCTGCACAGGAATCAATTAACAGTTAGTGCAAAATCCTTACCAAGTACCATTTGAAATCATTACAGGTGTTGAGTGTGCTATCTATCTAGAGCAGTAGACAGTAGCATTCTAACATGAATATCATGCTCATTTGTATACTTTATCAATTCTTCAGTTATAACTATATAGCTCATAAAATCATTCCGTTCAGAGATTTCTCTGAAAATTCTGATATTTGGCTTACTTGGGAATTTAAGAAACCATGATTCTTTTGAAGTGTTTTTGTTTTTGAAGGGAGGGAATTCAGAACTCCATTTAATAAAGGGAAATACATTTTGCCCTATAACCAGTCTTCAGCCTGGATTTTTAAATGATGAAATTGAATACAGATGCATTACCTAGCCTTTCTACATATCCGTCTACAGGTTTTTAAAAAGGGCCTTCTAAGAGGGGTGCAATTACCACCAATTTATCCTGAATTTTCAGAGAGACTGTATGGTATGGTTTAGTCAAAATGTGGTCCTTCGAATAGGGGCACCAGCATCACGTGTAAGCTGGTTATAAATGCAAATTCATGGCTATCCCCTTAGTCTCAATCAGAACCTCTGTTGATCACATCCAGCAACTATTTTTGACAGGCTTTCCAAGCTTTTTATTACATGAAGTTTGGGAACCACTGGTGTAGTTGAAGCTAAGTGGGTTTTGTGGTCATTCATTTTATTTTATTTATTTATTTATTTTAAAGATTTTATTTGTTTGACAGACAGAAATCACAAGCATGCAGAGAAGCAGGTAGAGAGAGGGGAAAGCAGGCTCCCTGCTGAGCAGAGACCCCCCTATACGGGGCTTGATCCCAGGACCCTGAGATCATGACCTGAGCCAAAGGCAGAGGCTTAACCCACTGAGCCATCCAGGCGCCCCAAACATTCATTTTAATCTGAATTTCTCTACTTACTAATTCTCTAAACTATTGGATCTGTCTGTGCCTGTTTTTTATAAAGCAGGGATAATGAATTTTTCAAGGATGCTAGAGGGTTAAGGAAAATATATGAAAAGTAATCAAGTCTAGCCAGTGTATAGTATTGGCAGAGTTGTTTTTTTTTTTTTTTTTTTTTAAATTTTTTATTTTTTATAAACATATATTTTTATCCCCAGGGGTACAGGTCTGTGAATCACCAGAGTTGTTTTTATTCTTTTAAATTGGAGTAATGGTATGTACTATTATTTCAGTTTTTACTTGGTACTGATATAATTACTTTGCATATATTCGCTCACTTAATCCCCATTGCAACCTTATTTGTTATGTATTCTTTTATCCATTTTACAGAGGAAGAAGGTAAGGTATAGGATAGCGAATGTTCAGCTACATGATCTGCTGAAAATTGAATGAATGTTAACTTAGTTCCAGTGGTAACTATTTGTGTTGAATTTCCAAGTTTTAATTAAAGATATGATGTTTGGGATTGGTACTTTGGGTTCTATTTTGAATTTTAAAAATGCAAAAAAAAATCATTTGTCACTAAGTGCTAATTCTCAAATGAATGTTACCTTCTTATATCTCACTGTATAATCTATCTACATGGTGGTTTATTCATTGGTTTACTAATGGCTAATTTAATTTCTTAGAGTCTTTCCATGAGCTTTAAAACATTGTCAATGATGCTCTGAGTTAAATAATGCCCGAGGTCTCATTGAGAGCTACACCTAATCATTTTTCCTATTTGTGATTTGAATAGCCCTTCTTTAGTACATTATCATTTTTTGCAGTATATGGATTGAACCTAGGGTTAATTACATATTTTTGACTTAACCACCATTTCCAATTTCAATATACTCCAAGTACAATGTACCTAGCGTGTTGATTTCTTTATTGTCACACAAAAAGGGTAATACATTTTCTTGAGAAAGATGTCCTAAAATCATGGGGGTTTTTGACCGGGGGGGGGGCGGGTAAGGCTGGGTTGAGTTCAAGGCTAATAAATATGTAAAATATTCCTTCAGGACTGGGTCATGCATTTTTCAAATGAAACGCTCACATGATACTGCTGTGAATTGAAAATCAGTGCCCTCTGGCCTGCCAGGTTCTGATGGCCCTCTGAACACTTTTAATCAGCACTGGCTTCCTGACAGTGATTAGTGAGAACTCAACTATTAGGAATTACTTTTTTCATGATTCCTAATATTTTCCCCACCTCTCTGTTGCAATTATTGCTAGCTCTGTGGGGTATAAAGTTTATAGTCTCAAATTTTTCTCTAATACAGATTTGATGATCTCATCACTTCTTTTGTTCTGAGCCTGTGGGAAGTTAGAGACTTCTGACTAAGGAATCTTTCGAAGTGAACTAAGAACTGGGTCGCCAGATATGTTTTGTGTACTCTCTTGAGTATCGGAAGAGTGAAATGGAAATAAGTTTCTAGAAAAAGAACACCTTATAATGTAGTGCTCTCAATTAGCAAATTAATTCTCTCTTGGTTGAAACAAGCAAACAAAAAGCTACCCCATTGTCATCGTCAAAATTAGTATCCTTGCTGCTGACATAATACTTGATGTTTGCTTTCCAAAATGGTAAGCCAATAACTATTTTATTAACTTGTTGTAATTAACACAAAGAACATGCATACACTCATTGAAAGAGCCAAACTATAAATAATAGAAAGCCCATTTGTGTGGGTGCCTTGGAAAAATATTTTTTGGCCATTTACATATTTTGTACCAAAAAAAATCTTAGGTGTTCATTAATTCTTAAAAGTGCAGTTTTGTTTCCCTTATATAATCTTCTAGAACAATTGGTTTCCATATGCAATTTTTATTTTCATTATACAGAAGATTTTTGTTCTTAATTACTTCTTCAAAGCTGTTAGTTACTTTAATTGATAAATTAAACAAACTTCTTTGTTAGGTTTTATTTTTATATTTAGAATGGTTTTCCTTCTTAATTTTCAGCTTCCTCAAGAACTATGATCTTGATGGTACTTTAGGTACTGTTTAACTATGAGACTGTTAGTTACATACTCACTTTTTTCTCTTTTTATTTTCATTTCCTTCATTGTCCTTTGGAGGGGGAATGTTTTTTATAAAAGTTATGAACTACAGAATTTTTACTAGAAATAGCAGTTGAGTGTTTGCAAAAGAACACTTGAAATCAGGAAGAAGAGAGAAAGAGAGGAAAGAATAGGGATTAACAGAAAATCATAGCACACACTGAGTGAAGGAATGACACGAACACACTGTCCAATGATGAATTTGTGGCCTTATGTTAACCTAATAAAAGAAACTATTTCTTTCTGGTACTGCTTATGTCCAGTACTGTTTATGTCTGTTCTAATAAAAAGCTTTTAAAACAGGAGTTAAGCTTTTAAAACCTGATTCTCTTTATATGTCACATTTCCTAGGGATCGTCTCATGCCATGTAAAGAATCATTTTGCCTTTGTATTAGAAACTGTGACTAAGAACTTTTTTGGTACAAAATATGTAAATGGCCAAAAAATATTTTTCCAAGGCACCCACACAAATGGGCTTTCTATTATTTATAGTTTGGCTCTTTAAATGAGTGTATGCATGATCTTTGTGTTAATTACAAGTTAATAAAATAGTTATTGGCTTACCATTTTGGAAAGCAAACATTAGTATTAGGTCTATTTCTTTCATTTTGTTTTTCTTCATTAGTTTGACAATTCCTTAGAAAGTGATTATACAATCTTTTATTTATGGCCAGGTCAGAATTTGCGGTTTATATATTTAATAGAATGTATGAGAGTTTAGTTAATGGGAGTGTAGACTGTGGGATTTTAGTCTTCTGTCATGTTTTATGTGTTAATTAGATAAATATGAAATGGTTGCATATATCAAGAAATATCAAAAGTTTAGTCTCTATTTTCTTGAAACCGTATGTTTCCACATAATTGTAAAAGAGCACCTTTCAAGATTTTTATCTCTATCTTTAGACTCAATAATACTAAGTATAATTAAAATCTATTATTTTTCTATCACTGAATTAAAATAAAACTTTTTAAGCCATTATTAGGCAAACGTTTCTTTTGCAGACAATTCTATTCTTATTACTATTCCTTATATGCCCTTCTGACATTTGTCCATTTTATTTTAAAATTGGTGCTTTTGGGCTCATTGGAAAATCTGACTATCTTAGGCACTCAGTGGTTCTAACTTGAGTTGTCGCTCATTACGATTTCAGTATAAAATATAAGCTGGTGTAATGATTAATGATGGATTCTTCGTATACAAACATATCAGGAAAAATAAAAAAATATATAAAACCTTAGATAAGATTTTAACTCTTCCTTGAACTAACCATTAGCTGTTTTTCATCATACCTGTTCCAATTTTAATTTATCCTATTGTTAATAACGTCTAGATAACACGTGGATAGCATCTTACCCTACTCCTAACCCCTTGGGAATTCAAAGCACCATTAAAATTTCATGACCAAGTCAATTAAAAAAAAAAACACATACCATTTTGTATCCTGTTTATCAAATTGGTTTGGAATCCTATTTACCTAGCATTCCATTTCTTTTAAAAGAATAGGAATTAGTTGGAATAACTGCAGCAAGTTTGTTTTATTTTGTTGGTTTGTTTATTTTTACACACTGTTTCTAATTCCTTTCTCTTTAAAACTTCTGACGCCAAATATGTGGAGGTTTTTCCCCATACCAATGAGTGCTCTTAATTGTCTGGACATGAACAGGGTGTCCTACAGTTCAATTCTGATATTAACTATCTAGAGTTAATGCCGATCCCACAGAATAAGAGCTCAGTCCCACAAGACCACTCTCACATCAGATACAAATTGCAAGTCCCAAATTTCTACCTGTGCTCCTGGCCACGTGGCTAGAGATTGGGAGTTCTTTTTCTTTTTTTAATTTAAAATTTTATTATTTATTCATTTATTTTTTATATCCATATAATATATTTTTATCCCCAGGGGTACAGGTCTGTGAATCGCCAGGTTTACACACTTCACAGCACGCACCATAGCACATACCCTCCCCAATGTCCATAATCCCACCCCCTTCTCCCAAACCCCCTCCCCCCAGCAATCTTCAGTTTGTTTGTGAGATTAAGAGTCACTTATGGTTTGTCTCCCTCCCAATCCCATATTGTTTCATTTATTCTTCTCCTACCCTTTTAACCCCCAATGTTGCATCTCTACTTCCTCATATCAGGGAGATCATATGTTAGTTGTCTTTCTACAATTGACTTATTTCGCTAAACATGATACCCTCTATTTCCATCAACATCATCACAAATGGCAAGATTTCATTTCTTTTGATAGCTGCATAGTATTGCATTGTGTATATATACCACATCTTCTTTATCCATTCATCTGTTGATGGACATCTAGGTTCTTTCCATAGTTTGGCTATTGTAGACATTGCTGCTATAAACATTCGGGTGCACGTGCCCCTTCGGACCACTATGTTTGTATCTTTAGGGTAAATACCAAGTAGTACCATTGCTGGGTCATAGGGCAGTTCTATTTTCAACATTTTGAGGAACCTCGAGGCTGCTTTCCAGAGTGGTTGCACCAGCTTGCATTCCCACTAACAGTGTAGGAGGGTTCCCTTTCTCCACATTCTCGCCAGCATCTGTCATTTCCTGACTTGTTGATTTTAGCCATTCTGACTGGTGTGAGGTGATATCTCATTGTGGTTTTGATTTGTATTTCCCTGATGCCGAGTGATATGGAGCACGTTTTCACGTGTCTGTTGGCCATCTGGATGTCTTCTTTGCAGAAATGTCTGTTCATGTCCTCTGCCCATTTCTTGATTGGATTATTTGTTCTTTGGGTGTTGAGTTTGCTAAGTTCTTTATAGATTTTGGACACTAGCCCCTTATCTGATATGTCGTTTGCAAATATCTTCTCCCATTCTGACAGTTGTCTTTTGGTTTTGTTAACTGTTCCCTTTGCTGTGCAAAAGCTTTTGATCTTGATGAAATCCCAATAGTTCATTTTTGCCCTTGCTTCCCTTGCCTTTGGCGATGTTCCTAGGAGCATGTTGCTGAGGCTAAGGTCGAAGAGATTGCTGCCTGTGTTCTCCTCAAGGATTTTGATGGATTCCTTTCGCACATTGAGGTCCTTCATCCATTTTGAGTCTATTTTCATGTGTGATGTAAGTAAATGGTCCAATTTCATTTCTCTGCACGTGGTTGTTGAATTTTCCCAACACCATTTATTGAAGAGGCTGTCTTTTTTCCATTGGGCATTCTTTCCCGCTTTGTCAAAGATCAGATGAGCATAGATTTGAGGGTCTATTTCTGGGCTCTCTATTCTGTTCCATTGATCTATGTATCTGTTTTTGTGCCATTACCATGCTGTCTGGAGGATGACAGCTTTGTAATAGAGCTTGAAGTCCGGAATTGTGATGCCACCAACGTTGGCTTTCTTTTTCTATATTCCTTTGGCTATTCGAGGGCTTTTCTGGTTCCATATAAATTTTAGGATTATTCGTTCCATTTCTTTGAAAAAGATGGATGGTACTTTGATAGGAATACATTAAATGTATAGATTGCTTTAGGTAGCATAGACATTTTTACAATATTTATTCTTCCAATCCAGGAGCATGGAACATTTTTCCATTTCTTTGTGTCTTCCTCAATTTCTTTCATGAGTACTTTATAGTTTTCTGAGTATAGATTCTTTGCCTCTTTGGTTAGGTTTATTCCTAGGTATCTTATTGTTTTGGGTGCAATTGTAAATGGGATTGACTCCTTAAGTTCCCTTTCTTCTGTCTTGTTGTTCGTGTAGGGAAATGCAACTGATTTCTGTGCATTGATTTTATATCCTGACACTGTACTGAATTCCTGTACAAGTTCTAGCAGTTTTGGAGTGGAGTTTTTTCGGTTTTCCACATATAGTATCATATCATCTGTGAAGAGTGATAGTTTGACTTCTTCTTTGCCGATTTGGATGCCTTTAATTTCCTTTTGTTGTTTGATTGCTGAGGCTAGAACTTTTAGAACTATGTTTAATAGCAGTGGTGATAATGGACATCCCTGCCGTGTTCCTGACCTTAACGGAAAAGCTTTCAGTTTTTCCCCATTGAGAATGGTATTTGCGGTGGGTTATTTGTAGATGGCCTTGATAATATTGAGGTATGTGCCCTCTATCCCTATACTTTGAATAGTTTTGATCAGGAAGGGATGCTGTACTTTGTCAAATGCTTTTTCAGCATCTATTGAGAGCATCATATGGTTCTTATTCTTTCTTTTATTAATGTATTGTATCACATGGATTGATATGTGGATGTTGAACCGAACTTGCAGTCCTGGAATAAATCCCACTTGGTCGTGGTGAATAATCCTTTTAATGTACTGTTGAATCCTATTGGCTAGTATTTTGGTGAGAATTTTCGCATCTGTATTCATCAAGGATATTGGTCTGTAGTTTTTTTTATTGATGGGATCCTTGTCTGGTTTTGGGTTCAAGGTGATGCTAGCCTCATAAAAGGAGTTTAGAAGTTTTCCTTCCGGGCGCCTGGGTGGCTCAGTGGGTTAAGCCGCTGCCTTCGGCTCAGGTCATGATCTCAGTGTCCTGGGATCGAGTCCCGCATCGGGCTCTCTGCTCAGCAGGGAGCCTGCTTCCTCCTCTCTCTCTGCCTGCCTCTCTGCCTACTTGTGTTCTGTCAAATAAATAAAAAAAAAAAATCTTTAAAAAAAAAAAAAGAAGAAGAAGTTTTCCTTCCATTTCTAATTTTTGGAATAATTTCAGGATACTAGGAATTAGTTCTTCTTTAAGTGTTTGGTAGAATTCCCCTGGGGAAGCCATCTGGCCCTGGGCTTTTGTTTGTTTAGAGATTTTTGATGACTGTTTCAATCTCCTTACTGGTTATTGGTCTGTTCAGGTTTTCTGTTTCTTCCTGGTTCAGTTGTGGTAGTTTATATGTCTCTAGGTATGTATCCATTTCTTCCAGATTGTCAAGTTTGTTGGCGTAGAGTTGCTCACAATATGTTCTTATAATTGTTTTATTTCTTTGGTGTTAGTTGTGATCTCTCCTCTTTCATTCATGATTTTATTTGTTTGGGTCCTTTCTCTTTTCTTTTTGATGTCTGGCCAGGGGGTTATCAATCTTATTAATTGTTTCAAAGCACCAGCTCCTAGTTTCATTGATTTGTTCTATTGTTTTTTTGGTTTCTATTTCATTGATTTCTGCTCTGATCTTTATGATTTCTCTTCTCCTGCTGGGTTTAGGGTTTCTTTCTTGTTCTTTCTCCAGCTTCTTTAGGTTAAGGGTTAGGTTGTTTTCTTGAGACCTTTCTTGTTTCTTTGAAATGTTTGTACCGCTATATATTTTCCTCTCAGGACTGCCTTTGCTGTGTCCCACAGATTTTGAACTGTTGTGTTTTCATTATCATTTGTTTCCATGAATTTTTTCAATTCTTCTTTAGTTTCCTGGTTGACCCATTCATTCTTTAAAAGGGTGCTGTTTAGTCTCCATGTATTGGGGTTCTTTCCATACTTCCTCTGGTGGTTGAGTTCTAGCTTCAGAGCAATGTGTTCTGAAAATATGCAGGGAATGATCCCAATCTTTTGATACCAGTTGAGACCTGATTTAGGACCCAGGATGTGATCTATTCTGGTGAATGTTCCATGTGCACTAGAGAAGAATGTGTATTCTGTTGCTTTGGGATGAAATGTTCTGAATGTATCTGTGATGTCCACCTGGACCAGTGTGTCATTTAAGACCTTTATTTCCTTGTTGATCTTTTGCTTGGATGATCTGTCCATTTCAGTGAGGGGAGTGTTAAAGTTCCCTACTGTTATTGTATTATTGTTGATGTGTTTCTTTGGTTTTGTTATTAATTGGTTTATATAGTTGGCTGCTCCCACGTTGGAGGCATAGATATTTAAAATTGTTAGATCTTCTTGTTGGACATATCCTTTGAGTATGATATAGTGTCCTTTCTCATCTCTTATTATACTGTTTGGCTTAAAATCTAATTGATCTGATGTAAGGATTGCACTCCTGCTTTCTTCTGATGTCCATTAGCATGGTAAATTCTTTTCCACCCCCTCACTTTAAATCTGGAGGTGTCTTCGGGTCTAAAAAGTGTTTCTTGGAGGCAACATATAGATGGGTTTTGTTTTTTTATCCATTCTGATACCCTGTGTCTTTTGATTGGGGCATTTACCCCATTAACATTCAGGGTAACTATTGAGAGATATGAATTTAGTGCCATTGTATTGCCTGTAAAATGACTGTTACTGTATATGGTCTCTGTTCCTTTCTGATCTACTACTTTTAGGCTCTCTCTTTGCTTAGAGGCCCCCTTTCAGTATTTCCTGTAGAGCTGGTTTGGCGTTTGCAAATTCTTTCAGTTATTGTTTGTCCTGGAAGCTTTTTATCTCTCCTTCTATTTTCAGTGATAGCCTAGCTGGATATAGTATTCTTGGCTGCATGTTTTTCTCATTTAGTGCTCTGAATATATCATGCCAGCTCTTTCTGGCCTGCCAGGTCTCTGTGGATCTGGCCTGCCAGGTCTCTGTGGATAAGTTTGCTGCCAATCTAATATTTTTACCATTGTATGTTACAGACTTCTTTTCCTGGGCTGCTTTCAGGATTTTCTCTTTGTCACTAAGACTTGTAAATTTTACTATTAGGTGAAGGGGTGTGGACCTATTCGTATTGATTTTGAGGGGCATTCTCTGTGCCTCCTGGATTTTGATGCTTGTTCCCTTTGCAATAATTGGGAAATTCTCCCCAATAATTCTCTCTAGTATACCTTCTGCTCCCCTCTCTCCATCTTCTTCTTCTGGAATCCCAATTATTCTAATGTTGTTTTGTCTTATGGTGTCACTTATCTCAAATTCTCCCTTCATAGTCCAGTAGCTGTTTGTCCCTCTTTTGCTCAGCTTCTTAATTCTCTGTCATTTGGTCTTCTATATCACGAATTCTTTCTTCTGCCTCATTTATGCTATCAATGAGAGCCTCCATTTTTTATTGCACTCATTAGTAGCCTTTTTGATTTCAGCTTGGTTAGATTTTAGTTCTTTTATTTCTCCAGAAAGGGCTTTTATATCTCCCAAGAGGGTTTCTCTACTATCTCCCATACCTTTTTCGAGCCCGGCTAGAACCTTGAGAATCATCATTCTGAACTCTAGATCTGACATATTACCAATATCTGTATTGATTAGGTCCCTATCCTTCGGTACTGCCTCTTGTTCTTTTTTTTGTGGTTCATTTTTCTGCCTTGTCATTTTGTCCAGATAAGAGTATATGAAGGTGCAAGTAAAATACTAAAAGGGTGGGAAAGTCCCCAGAAAAATATGCTTTAACCAAATCATAAGAGATCCCAAATCCTTGGTGGGAGAAAAGGGATAAAAAGAGGTTCAGAAAAAAAAAAAAAAACAAAGAAACAATTAAAAAAAGAAAATGAATAAAGAAAAATAAAAAAAGAAATATATATATTTATATATATATATATATATATATATATATATATATGATAAACCATTTGAAAAACGTTAAAAAAGAAAAGGTTAAAAGTTAAAAAAAATTTAGAAGGAGAAAAAAAAATTGAAAAAGAAAAAAAATTTAAATTAACTGCAAGACTAAAAAATCATGAGTTCCGTGCTTTGCTTTCTCCTCCTCTGGAATTCCGCTGTTCTCCTTGTATTGAAACTGCACTCCTTGGTAGGTGAACTTGGTCCTGCCTGGATTTCTTGTTGATCTTTTAGATGAGGGGCCTGTTGTAGTGATTCTCATGTGTCTTTTCCCCAGGCAGAATTGCACAGCCCTTACCAGGGGCCGGGCTGAGTAATCTGCTTGGGTTTGCTTTCAGGAGCTTTTGTTCCCTGAATGCTTTCCGAAGAGTTCCAGAGGATGGGAATGGAAATGGCGGCCTCCCAGTCTCCAGCCCAGAGGAGCTGAGTGCTCAGGGCCCCACTCTTCAATGCACCTTCAGAGAATAGCGCCCAATTACTCCCATCTCCCTGGCTTCTGGCCGCACTCAGAGCTCACCAAGCCTGCGACCGTTTCAAGGTAACCCTGAGCTGAGAGCTCACTCCTCGGCTCTGTCTCTGTAACCAGCTTCTCGGTTCTAATACCTGCAAGCTCTGCAACACTCAGACACCCCCGGTCCTTCTGTGGCCTTGCGGGACCTGAGGCCTTGCTGACCCTGCATGGTCTTCACCCCGGTTTAGCCTGTGGAGTGATGTCCCTCAGCGGAACAGACTTCCTGATTTTGTGCTCCGTTGCTCCGCTGCTTGCCGGGAGCTGGCCCTTCCCTCCGCGGTCTATCTTCACCTCGCTTTGGATTGACTTCTCCACCAGTCCTACCTTTCAGAAAGTGGTTGATTTTCTGTTTCTAGAATTGCTGTTCTTCTTCTCTTTGATCTCCCTTTGGATTTGTGGGTGTTTGCAATCTTTAGATAAGCTATCTAGCTGATTTCCTGCTACTTCTCTGCCATCTTGACTCCTCCCCCAAGATTGGGAGTTCTTGTCACCCTGCCTCAGGTTTGATATGTGCTAGAACAGTTAACAGATCTCAGGAAAGCCCTTTATTTATTATTACTGATATTCTAAAGAATTATCAAGCTATTACTGATTTATTATAAAGGATACAACTCAGAAAGTCAGATGGAAGAGATGTATAGGGCAAGGTGTATGGGAAGGGAGGGTTGCACCCTGCCAGCCCTTCCATATGTTGACTAACCTGGAAACTCTGCAAACCTGGTCATGTAGTGTATGTTCTGGAGTTTGCACTACATAGACATGATGAATTAAACCAGGGACCATAGGTGCCAACTAAACCTCCCCTCTCTCTCTCCCTTCTCCAGAGACTGAGAGATAGGACTGAAAGCCTCAGACCAGGCTTTGGTCTTTCTGGTGACCAGGCCCTATCCCAAAGCCATCTAGGGTCCCACTGAGGGTTGTCTTAGATTAGGTGCTCCTGTGACTTAGGAAATTATGTAGGATTTGAGAGCTCTGTGTCAGGAACTAGGGAGAAAGACCAGGTATCTATTTCTCATTGTACCACATCTTCTATGATCAAAAAGAAGCCCTGAGAAAGACTGCTGCTTCTCTCACGCCTGCTGAAACATCCAGAATGCACAGAACTCTCCTTTTTATTCAATCACAGAAGTGATAACCAAATAACCCCTTTTTTTTTCCTAGCTAAGTCATCTTCTTGCTTTTCAATCTCACATTTACAACAGATAATAAAGAAGCCTGTCCCCCCAACAACCTTTTTTTTTTTTTTTTGTATCTCTCCTAGCCTTTAACACATTGCCCTGTCTATAGCATACTCCCAAAATATTTTGAACGGACTCTAAAATTAGCACCAGAGTAGCTTCTTGAAGTTTTCATTCTTTTACATATTAATAAACATTAAAAACAACCATCACAACAATGAAGACTTGCAAAAATTGAATTCCACTTGTGTGGAATTGTGCTTAAAAACTATGCTATGCATTCTCTCTAATTCTTAAAATATGTCAAGGTATGTCTTTGTTTCCACACTTAATACATGAAGCTCAGACAGCTTAATTGACTTCCCCAGAGTGACACAGCTGAGATTCAAATATAGGACTGTTTGTAACTCCTCATGCCAGAAACTTTTTAAGAGTTGTCTATATATATGAACTGGATTTTTACAAAATGAAATAGAGTTGGCAAAAGTTACAGTGTTATTTTTACTGCCCTATTTTCTAGTGCCTCCAAAACTTTGGTACATCCCTATCCGAAACCCCATGGGTGGAGATATATTTTATATTTCTACATGAGGTTAATTTCATCTATTATAATATCCATGATGATGAAGAAAATGAAATTAGCTCTGTATCAATGTTTTTACATTGGAAAGCTTACATCTATTTAGTATTTTGCCTTAAAATTCAAGAAGAAGGGGGTATTTTCCTTACTGTACAGCTTTGTGTGTGAATACAAAATAGTAAAAAAAAAAAAAAATAGAAGTGACTATTCACTTCTATCAATAGGGTACAGTTTTATCCCTAGAGGTTTACTGCTTATATAGAGCAATCAGTACCTTCTCAGTATTAGTGTGTGGCGGGGGTGTATAAAAACAGCAACACTTTAAGCTTTGAATTTTATAATAAAAACCATCAAGTAGCAATTTTTTATCCCCATTTTCTATCCTCTATCCAGGTGAAAGTATTTACCCTTTGTATCACTAGTTCATTACTGTCAGAATTTTACCATCAGACAATCTGTTGATTGAAGACGATAGCTTTTTGGATAAGAGGTAGAGGGCAACTTAACTAATAAATGTGGCAGAATGATATTGACAAAGTTTTAGACTCTGCATTCTAGCTAGCATATATTCTGCATATAAATGGGAAAAAATCACATAGTCTGACAAATGCTAATGTTTCATAGAAAATTCTTTCCTGAGCTCTCTATTTTGCACAGATCTGATGGGAATTAAAAAGCTCTCTCACCTCAACTGAAAATTTGATATTTAGAACTCAACTCATGTCAAATTTGGATCCCAGTTTAACCCCTGATTAATTGAAACATGTCCTATATTTCTTGTTTTTTATTGTCCTTTGAAATATGCCATATGAAAATCTTCATAAATCCATTATTTCATCATATAGTTAAATGATAAATTGGGATGGCATCAGTTTAACAAAAAATGCAGGATTTTTGTCAAGTTAAGATTAAAAATGTTTCATTATTCAATTTACTCAGCCATACTTTCTACAGGAATTCAATACCTGCAGCTTTCCCAACCCTCTGTGGAATACTCCATCATCTAAGGTATGACCTCAGAACATCTCTTGGGTGAGCATGCATGTTAAAGGAAAAGAAAGGGATTACAGAATATTAATGTTTCCCAAAATTTACTTCTCTGTTGTGGAAGAAGATTATTCCTACCTGTTTCTTTTTTATTTTTTTTAAGGTTTAATTATTTGAGAGAGAGAGCTTTGGGGCTCTCTCTCTCAAATAAAATAAGGGAGTAAGGGAGAGTAAAGGGGGGGAGGGGCAGGGAGAGGGAGAGAGAATCTGCAGCAGATTCTGCACTGATCATGGAGCCCAACACAGGTCTCGATCTCAGGACCCTGAGATCATGATCTGAGTAGAAAGCAAGAGTTGGACACTAAACTGACTGTGATAGCACCAATCAGGTGTCCTGGTTCCTATCCATTTCTATGCAAATTGCTGTGTGTCCTGCTGAAATTGAGATTCCTTCCCCACAGACATTGGCCTTTTGGCCAAGGGAGTGTGATCAGAAGTTAAATATATCACATCGAAGCACAAATCTTCAATGGCTGTTGTGTCTGTTTCTGCCAATTCTCTGGTTATTATCCCCCCTTTCTCTGCGAACTATATGTCCCAGGTAGACGTCTCACCTTCACCCTGGGCCCTTGAATAAAAGGACCTGAGAAGGGGCACCTGGGGGGCTCAGTGGGTTTAGCTTCTGCCTTCAGCTCAGGTCATGATCTCAGGGTCCTGAGATCAAGCCCCGCATTGGGCTCTCTGCTCAGCGGGGAGCCTGCTTCCTCCTCTCTCTCTCTGCCTGCCTCTCTGCCTACTTGTGATCTCTGTCTGTCATATAAATAAATAAAATCTTTAAAAAAAAAGGACCTGAGAAGCAGAGACCCATAGCTGCTAACGTTAAACAGCAGTGAGGAATAAATGTCTGTTTCCGTAAAATCATCCTTGAGTACATTTCCCCATAAGCAGGTGTTGGGTTGGGATGGGTTTCTATTAGTATAGCATTCTGAACCTATTGAGATTTGGAGGTTGTTGATTACCATAGCACAGCTGACTAATGAAAAGTAGTTGTTTGTACTTTTCACTCCAGGAAATTATGAATAGCGTGGGTTTATTTCAACAATAAAGACAAGAAAATGGTTAATTCCTTCTAGGGTTTAGAGCAGAGCATTGGGATTAATCTCATCTTAGATCTGCTCTGGTTTAAACATGGATTCATGGGTGATAGCTACTACTTGCAATTTATGAATATATGGAAATAATGGTCTATTATTTGGAACTTTATTACGTTGTGATATAAACAATGAATAGCTATTTTTCAACAATAATTGTTTTTATTCCCAAAGGCAAACATTTCCAAGTCTAATTCTGTTCCCATCAAATCTAAGAAACCGTCAAAGACTTTTGTTGAACTGAAATGGAATTTTATTGTATTGAATACTTTAAAAACAAATAGAACTTTGACTATAGTTGTAAATCTTATACTATGCTTCATTTTAATATGGTTTATTTTGTGTAAACTTGATTTGAATGTAACGATTATCTGGTCTATTACACCAAATTTAAGTAAACAAATTAAATAGTTAACAGGTTTAGAACAGCTCTGCAACTATGAATATTGTATAATCATTGGGGTTCCCACTCCTTGATCTTTATAATAGCTATAAAAATAACATTTAAACACAAACTCTACCCATAATGGAATCTGAAAAGTAAAGATTTACCTCTACTTCACCCTATACTCTTGCTTTTTAGAGGTAATAGCTGTCTCTTTTCTTAAAAAAAAAAATTCTATTTTTAGCTCAGCTTGTTACTCCCTCTGCCTGTGATCCTAAATGTCATTCTTGAACCTTGACTTCTTGATTTGTCAACTTTTGAGTTTACCAATTGACTTGTGATATGGTAAACTAGCCATTTAAAGCACTCACACCAATGTTCATCAAGCTTTGACATGCATACAGATCACCTAGTGATCTAATTAAAATACAATTATAATTTAGGACATGCAACATTTTAATCATACTTATTATTTGGTCTGTTTGAATTGGATTCCTCTGTCAACATGGGAAAAAATGATCATGTTTTAAAACATTTTTCTTCAGGTGCCTGGGTAGCTTAGTGGGTTGAGGCCTCTGCCTTTAGCTCAGGTTATGATCTCAGGGTTCTGGGATGGAGCCCCACATCGGGCTCTCTGCTCAGCAGGGAGCCTGCTTCCCCCTCTCTCTCTGCCTGCCTCTCCACCTGCTTGTGATCTCTATCTGCCAGATAAATAAATAAAATCTTTTAAAAAGAAGGACATTTTTCTTGGATATTCCTTCAGGTCCTCTTACAGTTTTTTAGCTGTAAATGTCTGCCTATTGCTTTCAAAATCAAATCTGATATTTTGAATGTAGAGTTCTAGATTCAAAATCTCTTTTTTTTCTGAATTTTAAAGACATTGCTACATTTTCTAGTTTCCAGTAATGCTGATGGAAAACGCAAATCTTATTTTTATCCTTGGAAAGGTAAACTCATTTTTCTTTTTAGATGATTGTATACATTTTAATTCATACTTGGCATTCTGAGTTTTATTAGGATGAACCTAGGATTGGGTTGTTTCAAATTCATTATGCTGTGCATGTAAAGTTCCCTTAAAATCTGACGGCTTGTGCCTGGATTTCAGTTACTAAAAATCGCTTCTTATACTTTTTTTTTCCTTCCTCTCTACCATTCTCTACTATTGAACATTTGAGTAATCTCTGAGCCCAATTCTACTGACTTTTGTATCTCTTGACAGTGAGTTGTTTGCTGTGTGTACATCTCCTAATTTTTTATTAAGCTATGGATATAATGTATAGTAAGAATGGACAGAGAGAAATGAGATTTAGGCCTGGAAATGTGTAGGTGTCTTCTGCTGTATCCTTAGTATAAGGTGTTGGGTCTATAGAGTCAGGAGGTGAGCTGAATTTGGAATTTTTGTTGCTATATTTACTCTTGATGCAAGACTAGAGTCAAATTGCTCTACTGTTTCCTTGTGTTTATGTTGAATCTGGTGTGCTGGAGAGATTTTCTTTCGTTTTAAAATTTTATTTATTTATTTATTTATTCATTTGAGACAGAGAGACACAGAGAGAACATGAGCAGGGGAGAGAAGCAGAGGGAGAGAGAGAAGTAGACTCTCTGCTGAGCCAGGAACCTGACACAGGGCTCAAACCCAGGACCCAGAGATCATGACCTGAGCCCAAAGCAGATGCTTAACCCATCTGAACCACCCAGGTGCCCCAAGTTTTTCTTGAGATTTTCTTGTACCCTTGGGCTTCATTTTTTCTTGTGCCATGGCGTGAGTATCTCTTCACATTTTTTCCTCTCCTCCAGAAATGTTATTGCATGTCTGGCTATTTTTACCCTGCTGGTGTTGTGTCTTCTCCTGATCCAGCCTTAGTCCTAAGTGGGCTTCATGTCCCTGGCTCTCAAGGGTGGAGTTTCCTCTGTGATCCTGCTCCTTGTCCCTATGCCAGCCAGCCTCTGCCTTGTATATTTTGCAGGTTTTTTGCTGGAACATTTTTTCTGCCTTTCCTCATGAGTACATATGGGATTGGTATGGGATGCTACTGTATGGAATTCTGGATGCATGAATGTGTGTTGCCCCCTGTCAGGAGTAGGATTTTCTCTTTTACTTTTTTAGCCATAATGAAAAGTCCCCAGGGTAGTAGAATTTCCTTTGATGTTTAAGGTGTTTTAGAATTTTATTTCATCAAGACTTTTAGGCTTGGAGCTTTAGGCTTTTTTCACCATGATCATCTCTTTATTCCTCTAGTCCTGCCCATCAAGGAAGGATCTCCTCAGCCTCCCACTTTGCCCCTGGTCTTGTGCATGAGCACCAATGGAGGTCATTGGAAGAGAGTAGGAACAAAATTGCTTGTGCTTACAGCTTCCCAGGGTTCTTTTCTCTCCTGCTAACCCACATTCTGGCTTTAGCTATCATGATGGGTAATTGTTTTTCAAAATTTACTTGATAGAGAGATCACAAGTAGATAGAGAGGCAGGCAGAGAAAGAGGGAGAGGCAGACTCCCAGCTGAGCAGAGAGCCCAATATGAGGCTCCATCCCAGGACCCTGAGATCATGACCTGAGCCAAAGAAAGAGGCTTAACCCACTGAGCCATCCAGGTGCCCCATCAGGATGGGTAATTTTATATGTCAACTTGTCTGGGCCACAGTGCCCACATATGTGGTCAAGTGTTCCTCTGGATGTTTCTGTGAGAGTGTTTTTCGGCAAGCTTCACATTTAAATGGGTGAACTATGTGTAAGGCCAGTTGCCTTCTACTGTATGGCTTGGCCTCATCCAATCAGTGGAAGGCCCGAATAAAACAAAAGTCTGACATCTTCTGAGCTGGGAGAGTTCTGCCATCAGAGGCCTTTGTAGTGACCTAAAATATCAGTTCTTCCCTGTGTTTCCATCTGGCTGGTTTATCCTACAGATTCCAGACTTGCCAGTCTCTGTAAATGTGTGAGCCAACTCCTTAAATTTTCTCTCTGTCTTTTCTCCTTCTCACTTGCCGATTGCTTCTGATTCTCTGGAGGATGCTGACTGATAGAACAATTAAAATAAATTTACATGGATTCTTATAATCTTACAACCTACTTGTATGATACTTGAATTTCTTCCTCCCTTGTTGTGCCACAGGTGAGTCAAAGATTATATCCCATCACTCTGAGGAAGGATCTGTCTTCCCTTGAATTTTAGGCTCTAGGATTACCTTGCAAATTCATCTTTCTGACAGGTTTGAGAAAAATTAGGATTTTTAAAAAAGTTTTTCACCACTTTTTTCTTATTTATTTATTTATTGTATTTATTTTTTTGGGGAACACAATATTCTTTCCAGCTGTCTAAATCCTAGACATAAGACTTTTCAGTGATAATCTTCTGTAATCTCTCTTTGCCTAAAAGTAGTTTTCTTTTTAAGATTTTTTTTAAATTTCTTTTCAGCATAACAGTATTCACTGTTTTTGTACCACACCCAGTGCTCTATGCAATATGTGCCCTCCCTAATACCCACCACCTGGTTCCCCCAACCTCCTACCCCCTGACCCTTCAGTACCCTCAGATTGTTTTTCAGAGTCCATAGTCTATCATGGTTCACCTCCCCTTCCAATTTCCCTGAACTCCCTTCTCCTATCCATCCTCCCTTGTCCTTCATGTTATTTGTTATGCTCCACAAATAGGTGAAACCATATGATAATTGACTCTCTCTGCTTGACTGATTTCACTCAGCATAATCTCTTCCAGTCCCATCCATGCTTCTACAAAAGGTGGGTATTTATCCTTTCTGATGGAGGCATAATACTCCATAGTGTATATGGACCACATCTTCCTTATCCATTCGTCCACTGAAGGGCATCTTGGTTCTTTCCAGTTTGGCGACTGTAGCCATTGCTGCTATAAACATTGGGGTACAGATGGCTCTTCTTTTCACTACATCTGTATCATTAGGGTAAATACCCAATAGTGTAATTGCAAGATCATAGGGAAGCTCTATTTTTAATTTCTTGAGGAATCTTCACACTGTTCTCCAAAGTGGCTGTACCAACTTACATTCCCACCAACAGTGTAAGAGGGTTCATCTTTCTCCACATCCTCTCCAACACATGTTGTTTCCTGTCTTGCTAATTTTGGCCATTCTAACTGGTGTAAGGTGGTATCTCAATGTGGTTTTAATTTGAATCTCCCTGATGACTAGTGATGATGAGCATTTTTTCATGTGTCTGATAGCTATTTGTATGTCTTCATTGGAGAAGTGACTGTTCATATCTTCGGCCCATTTTTTGATATGATTGTCTGTTTTGTGTGTGTTGGGTTTGAGGAGTTCTTTATAGATCCTGGATACCAGTGTATCAGTACATTGTCTGTACTGTCATTTGAAAATATCTTCTCCCATTCCATGGGTTGCCTCTTTGTTTTGTTGACTGTTTTCCTTTGCTGTGCAGAAGCTTTTGATCTTGATGAAGTCCCAAAAGTTCATCTTCACTTTTGTTTCCTTTGCCTTTCAAGATATATCTTGAAAGAAGTTGCTGTGGCTGATATCGAAGAGGTTACTGCCTATGTTCTCCTCTAGGATTCTGATGGATTCCTATCTCACCTTGAGTTCTTTTATCCATTTTGAGTTTATCTTTGTGTATGGTGTAAGAGAATGTTCGAGTTTCTTTCTTCTACATATAGCTGTCCAGTTTTCCCAGCACCATTTATTGAAGAGACGGTCTTTTTTCCACTGTATTTTTTTTTCCTGTTTTGTCAAAGATTATTTGACCATAGAGTTGAGGGTCCATATCTGGGCTCTTTACTCTGTTCCACTGGTCTATGTGTCTGTTTTTATGCCAATACCATGCTGTCTTGGTGATCCCAGCTTTGTACTAAAGCTTGAAATCAGGTAACGTGATGCCCCCAGTTTTATTTTTGTTTTTCAACATTTCCTTAGTGATTCTGGGTCTCTTCTGATTCCATACACATTCTAGGATTGTTTGTTCCAGCTCTTTGAAAAATGCCAGTGGAATTTTGATCGGAATGGCATTAAAAGTATAGATTTCTCTAGGCAGTATAGACATTTTAACAATGTTTATTCTTCCGATCCAAGAGCATGGAATGGTCTTCTGTCTTGTTGTGTCTTCTTCAACTTCTTTCATGAGTGTTCTGTAGTTCCTTGAGTACAGATCCTTTACCTCTTTGGTTAGGTTTATTCCCAGGTATCTTATGGTTCTTGGTGCTATAGTAAATGGAATCGATTCTCTAATTTCCCTTTCTGTATTTTCATTGTTAGTGTATAAGAAAGCCACTGATTTCTGTACATTGACTTTGTATCCTGCCACGTTGCTGAATTGCTATATGAGTTCTAATAGTTGGGGGGTGGAGTCTTTTGGGTTTTCCATATAAAGAATCATGTCATCTGCAAAGAGAGTTTGACTTCTTCATTGCCAATTGGATACCTTTATTTCTCTTTGTTGTCTGATTGCTGTTGCTCGGACTTCTAATACTATGTTGAACAAGAATGGTGAGAGTGGGCATCCTTGTCGTGTTCCTGATCTCAACGGGAAGGCTGCAGTCATCCCATTGAGGATGATATTTGCTGTGGGTCTTTCATAGATAGGTGTTATGAAGTTCAGATATGTTCCCTCTGTCCCTATACATTGAAGTGTTTTAATCAGGAATGGATGCTGGATTTTGTCAAATGCTTTTTCTGCATCAATGGAGAGGACTATGTGGTTCTTCTCTATTCTCTTATTAATTTGCTCTATCACATTGATTGATTTGTGAATGTTGAACCTTCCTGGTAGCCCAGGGATGAATCCCACCTGTTCATGATGGATAATCTTTTTAATGTACTGTTGGATCCTGTTTGCTAGGATCTTGTTGAGAATCTTGGCATCCATATTCATCAGTGATTTTGGTCTGAAATTCTCCTTTTTGGTAGGGTCTTTGCCTGGTTTAGGGATCAGGGTAATGCTGGCTTCATAGAAAGAGTCTGGAAGTTTTCCTTCTGCTTCAATTTTTTGAAGCAGCTTCAGGAGAATAGAGATAACACTTTGCTTTATGCACTTAATAGTCTTTGCTGTTGATTCCAATTATTTCCAGTCAGATCTTATAAATAAAGAGCAGGAAAATTATTTAATAACCAATGCAAACTATCTTTTTCTTTGCAAGTTTTATCATATGGGGACAAGTTTCATAAAACAGGATGAAGCACTAGAATGCTAATGGCTTGCTTTTCTAAAGATTATTGTAGGAATGATGCATATTTGAATTTAAATTACTAGGGCTCTGAAGTATTATCATGGCCGTGCCTTTGGAAGGCCTATAGGTAACCCTAACCATTACATCTTGGGTAAGGACAGGAAAAATAGTGCTTCCCCTGAAGAATTTGAGGAAAAGTGATTGTGTCAGTCATATGACTGAAATCACATGGAATGGCCAAGATTTCAAAGAACTTTCAAGTCAGAATAAACCTCAGAGATTATTTTCTCAACCCTTTAATTAGAGAACAAGCTGATTCCCAGAGAATATTAGATTTTACTAAAGGTTACACACAGTATATTGCCAGATTCACCATTAGTATTCTGGTCTCTTTTATCCCTGGGCTCTGCTCTCAGTGTCATCCACCATTAGACATGATCACATACGATCACAAGTTGAAACCATGCAGTTGTATGAAAACAAAAGTCCCAGGGTCAGAATTCAGACACTTCCAGTGAGTGTTTGCAATGTTTCATGCATACGCTTTGCAATGTTTCATGCATAGCTAGTTTCAAGAGATTAGAAAGTTGGTATTTCCACTTATAACTTCCTAACTTAGTTTTAATTTCTTTAACTCAGTAGGCTAGATAGGTTAAAATGTCTAGGACCAAAATCTCAGGTGAGTTGGATTTCCTGGAAACCATCTTGATTTACAGTTGAGTGGGTGAGTAGATGTTTGGCAAGCGGCCTGTTAAATGTTAAAACACTCAATTGAAGTAGAGGTGTTATATTTTCATATCTTGGTTCCTCTTTTTGGTGTCACCTCTATGGACACGCTTTTCTCTCCACACCTTTTTCATAGCTAGAATTAGAGTGAGGCACCTCAGACACACAAATCAAGAAGAGTTGGACTTGCCAGAATTCCAAGAGGAACCACCTCTTTGGATTTTGTAGCTTGGGAGTCTCTCACCCATCACGTTCTTGGCCCTTCCTTTGGCCGTTGATCTCTTCTCTGACAGTGTATGGAGAGAATGGCAGGAAGTTTCTGTCTGCAAGGCACTTTTAGCTCCAAAGAGAAGACATGTGACAATAATATCATATAGTATTGATAATATTTCAGTCAGAATGTCTTGCAACTAAAATATTCAAGTTGTGAGAATTAAGTAGATGAGATATAATGTATAGTTCAGATAACATTTTCCTGGTTATGTAACATAGATTAGCAAATAACCAATGGTTTCCTCAGAAGGATCTCACCATGGGAGGAGTCTCCTGATCTTTTTTTTTTTTTTTAAGAGTTTGTTTATTTATTTGACAGGCAGAGATCACAAGTAGGCTGAGAGAGGCAGGCGAGGGTTGGGGGGGGAGCAGAGAGCCCGATGGGGGGCTTGATCCCAGGACCCTGAGATCATGACCTGAGCTGAAGGAAGAGGCTTAACCCACTGAGCCACCCAGGCGCCACTGCTTTCAATATTTTGAAATATGTAGGATTTAACACCAAAAAGATATCAGTTATCCATAAATTTATTTATAAATGTAATATCAACCTGATAAATACCAACAGAATTCTCTCATTTCTCACCTGCCCCTTTGGCATGATTGAAGCTGAAGGGGCACTGGGTAGGGGAGAAAACAGTGTCCACTTGATAGGCCATGGGAGAGTAGTGTCATCAAGGTGATGGACAGGGAATGCCCTGAGAGGAAGTTGGAGCAGCATAGGGAGTTGGTATCGGTGGGGCAGTCCTGAAGACACAGTGAAAGGGATTTTAGGAAATAAGGAATTTGGATCAGAAAGAAGTCAAATAGGGACCAGTATGAGGATGCTGAATGGTGTACGGAAGAGAGATTTCTGATGATAGAAACTCTTACGGATATAATCTTCTCCTGGAGATGTGGAATAGCCTTCTCAAGTTGAGGGTTATTCTAGATACAGTATGATGGTGGAGAAGGAGGAAAAATGCCCATCACTTACCTAAGCACATATGGCAGCCTTACCTGCATCAATGTGGAGTACTATGTGCTCAAGGGCAATCACTTTCAGAAATGCTCTGAGTGGACTCTGGTCACAGAGCTGCTGAGCTCTCAGTAATCGAACTGATGAGAACAGGGAAGGTATGATGGGGAAGCATTGTCATGAGGTAAAATAATACCTCATGAAGTAAAAGGAAAGTTCTGGTTTTGTTTTTGCAGTGTTCAAGTTTGCTGATCTCTGTACTCCTGGAAAACAGCAATGATTAAGAAATCCCCCTACCTTTTTGCATTCTGGGAAACAGCTTGATGCAAAGAACCACCCTTCTCTGCATGATGTAAGTTTTGCAGTGTTCCCCTCGATTACCCTTGACAAGTCTAGACACAGCAATTCTAAATCCCCATTCTTTGTCTCAGGAAAGATTAACTGCCCTATTTCTTCTCACTGATGGACCTGAACAAAATGCCCAGGCATGTGACTTCACTAAAGTTTAGCTGGACTCTTCTCCTCCCCTCTGATCTCTGGCTTGCTCCTGAGGTTCTCCAAGGCAGTGGAACATAAAACAGCTCTTCTTTTATGGCCCCTCCCAAGAATGAGGACCAAAGAGAAAGCTTACGGACATACATAAAAGCATTCCTTGCTCAACTGTCTGATCATGCCACCTGTTCATTCCCCCACACCTGGTTGTTTGTGGTCTTGTTTATTCCTCCCCAAAAATGTCCTTTCTGTCTGACCTTTAAGACACTTAGGGATCAGATGGCCAGTGCATTCTCTAATTGCAGTAGTCTCCCCACCCCCATAACATTTTCCTTCCTGATGCCTGGACTTCAGTGTGTTTTTCTGACACTTTGTAACTCTTGTTTTCTTTTGCTGTCTGACATCTGCAGTGTTGCTTGTTCTCCCAAAGTGATATCTGAAGAGTGGCTAAAGCCAGAAGAGGGCTGCAGATACACACTGGAGACCTCTCTTCACGGAGGTGGGAGGTGACAACCGGCAGCTTGAAGTAATGAAGTCAAAGAATTTTCAGAAGAGTTCAGAAAAAGAGAATATACTTGGGTTAGAACCTTCAGGCATATTAGATATTCGAGGAAAATCAAGAAATCCTAGTACTGGTGACATTCAGACAACACAAGCGTGGGCACACCAACCCCTTCTTCATAGTGGAAAATACGTGTACAACTTGACTCCCCCAAAACTTACCTACGAGTTGCCCACTGTTGACTAGAAGCCCTACCAATAACATGAACAGTTGGTTAACACAGATTTTGTATGTTAGATGTATTCTCTACTCTATTCTTATAGTAAAGTGAGGTAGAGAAAAGTAAATGTTATTAAAGTTATAAGGAAGAGAAAATACATTTACATACTGTACTCTTTTAATAAAAAAAATCTGTGTGAAAGTAGACCTTTGGAGTTCCAACTCATGTTTTTCAAGGGTCAACTACAGAGGGAAAGCAATAAAGTAAGAAATCTTTCCTTTCCTCTTTCTGCTCTTCTTCCTCCTCCTTTCTTTTCTTTATTCTTTTTTAAATGATTAACTCCATGAATAATTAGACAATATAAAGGAATCCTTAAGCAGCAGTTATGATACAGTGGAAGGAGCATAGAAAATATAGATATTTGGAATCTTCTACTTTCACAATAGTTACCACTTTGACACTAAAAGTCATTTTATGTATTTGACAGTTAAATGAAGGGAGTAGAATTGGTATTGTGAACAGAAGCATCTAAAATGAAGTAAAAATGTCAAGAGGCCATATATTGGAGCCGGGGGGCCCTGAGCAGGTTAGGCTTATGCTCAATCGTACTTGGATAGAACATGAACTTTTTAGACTGCCAACCACAAATAGCATATCCTGTTGGTATTCTCAGAATGAGATTTATTTTGCCATACTCCAGCCTAGCAGTTAGCATAGTAACCTGGCCTATGTCTGTCATAATTTTTCCAAAACAACTTACACAAGCATTTGGTTTTGCCTTTATAAACTCTTTCTCCTCCCTCCTTGCAGCACATTTAATTTTCCTTCTGAATTGCTGACTCACTGATTCAAATTCCTAAAAACCCCAAATAAACTTTAGGTTTGCTTTATTGCCTAGGTCTTTCTTCTTCAAGGTATTATCTGTCTAAAAATCTAAAAATCCAAGTTCTGTTTTATCTTCAGCAGGATTCACTGGCTTTCATAAAATATGAAAAGGCTGCTGTCAGAGCTTCAAAGATGCAATACAGAATGTTATTGAAGTCAAGTCCTTAAAGAAAGCTTTGGAAGAAAATTATTCTAAGGACAAGTAACATAATGATTATGATTATGATACAAGTAAATGATGATGTGAAGTAATTATCTGAAATGAGCAAACATGAAAAGAAGCCATAATATTGGCAAACCAATAAATCATTTAAAAGAAAAAAAAAAAAAAACAGCCAAGATGGAACTTGGGCCCAAATGAGTGCCCATTCCAAATTTTCCATCATTGCCTTCTGAAAAAGACTTTGTAGTTCCCCCTGAACTCTAGAAGACACCAGCTGACCCCAACATAAAAACATTAAGTGAACAACAACAACAACCAAAAAACAAACAAAAAAGAGAGAGAGAACGTCTGAAAGCCCTGTTAGCAGTAGGAGTGATGGGGAAGAAAGATATGAAGAAGAAAAATTTTTACCATCTTTCCTGCCTGAGGATAGTGATTTGACAGTGGTGATGGCTTCTTCATTGGGAAAATTATTGTTCATATCGAAAGAGGGAAAGTGGTTGCCATTCTTCAGTTAAGGAACAGAGAAGCCCCAAAAATCATTACCCTAAAAAGACATCCTTGAAGCCTATGGAGTTAGAGGAAATGGTAAAAACTGTTCAAGGATTGAAGACAGGAAGTCTGAATCCATGCTTTCCTCTTCTTTCTCAGGATCCAAGAGCTCTGGAAAGACATTATGGGGAAAAACTGGCTCTGAATAGCAAAATGGCAGTTTGTCCTCAAAATAAACTTGAGTTCAAGAATCTGTCTCTTTAGGGGCACCTGGGTGGCTTAGTGGGTTAAAGCCTCTGCCTTCAATTCAGGTCATGATCCCAGGGTCCTGGGGTAGGGTCCCATATAGGGCTCTCTGCCCAGCAGGGAGCCTGCTTCCTCCTCTTTCTCTGCCTGCCTCTCTGCTTACTTGTGATCTCTGTCTGTCAAATAAATAAAATCTTTAAAAAAACAAGAAAAGAATCTGTCTCTTTAAAAATAAACAATTGCAGCTCATGGTTTATGGGAAGCAAGCAGGAGTTGCTGTTCTTTCGAATAACAAATTAGAATTGTTGTTTTTGGGGAAGAATGTACATTTGATGAGTGATTAGTGAATTCTCTATGAACATTTCCCTCTAAAATTTTTTTTTTACTAACCTTTAATTTATTTTTTATTTTTTATTAACATATAATGTATTATTAGTCCCAGGGGTACAGGTCTGTGAATCATCAGGCTTACACATTTCACAGCACTCACCATAGCACATACCCTACCAGTGTCCATAACCCAGCCACCCTCTCCCTATTCCCCTTCCCCCCAGCAACCTTCAGTTTGTTTTGTGAGATTGAGTCTCTTATGGCTTGTCTCCCTCCGGATCCCATCTTGTTTCATTTTTACCTTCCCTACCTCCCAACCTGCCCCCCCCCCCCGCCCCACATTGCCTCTCAAGTTCTTCCCATCAGGGACATCATTGCAAATGGCAAGATTTCATTTCTTTTGATCTAGCTTATTATTTAAACATGTATTTGACTCAGCCTCTTTGGAGTAGTCCTGGAAATAAGTTTGTTTTGTCTCTGTTTTCTTTTTTAAGTGTGTTCAAGTTACATTTATGTAAGCCTTTCACAAACCAAGTATATATTTAAACTCATTTTCAGTAATGAAAATGAAATGATTTTGGATTCATAATTGTCTCCTATTTTTCATTTGTTTTTATCATGAAATACATTTCACTGGTTCAACTCTAGTGTGTTTGCCTTGAAAATAAATGTCAAGATAAATACAAAGTAATAATAGAAAATTATTTGTAGGAAATTATAGCAATTGAAAACAGATCAACTTTAGGGCCTCTGGGTAGTTCATTAGGTTAAGCATCTACCTTCAACTTAGGTCATGATCCCAGGGTCCTGGGATGGAGCCTCTTACTGGGCTCCCTGCTCAGCGGGGAGTCCTCCTCTCTCCTCCCTTTGCCTCTCCCCACTGCTTGTTCTCTCTCTGTCTCTCTCAAGTAAACAAAATATTTAAAATAAAATAGAAAATAGATGACCTTTGTTAAGTTATGCCTGTTAGCCAAACTAAGATAAACTGTTATTATGGGAAAAAAAAACTTTTATTATGGGTATATAGGTAATAAATTATACCAATAAAAATTATTTTTAAATGTAGTTTAAAAAATAAAATAAAATAAATCCCTCAAGAAATCTCAAATGTTGGCACCAGGCATTTAGCACCGATGCCTCTGTGAAAAGATTTATGTTTGCAAACCATCTGTCAGTGAGTAACTACTTTCTCTTGGAGTGATTGGGTTAGTTTATTAAAAACTTGTAGAACGTTATTTTTTCCTTTTATGCAAACTCCCATAAAGAAACTTAACTACAGGTAATTTGACAAATGAAATGGTAAGTATCCTTTTATCACCATAGGAAGAAATGATTTTATCACCACAGGTAGTGAAAGACAGCCATTGCCAGAAAACATGTAACTTTTGCATCTAATCAGTCAGAGCACCCATTTTAAAGTGCATTTAAATGAAAGTGGAAACATATTTATCAAAGCAGCCCAATGCCAATTTTCAGGAGAATTTTACAAAAGCAGCGCTTTCATCAGATTATCAAAGGCAAGTGAGAATTGCCCTTTTGGACTTATAAAGGAGAAGAGAGAAGGAAAATTGACTTATATGACTAGCATCATTAAAATTAAGTAGGATGTGAAAATATTTACACAGAGTAAATGCTGCAAGTAAGTTAGCTATTTCAAATGTCTTCAGTTTGCACTGGCCCAACTCTCAGTGCTAAATCTTGACATTTTGACTTAGATTTGCAATTTTTTATACCCATCTTGTACAAAAACACTCAGCATACAGTTAGCTATTGATGCGTATTTATCGAGTGTTAACAATCATCCGGGAAGTGTATTAAGATTTTTATTACTTAGTCTTCAACTCCATAAGATGGCCACCATATTAAGAGGAAGAAATCAGGGCACAGAAGGTACAACTCGCTTACTCAACTTCCAACAAGTACTAAGTGACAGATTTGGGATTCACACTGTGAGCTCAACTTCAAGCCTGTGCTCTTAAACTGCCCTGCCTCACAGTCATAAATCTGGAAATTTTAGGAAAGACCATTACAGAAATTAACCTCACTTGTCCCTTTTCCTTTTTTTTTTTTTTGCTTTCTTTTTTCCTTGTACTCTCCCTGTACTTCTCCTTGGATAGCTTTGCAGCAGTAGGGAGATTTGTTAACAGGAGGGTGTGACATTTATTATTTAAATTTCCCCTTGACAGCTGGCATCAGGAAAGTGCCATTCTACTCTATATTTTTGACCTCTAAAATCTGCTTTTGGGGAGTTAAAAAGATAAGCATTGTTGCGGCGCCTGGGTGGCTCAGTGGGTTAAAGCCTCTGCCTTCAGCCCGGGTCATAATTTCGGTGTCCTGGAATGGAGCCCCACATTGGGCTCTCTGCTTGGCAGGGAACCTGCTTCCTCCTGTCTCTCTGCCTGTCTCTCTGCCTACTTGTGTTATCTGTCAAATAAATAAATAAAATCTTAAAAATAAAAAAAAAAAAAAGATAAGCATTGTTAAAAAATCCCATAGCCGGTTCCTTAAGTCAAAATTTCCACTCATGCACTAACCTGCTAAGTAGTGGCTCTAGTAAGCTTACACTGTGTTTAGAGCAGCATTCAAAACATACCACAGCTTCTCCTGGTTCAAGAAGAAACCAATTTAATTTCATGTTAATTTAGCAGAAAGACTTTGCACACTCAATAGTCACATGACCAGATTGCTTAACTGTCGGAGGCTTTCTTAACCTTTCCTGTCGATAAATTATAACTAAGATCCTTTCTTTTCTGAGAAGAAATTATGCACATAAATGAGTTTTAAAGTTAAACTATTCTTTGTCAGAATAGATATGTTTGATTATGAGAAACGTTTCTCTTTATTTCAAAAGATTTTATTTACTTATTTGACAGAGACACAATGAACACATGCAGGGGGGAGTGGAAGAGGAAGATGCAGGCTTCTTGCTGAGCAGGGAGCCTGATGCGGGGCTCAGTTCCAGGACCCTGGGATCACGACTGGAGCAGAAGGCAGAAGCTTAACACCTGAGCTACCCAGGCGTGCCTGGAAACATAGTTTCTTCACATGCTGTGTTAATTAAAGCCAGAGAAAAGCTCATCACACTTCTGGTTATCTGAATTCATCTTTACTCATTTATGGATTTATGTATATTTTTGTTCTGTAAATCTCAAATGTCTACTACTGTTGCTGATACTAGAGTTAGAGTAGTTAACAAGGTTGATCATAGATCCAGCTTCTATAAGGTTTACATTTGGATGGACATGTTATTTCTGGAGGATATTTTTTTCCTATTAAAAATTCAGTAGGAAGCAATTTATCATTGACTCGCCCAACTCTATGTATAATTATAGCTGTCCATTCAGAAGAATTTGTGAATTACTATCAATGTTAGAGAGTCTGGGTAAAAATAAATAAATAACCTGTGTTGACCTGTGAGAATGTCTTCAGATCAGGGTACCTCAGGGGGCAATCAGTTACATAATTAGGTTCATATGCATTTCACGATCATTAGATCCTGTACCAGGTTAAGTACGTAAGTAACATTATTGAATATGTTGCTGTGCTTTCACGGATTTCTTTTAGTTGATACTTCACGTAAGTACAACCTAATCCATTATCACATAAATTCCATCTTGTATTTATAAGAGAGCAGTCACATAGAACTTTATCAAGGCTTTTATACTTCTTTAAAACCTGGAAACTTGGAAAGATGTGATTACTTATTCTTAAGCAAAAGTACTTCAAAAGGAGGAAGGAATCATAATTATCCAAAGTTTGCAAACTGTTTTCCCCAGATTTACATGATTTTTTTTTTTAACTTTTAGGATGAAGTTAGTGTTTTTGCATAAGTACTACGTACTAAGCTGGGAATTCAAAAGTTCTTGAAAATTGTAAGTTTAAAAATTAATCCATATTACTAAAATGTAACCATTTTCAACATCTGTGGAATATCAAGCTAGTTGAATATGTTCATCTGTGTCTGTGTACAAGTGGGCAGGTAAATGGACGGATGGAAAGAGGAGCAGAAGCTATTTTGTAGAAATTGAATTACAATACAATTATTTAAAATATTTAACTTAACTATACTTGAACTTACCAAAAAATGAAATGGGAATGAAGCTAGCAGCGCTGAACTTTAAATGTGTTTCATAAACACAAATTTATTCATTCTTTTTAAAAACTCTTTATAATTAAAGGTAAAGAGTTAAAATATACTGAGATCGGTATAATTTTAAGTTTCATTCTTAGATAGTATCAATTTAATCCTGCCATTAAAGATGAAAGTAACACATCTGTACTCACCTCTTTCCTCTTAGATTTTGTAGCTATTTCTGTTTTGTAAACATATTTAAAATCTGCATTTACTTCGTAACCGTAATCTCTGTACTTGTTTTATTTTTGTATTTTGGATTTAATGGATCCACTGCCCTTCCCCAGTTACATTCATAATATTTGAGGGACTTTTAAAACACCATCTCCAGTTTGGCTGGGTTTCATTGTCATAGGAATATTTTTAATGCCTTTTCAGTTAAGACTCACAGATGATACAGTGTTGGGATTTCTGCTTGCACTTAAAATTTTATAATTATCTATTTGTGGCTTTTTTTTATTCGTAAGAGGATACTGAGCACTCATTACTGTGTTAGACTAAGTGTACAGAAGATGTATACTTTGAAATTCCTGACCTGGGAAACTTTAAAGTTGAACAGTTGACCATATACTATACTAAATACAGTAAAATTATGTCCCGGATGTTGTATGGATTTTCAAAAAGGGAAGAAGTGTTTGGACAGAAGCACAGAGATGAGAAATAGTCATGTAGAAGTATCATCAGAATTTCGACAGTGTCGGGAGTACATGGTAAGACCCAGAAGGATGGCTGAAAGTCAGGGGCAGAAGGTGTAGACCAGTCCCTAAAGGTCTTGAAACCCAAACTTTCTTCATAAGCAGGTGTATCACAAAACTGTGTCCATCAATTCCAGCTCCGCTCCTACACCCTGAGTTGTATGCTGTCGAAATTCAACTGCCTTTTGGCACGGAGTATTACATTTGTCCTTTTTTCACGGCACTTTTAAGATGGCTCTATCACAGAGTTGACTTTTTCAGGAATGGCTCTGATAACACACATATTCCCTAAAAAAAAAAAAAAAAAAAAAAAAAAAAGACACACGTTTGACAATGTCTGCCAGTTGCTTTTGCACTGGAGAACAATTTGGCTACAAATAATATCACAATTTCACACCTTCTTTCTTTCAATATCTACTCTACTATTTTCAAGTAATAGATTTTGCTTTATGGAATGGTGAAGACAGCTTAATGTTAAGCCCTTACAAGTGACTTGCTTCTTCTCTTAGAATACCAAAGAATTTTGTCTGTTATATCCTTTAAGATTTATCGGTGTGTGTGTGTGTGTGCATGTGCGCATGCACGCGTGCGTGTATTGGGGGGTTATGAATTTCTCTAAGTTGTCATCTCTCGTTTTTTTTCCTGAAAATAAAAATGTGTACCCTTTCATTTGTGATTTCAGTTCTTTATGTACTCTGGGAATATTTTGCTGGATTATATCTTGGATAATTGTCTGGTTTATTTGTTAACCTCTTTATTGTTAAGTATCATCATCTGGCCTTTTTTAAAATTCATTGTCTTCTAATTAATTATATATTTCTCTCTTCCCTTTACACTCCTGTTAAATCAATATGCCAGGTGTTTTTTGTTTTTTGTTTTTTTTTCATTTTGAAACCTTTCTTTCTGGTTCTAATTGTTTACTTACCCTGTTTTGACCTTGTTTAGAATCTTTATTTTCCCCTCATCTTTAAATTCCCCACTTTTATATCTTTGCATTGACTTGTCATCTTGTCCCGGAGCTCTTGTTTTGTTGAATCTAGTTGCTTAAATTCTGTAGCATGAGGACTTCTCATGTAATTATTCTCTATTCCTTGGGTTGTGTTCAATTTCAAACTGGGGGTGGTTGCGTTATTTTGTCCTGTTTTTGTTTTACTCAGTGTATTAATACAGTGACTGTGCCTTTTTTCTGCGCCTATCACTCTTGTTTCATTTGGGATTTATATTCGTACCTCATCATATTTTACTAGGTGGGAATTTCCTCAGACATCCTTTGTCTTTGTCTTGCTGTGGTAGCTGAAATATTCACTCACCTTGGCCCTGGAAGAAGATGTCCACTCCCCAGTCCCTAGAGCCTTTGGATATGTTACTTTAAGTGTCAAAAGAGCCTTCAGGAAGGGAGCAAGTTAAGGATTTTGAAGATAAGACCCAGATTATTTCTGGATTACCTGAGTGGCACTGGTATAATTGAAAGAATCCTTAGAAGAGGGAGGTAGGAGAGTGATTCACCAGAGAAGCAGTGGAAGCAGATACAATGGAAGCAGATGTTGAAATGATGTGTTTTATAGACGAGGGGAGGGAACTAGAGCCAAGGAATGCAGGCAGCCTCTAAAGCCTGGAAAGGAAAAGAGATCCGATTCTCCTCTAGAGTCTCTAGACTGAACCGATCTTCCTAACACCTTGATTTCAGGCTCTGAGATCCAGATGGGACTTCTGACCTCCAGTACTGTAAGAATAAATTTGTATTTGAAGCCACTAAATTTGTTCCACTTTACTATAGCAGAAATAGGACATGGATACAGTAAAGGATCCTTAGGACAATTCTTTCTCTTAGATCTGGACATCATCTGAACCATTTTACTGGTGGGTGAAATTATTCTTTTTTTTCCCCTTCCTAAGAGTATTGACTATTAAGTTCATAATTCTCCTTAGCCACTAGCCTGGTCAAGGAAGCAGTTGTGATTATTCATTGATTATATATTCTTTTTATCTCTGTCTGTCAATCCCTTCCTGATGCCCTGCTTTGTGGACATGTGTTTTAAGGGGCATGACTTCTCTCTTTAGGAATGAATTCTGTCATATGTACCTACCATACTATGTTTGCCCATTCTTCTTGAGTTAGAAACTAAACTAAACTAAAATTACAGTTCTTTGCTAGTATAGATAATGGTATAGGTATAACTCTGTAACAATCCCTTTATGGAATGAGATTATAGGTCATGGGTTAGATGCTTATTTAATTTTGTAATAGTTGACTAACTGTTCTTCCACATGGCTGCATAAGACATTTTAGATCATGAAGATTCTTTTTTTTTTTAACCTGTATCCTTATAATCCTTTGTATAGTTTGACCTAATTTTTACCGGTGTGTCCATGTAAAATAGTATCTAATTTTTATTTTCATTTTTTTCTGATAGCTAACAAGGCTGAATGTTTCTGGGTGATGGTGCCTGCCATTCAGTAGCTCTAAAAGGCTGAGTCCCTAGTTAGTGAGGGGTATGTATAGAGGCAGCTCCTACTATGGCCAACGGAGACTGAAGGAGACATAGATCTTGGCCTGGTCCTAGTACAGCTGATAAGGTGGCAGTAAATGCAGATTGTCCCTAAGGGAGGGGGTGTATGCAATGGTGGATGGGAGGTGGGATGGAACCCAGACTTATACCATGTTCAGACCCTGCACAGAGCCCAGCTGTTTCCCGACGACACAGACTGGGACCTGGGACAGAAGCCTGGAGAGTGACACCTTCAGGCTTGACAAGAACAGGACTCATTATGAGGGCCAGGGAATGTATTCAGGGACTTTCTCTTTCCCCAAACCTCTAGGAAAATAATTAGTAAAAGAGTAGCAAAAGAGTGGCTTATTGTAAAAATATATGAGACTATTCCCAGTAGTGGGGGAAATTCAGTGTATTTTTAGGGTTCTATAGAATTACGTCCTCAAATTCACGCCTACAATATATACTTCAGCTGTAACTGTTTCACATAAGTTACATAGTATTACTAATAACCTCTAACATTAACTGTTTTCTATCATTCAGGCATCGTTCTAAGCCCAGTTCTCTCAGGTACCACCTTATCTTCTCTGTGGGGAGTCTTAGTAATGTGGTCACTGTAAACACAAAGGAATGTTCTTTGTTTAATCCAAGTCATCTATTCTCTTGTTTGGATATCAAGTGCAAGTTATACAAATTCAAGTTGAGGATAGCTTCCACTGGATGACACAATTGCTCTAGTCTGTTGGTTGTGGCAGTCCTTCAGTTCTGTGAGTACCGGCTGGGCCCCTGGGATGCAATGATGTAATCTCTAGGTCATAGAATAGTGATGCTGACTTACATCATAATAGCCCTTGATGGTATATTGAGTGCTGGTCAGGACAGTGGTCTAGTGAGAAAGTAGTTTCTCAAGTGATTTGTTGTTCTTGATCATACTGGTTTGATTCTTTGTTATCATCAGTTGAGTTTTTGAAAGTAGAATTTCAGAGAGAAAGGTACTGTCTGGAGTCCCTCTCTGAAGAGGTGAATCATGAAGAGGAAACAAAAAAGGAAACATCTGGAAAGCCCATCGTCCCCCCCAAGTGCCAAAAAGTCAAGAGGTATGTGTTAAGCATATTCCCTGAGAATAAGGTAAGAAGGAATTTCCTCTAAAGAAAGAGGGAGAGAGGATTCGTAGCTGCAGAAAGGGAGAGGAAGAGGGAAGAGAGGGAGGGATGTGTTTATGCTGGTCTTTCTGAGGACTCAGGTGGTCTGAGAGTAGAGAAAGTTCAAATCCTTGTCTCTGCAGCTGAGGACCTGTGCTATCTATACATGTCTCCCTGGGCTACTGCATCATATGGTGGTTGATTAGTACAAGTTTTATTGAAAATTATTTTCCTTTATGTTATTTCTGCCTAAGGGCATCGGTTAAGTATATGATGTTATTAAAAGCTTTCTAGTAGTACATTCTCCTGTTAATGAAGAAGAAAATGTGACTCATGGAGGTGAGGAATAACTTTTAAAAAGGACTTAAAACTGGTTGTACAGGGATGAGAGTATAAGGTGAGAATTTATTTACTCAGAAGCAAGAAAATTGTTTTGTCTCAGAGGATGAGAAAGTGAGTGTGGGGCTCCTATGTGAATTGTAAGGAACGGGCAGAGCACACGCACACCGCTGTTTAATGATAAGTTAAATTGAGGAAGTAGTTTGTTTCTTTCTGAAGAAATGGAAAACTGAAAGAGTTCTGGTTACTATGGAGATTAAAAGTAAACAGGTAACTGCTGTGAGTCAGAAACATTGTTCAGTGGTGGGAGGGGGACAGATCAGAGCTAACCCCAACGTTCCACGTGGTGTCTCCTACTCCAGGTGGATAACTTGGTATTTCCAATAATGTTTGTGGTTTCTGGGAAGTGAGGTTGTCTGCAATTCACCTTCAGTAAAATTCGTGCATGTTGAGAGCTGTTCCTGAGTGTAAAGTAAACATGCACTCACAACCATGTGTTCACATAGATACACGTATAGAACATTAATACCCCAGGAAAAGGTAATTATTATCAAACATAATTGTCCATTTACTCTGTACCAGGTTTAATTATTTGCCTCTCAAAAACACATCATATCCCCGCTTCATTAGCTAGAGTAGATCTGGTCTTTGAAGCGAACGCACAAATAAATCTATTTCTTGCTTATGTAACAATTCAGAGTATAGTAGGGCAAGTCTCCTGGGCTGATGGAGACTTTGTTTTCATTAACAGGAGCTTTCAAATAGATGCTGGGTGATCCACATCTTAGCTGGGAAAGTGAAACGTGTGGAGGGACATAGAGGAGGTATTTATGATTCTGTCTGGAAGTGGCACATGTCAATTCCACTCATTGTTCAGTTCAGAAAACTTAACCACGTGGTCAGAATTGCTACAAGAGTTGTCAATAAATGCAATCTAGTAGTATGTCCAGGTAGAATGGAGATAGCTTGCACTTACTGTTCTATTTACAAAGAGCACGGCTTATACAAAGCCAGTTACTCCTGATATAAACACAATAAATGAACCATATCAGGCCCTGAAAATGGAGGCCATGTGTATTCACTAAACATCTCACGTTGTGGACTCTTCTTGTTTGCTTTATGGGTGGATAAGCACACAAACACTTAATGTGGACCACATCTCTCTTATTTTTATGTAATTGAATTTACAAGAAGATCTGGAGAATCAACAAAAGGCAGTGGCCTCAAATTCAGTCCAGATGACAAAGAAGGCTTCATCTTCTTCTTCAGAGTATTTCTCCATCAACTCTTTGGAAAACAAGCTCACTGGTGCTGGTAAGGAGAGTGTGTTGAATATATTGTGACTTACTGCACAGCCAAATTACCTTCTTTTATTCAACTTTCAGTAAAAACACCAACCATGTCAAATTTCTACACAAGACTTCTATAAAGCACAGCAGACCCCGAGGCAGACAGGGTGGGCATGAGGCACTCCCTCCATCAGGGTTTGAGGCGTGTTGAGTGCTGCGGTAGTGGGAGCAGAGGGGGTTGGCCTGTCACCTTGCTGGGGGTTGTTGCTGGGACCTGGGCTGGGCTGGGTGGATGTGTGGCCATCAGAAGTGAACAGAGCAATCAAGGCATTGTGGGCGTTGATCTGCCCATCACTTGATACAAGGCTGCCTGATACAAGGCTGCCTGGTCTTCTTCCATGATCAACAGAAACCATCAGTTGCCAGGGAAAAGTCCTTACTAGGACTGGAATAATCCCAGAAAGGTCAGCAGAGAGCAGTGCTTTTTCTTGAAGAAATGCTGGGATAGGGTCTGGGTATGAGAATGTTAGCAGAGAAACATGGAAGTGTATGTCAGTGTGAACCACCAAAGCATTTATGTTATCAGGAAGGCATGAAAGTACCAACAGCTTTAAGTAGGACAGAAGCGGTCAGATTCTCAAGAGTTGGACTTAGAGTGGAGTAAGAGACATCCAGTCCGAGACCCATCCCTTTCATGTGCTTTGGTAGCCTGTGTTCTGACATTCATCCCTTTACAAACCCTCTGCACTCCTCATCCTCATTATTCAATTCCTTGTAATCTTCCACATGCTTCTGAATTCTCTATGCCATGTGGTTGTCCCTACCATAAAAACAGTGATAATTTCTCTGACTTCTGAATCTCTAGATAAGTTACCCCTGTTTTTAAATTTCATAGATGCATACAATGTATAGTTTGTGTCTAGTTCCTTTCATCATTAAATCTGTGAAATTTAATATTATATATATGCATATACATTTATATTTTCTTACACAGTCTTCTCTATACCTCCATTTCCTTTAGATCTTTACGCAGTCTCAAAGCTCATATATTCTTTCTCTTACAACTTTTGACTTTTACGTCCTCTAATATTCTTTCATTATTCCCTTAGATTACACAAATACACCAATTCTACTCTCAAAGACAGTATTCCTAATAATTATCTGGTACATCTAAATCCTGCAACAACATATACACCCCCAAATCTGTTGTCTCAGGATGTGGAATCTACACATGTGGATATGTGCAAAACTAAAACACATAAAGCATGCATACCATTCTCAGTCACACAAAATTCACCCCATATTCAGAATCACAAACACCAATGCAGTTACACATTAGGCCCTGGCCCTGTTTGAACTTTCACACACAAAGCACCTTACATCCATCACACCATTATGATACAACAGGTGCCCAGTACATGTATCAGACACACCCACAGGAAATGATGGTATTATTAAACAGTTAACTAGTGAGCAGTGAGCTTGGTTACCATGGCAACAGAAACACGGACATGACAATGAGGAATATGTTCTTCAAAAATAAAACTTGTTTGTCTCATTTGAGGTTATAAATCTCTAGGAGTTCAGAATGCAGAGGGTAAAAGGGTAACAGATGTGAAGGAAGGCAAATGGTACTGAAAATCCTAACCACAGTGAATGACTATCAGGAGCCATGGTAGCAGCATCCAGACAGAAAGACAGGATAGTGCAATAGGCCAATTCTTTGCCCAAACTAAAGATAACTATTTAGGGCAAATTAAGTATTTGCATGGGGTGTGGGGAGAGTGGAGAAAGTAGAATAGGGACAAGAGTGTAAGAGGGGAACAGATTGGGACCAGCAGTTTTTATGACTTATTCAGTTTTTTAGGACCATCAAAGTTACACACACATTATCCCCAACCTGGCCACTCTTTGGAAGACAGTCTTCCAGACCATGAGGCAAAAAGTGAATCACCTGTATCAGAATACTTCACCTGTTACTCCTCATTCTCTTAAGAAGAAAGGAAGGGCATTTCAAGTCTAGGCAGATGAGGGAAGAGGGGGTCTGAATAGACCTATAGACATCCTGCTCAGCATCTCTCCAAAGCCAGAGGGAGAAAGGTGCACATGAGGCCCAGTTATAATCTTATTCTCTGCCCCGATTTGGGAATATGAGTCTCCTGTTTCTGTACCCTCAATAGGAACTCATTACAAGCACTTCACTTTTAGCGGGTAGAGAGGAACTGTGTGCCTACATTGTGGGGAAGATATCACTTATTGAGAGAAGAAGTGGAATTCATAGGCACAGTATTCACAATTTGTGTAGTGTCAGTTAAACCTAAAAGGGAAGAATAAATGTAAAATGAAACCATAGCTTGTAGTACTCTAGAAATATCAAACTGCAGAGTATGTAAAAGCTCCAAATTGATAGTCATCCACATTAAGGGTCCTATGCTAATGACTTCCTGAACGTGAACTCAGTCTAAAACTACAAAGCACACAATCTAAGAAAGGTTCTGCAAACATAGTGAATATTAAGGTTTAACATCAAAGAAGATCATTTAATTGAACAGTGCTATAGGGATGGTAAATAAGAATGTTTACAGTTAATAAAGATGTAAAGTCATAAAACACTACAAAGAAAAAAATATTTAAAAAACCTAAAGTTTTAGAAGTGAAAAATAATGTTATAGAAATTATAAATAATGTGACACACAGATCACTTTTAATAAAGGGAAGACATACTGCTGTACGTCTCTAGAAGGATGCTGCAGTGTCACCCATGACACTCATGCTACCTTCACATGCAATGGCCATGTCACCTCTGCAGTCTTTGCATAAAATTGTTGAGGAAACGTGACAGACACATACAGCAGACTGTGTTCACAAACATGGCACACATACTAAGTCCCTAGAAAATACACCACCCCCACTGAATTGTCTCATTTCTAAACCAACATGACCTATCAGACACACTCCAGCGACCTAAGAGAAAAAGTAGTTGCATTTTGTGAAGTAAAAATTGAGTTATAAGCTTCCCTGAAGTTTTTAAACCAAGGAGGAGATGTAATATGTTTGAGTTAATTTCTAAGGAACAAAAATGGACCTATTTCCTGAACATTAAGTTTAGAAACGTAGATTAGGAGGAAGAAAAACTAACCAGTGATTTTTGTGATATGTTTGAATTCATGGCAGAGTTAGAGATGATCCTAGAAATACACATATTTTACCAGGGAAATAACCAACAGCCTAGAATTTCGCTGTTCATTGGTAAGGTTTAGAGGTAGGCTTATGTGTACGGTGAGTGTAGATGCAAAAATTAATCAGAACAGTGTGTGGGAATGTGAGGAGGGTGACACCACCAACTGGGCCAAGTGACAGCTGAGCCATTTGGCAGTCAGTACCTCCTAGGAGGGGAGCTGTGCCCAATGTGGGGAGGTGTGGCCTAGAGTCAGCCTTGGGAACCTACTAGAGCCTCCTGGTCCTGCAGAGCTGTGCAGCAGAGCCCTCAGGTAAGGTCCGACCCAGGTACCTGAAAGAGGAGGCCAAGGAGCAGTAGTGGAAGTCTGTCAGTTCCTTCCTGTAAATTCGAACCCTCCCAGGAAGCAACAGAACTTTCATATCATAAACCACAGCTGGCAGACCAAAGACCTTTACTGACATGCTCCGAATTTATTCTTGTGGTAAACAGAATAGTCAGAGGGCAGGCATCTTATTACCATGTACTAGGCAAGAATTTGAGCCTCTGATCCATGGCAAAAAACAACATAAGGCTTTCAGAGGTAACCAGACATTTCATTCCAGAAAATGTTTTTAGATACCTAGATTTTAGAACTTCAAACAGAAGCTGGACTATAATCTTCATGGGGACAAGTGCCATGTGGTTTATCATACATGCTATTTCTTGAATGTTTAGTGAAGGCAAAAAAAAAAAAATTAAGAAAAAGTCACCTATCTGCTCTTCCTTCTCTTTCTCAGAAGTTTTAAACACATCTGAAGATATTTTATCTGGACCCTCTGGGTTGGCCCAAGGCCATGGCCAGATGGCAGCAGATGCAATCTCACAATACTCTTGTGTGTCTGCAGACAAGCTTTTTCACTGTGGTTTGTGGTGGGGGAGAAGTAGGGCTGAAGGGGAATCAGGCAGGGAGGTAAGGCAGCATGTTAACTCAAAATTAGAATTAAGTGCCCGTGCTCAGCTATGGCCATAAATGGCCCCTTTGCTCAAGGACTGCCCAAGGTCACTGTTCTTAAATAATAGGCAGAGATGTACCATGTCAGGATCCCGGTCTTCTTTGGAAGATGCTCTTAAAGGATCTGAATAGGAAGATTAAAAATCTAAGAGAAATGTAGAAATACAATTCTGGAAGAGGAGTTTGGGGAAAGTTAGTGAAGTCTTAATTTGAACATCTCCAGCACCAGGATTCCCAGGAAGACCTGAAAATTTTTTTTTGTCTATATCTATAATATCATTATATCTATCTATCCTCTCTCTACATATATATGTGTGTATAGATAGACACCAACATAGAAGTAGATAGATACACTTGCAGAATTCTTCATAAAACTTGTACCCCATCCTCCCTAATTACACAGTTTCTCATGAGGAAAATCAAGCTGAAAATACCCAATGTTAGTGACTCCATACTGTTTCAGAGACATGGTTCTTTCTACATCTTCAGTGCTCTTTACACATTTCCAGAAATCCTACATGCAAGGTACGCAGTATTATGGGTATCCACCAAAAACATAATTTTGATCATTGTTATTTACTTCTCTTTTGGAGTAAGTGAAGTTTTAAGAGGTAAACTCACCTTAATATTAGAGTTTTCTACTGAGAAAATCACTTAATTTCCGTGAGAGCAAGTGTCACGTGTGGTAATGTTGTCTAACTTAGAGTGTTTACTCAGTGTGGCACTTCTGAAAGGATACAGACTCCAGAAGATGCCGCATCTCAATATATTGTTTTATTTTTATTCCATTCACCAGAATTCAAGACCACCCAGGAGGTCGGAGCCCATCCCAAGTCCTCTGCCGTGGTCCCTCCTGGTGGTGAGGCTGCAGAAGAATCATCTGCCTCATCCTACTACACCTGTTTTTCTTCCATATCGCAAATCATTAGGGCTAATCAGGATGGTAAGGGAAATACACAGGTGGGGTCTGAGCATGGATGGGAGGTACAACTGAGCTGCTCAGCCCAAGCCCTCTTATTTAAGTCTCCACTTAAAAATCTGAAGAGGGCTTCAGGGCAGAGGCACTAAGACTGAAGGCTCTGCAGAGGGACAAATGGGAATGTGCCTCCAGGGTTAGGACCCAGTTACTCGTGAGAGTGCTGGGACAGCTGGGGGCCGGGAAGAGCACTGTGCTGGTGTGGGCCTTTCATCATAGTCTTCCCCCTCAGGTGAGCATAGACTCCTCACACACACTCCTGCATCCGTCTGCCTTCCTACCAGTTATGGTCCCATTTCTCCTTCCCTTTGCTTTTAGACATGCCTTCATTCTTCATCAATCTTCCCCTTCTCTTGTATGTGAGGGTGCAGCTATGCCCTCATACCCTCACTCCTTCACACAATCAGACTCACCCATTTACACACTAATGCCATACGGAATTTACATCCCCTCACACCAATCACCTGGTTTAACTACCTCACACTAAGCCAAATTGTGGAAAATTGGTACACCCTGAGAGGGGTGCACCTTCATAGAGAGCCTTACTCATCCATGTGCCACTTCATGCACGAAGACATGAGCTGCATGTCTTTACAGAGCTGCATGTTCGGGGAGCCCAGGTCACTTCTGGTAACACTCTAAGTCCTGTTGTCTCATGACAAGAAACGGCACCAGTCCTGCACTTGTACATATGCTCTGCCACACTGTGGAATACGCATGCACACACTCATCCGCCATCACCTTGCACCATCATCAGAAACACTCATCAGGGTCTCCTGGGTGGCTCAGTCATTTGGGCAGCCAACGCTTGGTTTTGGCTCAGGTCCTGATCTCGGCATCATGTGATCAAGCCCCGCGTCAGGCTCCATGTTCAGCAGAGAGTCTGCTTGTCCCTCTCCCTCCACCCCTCCTGTCTCTCTCAAATAAACAAAACACTGAAGAAAAAAAAAAAAAGAAAAAGAAAAAAACCCACCACTCACCAACTGTGTCCCAAAACACACTTGCAACTCCACAAGACACACCACACCCTCATTCCCACATAGCTAGACCATGTACATACCTCAAAGCAAAACACTCAGAGAATTCTGAAATATCACATGTGTATATACTTAGGCTCCACATGTCTGCATAGGAATAGTCTCATGGGCATCTCGCCTCCTCCGGATACCGCGGACTTATTCTATTTGTCTTACACTTGAAATTTTCTTTCCTAGGAGCTCCTCAAACAGACCAGCTTGTTTCTTGTTCCAAGAAATGTGAGACTTCCTCACACTTTCTATATAGCTCCTTTACTTTGCAGCTGGCTAATGATCCTAAGCCTTCTGTGTCCTCTGCAAACACAGAAGAGGAAACATTCATGAATGTCTACTATATGAATGTAAGAACAAAAAGGGGTGTGGCTGTCCTCAATGATGAGCAAGAAAGCCTGGAGCCTCCTACCAAAAAAACAAAAAAAGAAAAAAAGACCTTTTCTGATCTCCAGGGAGCAGTCACCCCCTCTTGCACTACTAAGGAGCCACCAATTTGCAGTGCATCCAGGCAGACAATAGAAGAGCAGGAGAAAGGGAAGGAGGCTGACAGTCCACCAGTGCCTCCAGCTGCCGAGGAATATCCCAGGGCCAAGACGCCTGAATGGCTCGTGAGCCTGGATAGTGGCTTCAGGTGCATGGCCTGCTGCCGGGTCTTTCCTAGCTTGGAGGTCCTCCAGGAACACGTGAAGCATGGAGTCCGTGAGGGCTTCAGCTGCCATACTTTCCATCTGACCTTGACTTTGCTGGAGAGAAAGAAAAGGGTAGAGAAGGAAAAGAGTAGGCAGACAAAGAATACTAAGAATACTGGCATATAGATGCCAGAAAGCGAAAAATTTTGGCCTGAAGTTGTCTTCATACAAATAAACAGAACTCTTTCTAGTCCCTCCGGGAGAAGCAGCAGAGTAGGCCAGACTCTACTGAGACGGGCTTCATCTTCTCTAAGAAGCCCTAGGACCCATTTTTGTTTATGCACATCCACCACCACCACCACTGCCAGCCCACCACCACCAGGAGCAGACAACCCCTTTCAACTATCTCCACTGCTCTCCCAAGAAGGAGGGAGAAGAAGGCAGTTCACACCATGCAGAACTGCAAGATGGTCTCATACAAACTAAAGAGCAATGACCACTCACATATTATCTCTACCTGAAAAAAGGAGACTGACTGAAGGGAAAACTGCTGGGGGCTGGATTGTAGAAGAGGTGAGGGCCCTAGGAGTAAGAAAACGTCTCAAGTGTTCTTGAGACTCAGGTTTCTGCTGGGGATGCCTCCCAAGGTTCCAGGATAACTGTGTTGAATAATTTCCTTCAGAGGAATACATACTTGGAAGTAGAATGCTTGCTTGATGACAGATTAAGGAGATTGCTTCCTTTCTATGCCCTTTGAGGAGACAGGAGTAAAGACCTGACTAGCAGTTAAGCAGGGCTGAGAAGCCTGGGCCCACCATTCTTAGATTAGCCAAATGACATGGGAGTCACATCCCTTGGCCTGCCTCCCTTTCCAAGGGGTGCAGGGCAAAGCAGAGACAAACTTTGTCTGTTGGAGGAAGGGTTGGTATGCAGGCTAGATGTAGTCCTGCCCTTTTCCTGGGTGAGAGTGAGATCTCAGATGTCATGTTCTAAGTTTCATACCTAGAAGACATGCTGAAGAGTTATAATCAGAGGATTCCTTTTCTTCCACCCTTGATATGTACTAGGAGCCAGTAACTCTGGCTGCTTCCTTTAAAGTGTCAGAAGCAACTGGAAAGAAATAGGGATAGAGGTTACCCTTTTGTCATGGACCATTTCTGGCAATCTGGCAACCTATTTTTTTTTTTTTTTAAGAGCAAGAGCAAATAGGTGAAAAGAGTAGAGGGAGAGAAAATTCTTCAACAGGCTCCCCACCCAGTGCAGAGCCTGGCTCAGGGCTCAATCTCATGACCCTGAGATAATGACCTGAGCTGAAATCAAGAGTTGGATGCTTAACCAACTGAGTCACCCAGGTGCCCCAGTTTCAGGCAACTTTGAATGTGTTGCTTTCTTGAGGATCCCCATGTTCTTTTATGAAAGTTCATGATTCCTGCATGTTATTATTTATTTTTGTTATAGCATCAAGTGCTTGTTCTAAGGGATGAGTAGGAGGGTTAAACATAGATGAGACTGCAAAGACTAGCAAAACCAGCTTTGTACCACAATGAATGAGAGTATATCTTAAAAAGAAGGGCTCTTCTTCTAGGGTCCAAGAGTCATAATGGAACCTGGGAATTGCCCTAAATTTTTTGAATCACATAGAGTGAATGAATGTATATCAGTAAAATAAGAAAAGCTGCCTTCCTCATTGAAACGATCTCCTTTCCTGTTTTGGTGTTCTTGTAGCAACACAGACCCACTGGCCCAAAGATTTCAAATGATGGTGTCCAGCACACCCTGCAGTCTGATGGGAGCACAGAAGTTCTCCTAAGCCCGCCTAGCATCTAGGGATGACTGGCTGAAGATAGATATACCTGATACTCTGCAGCTGCTCCCAGTTGACCTGGTAAAATGCGGTGCCCAGCTCTAGAGAAAATATCCACCTAGAGCTGTGAGAAGTACAAGGAATGCTGGGAATTACTGGGCACTCAGGAGCCCCATGGGATAACTCCTGCTGACCCTCCCCACCCTGCCAGGAGGCAGGCACCACTGAAAATCCCTGCAAGATTGCCTTGTTGGGAAGAGGGCAGTTTGGGTAGAGAGATGTTAGTACTGTGATCAGGCCATGACATCTTCCTAGAGCTTTGGCTGGTGGAATAAGAAGATTGATGACAGCTTGGCAGAACTCAAGGGAGGAGACTGTTAACTTGACAGAGGATCTAAAAGGATATTTCTGATCTCTTTCCTCCGTTTGACTTCTACTTGTTGCTTCTCAAGTCCCTCGATTTACTGTAGGTTTGGAGACCTGGCTGGTAGTCTTACTCTCCAGGCCCGCCCTTACTCTTCACTCCTCCACGTCTTCTCTCTATGAATATGTGCCTGAACACTCCAAATATCAATGGTCCAGATTGTAATCCATATTCTTCCTCCCCTCCACTTGCACCCAAACATTTGCTCCACTGTAGTCTCTGTTAACTTATACTTATTTTTGTATATCCTTTTCTTTATATGAACATACACCTTTCTCCTTATCTTTTTCTAATATACTCACTTGCACAGTTATCTGGCTGACAGATAGACATTCTTATTATTGAGAGAGAAAAAGCTATTTCACAAATGAAACAAAAGCAAAGAAAACCCCCCACTTGGCTTCTCTGAGCTTGTGCACACATAGGTGTGCAAATACTTCTTATACAGTCACAGGAGAGAGGATGGAACATGTAATAAATCATCATGGATGATCAAATATGTCTACACAAGGGTGTCACAGAAGTCATAATGCAGCCTTAAACTTAATTTTAGAAGCATAAAAGACACCAAGTTTTGAAAAATATAATTTACATGTTCAATTATTTGCAAGTCACTTACACTTCAATTGTGCATTTTCAAAGATAAATTTTTAATATTTCTTTTGTCACTCTTCCATAATCAATCAGAAGGTCAGAAACAGGGAAATTTTCAAGTGTTCTTTATAGTTCGCAAATAATATAAGGAAAATTAAAATAGTTCAACTTTGAAATGGGATCATTTGTAACTTTTAGCTTTGCACTTTCAGAAGTACATGTTTCAGAAGTTCATGACTGCTATATGGCGTTTGGGACATACATATTTACACAGGTTTGTATAACAGTTTATATATGTATATATATACAAACCTGTATATACCTAGGCCTATACACGTATTTCCTTTTCTCTCTCTATATATCTCAGATATAGTGAGGCTGTCCCCATGGATATGGACATATAAGAAGTTTATGTGCACCTGTGTGCCTTTGAAGCCAAGAGAAGGATTATAATTGTTTTTGCTTTCATCTGCCTAGTTCTTTAATCTTCTTCCTGTGATAGTGTCTTCACTTTCTGGCCAAATATATGGGCAAGCAAGTCAGACTAGCCAAGTGAAGTCCTTACTTCAACACTTGGCTTACATAGTTTACCTAGGTGTAGAACCTGTGTTGGAACAGTCTGTACTGATAGCTTAGACAATTGAAACAGGAGCTAGAGACTGGGCAGTTTCCTGGTGAGTGATCTTTTGTCCGCAACCCAAATTAAAGTCTGTGAGCCTGCACTGCACTCCTTCAGTTCTTCTTTTTCGGATGACCTGGCCATTTCAGTTAGGACTTTAATATGCTAAGCATCTCCACCAACCCTTCAATAAATTCTTGTTTTGTTTGCATTAGCCTGAGTCATTTACTGTTGTTTGAAACCTAATGTCCCTTAATTTGGATGCAAATTAGCTTCAATATGATCATTTCTTCCATTTTATTTATGGAAACAGTATGGCCTAGAATGAAATAATATATTTCTCTGACTTTATACTGAAACAGGGATATACTTAAACTCAGTAGGTATACTATATCCTTGATTAATTAGGAAGGTGCAGGAAAAATGTTTGGGTGTATAAGCAAAAGATCAGACTTCAAAACAGTCAAACTGGATTTTATCTCTTACTGCCACTTAGCAAATTCACAGACGTTCTGAGTCAATGTTCTGTCTTAAAAATGGATTTCGTAATACTAAAGTAATCCTAGTGGGGAGGATAATGAGATGCGAGTAAAAACACATTACTTAGCCACTCAAAAGATTCATTTTTGGTATTTGCTTTCCTTACCTTTGATTATCAGTAGTTTGAGTAAGACATGTCTGGGTAGGATTTTTAAAAAATATTGTTTGAGATATGCTGAGCTTTTTAAAAATGTTAATTATGATAAAACTCATCAGAGAAGTCCCATGTATACCCATCACCCCCTTTTCTTCAGCATAGTTATAGTTCATTCCCAAACAAAGGAAATTGACTGGAACAAAACAACTAAACACATTGCAGACGTTACTCAGATGTTACTGTTTTTGTGTGTGCTTATATTTTGTCTTTTTATAATTCCATGCCATCTTATGCCCTGTATAGAATTATAATATACATATCACTGCAGTGACAATACAGAAACGTTCTGTCATCCCAAAGCACTTCTCTGAGGCTGGTCTTTATGGACACCATCCCCCCACCTCCCAATTGTCCCTTGCCCCAACTCCTGACCGCCACTTCTGTTCTCCATCTCTGTAGTGTTTTCATTTCACAAATTTTATGGAAATGTAATCATACTGTATGTCAACGTCTGAGACTGGCATTTTCCACTAAGCATAATTTTCTTAAGATCCAGCCAAATTGTTTGAATACACTGATACTTCATTACTTGATTGCTGAGGATTCCATTTAACTCTGTAGAGCATTGCGACACATCCCATGTTCTAAAGTCCTTGGCCATTTATGACTAAAAAGCTGCTGTGACATTCATGCAAAGGTTTTTATGTGGGTATCAGGTTGCTTCCTCCTAGTGTAATGCCTAAAGGTGTTACAGTATAAATATTAGTAAAATGTGTTATACATTACAAGTATTAGTATAATGTATTAATATAATTATAAGTATAGATATAAGTATTTTTAAGCCATTTTAAGAGATATGCAGTAGTTATTTGTGGTTGTTTGAATTCGTGTTTTCTTGTGACTAAGGATGTTGACTATCTCTCTTCATGTAATTGACATTTGCAAATTCCCTTTTTTGAACTGTGTGTGTAGGTCTTTTACTTCTTTTTAAATTAGGTTGCTTTATTATTTGGAGAATGATTTGTATGTTTTAGGTATCAGTTACCTGTGGGTTATGTGGTTTGCAAATCTCTCTCTTCTGGTGGCTTGTCTTTTTGTCCTCTTAACAGGGTCTTAGGCCTAGCAAAAATTCCAATTTTTAGGAAGCCAAATATATCAACTATTTTTTTATTATGGATAACACTTTTGGTATCATGTCTGAAAACTTGTACTCTAAATCTAAGTCCCAAAGATTTTCTGTGTTTCTTGCAAAAATTTTAGGCCTTTCCATTTTTCATGTATATTTATGATCTATTTGAGTTCATTCTTATACAACGTATGAGGTTTAGATGGATAATTTATGGTCCCAGATGTCCATTTTTTCCAATACTATTTTATAAAAAGAGCTTTTCCTTGGGGCACATGGGTGTCTCGTTTGGTTAAGTGCCTACCTTCATCTCAAGTCATGATGCCAACGTTCAGATCCAGCCCCACATCCTGCCCCCTGCTCAGCAGGGAACCTGCTTCTCACTTTGCCCTCCCCCTCCCCCTGCTTATGCTTGCTTTCTCTCAAATAAAATCTTTAATTTATTTTTTAAAGGGATGTTATTCCAACACAGAATTGATTTTGTAATCTTGCCCCCAAATGATCTAATCACATTTGTGTGGATCTTTTTCGATGTTCCTTATTTCAGGTTCCATTGATCTGAGTGTCTAGATATTGATTTGCTACTGTATTGATTGATATATATATTGAATAAGTCTTAAAAATGGACAGTATGGGGCGCCTGGGTGGCTCAGTGGGTTAAAGCCTCTGTCTTTGACTCAGGTCATGATCTCAGGGTCCTGGGATCGAGCCCCGCATTGGGCTCTCTGCTCAGCAGGGAGCCTGCTTCCTCCTCTCTCTCTGCCTGCCTCTCTGCCTGCTTGTGATCTCTCTCAATAAATCTCTCTCAAATAAATAAAATCTTTTTTTAAAAAATGGACAGTATGGTTCTTCTAGTTTGATGTTTCTTTCTGAAACTGTTTTAGCCATTCTAAGTCCTTTTGTATTTCCACGTAAATTTTAACATAAGCCAGTACATATATACACAAAAATCTTGGGTTTATATTGAATCTGTAGATCAAAGAACTGACATCTTTAATATGCTAGGCATTCCAAACCATGAATATTATATGTGTCTCCATTTATACTTATTATATTTCGGTCTCCTTTGAGCTTTTTTTAAAAATTTCCTTTTTCCCCCCACTTATTAACATATAATGTATCAGTATCCCCAAGGGTACAGGTCTGTGAATCCTGAGGCTTACACACTTCCCATCACTCACCATAGTACATACCCTCTCCAATGTCCATAACCCAATGCCCCCTCCCTTCCCACCTCCCCCAGAAACCCTCAGTTTGTTTTGTGAGATTAAGAGTCTCTTATAGTTTGTCTCCCTCCCAATCCCATCTTGTTCATTTCTTCCTTTCACTACCCCCCCAGACCCCCACTTTGCTCTCAAATTCCTCATATCAGGGAAATTGTATGATAACTGTCTTTCTCTGATTGACTGACTTCACTCAGCATAATACCCTCTAGTTCCATCCATGTCATTACAAATGGCAAGATTTCATTTATTTTAATGGCTACATAGTATTCCATTCTATATATATATATATATACCATTGTTTCTTTATCCATTCACTGTTGATGGACATCTAGGTTTTTTCCCATAATTTGTTTATTGTGGATATTGCTGCTATAAACATTCAGGTGCACGTGCCCCTTTGGATCACTACGTTTGAATATTTAGGGTAAATACCCAGTGCAATTGCTGGGTCATAAGGTAGCTCTATTTTCAACTTTTTGAGAAACCTCCACGCTGTTTTCCAGAGTGGTTGTACCAGCTTGCTTTCCCAAAAAGAGTTTAGGAGGCTTCCCCTTTCTCTGCATCCTCACTAGCATCTGTCGTTTCCTGACTTGATAATTTTAGCCATTCTGACTGGTGTGAAGTGGTTTCTCCTTATGGTTTTGATTTGTATTTCCCTGATGCCAGGTGATGTGGAACACTTTTTCATGTGTCTGGCTGGCCGTCTGGATGTCTTTGCAGAAATGTCTGTTCATGTCCTCTGCCCATTTCTTGATTGGATTATTTGTTCCTTGGGTGTTGAGTTTGATAAGTTCGTTACAGATTTTGGATACTAGCCCTTTATCTGATATGGTGTTTGCAAGCATCTTCTCCCATGCTCTCAGTTGTCTTTTAGTTTTCTTGACTGTTTCCTTTGCTGTGCAAAAGCTTTTGATCTTGAGGAAGTCCCAATAGCTCCTTTCTGCCCTTGCTTGCATTGCCTTTGGCAGTGTTTCTAGGAAGAAGTTGCTGCGTCTGACATCAAAGAGGTTGCTGCCTGTGTTGTCCTCAAGGATTTTGATGGATTCTTTTCTCACACTGAGCTCTTTTCATCCATTTTGAGTCTATTTTCATGTGTGGTATAAGGAAATGGTACAGTTTCATCCTTCTACAAGTGGCTGTCCAATTTTACCAACACCATTTGTTGAAGAGACTGTCTTTTTTCCAATGGACATTCTTTCCTGCTTTGTCAAAGATTAGTTGACCATAGAGTTTAGGGTCCATTTCCAGGCTCTCTATTCTGTTCCATTGATATATATCTGTTTTTGTGCCAGTGCCATGCTATCTTGATGACGACAGCTTTGTAATAGAGCTTAAAGTCTGGAATTGTGGTGCCACCAACTTTGGCTTTCTTTTTCAACATTCCCTCTGACTATTTCAGGTCCTTTCTGGTTCCATATAAATTTTAGGATCATATGTTCCATTTCATTGAAAAAATTGGTGGTATTTTGATACAGATTGCTTTAAATGTGTAGGTTGCTTTAGGTAGCATAGACATCTTCACAATAATTGTTCTTCCAATCCATAAGCGTGGACCATTTTTCCATTTCTTTGTGTCTTCTTCAATTCCTTTCAGGAATACTTTATAATTTACTGCATACAGATTCTTTGCCTCTTTGGTTAGGTTTTTTCCTAGGTATCTTATGGTTTTGGATACAATTGTAAATGGGATCGACTCCTTAATTTCTCTTTCTTCTGTCTTGTCGTTGCTGTATAGAATTGCAACTGATTACTGTCCATTGATTCTATATCCTGACACTGTACTAAATTCCTGTATGAGTTCTAGCAGTTTTGGAGTGGAGTCATTTGGGTTTTCCACATAAAGTATATCACCTGCAAAGAGTGATCGTTTGACTACTTCTTTGCTGTTTTGGATGCTCTTAATTTCTTTTTGTTGTCTGAATGCTGAGGCTAGGACTTCTAGCTGCTATCAGCACTATGCTGAATAGCAGTGCTGATAACGGACATCCCTGCCGTGTTATTGACCTTAGCGGAAAAGCTCTCAGTTTCTTTCCATTGAGAATGATATTCACTGTGGGTTGCTCAGAGATGGCTTTGATGATATTGAGGTATGTACCCTCTATTCCTACACTGTGGAGAGTTTTGATCAAGAAAGGATGCTGTACTTTATCAAATGCTTTTACAGCATCTATTGAGAGTATCATATGGTTCTTGTTCTTTCTTTCCTTTTTGTATTGTATCACATTGATTGATTTGCAGATGTTGAACGAACCTTGCAGTTCTGGGATAAATCCCGCTTGGTTGTGGTGAATAATCCTTTTAATGTACTGTTGGATCCTATTGGTTAGTATTTTGGTGAGAATTTTCATGTCATGTTCATCAAGGATATGGGTCTATAATTCTCTTTTTTGGTGGGGTCTTTTTCTGGTTTAGGATCAAGGTGATGCTGGCTTCATAAAATGAGTTTGGAAGTTTTCCTTCCATTTCTATTTTTTGGAAGATTTTCAGGAGAATAGGAATTAGTTCTTCTTTAAATGTTTGGTAGAATTGCCCTGGGAAGCCTTCTGGCCCTGGGCTCTTGTTTGTTGGGAGATTTTTGATGACTGCTTCAATCTCCTTGTTATGGGTCTGTTCAGGTTTTCTATTTCTTTCTGGTTCAATTTTGGTAGTTTATACGTATCCAGGGATGCATCCATTTCTTCCAGATTGTCAGATTTGCTGGTGTAGCGTTGCTCATAATATGTTCTTATAATTGTTTGTGTTTCTTTGGTGTTGGTTGTGATCTCTCTTCTTTCGTTCATGATTTTATTTGTTTGGGTCCTTTCTCTTTTCTTTTTGATAAGTCTGGCCAGGGGTTTATCAATCTTATTAATTCTTTCAAAGAACTAGCTCCTAGTTTTGTTGATTTATTCTACTGTTTTGTTGTTGTTTGTTTGTTTCTATTTCATTGATCTCTGCTCTGATGTTTATTACTTCTCTTCTCCTACTGGGTTTAGGCGTTTTTGGCTGTTCTTTCTCCAGCCTCTTTAGGTATAGGGTTAGGTTGTGTACTTGAGACCATTCTTGTTTCTTGAGGAAGGCTTGTATCGCTATGTATTTTCCTCTCAGGACTGCCTTTGCTGTGTCCCACAGATTTTGAACCATTGTGTTTTCATTATCATTTGTTTCCATGAATTTTTTCAATTCTTCCTTAATTTCCTGGTTGACCCACTCACTCTTTAGTAGGATGCTCTTTAGCCTGCGTGTATTTGGGTTGTTTCCAATTTTCCTCTTGTAATTGAGTTCCAGCTTCAGAGTATTGTGGTCCGAAATATGAAGATCTTACTGCTTAGGACCTGATTTGTGACCCAGGATGTTATCTATCCTGGACAATTTACCATGTGCACTAGAGAGAATGTGTATTCTGTTGCTTTGGGATGGAATGTACTGAATATATCTGTGATGTCCATCTGGTCCAGTGTGCTATTTAAGGCCTTTCTTTCCTTGCTGATCTTTCGCTTGGATAATCTGTCCATTTCAGTGAGGGGAGTATTAAAATCCCCTACTATTATCATATTATTGTTGATGTATTTCTTTGATTTTGTTATTAATTGGTTTATATAATTGACTGCTCCCATGTTAGGGGCATAGATATTTAAAATTGCTAGATCTTTTTGTTCAATTGATAGTTTGAGTATGATATAGTGTCCTTCCCTGTCTCTTATTATAGTCTTCAGCTTAAAATCCAATTTATTTGATATAAGGCTTGCCACCCCAGCTTTCTTTTGATGTCCATTAGCGTGGTAAATTGTTATCCACCCCCTTACCTTAAATCTGGAGGTGACTTGGGGTCTAAAATGAATTTCTCGTAGAGAGCATATTGATGTTCTGTTGTTCTGTTGTTGTTGTTGTTGTTGTTTTTTAATCCATCCCAATACCCTATGTCTTCTGATTGGGGGCATTTAGCCCATTTCCATTTAGGGTAACTATTGAAAGATATGAATTTAGTGACATTGTATTGTCTTTAAGGTGACTATTACTGCATATTGTTTATGTTCCTTTCTGGTCTACTACTTTTAGGCTCTCTCTTTGCTTAGAGGAACCCTTTCAACACTTCCTGTAGGGATGGTTTGGTGTTTAAAAATTCTTTTTTTTTTTTTTTTTTTTTTTTTTGGTACGTTCTGGAAGGTTTTTATCTCTCCTTCTATTTTCAATGATAGCCTAGCTGTATATAGTATTCTTGGCTGCATGTTTTTCTTATTTCGTGCTCTGAATATATCATGCCAGTTCTTTCTGGCTTGCCAGATCTCTGTGGCTAAGTCTGATGCCAACTAATATTTTTACCATTGTATGTTACAGACCTCTTGTCCTGAGCTCCTTTCAGGATTTTCTCTTTTTTGCTAAGACATAAGTTTTACTATTAGATGACAGGGTGTGGGCCTATTTTTGTTGATTTTGGGGAGGGGTTCTTTGTACTTCCCAGATTTTGATGGTGGTTCTCTTTGTCATATTAGGGAAATTCTATACTATAATTAGCTCCAAGATACCTTCTGTGCTGGGATTCTCTTCTTCTGGGATCCCAATTATTCTGTTATTGTTTCCTCTTATACTATCACTTATCTCTCAAATTCTCCCCTTGTGGTCCAGTAGTTGTTTCTCTTTTGCTAAGCTTCTTTATTCCCTGTTATTTGTTCTTCTATATCACTAATTCTCTTCTGCCTCATTTATCCTAGCAGTGAAAGCCTCCATTTTTTATTGCACCTCATTAATACCTTTTTTGATTCCAGCTTGGTTAGATTTTAGTTCTTTTATTTCTCCAGAAAGGGATTTTATTTCTCCAGACAGGTTCCTCTAATATCTCCCATGCCTTTTTTAAGCCCAGTTACCACCTTGAGAATCATCATTCTGAACCCTAGATCTAACATGTTACCAATGTCCATATTGATTAGCTCCCTAGACTTCAGTACTGCCTCTTGTTCTTTTTTTTTTAAATTTTTTGTGGTGAGTTTTTCCACCTTGTCATTGTATCCAGATAAGAATATATAAACGATAGAATAAGATACTAAAAGGTTGGCAAAGACCACAGAAAATGGTACGCTAAGCAAATCAGAAGAGTCGCCAAACTGGGGGTAGAAGAAAAGGGGGTACAAAGAAGTCTAAAAAAAATTTTTTTTTAGATTAACTGTGTGTAGGTATATATACCTATATATGTATATATACCTATATATATACCTATATTTAGACTGATGAATAGAACAGAGTCACTCACTTGATTTTGGGTGTATTTTGGTCTCCTAGAAGAAACTACATACCAAAATTTTAAAGAAAGAAAAATTTAAATGTATACCAAAAAAAGGATAAACACGATGAAGGGATGGAATATGACTGTAAAGATGAAAATAAAAAAATTTTTAAAAATCTAAAAAAGGAGTTGATAAGATAAGTTGGTTCAAAAAAGAAATAAAAGGTGGAGAGAATTTGCTCAGTCTGGAAACTAGAACAACACCTTGTGCTAGATTTAGGCTATATTTTGATCTATTAGGAGAGTTATCCCAAATTTTTTTTAAAGGAAAAACCTGTATGTATATGAAAAATAAAGTTAGATACAATGAAGGATAAAAATGACTATAATAGTGAAGGTTTAAAAACATATTTTTAGAGTGTATTGTTAAGTTAAACAAGGTAAACATTAAAAGAGGAAAGAGGAAAGTTTAATAAATTAGAATAAGAAAAAAAATATATAAACTTTGCAAGACTAAAGGTTCATGGGGAGAAACCCATGAATCCCATGCTTTGCTTTCCCCTCCTCTGGAATTCCTACTGTTCTCCTTGATCAGTGTGCTTGGTCTTAGCTGAGTGTTCTTGAGGATCTTCTGGGAAGGGGCCTGTTGTAGTGATTCTCAAATGTCTTTGCCTGAGGCAGAATTGTGCCACTCCTGCCAGGAGCCGGGCTACGTTATGTGCTCAAGTTAGCTCTCGGGAGCTTTTGTTCCCTGAACGCTTTACATAGAGCTCTGGAGAAGGGAAATGAAAATGGCATCCTCTTAATCTCTGGCCTGGAATAGCCGAGAGCCCCAGATGACACTCTTCAGTGCATGCACCCTCAGGAAAAGCGCTCAATCCTCAATCACTCCTGTCTCCCTGGTCTCTGGTCGTGCTCTAAGCTGACCCGGCCTATGACCGAGTTCCTCCATCTGTGGCACACAGCCCTATTTGGAGTCTCCAAACCCAGCAGATTCCTGCCTTCAGAGAAGGAAGGTAAGTCTCCCCTGGATCTGCCACTTGTGGTTTCCCTGCTCAAAGTGTAGTGGCCTGATTGTGCCGATCACAGTTTAAGGTAACCCTGAGTTGAGAGCTCACTCCTCAGCTCTGTCTCTGTAGCCGGCTTCCCTGCTCTGATACCTGCCAGCTCTGCCATATTCAGACAACCCTAATCTTTCTGTGACCCCATGGGACCTGAGACCACAATGTCCCCACAAGGGCTCCACCCTCCCAGGCCTCTGGAGCAATGTCCCTCAGTGGTGCAGACTTTTAAAAGTTAGAATTTTGTGCTCTGTTTCCTCCTCCACTTGCCGAGGACTGACCCCTATCTTTCAACCTGATCTCATATCAGTCTGCTACTACTCTGCCATCTTGAATCCTCCCTTGAGGGTTTTTTTTTTTTTATCAGCACTTGTACTTTTCATTATACAGATCCTGTGCATGTTTTAAATGTTTCATGCACAAGCTTCTTGAATTGGTAAATTTGTCTTTTACACAATTTGAAAAATCTTTAGCCCTTATTTCTTGAGATATTTACTGCACTAATCTCTTCTTTCCTTCTGGGACACCAATGGCCTGAATATTAGAGCTATTGACATTATTTGACAGTTGTCAGAGGCTCTGTTCACTCTTTTAACATTTTGTTCTTTCCCTTTTTCGGATTGAATTTTTGTTTATCTGCCCTCACATTCATTGACTCTTTCCTTTGTCATTGCCATCCTGCTCTTTGGCTCCATTCATAATTTTTATAATTTAGGATATGGTAATTTTCAGTTCTAAAATTTCCAGTTGGCTCTTATTGCTTGTCAGTCTTTTAAATACTGTCATTTTCCACTCCTTCCAAGTTAATCTTTACCTCATTAACCACAGTTAATAGTAGATGGAGTAAAGTCTTTTCCTGAAAATTCCAGCATCACTGTCATCCTTAGATGGGCATCTGTTGGTTACCCATTCTCTTGACAGTTGATCATATTCTCTGGTCTTTGTTTATTGGGTAACTTAGGATGTATCTGATATATTTTCAGTATTACAGAGAAAGATTCTCAGGGCTATTAAAGTTCTCTGGTAAATGCATTTTATATTTTTTGTGTGCAAATGCTAAGTTCAGAGTGCAAATTTTGTATCATTATATGTGGGTGATGGTTTCAATGTCAGTTCAGTTTTCAAAGCTTTTGCTATGCTCCCTCTATTCCCTCTTGAGGGACATGCATCACTCGGGTTAGGGACTTGGCACAAAATATTCAAAATATTTTTCATTCATTTTCAAGTTTTAGTACAGCTTATTTGAAACTAAATCATATGGAAATAGTGGGTTTTAAAGGATTCTTAGATGTTTAAAAATATACCATTTTTATCAATCTGATCTTTGCAACCAACTGGCATATTTCTTTAGCAACTGGAACATAGCATGCATTCTGCAAAGTCATAAATATTAGAGTTCCATAGTAGATTTTGTTAAATGGGCAAAGAAAAAAATTTTCTTATATGCTCCCAAGTCCATTTTTGACATCTGCAATTTATTCTTATTTCCTTTACAATGACTAATAATTCTAATATGTATTTAGATCATATCAACTTGATTTTTCCCGTTTGCCTATAAAAGTGTACTTATATTTGGTTCTGAAATTAAAAATCCTCCTCATTCTTATCTTTATTTTCCCCCTCACTTCCAGTATACTTAATGTTAAGTACAGAACAAAATAATTTTTTTTAAAGTCTACTACTTTCTACAATGGCTACCACAGAGTGACTTAAGTTTGGAAAATTTATGTTTGGTGTAATAGGGAGAGCTCTTTAGTTTTCCTGCATGGTGAAAATTGTGTCCACTTATAAAACACTTATTTGTATTATAGTATCATACCTTCATTTGAAGTCCACACTATTTTTTACACCATGTAACTTTTCTTTACGTGGCATGGATTTTTAAAAATGTTTGCCATTGCTGATAACATGACTTAGGAAGAGTTTGCTTCATTTTTATCTTTAAAATTAAAAATCCAGGGTGCCTGGGTGGCTCTGTGGGTTAAGCCTCTACCTTTGGCTCAGGTCATGATCTCAGGGTCCTAGAAGTTAGTCCCACATCCAGCACTCGACTCATGGGGAGCCTGCTTCTACCTCTCTCTCTCCTGCCTCTCTGCCTATTTGTGATCTCTCTCTCTTTGTAAATAAATAAAACCTTTAAAAATTTTTCAAAAAGTTAAATTAAAATTCAAAGAACTCTGCTATGTCTAACTGCTGTAAATCCCATCCAGTGTATTTTTTTTTAAGATTTTATCTCAACATGTGTGATTTTTGAGTCTCTTTTATATCTTCTATGTCTCTACTTTATTCAATATTTTGTTTAGTTTCTTGAACATATGGAATATTACTAGTATAATTATTTTAATGTCCTTATCTACTAATCTACCTTCAGTGTGGTGTGATTTTTGGGTCAGTGTTGATTAATATGTGTTTTATTTTCTTGCATCACAGCATCCCTGATAATTTTTGTTTGAAGATCAGGCATTGTAAATGTTATACATTGACTGTTGAATATTTAAATCAATATTATACATATTGTAGAATGTTTTCCTAGGATAAGATTAGATTACCTGGAAACACTTTGATCTGTTTGGCTTAACCTTTAAACTTTGTTAGCTGGAACCAAAGCTACATTTGTTGTAGGGTTGTAGGGTTAAATTATCCCCTTCCTACTATTAAGGAAAGACAAGTTTATACTCCAATCATTGCCCATATATTGATGAATATTCCACTATAGCTTTTAGGTATAGGAAGAATATTCCACTATAGCTTTTAGGTATAGGAATTGTTTGCAATGCTGTGTCAACTACAAACTTTCCTCCCTCTAATACTTTCAGAGCAATTTTTTTTTTCTTTTAGCTAATCTTGATTAAGTTCATCACATATATTCCCTTATTTGTACTCAGCTCAGTATTTGAATGGGACTTTCTAAATAAATTCAGACTCCTCTCTCTGTGCAGCTCTCTTCTCTTGTTCTTATATTTTACAAACTCTTGGTTTGCTGGATTCCTTTCACTCCCAACCCTGCCTCAACTTCAGGAACTCCAGAAGACTCTCCCTAGAGTTACCTCCCATTGCCTTGCCCTTGAAATTTCCTCTAGAATGTAGGCTGGAGCAGTTTTAGGGTTTCCTTAATTAATTTCCTGTCAAGTATCTCTGATTCACACTGCCTGATATTTTAAGCCCTGTTCAATATTTTGCCCCTTGATGATTGTTTTAATGAGAGATCTGGCTGTTTTAATCCTTACTTTAACTGTAAATTTTATTTTTATCAAAGTAAACCATAGTAATTTAAAATAACTTTCTTAAAAAAAAAGAAAAGAAAAGAAAAGAAAAGAAAAGAAAAGGGTTGCCTGGGTGGGTCAGTCAGCTAAGCGTCCAGCTCGAGATCTCGATCACTTCCTGATCTCAGGGCTGTGAGATCGAGCTCCACAGTTGGGCTCTGCCACGGGGTTTGATCTCAGGGCTGTGAGATCCAGCCCCAAGTGGGTTTCTGTGATGGGCATAAAGCCTGCTTAAGATTCTTTCCCTATCCCTCTCCTTCCCTTACTCCCTCTCCCCCCCTTTTTAAAAATTATTTTTATTAACACATAATGTATTCTTTTCTCTAGGACTACAGGTCTGTGAATTGTCAGGCTTACACACTTCACAGCACACACCTTGTCACATAGATTCCCCAATATCCAAAACCCAATGACCCTCTCCCTACCCCCCCCCCACCACCCAGCAACCCTCAGTTTGTTTGGTAAGATTAAGAGTCTCTTATAGTTTACCCACTTCTGATCCCATCTTGTTTCAATTGTTTTTTCATACCCCAGAAACCCACACTCTAACTCTTAAATTCCTCATATCAGAGAGATCAGTTGATAATTGTCTTTCTCTGATTGACTTATTTAACTCAGCATAATACCGTCTAATTCCATCCACGTTGTTTCATTTCTTTTGATAGTTGCATAGTATTCCATTGTATATATATACCACTCTTTTTTATCCTATCTTCTGCTGTTGAACATCTAGTTTCTTTCCATAACTTGGCTATTGCGTACATCGCTGCTACAAACTTTCGGGTGTACATGCCCCTTTGGATCACTACATTTATATCTTTAGAGTAAATTGTGCAATTGCTGGGTCACAGTGTAGCTCTATTTTCAGTTTTTTGAGGAACCTTTCTCCTCATCTTCTCCAACATCTGTCATTTCCTGACTTAATTTTAGCCATTCTAACTGGTGTGAGGTGATATCTCATTGTGGTTTTGATTTGTATTTCCCTGATGCTGAGTCATGTAGAGCACTTTTTCATGTGTCTGGCTCACCACCTGGTTGTCTTTGCAGAAATGTCTGTTCATGTTCTCTGCCCATTTCTTGACTGGATTATTTGTTCCTTGGGTGTTGAGTTTGATAAGTTATAGATTTTGGATACTAGCCCTTTATCTGATATGTCATTTGCAAATATCTTCTCCCGTTCTGTCAGTTGTCTTTCAGTTTTCTTAACTGTTTCCTTTACTCTGCAAAAGCTTTTGATCTCAATGAAGTTCCAATAGTTCATTTTTTCCCTTGCTTCCCTTGCCTTTGGCAATGTATCTAGGAAGAAGTTGCTGTGGATGAGGTCAAAGAGGTTGTTGCCTGTGTTCTCCTCAAGGATTTTGATGGATTCCTGCCTCACATTGAGGTCTTTCATCTATTTTGGTGTGTGGTATAAGGAAATGGTCCAGTTTCATTCTTCTGCATGTGGCTGTCCAATTATCCCAACACCATTTGTTGAAGAGACTGTCTTTTTTTCCATTGGGCATTCTTTCTTGCTATGTCAAAGATCAGTTGACCATAGAGTTGAGAGTCCATTTCCAGGCTCTTTATTCTGTTCCATTGATCTATATGTCTGTTTTTTGCCAGTACCATACTGTCCTGATGATTATAGCCTTGTGATAGAGCTTGAAGACTGGAAGTGTGATGCCACTAACTTTGGATTTTTTTTTTCACCATTCCTCTGGCTATTTGGGGTCTTTTCTCTTTCTATATAAATTTTAGGATTATACATTCTATTGCTTTGAAAAAAATTGATGGTATTTTGATATGGATTGCATTACCAATGTCCATATTGATTAGGTCCCTAGCCTTTGGTATTGCCTCTTGTTCTTTTTTTTTTGCGGTGAGTTTTTCTACCTTGTCATTTTATCTAGATAAGAATATATGAATGAGAGAATAAAATACAAAAAGTGTGGGAAAGACCCCAGAAAAATGTATGCTAACCAAATCAGAAGAAACCACAAACTGGGGGGAAAAGAATAGAGATAAAAATAAACTAAAAAAAAGTGTATATATATATATATATATATATATATACACACACACACACACACATTCATGACTGGTGAATAGAACAGAGCCACCCATTTGATCATTTGATTTTGTGTGTATTTGGTGTCTTAGAAGAAACTACATAGCAAAATTTTAAAGAAAGAGAAACATATATATATACAACAATAAAGATAAACATGATGAAGTGATGAAATATGATGGTGAAGATGAAAAATTTTTAAAAATTCTGAAAAAGGAATTGATAATTTGCTTGCAAAAAGAAAGAAAAAATAGAATGTGCTCAGGCTGGAGACTAGAAATATGCCCTGTGCTAGATTTAGGGTATATTTTGATCTATTAGAAATAGTGGTATCCCAATTTTTTTTTAATATATTTTTTTATTTTTTATAAACATATATTTTTATCCCCAGGGGTACAGGTCTGTGAATCACCAGGTTTACACACTTCACAGCACTCACCAAAACACATACCCTCCCCAATGTCCATAATACCACCCCCTTATTTTTTAGAAAAAAAAAAGACCCTGTGAGTATACAAAAGATAGGGTTAAATATCATGAAAGATAAAATATGTTTATAATAATGGCTTAAAAAAATTTTAATAAAGGTATTGTTAAGATAAACTAGTTAAGAAACATTAAAAGAGGGAAGAGGAAAAGTTTAGAATAAGAAAAAAATAAAATTAAAAAAAATTAATGTAACTTTTCACGATTAAAGGATCATGGGGAGAAAGCCATTACTTCCATGCATTGCTTTTCCCTAGCTCTGAAGTTCTGCAGTTCTCGTTAATGTGTGAACTTGGTCTTTGCTGGTTGTCCTTGCGGATATTCTGCAGGAGGGGCCTGTTGCCTTGATTCTCTAATGTCTTTGCTGGAGGCAGAATTGTGCCGCCCTTCCCAGGGGCCGGGCTGAGTAATCTACTAGAGTTCACTCTCAGGAACTTTTGCTCCCTGAACACTTTCCTTACAGCTTTATAGGACAGGAATGAAAGTGGCAGCCTCCCAATCTCTGGCCTGGAGGAGCTGAGAGCTCAAGACCCCACTTCTCAGTACGCCCTCAGAAAAAAGCAGTCAATCCCTTCCATCTCCCTGGTCTCCGGCCCCACTCTGGGTTTACCAGCCTATGTCCGAGCATTTCTTTCTGGTGCACGGCCCCCTTTGCTGTCTCCAAACCAAGCTGATCCCTGCCATGCTACACCTTTAGAGGAAGGTGAGTCTCCCCGGATCTGCCACTTTGCCACTTGTGGGGTTCCTGCTCAAAGAGCAGTGACCCAACTGTGGCTCAGATCATGGTTTAAGGTAACCCCAAGCTGAGAGCCCCCTCCTTGGCTCCGCCTCTGTAGTCGGCTTCCCTACTCCAATACCTGGGAGCTCTGCCACACTCAGACACCCCTGGTCTTTCTGTGACCTACAGGTCCTGAGATCACACTGTCCCCGTGAGGGCACCACCCCCACTGAGCCTCTGGAGCAATGTCCCTTAGCAGAGCAGACTTGTAAAATTTCCCATTTTGTGCTCCACTGCTTCACTGCTTGCTGGGATCTGGCCCCTCCCCCCACAGTCTGTCTTCCCATCCCCTCGGATTCACTTCTCCACATGTCCTGCCTTTCAGAAAGTGGTCAATTTTCTGTTCCTAGAATTGCTTCTCTTCTTCTCTTCTATCTCCTGTTGAGTTTGTACGTGTTCAGAGTGGTTTGGTAACTATCTAGCTGAACTCCTGCAACCTGATGTCATTTCAGTCCCCTAGTCCTCTGCCATCTTTCCTCTATGTTCCTTCCAGTCCCGCTCTTTAAAAAAACAAACAATTATCTTATATAAAATTATGAAAGTAATAATATTTTATTCTAAAAAAGCAATTGTTTTCAAGCCTTTTAGCTTTTTTTGGGTACTTGCTGCCATATGTTGGGATAATATGCTTTTGCAGATCTTTATAAAATTTTAGGTTAATAGATAAATTAACTCATCCATGTTTGATCATCCATTATTTATAATATTTGCTTAAGCTTTTTATGTGTACATATGCATGCACAAAATTCCCAGATTTCTTTTAGTTCCATTTTTGCAAACTTAAATTCTCTAATCTTTTGCTTTGAAGGCTTGATTTGACTAAATCAGGATTATTTACTTTATTACAGCTCCATAATTTTTCTTCCCTAAGAAAACATGTAATTATTACAATTACATGTCTTCTGTTTACAACTTCTTTTTTCTGGCATTTTTTTCCATTTCTTGTTCAGGAATTCTTGTGTGACTATTCAACAGATCTAAAAATCTCTCTGAATGTCACTCTTCACATATTCTGAAACATCAGATGAACAGCCTCATGTTTTCCTTTGAGGCATTCCAACTACTGTCCTTTCTTTCTGAGAAACAATCTGGAATAGTTACTTGCCATATCTGCATGAATATACTCATGGGATATATTTTCAGTGCTCTTAGTGGAAGTTAGGCTTGATGGATCCCTGGTCTGTCTGTCTTTGGGTCTATTCTATTGCTTTAGTGGAGTAAAACTTACAGGAATTTTATAAGAAAAAGAGTGTTTGGAGAACTTTGAAGTCTGCAAATGCCTTTATTACTTGTGTTTCACTCAGGGTTTGGTTTGTAAAATGTTTTAGAGCAAAGCCTAGAAGGTTGGCTGTAACTGCTGTGACTCTAGGCGGGACTTGCTATCTCATGGCTTGACCATGGGGTAAATGAGAAAGTACTGGCCATTTTCAATTTCACATCGGTAGGGATTGCCTTTGGTGTCATTTCACTTCATGAGGAGGGTAGGAAAAAAACAAACAAACAAAAAACAAAAAAAAACAATCTTAAAATTTCCAGCTTGGGAAAATGTGTGCTTACCAGAATATTTTTGAAACCAAGTTATTGAAAGAAAAGAAAGAAGAACAATTCTGTCTGAAGTAGTTTAATCAATTTTCCCATTTTCATAATGTATGTTTCCCTCCCCATTCGTCCTATTTTTGGTTTTTCTATTTTGGAAGCCAGCTAGGGTGTTCTCCAACAGTGGTTCTTAAATATTAGCATGCATCACAAACATCCCGAGTGCATAACCTAGTTAGCAGGGACACATTTCCAGAGTTTGTGATTCAGTAGTAATGGGACCTAAAACTTGCATCCTGTTGATGTTGCTGATGGAAGGACTGCATTCAGAGAAAAACAGCTCTACACAAAACTTGCAAATGTTACCTGTTCTTTCCCTACAAATGTAAAATTTCTTTTGCATGTGTTTCTCAGTATGTGTTATTAAAATACAGTAGCAAAATTTGTCCATCCCATGTGTTCCAACGAGGGGCCATTACCTGTTGGGGTGGGTTTAAGTCTTTGAAAGGGAAATTTGACCAGTTGTCTCTCAGAGTTCCAGATTCCAAGCCAGAGGTCACATCTTCATGCAAAAAGGGACCTTAGTGGAGTGATCACAAATCTGAGCTCTGGCGCCAGGCCTCTAGGATTCATTTTCTATAAATGTAAGTTAATTAAGCCTTCTGCTTAACTTATGCCATCCAGTCTGGGAATAGCTCAATAGATCGTAAATCTTGGTGTGATTGTGAAGATTTCTTTAGATGATAAATGATGAACATTTAGAGCAGAGCCTGGCCCACAGCGGGCTTCCACTGGACTGCTTGTCATCAACAGATCATCAGCCTTTTCCTTATCATTATGGATAAACTTGTGTGACTAGTAATTGAATTTGGGATTCCAGGTTGACTTAACCTAAAGCAAACTTTTAGCCATCACAGCATCCAGCTGAACAGCTGTGCCTCAGCCATGTAGCACATAAGGAGCCGGGGGGCCAAATGTGAATATCAGAACCCTGTTGTCTTCTCTGCTTGTCGGTAATAAAATCCTTTGTTGCTATCCCACAGGTCTTGTATCTTCTGCCATCTTTCATCTAACTGGCTAGGGGTGCCTGGGTGGCTCGGTGGTGTTAAGGGTCTGCCTTTGGCTCTGGTCATGATCCTGGGGGTCCTGGGATTCAGCCCTGCATTGGGCTCCCTGCTCAGTGACAATTCTGCTTCTCGCTCTCCCTTTCCCTACTCCCTGCTCTTGCATGCTTCCCGCTCTGTCAAATTAAAAATATAAAATATAATAATAAAATTTTAAAAAGAAAGCGGAACTGGCAGTTAACTTTCTGGCTTTCAAGTGATGCAAAACTCAGAACTTCCATAGGTTTTGATAATTTTTTTTAATGCTGGTAAAAAAAGTTATATTATCCATTTGTTGTAGCATTAATGGTGGTCTTTTTTTTTTTTTTTAAAGATTTTCCTTATTTATTTGAGAGACAGAGCACAAGCAGCAGGAATAGCAAAGGGAGAGAGAAAAGCAGACTCCCTGCTGAGCAGGCAACCTGATGCAGGACTGGATCTCAGGACCCTGGGATCTTGACCTGAGTAGAAGGCAGATGCTTAACCAACTGAACCATCCAGGTGTCCCCAATGGTCTTTTCAAAAATACTCTCCCTATAGCATGAAATTGTAAGACACAAGTCATGACATATATATGTATAGACACACACACACACATACACACATACACATGTATATATATGTCTTTATGTTCTTTGAAGCGTAAGTTTCTACAACTATATATCAATACTTACTTTTTAAATCTTTTGTGCTCAGATGTGATTAAAATAGGGGTTATTTGTATATATGACTTTGATAGTATATTTTTGATAGCCAAAAATACTGGTTACAGTTTATTCTGATTTCTTTTAAACTTTAATATCTATGAAATTAGACTTAGAGTTGAAAATAGTGAAGCAAATCTTCCTGATAGTCAAGAACAGTAGAAATAATGTAGTGCCATTAGTGATCTGGAAATATTCATGCTGTTGCTATAATCCCTTGTGAGCACAGCATGGCCTTTCTGCATTAGTACAGGATAGCTTGTTGGTGTGATTTCAGGCACAGTAAATCACTGCTTTCCCAAAATAACAGTCGTCTGCTCATTCCTTAGTTGAAATGACCAGAGAGGCAGTGGTTTAAAATATGGGATATAATGGCTTGTTAAAATTTAAATACAACATACAGGTGCTGTGATCTCTGTACTTGCTTATTTTGCTCCATTATAATCATTTTCTTGTGCTGTCATTCCCATAATGGTTCACCACTGCCTTTTGATGTCCCTCTCATGACATCTTGATTTTCTTCATCTACTCAAAAATTCATAAAGACTCCATAGACAGATATTTCCCCAAATAACAAAGACTTATAGTTTTATAAAAAGAGAAGATGGTGTGATGCCTGTGTTTTGACTTTTACAAGAAAAATTATTTTGCTTATGACAAAACTACTTCTGAAACCGCCTCCCCCATTAATAATCTGTCATGTTCTTTTTCTCTGTTGAAATTTAATTCTTTGATGAGATACACTGGCTAACAGGGCCCATGATTCATGATTCACACTTGTAAAGTAAGGGAAAAATCCGTTTTGTTTTTGTTTTTGTTTTTTTTTTTTACTCAGAAAAAGATAATAAAACAATAGCTTTGGAGAACGTAGAAGGAGAAAGAAAATGCTCAATGACACCTCAGTGTACCTTCTTTTACTTCCTCTGTCTCCAGGTAAATTTAGGGATTGGTCATATTTAATACCATTAGTTTTATAGTTTATCTGTTTAGCTTTTGGTTGTGTGATGGGAATTTTATTTCCACTTGAGCCTTTCTCAAGAAACCGGAGTTAATCTTTGGTGAACAACTGGGTTCAAAAAAAACCTTGTAACATATGCAGTGTCCTTAGATCTCTTACCTTTATTTGTGCCACAGTGAACTCACACCTTGGTTCTTGACTTCAACTGCTAAGTACGTTTTTCTCCACCATATCCTCTGTTAATGTGAATTACACTTCAGGTTCTGACTTGAAGCATCATCCTGTCTTTGGCCTTGGTATACGGCCATTAGAGAATAGCATCTGCTATTCTCTAATGAAGTTTTATTCCTCTATAGATTTTTTTCAATTTTGGCACCTTGAGTATTTTGGACCAAATAATTTTTTGTTGGGGTGGGCAGTGGGGAGCTCTTTTGTCCACTATAGAATGTTTGCGTCCCTAGCCTCTAACCAGTACTTGAAAGTAGTGCTCCCTTTCCCTCACTGCCCTAGTTACAATGATCAAAAATAGTGCAATACAAGGGTGCCTGGGTGGCTCAGTCAGCTGAGTGACTGCTTTCAGCTCAGGTCATGATCTCAAGGTCCTGGGATTGAGCACCAAGTCAGGATCTCTGCTCAGTGGGGAGTCTGCTTCTGCCTCCCCTGCTATTTCCCTGCTTGAGCTCTGTCAAATAAATAAATACAATCTTTAAAAAATATTGTTGTACATTGCCAGATGTGCCCTTGAAGAGAAAATATTGCCTGATTGAGAACCTATGCACTTTGGTGTTATTGTAGTTTTTTGTTTGGTTTTCTTTATGCTTTGCAAGAACAACTTCTTATCTTTTAGCTGAGTTCCTTCCCTTAGCTCTTCCAATATATCTGCACCAATTCCTTCAACACTAGATATAAAGTTGTTTTCTCCTCAGCTGATCAGTGTCCAAGTGTTTAGTGAACCCCCCGACCCCGTGCTGGATAATTCTTCACATGCTTGTATCTTTTTTCTAAAGGTTGGAAAGGAATCCAAGTAGATGACTTTTCTTTTCATTAAACAGTGAAAATAGTTTGAATAAGAAATCACCTGAAGGTCTTAAGTCAAATTACCTCAACTTACATCTTTAATTTCTGACAAAAGTCTTAGCAGTATCTTTTAAAAAATGATGTTATTTTGAGGCACCTGGGTGGTTCAGTGGGTTAAAGCCTCTGCCTTCTGCTCAGGTCATGATCCCAGGATTCTGGGATGGAGCCCCGCATCAGGGTCTCTGCTGAGCAAGGAACCTGCTTCCCTCTCTCTCTGCCTGCTACTCTGCCTACTTGTGATCTCTGTTTGTCAAATAAATAAATAAAATGTTTTCATAAATAAATAAATTAAATAAATAAATAAATAAATAAATAAATAAATAAATTTGGAGGGCACCTGGATGGCTCTGTTGGTTGAGCGGGTGATTCTTGATTTCGGCTCAGTTCATGATCTTGGGGTCCTGGGATCAAGCCTTGCATGGGCCTCTGTACTCAGTGGGGGAGTTTGCTCTAGGATTCTCTCTCCGTGTCTCTCTGCCCTTCCCCTGCTCATGCTCTCTTTTTCTCAAATAAATAGTCTTTAAAACATATTTTAAACCATGTTTTTTATTTAAAAATTTTTTAAGATTCTATTTATTTATTTGACAGAGATCACAAGCAGGCAGAGAGAGAAGAGGCAGCAGGCTCCCTGCTGAGCAGAAAGCCTGATGTGGGGCTTGTTCCCAGGATGCCAAGATCATAGCCTGATTTGAAGGCAGAGGCTTTAACCCACTGAGCCACCCAGACACCCCTAAAACATAATTTAAAAGACTTTTTTTTTAGACTTACCACAAAATTGAGTAGAAGGTACAGAGATTTTCAATATACTCCCTTTCCCACCCCTACACACATAGTCTTACCTATTATCAGCATCCCCCACCAGAGTGGTAGATCTTTTACCAAGGGTGAATACATACAGTGATACATTATAATCACCCAAAGTCCATAATTTACCTTAGGGTTTACTTTTGGTGTTGTACATTCTATGGATTTGGACAAATGTTTAATGGCATATATCCATTCTGACACAGACTATTTCACTGCCCTAAAAATCTTTGTACTCTGCATATTCTCACTTCACAATTCTCCCCCATCCCACTGACTCCCCAGGAGCCACTGATCTTTTTCATTATCTCTGTGATTTTGCCTTCTTCGGAATGTCCTATAGTTAGAATTATACTGGATGTAGCCTTTTCAGATTGGCTTCTTTCACTTGGCAATATGCATTTAAATTTCTTCTGTGTCTTGTTGTGGCTTAATAGTTCATTTCTTTTTAGCCCTGACTAATATTCCATTGTCTGGATGCACCATTCATATCAATCCATTCTTCTACTGAAGGACATCTCAGTTGCTTCCAAGTTTTGACAATTATAAAAGCAGAATGTTTTAAAATATACAGATTCTCTTATAATCCTGTGTTACTATATGAACAGCAATTTGTTTTATATGCCATGTGTTTGGGCTTGGATTTTTCTTCTCATCGATGCAGTTATATGTCTTTAGTTTCAGAATATTTCTCAAAAACCAGTTTGCATCATAGTCCACCTTTAGAGTTGGGCAATGTTAACTGCTACAGGCTGCAATGCATCTTTACAGTTGGGATGCCAACACTGTCTACATGCTGAGGGTCTAGGAGACAGATGTTCACGGGACATGAAATCACTAGAGATGGTTCCTGCCAGTGACTTCTAAAGGGAAGAAAAGCTGTGTGTGTGGGTGGGTGGGTGGGAGTAACATCCCCACCATGGGTCTAAGCCTTTCTCTGCTTTTCTTTCCTACTGCTATCTCCCATTTATTATGAGGTTTCTCTAGCAATTGTGATTACAGCATATCTTCTGTACACAAATAACAGAGGAGGATGCATCTACACTTGAGAAGAGAGTGGCCAGTTCACATTGTAGTCAAGGCTGGCCAAAGCTCTGGAGTGAGAAGCCAGAAGAGCCTCTGGATATGTAAGTGGGAAAGGGAGGAAATGAGACTGGGGATGCAGAAAGAAGAAATTGTACCTAATAGCTATTGAATATGTTAGAGGAAAATGGATTCAATTAATTCTGACACTTACAAAGAATGCTTTCTTATCCTATTATTTCTTAAAGGCATACAGAGTGTTTGAAATGAAGCTGTCTCACAGTCAAGGCTTTTAAATTTTATATATATCTCAGAATACTATTCCTTAGGGGAATATCTTAAATACTCTGAAGAAATGAGGTGAAGCATTAAAATGTATTACACACTGAAACTTACCTTCTAGTTCAAAAACTGTGATTTTCAAATAAACTCTAGCTTCTTTTGGATATAAATTATTATATATAAGTCAAGAAGTTGGCACCATAAGAATTATCACTCTGTAAATGCGAAGAATAGCAATAATATACTCATCAAAAATGTAAATATAATCTCAACTTCATTGGATTAATATTTATGCTAACACACTATTAAAAAAATGAGTAGATAAGATAATGGTCTTTGAAAAATTGGGTCTGTTAGTGACTGATGTAAATAATTCACCATCAAGAAAAGGTACTATTTTAATGGAAGTTTTGTTTACTTTAATTTTTACATTTACATTTTATAGACATATTCTTTATTTTTGGCTTTTGTTCATTCTATTCAATTTTATTTTTGTAATGTATAAGTTTTACTTTCTTTACAATTTGGGGATTTAGTATCTTCTAACAACAAATGAAAATATACCCAGAACCATGTAGATCATCCTGTTTTGTCTACCTAGGAGATTATATTCTCCCCCTCTCCTTTTTTCTTTTTCTTTTCTTTTTTGGTTTCTGACCTCTTGTCTAGTGTGTATTTTGATTAGGTTGTGACATATATTTTTGATTTTGCTCTCTCAGTGATCCATTCTTCTCTGGGCAAAGTGGAATTCACCGCAAAGGAAAGAACCAGTGGTAATTCTTCCTGCCACATTAGGTCATGATCCTAGGGTCCTAGGTTTGAGCTCCATATCAGACTCCATGCTCAGTGAGGAACCCGTTTCTCCGTCTTCCTCTGCTCTATCAGAAAAAAAAAAAAAAAAAAAAACCTTTTAAAAATACACTCTATGCCACAGATCTAATCAATATGCACATAAGTAAAATATCAGAGCTGGAATTCAGGATAATGATTATAAAGTTACTAGCTGGGCCTGAAAAAAAAGCATAAAGACACTAGAGAATCTTTTAGTGCAGAAAAAAAAAATCTAACCAGTCCTAAATTAAAAATGCTTTAAATGAGATGCAGTCTAAACTGGATCCTCTAACAGCTAGGGTAAATGAGGCAGAAGAGTCAGTCATATAAGAAAACAAGGTGCTGGAAAAGAAGGAAGCCAAGGAAAAGAGAGAAAAACAACTAGATAACCATGAGAGGAGGCTTCAAGAAATCGGTGCTACCATAAAGTGAAACAATATTAGAATTACTGGGGTCCCAGAGGAAGAAGGAAGAGAAAGAAAAGGTTAATTGACCATATCATAGCTGAGAGCTTTCCTACTCTGGGGAAGGAAATAGGCATTCAAGTTACAGAGAACCCTCCTCATAATCAATAAGAATAGATCAACACCCTGACATATAATAGTGAAACTTTATCAGTTTCAGAGATAAAGAGAAAATCCTGAAGGCAGTTTTGGACAAGAGGTCTTTAAGTTACAAGGGTAGAAGCAGTCAACTGTCAGCAGACCTATCCACAGAGGCCTGGCAGGTCAGAGAGGGCTGGAATGATATATTCAAGGTACTAAATGAGAAAAAAATTCTGCCAATAATACTTTATTCAGTAAAACTGTCATTCAGAATGGCAGGACAGATGAAGAGCTTTAAGGACAAACAGAAACTAAAAGAATTTGTGAACCCTAAACTATCAACACCAGAAAAATAAAAACGGTTTTAAGGACACATTATGAACAACTGTATGTTAACAGATTAGGCAATGTGGAAGAAATGGATGCATTACTAGAAACTTATAAACTATTAAAGCAGAGACAGGCAGAAATGGAAAACCTGAACAAACTGATAACCCACAAGGAAATTGAATCAGTAATCAAAAATTTCCCAATAAATATGAGTCCAGAGCTGGTTGACTTGCCAGGGGAATTCTACTAAACATTTAAAGAAAAACTAACACCTGTTCTTCTGAAATTATTTCAAAAAATAGAAATGGAAGGAAAACTTCCAAATTCTTTCTATGGGGCCAAACCAGAGAAAGATCCCACCAAAAACGAGAAATACAGACCAGTATTCCTGATAAACATGGATGCCAACATTCTCGCCAAGTTACTAGCCAGTAGGATCCAGCAATACATTCAAAGGATTATTCACCACAACCAAGTAGGATTTATTCCTGAGCTGCAAGGTTGGTTCAACATTTGCAAATCAACCAATGTGATACATGTCATTAATAGGAGGACAGGAACCTTAGGATCCTCTCAATTAATGCAGAAAAGGCATTTGACAAAGTACAACATCCTTTCTTGATTAAAACTTTCCTGTGTTGGAGCGCCTGGATGGCTCAGTGGGTTAAAGCCTCTGCCTTCAGCTCAGGTTGTGATCCCAGGGATCCCATGGATTGAGCCCCATGTCAGGCTCTCTGCTCAGCAGGGAGCCTGCTTCCTCCTCTCTCTTTGCCTTCCTCTCTTCCTGCTTCTGATCTCTGTCTGTCAATTAAATAAGTAAAATCTTGAAAAAAAAAAAAAAACTTTCCAGTGTTGGGATAAACAGAACATATCTCAATAGCATAAAAGCCATCTTTGAAAAGCCCACAGTGAATATCATTCTCAGTGGGGAAATTCTGAGAGCTTTTCCCCTGAGGTCAGGAATATGGCGGCTATGTCTACTTTCACCACTATTATTCAACATAGTAGTAGAAGTCCCAGCATCAACAATCAGACAACAAAAAAATAATAAAAGGCACTCATATTGGCCAACAAGAAGTCAAACTCTCTCTCTCTGTCTTTGCAGATCATATGATATTCTATGCGGAAAACCCAAAAGACTCTACCCCAAAATTGCTAGAACTTGTACAGAAATTCAGCAATGTGGCAGGATAGAAAATCAATGAACAGAAGTCAGTTCCATTTCCATACACTAACACTGAGACAGAAGAAAGAGAAATGAAGGAATTAATCCCATTTACAATTGTACCAAAAACCATGATACCTAGAAATAAACCTGACCAAAGGGGCAAAGGATCTGTACTCTAAACACTACACTTATGAAAGAAATTGAGGAAGACACAAAGAAATGGAAAAGCATTCAATGCTCATGGATTGGGAGAACAAATATTATTAAAATGCCTGTGTTTCCTAACAGTCTATATATTCAGTGCAATCCCTATCAACATACCATCAGCTTTTTTCACAGAGCTTTAACAAATAATCCTAAGCTTTGTATGCAACCAAAAATGACCCTGAATAGCCAGAGGAATGTTGAAAAAGAGAACGAAAGATGAGGACATCACAATGCTGTACCTCAAGCTCTCTTTTAAAATAGAGCTTGAGGTAATCATCAAGACATTATGGGAGTGGCACAGAAACAGACTACATGGATCAATGGAGCAGAATAGAGAATCCAGAAAAGGACCCTCAATTCTGTAGTCAACTAATCTTCTACAAAGCAGGAAAGAATATCCAAGGGAAAAAGGACAATCTCTTCAATAAATGGTTCTGGAAAAACTGCACAGCCACATATAAAAGAACAAAACTGGACCATATTCGTACACCATACAGAAAGATATCCAAGGGATGAAAGACCTCAATATGAGGGTCTTTTGAATCCTTCAAAATCCTAGAGGAGATCACAGGCAGAAACCTCTGTGATCTTGGCTGCAGCAACTTCTTGCTAGAAATGTCTCCAAAGGAAAGGGAAACTGAAGCAAAAATGAACTGTTGGGACTTCATCAAAATAAAAAGCTTCTGCACAGCAAAGGCAACTATCAACAAAACTAAAAGGCAACCTATGGAATGGGAGAAGGTATTTGCAAATAACAGATCAAATGCTGGAATCCAAGACCTATAAAGAATGTACCAAAAGCAACACCCAAAAATCAAATAATCCAGTCAAGAAATGGGTGGAAGACATGAACAGACATTTCTGCAAATAAGACATGCAAATGACCAATAGACACACACACACAAATTCTCCACATCACTTGGCTTGTAAGAAATACAAATCAAAACCGCAATGAGATACCACCTCACACCGGTCAGAATGGCGAAAATTAACAGGACAGGAAACAGCACATGTTGGTGAGGATGTGGAGAAAAGGGAACCCTCTTACACTGCAGGTGGGAATGCAAACTGGTGCAGCCACTCTGGAAAACAGTATGGAGGTTCCTCAAGAAGTTAAAAATAGAGCTACTCTATAACCCAACAATTGCCCTACTAGGTATTTACCTTAAAGATACAAATGCAGTGATCTAAATGGGCACCTGTACCCCAACATTTTTGGGAGTGATGCCCACAGTAGCCAAACTAGAAAGAGCCTAGGTGTCAATCAATAGATGAATGGATAAAGATGTTTTATATATAGATAAATAGATACATATATAGATATATATGTATATACATAGATAGATACATATATAGACATATATATGTCTACATATACATATATACATATACATATACAGACATATATGTCTATATATTCCAATGTAGATATATATATATACATATATAGACTTATATGTATATTCCAATGTAGATATATATATACATATATAGACATATATGTATATGTAGACATATACTCCACCATCAGAATGGGTGAATAATTACCATTTACATCTAGGTCATTGGAACTGGAGGGTATTATGCTGAGCAAAATAAGTCATTCAGAGAAAGATTATCATATACTTTCACTCATTTGTGGAATATAAGAAAAAGTGCAGAAGATCATAGGGAAGGGAGGGGAAAGTGAATCAGAGAAGTCATTAGAGAAGGGGACAAACCATGAGAGACTTTTAACTATAGGAAACAAACTGAGGATTGCTGGAGTGGAGGTGGGTGAGGGGAAGGGGTAATTGGGTGATGGGCATTAAGGAGGGCATGTAATTTGATCAGCAGTGGGTATTATATGCATCTGATGAATTATTGAACAGTACATCTGAAATATGAAGTAGGATATGTTGGGTAACTGAATTTATTTTTAAAAGATTTTATTTGAGAGAGAGAGAATGTGTGTGTGGGAAGAGCAGAGCATGAGCAGGGGGGAGCGGCAGAGGTAGAGGGAGATGTAGAAGCCCTGCTAAGCAGGGAGCCTGACACAGGACTTGATCCCAGGGCCCTGGGACCATGACCTGAACTGAAGGCAGATGCTTAACCAACTGAGCCACCCAGGTGCTTGACTAATTGAATTAAAAAAAAAAAAACAAAAAAAAACCAGACTGGATAAAAATACACCATCTTTTCTTAATTCATCTGACTTTTTCTTACTGAAAACTTGGATGGAATCATGTTTGTCTCATGATATGAGCAATAAGTATCATTCACTCTCTTAAATAAATTGCTTAGAAAATACCAAAAGCCATGTGAAGTGATGTCTGTTAGCTTGGAGCAATTTCAATAAATATTTTAAATTTTAAACAGAAAAAAAATAGGTTAAAAGATCAGTGGAACCTGAAAACTCTTTTGGAAAATAATGTAAAACAAAAATCTTTTCTGCTTCTTTCTAAATACCCAGTCCTACTGAAAACTGTAGAGGAAGCATATTTATATAATGATTTATGTAAACTACAATTCATTAACCAGTTTCAGAACTATTTGTTGATTTATAAAAAGAAATATATAAAAACTAGGGGCATCATTTGTTTCTATACATTTTTAAAAAATTAATATACTTTGTATTTTAGAGTATTAGATTTTTAGGAAATTGAGCAGTGCTAGAGAGTCTGAATCTGGATATTTATACTTTGGTAATATTTTATGGAAAACCAAGGGTTTTTGTTTGTTTGTTTGTTTGTTTTTGAAATAGGACACTAAGAACTATGGAAAGAATTTTCTGAAGCTTTTTCATATGTAGCATCTGCTGTACGTTTCTCTGGGTTTAGTTGATATTTCCAGGACTATTATTTCTGCTTCCTGTCTGCACCCTCCAGCCACCATTCTTAGGAAGTGAACTCTGGTTACTAATCCACATGTCTCAGAAAAAGGTGATAATTTGCAAGAAGTGTCACAAAGAAAAATCATGGCACCATTCAAGCTGCACTAATCTATTTAAATAAAATTCACACTTTCTGTTTCTAAAGTGGTTTGATAGGGGCATCATCAAAGCTGGAACACAGTGTATCTTGCTTACATGTAATGTGATGTTTAGAAATGTAGTGTGATGTTTCTTAGAAGTTGTTAAGTAGAGAAACATTTTCGATCAACTTTCAAAAATACATACATTACTATAGACACAAGATTCTTCCTGAGAATTATGGCATTGAAAAATTTGTTTACTTACTTTTCTGTGTGTGTGTTTGTGTGTGTGAGAGAAATGGATGAAAATTACTTATATGCTCTATAAACTCAATGATTTGGCTTTATACAAGTATTTTCAGTAACAGAATCAAGACTATATTTTCACAAAAAATTCTTTTGCAGGAAGTATTTTGAAATATTGCAAAATTTAAATGCTTTATCGAACATTACCAATTGATTTTTCATAAATTCTAAGCAAGGACTGTCAAATTTTATATTAAAGATGAATCAGCATGCCAGGATGGCTGTCAGTTGAGTGTCCAACTCTTGGTTTCAACTCAGGTCTTGATCTTGGGTCATGAGATTGAGCCCCCACGTCAGCCCCTCTGCACTCAGCACAGAGTCTGCTTGAGATTCTCTCTCCTTCTGCTCCTCTTTCCTGCTTGTGTTCTCTCTTTAAATACATACATAGTATCTTAAAAAACAAAAACAAAAATGAAGGAACTCCAAAGAGGTAACTGCTAGTTCTCCTTAGCCCCAAACTTCTTATCTGGCTCTCTCCTTCACTGTGTACTTTTTCCATCTCTAGACTTAACTCTACCCATGTCTTTCCTATTCTTGCCTTTCTTACATATCCTTCCATCTAACCTTTTGAGAAAGGTTCAACTTTGTCTTCAGAAGCTCTTTTCTGATGTGGAACTCCTTCCCCTTCCACTTCTACTTTCTCCTTCACCACCTTTCTTTATTCCTATTGATGTCATCAATGGAGGACCTACATAGGGGGTACCCCTAACCCAATAATTAATGGTCTTTATCATTTATTTAATTATATTCACCCTAATTAGGGTGCCCTCCCAATATTTTATATTGAATAGCCATAATGTGTCATGAGAACACCACTTTAGGTATTTCACCAAATTTTCTAGATAGGAACATTATTCACATAATATTACATTTCACAGCCATGATTACCCTTAACTCTGCTCAAACCATTGCAAATACAGTAAGAGCTTAAATGAGGAGTCCTCAAATATCACCCTAGCTTCAAGCAAGAGGTAGGGAAATTTACCTAATCTTATTTCCTATTAATTTATAGATTTCACATTACTAAAACTTTCAAAACTAAATTTCCTCTGGAATCGACTCATTCCTTTCTTTCCTAAATTCTTTCTCAAGGGCTTCCATATCAATCTCAAATGTTCATTTCTTCCAGGTCATATTTTGTCTTCTTGATAACTGCAGCATCCTCACTGATGACCCAAGAAACATGAAAATTTTGTAATCCCTCAGATCCACTGATACTTCATCTCAGCTATTTCATCATTTGCCAGCACAACAAACCATTGAATTTTATAACTTTTTAAAGGAATTCCACTAGAAACAAATCACAAAATCTTAATAATCAACAACTAATTTAACTTACATTTGTCACATTCTTTTATTCCTCTCTTCTTGACTTTCAATCCTTTTTTCCCTATTAAGAATGAGTGCTGTGAAGTGTGTAAACCTGGTGATTCACAGACCTGTACCCCTGGGGATAAAAATATATGTTTATAAAAAATAAAAAATTAATTAAAAAAAAAGAATGTTCTGTAATTTCTCAAATCTCTTCTGAATTTAGGTCTCTCATGCAGAAAATGCAGAAGTGCATGGCTCTGTGAAGTTTTCTTAATCTTCTCCAAATTTTTGCTCTCCTCTGGAGGTTATTTTGATTCACTGTACTCTTTGCTTGGCTATCTCTTCAAACTGCATCTTTCTTGACTGCTGTTTTGCACTTTGGGAAGATTGTTCTATCAGCACTCAGTTTCTCTTGCCTCTTCATTATTTCCATTTTCCCTGATAGAGTGATCCTCAGAACCTTGCTGTTCTAAAATTTTTTCAAAGCCATAAATGATGGAAGGACCAGAACCAATGGGGGAAAAAAATACCAAACCAGTATTAAGTTTGATGTTTGTGTGGACTGTGGCTGGGTTAACTATTACATGTTTCACTAATTTACCTTCTGACTTAAAATCTCATTGTATAGATCATCTGAATATAAGTCTCTTTTGTAAATTCTGGGAAATTACTTTTTATGACAATTATCTAGTTGGCTTCATGATTTTTTTTTTCAATAAAAGAATGTAGTTGTGAGTTTTGTAAATACACCGTGTCAACATTATACGCTCCAGAGGGGCAAGCACTCTAATGACCTATTCTCTACTTTATCATAAAAACAAATGCCACTGATTCTTCCCTTTTCAAATTACAAAGTGATGGTATCATTGGAAAGGACTGAGACTGGGAATGAGATTAATCTGTTTCCCCATTATCACTCTGCACATTAACCTTGATGGATTTGTCCTTATGTGTTCATTAATTCTTGTTTAATATGGAAACGTACAGGTCTGATGCTTGGGTCTCCTTCACGGCTTTATCTTTGACAATCCGGCTCTAAATATGCATTTATTTGGCAGATTTCTCTGAGGTTTTCCTGGGTTGTCCATTAATATTTGCAGGTTTCACAATGATACAGCCAAGGAAAATGAAATCACAATTCTTTTTAAGGTTTTTATTTACAAGAGGCTTCAAATGATAATTTGAAAATAATTTCCATGTCAGTTATAGTTAAGAACTTAAAATTGAAAAATCAATCCAATCAATGTATCACATTATAAATATAGATATATTATAAATATATTAGATATAAACATATCTAATATATTTATCGTTCATAAATTTTCTCTAGCCTTTTATTTTTTCTAGTCAGGTATGGCATGAATTTTTAAAAAATGATTTCATGTTTTTAGTTGAATTTTGATAGGCATTTGGTTCAGCTTTTTTTAATTTCCATAAACTCAGGCCAACATTTTACCTGTATTTCTGAATCCACACAATATGGCACAGATACTCACCTTAGTGGCAGAGATGCTTTGGATAGAGTTGAGTATTATATCAAATGCTGAAAAGGAAAGTCTTATAAATATAAGACAAAGTCTTATAATTCTCTTTCTTTGCTGTAAACTTAACAATTTATCAGGGTATTGGGACTGCTTCAAAAGATACATTTATTTTATCTTTAGAAATGGGAAAAAATATAAGAAGAGAAATGATTGATGCTAGTACATCAAACTCAATGTTACTCTCCCCCTTAAGGCAAAGGAAATCTATACTACAGAAGTTATCAGATGGCAGCAACACCTGTAGAGACGGCTGAGTATAGGATGAACTCAAGGCAAAGAAAGTAAAAGGCAGGTTTATGGGCCCATGAGATAAAGAGCTGATGTTGATGAATGAATGAGAAGCAAGACGAAATGTGAGATTGAAGATGGTATTACATAAAGATTTAGAATTAGAAAACCCCAACTCTGGGGAGAGCTATTTAACACCTATTTCTGACTGTTTTTTAAAATACAAATTAGGGGTAATAGCTTTGTTGTCATGATTTATACACATAATGATTGATCATCATACTTACTCTGTGTTTTCGGGAGGCACAGTTGAGAAGAGTGGTCCCAAACCATTCATTACTCATGGGAGGGCCAATGGAAGGGTTGAAGCTTTTGGGGGAGTTGTCTATGCTATAAATATTTATATTTAACATTTTTAGATATTTCTCAGTTCTTCATAAACTGTCATTAAATGTAATGTGTTGTTGTTGTTGTTGTTTTTTAAATGCAATGTGAGTCATCTCTAATCCATGTTTTCTTTTCACTTGAACCCAGATACCCTTTCCTCTTGTCCTTTGGCTGGAAACTCACTAAATCATGGGAATGCAAAATATCATTGGGAAGTGCTAAAATAAGCTTCATTTTATCTTTTCTCTAAAATTTTATGAAAATACTGGTTTTGGCCAGATGGAAAATTGGTGGAAAATCAACAAGTGACCAAAGCCAATGTGAGACAACAATTATCTTAGCACGAGATAATGTGTGCTGTTTCTATGGAAATCAGAAGAGAATAATGTGCAAAGAAATTACAGAAAGTGAAAGGATAAGTTTGTGGAGATTGTGTTAATGAAAAATAATATTTTTAGGAAGCTGGGTTTTTATTTTTATTGGACTTTTGTGAATTTCCCTTTTGGTTTAAATTTTAACTACGCCATATTCCATTTCATTTATATTCTTCAGCTCTTAAGATAACACACAAATTATTAATTCTAATTTTTTCAGTCTTACTAATTTATGAAATACAGGTTATATAACATACTTTTTTTTTATACTGACAATGATGGACTTTCCTTTAAGTGGAATATCAATTGGGAAAGTAGATATATGCCATTTTTCATCATAAAAGTATAAGATATATGGCTGTGGCTCCATGAATGTGTGGAGAATATTGATAGCTCTTCTTCATCCTTATCATTGCAAAAAGGTTATCTGATCCTGTAGTATTGATACACACATTTACTTATGTGTTCTCTGATCAAGTCATTGTAAAGAAAAATTTATTATTATTTGCATGTGAATTTCAGATCGTCTTCCTACAAGAAGGTATCTTGCTTATAGGGTTATTCTTCTAAAATTTACTTACTTGGGTTCCTGTGTGGCTTAGTCCTTTAAGCATCTGCCGTGAGCTCAGGTCATGATCCCAGAGACCTGGATGGAGCTCCATTCTCCCCAGGTTCCCTGCTCAGCGAGATGTCTGCTTCTCCCTATCCCTCTGCCCCTCCCCCTGCTTATGCTCTGGTGCACATGCTCTCAAATAAATAAATCTTTACAGTTGATCTTAGCCAAAAGCCCAAGAAGCGATCAAATAAATAAGTCTTTAAAAAATTAAAGTGAAACTTACTAATCTTAGAGTACTTTCATTTACTTTTTCTATCTATCCTGAAAAAGGGAGTAAAATGTTTGCGAAAAGAATAGATTGAAACGATGGCAAAGAATGATGTGGCCCACTTACTTTTCCTTTTCTTTATCACTGAGATTCACTGTCATTCACCCTATATACAGTCATTTAGATTTCATTGATTATGTTTTCAATTTTATTTAATTTGCTTTTAGGAATGTGAAAAATTATTCAGATGTTACTTATTGTACATTGTCTTTCCAACTGCATTTTGGAAAAGGTAGTAGATTGGCTTTTAATGAAAAGGACTACTTCCAAAACTCCTTTTAATATAAAGTACATCAGGTTAAATCATTTTAAGAAGCTGCAACAGGTATGATTTCGTAGACCATTTTTTTTTTGTTTGTTTGCTTGTTTTTGAATGAGCTAGCTCAAATAACACAGATTTGCCTGTGCTATGAATTGATGATGAAGCCAGGCATAAACAATGGGTTAACTATGTATTCACATTGGTATATTTTATCTTTAGATGTACTCTTTGAAAAACTATGGGACAGGAAAGGTGAGGCATGTTCAAGAAGTTCATTGGATTTATCCTTTAAGAAATAATTAATAGGCCCCTGGTTGGCTCAGTCAGAATAGTATGCATCTCTTGATCTCAGGATTGTGAGTTCAAGTCCCACATTGGTTGTAGACATTACTTAAATAAATAAATAAACTTAAAAATAAAAATAAGTGATTAAATGATTATAGGAGGCACTTTTGATGCCCAACTCTGAGTAACTGAGTAACTCTGATTTAATTTGCAGGGTAGTAGCTGTCCACGTCAAGTTACTGAATCTTTCTTCATCTTTGCTTAAATGCTTTCTCCAACATCATGGTGGTTGTAATGGAAATGGAAATGTTGTAATGGAAATGGCCCGAGAAGCAGAACAGTGGAATATTAGTCTGGAACTGAATTACTCATTAGTTGGATGGCAACAGGGGATGCTTCTTGGTAATAAGTGGAATGAGTGTTAATGACCAAAGAATACTGTAGCATCTTTCTTGCCATGAGCCCCATGAGTGATAAACTGAGATGACATTTAGATGCAAGGGTATGTAGAGGTTTATACAATCAATATCTCCAGCAACTGTAAGGACTCTGCTCTTTGCTGGCTTTTGTTAACTGCTGAAAATTTTTTGGAAAAAAAAAAAAAAGAGAGAGAACAATACCATCAGAGCATGAACTCTTTCCTCAGAGCATGCTCTAAAAGCTAGAAGACATCTATGGCCTTATCTAAATCTATTCTCATTTCCTGAAGCAGGAGAGATTATGCCAAACATTTGGTCCAGGATTTGAATCTAAGAGTGATAGAGCTCCTAGTAGTAGATGGGATGCATGGCCTTGAATGCATCCTGTATTAACAGTGGAGGTCCTGATAGGGAAATATATGAAACCCTAAAACATTTGACCAATCAGGAGGTATTTACCACAGTCGGATATCCTGGTGTGGTAGGAGCCGCCTGTGGTGAGCACACACATCCACTTTCATTGAAGCTTTAGAAAAGTTGTTTTCTGGAAAAAAAACAGATTAATTAATTGCTTTTTATGAATGGAGTGAGAAAGTTGGAACTCCTCCTTGGTAGCATATAAAGAAGCTCATCTCTCCTGCATTGGGAGAAAATATCATTTCTGAGAATCAGATCAGGTCCTAATGTTAGAAAACAATTTCCACAAGAGGTCAAATTCTCAATAAAGGCAGGATCTGCTTGCTACGATAAGGACCCTAGCTGGGAAAACATGGGATCCAGATATATAAAAATGGGAGTAATTGATGTCCCCCCTAATCAAGAATTCTCATATTCCTCTATGAGTCCACAGACATAGTGTATTATTCCCTATTAAAAGAGATTTTGCCCATTTGTAAGATGGTGCAAATGCTTCTCTTCTATAACTCATGTACAGCACTCAGGATTAGTTTCTGTTGCTCCTTCTTCCCACTAGATTTTAAGTTGAGCTTAAATTATAACCCAAGACATCTAGGGGTGTTCTGGGTCTAACAAGGAAAAAAATAACTAAACCCTTTAAGAATTGCAAAACATAGCCATCATGAATTGTCAGGACCCATTACAGTTTAATTTATTTGGGACAACTCTCCTGGGATATCAGACTAAACACCTGGTAAAAACCTTTGGGAAAACTGATGGCTCATGCTAGGTGAAGTAGAATTGGCAGCATTATGGTGACACTTGGTGGGAATGAGGTGGAAATCTGTCAGATGATGGTATTTACAAAAAGGCCAAGAGGATAAAGACAGGCTCACAAATACAATAAGAATGACGGTATATCCTGGGGCAGGCTTGGGGAAGAGGATGCCTAGGATCACTTAACCTCCATAAGCTGGTGGATGGAATCATCATGAAGGGTCATAGGGGAGGAGCAGCAGCCAGGGGAGGTTGGCTACAGAGTGCTATGGAGGTGGTTAACAGAGTATGTCACCTCTAGGAGAAGAATAAGTGGGTAGCCAATAGGGGTACTGTTCAGTTTGTGCCAGCAGAAGAGGGTAAGATGGACATCTTAAGGGTTCAGTGCTAGCTTTTCCATCAAAAGTCCCAACACTAATCCAGTTCCCAGAGGAGAGCAAGTTTTCTAACCCAGAACTCTCTGTAGTGATCATGATGGCAGAGAAGGCTATCAATAGGCCCGACAGCATGAACTCCTTTTTACCAAAGCTCTTTTAGTTATTGCTGTCACCAGATGCCACTCTTCCTCAGGAATTCCTGTTGTTCATTGGGCGGCAAGTTGATGTATTGAACCCTTTCTGTTCTGGAAAGGTCATATATTTAGTTTAGTAAGAAAAGACACATCCTGAATGTGCAATGGATTTTTATCCTCTCAAGGTTCCAATTAGTACCATTTTTCAAACAGAGTGTTTTGTGCTTGGTTTACCACCATGGGACATCACATATCAAAACAGACCAGGAGTTCCTTTTTCTCTCAATGGAAGTATGGAATTGCGTGTAGGACTTTGGGATCCCTCCCCTTTTTACCACATACTGAATCGCTCAGGAGATGCACAGATGCTAGAATATTGGAATACCCAACCAAAGGTGCAATTAAAATGCCAAGTTATGAGCATACTCTGCACATTTACAGAACCTCTGTAAATACCTCTGCTATGCAGTGTATTAGTTGTAGCAAGCCTTTTAGTGCTATACTTTGTCCCTAGTGGGAAGAGTAGAGGGGGTGGAGGAGGTAAAGTTAGCATCACTCCTGATTACCCACTGGGGGGCATTTTGTTTCTTGTTATTGAAATTCTAGACTGTGCCTGATTAGAGATCCCAGTTCCACAAAGGGTCAGTCTTTTTCTAGGAAGCACATAGAAAGTCCTATTGAACTCTGAACTGTGGCTGCTACTTGGTTTCTGTGGACTCCTTGTGTATATGGACTAGTGGGCAAGACAAGAAATTGCCATCTTGCCTTTTTTACTTCTTCAGCACAAATTATCCTTGATTGGATTTTCTGGAGGAATATAAGGTGTTAATTAGTTACTAAACCTATCAAAAGAGGAAAATAAAAGCAGGGTTGGGTATAGAGAGAAGTTGAACTGTGAAATTAATTTTACAGTAATTGACAACTAGTGGGGAGCTTTGGAGCAAATATTATTTGTCAGAGTGGTCCTGCGCCAAGTAGAAATGCCTGGGGATTTACACCCTTTCCTCATTAAGTTGCTAAATACTGACCACTCTCAGCAGATGCTGAGAACTGATACATGGCAATGTCTGTTGATTGTACCTCTCAGAGTGAGCCAAGAGTTTTCCTGGAAGGGAGATCAGAGTAAAGCTTCTATGTATCTACCTTACATGTGATCTATCATATCACTGCCTTAGACCCAAGGGCCAGATTTACGATAAGCAGGTAGGACAGGCGTGTAATCCTATCACATCACCTGGAAGCTGCTGCCTAAAAAAACATTGGCTCTCAGCCAAGTTACTAAACAGAAGGATGATTGTTTTGGGTGGGAGCCTGAAAGTATATTTGGTAGAGGATATAGCATTGAGCTGGTGGCTATTGAATAGTGTTATATCTCTAAGAGTTAAAAAAAAAAAATCTAGTTTTTCTTACAGAGCAGCAGAGAAAGAAGTTATTGTACTTTTGGATGTAATCAACCCTGATAAGTATGAAAGTCTAGGGATCTCAGACTGTTAATAGATCCCGCAGAAAGGATCAAGTATGTCTGGAGGCTGGACATCGCTAGGATACCTTTTGGTATGTCCACAATCAGGGAAAACAGTAAATGTGCAATTGCAGCAATCCAAGATAACTAGGGGCTCATACTTCTCAGAGATTAAATCTAGGCCATTCCAATGGGTAAACAACCTAGGTCAGTAAAAGTAATGAGGCAGGGAAAAAGAAATGTAGAACAGGATACAGAAGAGGGCCAATGAATAGCACTTAACTACCTTGGCACCTCTTGGAGCCATGGAACTTGAGCTTGTTTAACAAGTTCTAGCTTTTTACTGATCCTGTCATTGTTGGTGTTTGTTTTTGTTTTTAGAGAGATTGTGGCTGGCCAATGGCTTGAGATATCAGATTCCCATTAAATACAGCTTATGCTATCAGGTCCTCCCATTTGTATCATTTAGACTTTGAAAAAAATCCTTCCTTGGACTTTGGAATGCATTCTTCTCTGCAGTTAGAGACCCGTGAATTGATGTGATGGTGACTTTTGGGATTAAGACTTTTGGGGATATGGCTGTGGTAATGACACCATTTGGGTCATTTAGAGAGAGGATATGGAGTCTAATTGTCCTGGAAGTAAATCTTCTACATAGAATGCTAAATCTACTACCCTTGAAGAAGAAACATCCTGAATTTGACTATCTTGTTGAATATCTAGTGTTACTAGATTTTTTTTTTCCCAGTAGTCCATTTGTATACCAGCTTTCACAGGTGGCAACATGAACTAAATTTAAGTATTAGCTTTTATCTAATGAACAAACCTCAGAAACAGTGAGTTTATTTATCTACCTTCTTTTTTTAAATTTTGCCATTACTTCTCATGCATATCATAGTCATCTTATTTGCAATCTAGCAGGTCTGAAAAAAATGTATAATTAAGACCATTTCTGAAAACCCGTTGGATACTGAGTCCTGTCCCTGTAGGAGGATTCTTCAGCCACTATGTCAATTGGCACAGATATTTCTCTTTCTTCATATGATGAAGATCAGGGATCTAAACTTATCTGAAAAGCTAGAGAGGCACCGTTTGTTCCCATTGCAATGGCCAGGTTTGCAGCAATTGTTACATATGGATTATATAAATTGAAGAGCAGGGGAAATACTAAAATGTCTGTTCACTTGATCCACATGCATGTGGCAGTCCAAGGCTTTGTTGTGGGAGCAGTGACTCTTGGTATGGGGTATTCCATGTATAAGGAATTCTGGGCAAAGCCTAAACCTTAGAGAAAGAGAAGCTGTCTCAGTTTTGTTGGTGGTGTTTGCTTTACTTAGGCGTCTCATATTGAGTTTATATGTTTATGTTGAAAATAAATCATTTGAATGGGTCAGATAATATGGTAGTTTAAGAATTGGCTTCCTTTCTTGCAGGCTTGATTTGACTGGTTGCCAAATTACTAATGACCAGTCAACTAGCTAGGTCATTCAGGGGAGTCACATTAGCACAAAAGAAGAAACCTGTCACTTTTAAATGGACTAGACAGTGGTAAAATATGCTCCTCCTTAAACTCTTATGATAAAATCAGTTATGAAGAGGACATTGTGCCAGTCCTGAAGTACTCCTAGTTGCTGATTTGATTCTAGTATCAAAACATGCTTTTGATGTTATGTAGGAATCCCATTTAACTTTTTTCTGCCTATTTTGCAGATTGATTGGGTACTTCAGTTTTTAGGACTGGTTGGCTCTTAATTCTTTCAGAACAGTGCATGGAATATAGTAAGCTTCCCCACAACCTAAAATACATTTATTTAATCCAAACCTAAAAAGCCGATAAAGAGCTATTTAGAAGTAATATTTATTTCAGAATCATACTTGTAAACATGAGAATAACCTAACTGTGGATCCCAGTTTAGCTTCTTTTGTAATTGCAGAGTTATATTAATGCTGCTGTTGTATTAGAATAATTTTTAAATGTTGAAATGTGTATTTTAAGTACTAATGCAAAGGTTAAGTGAAAAACACTTTTTAAATGTATGAAGCTTGTTTATTTTCTCTGTAAGAATCATAAATGTTAACAAACTTAAAAAAAAAAGACCATTTCTACCTAAATAACCAAATTTTTCCCTCCCCAAATTTCCTTTTGCCTAGGTGACTATCACTTTCATTCTCTCCAGGACTTTTCTATGGTTTTCTTAAACTAAATTACCAGACAACAAAATAATAGATGAGTGTGTAACTAAAGGACAGTGGAGGGCCCATGGGTGGCTCAGCCGGTTAGGCATCTGACTTCAGCTCATGTCTCTCATCAGGCTCCCTGTTGTTCTGGGAACCTGCTTTTCCCTCTGCCTCTGTCTCTCTCTCTCTCTCTGTCTCTCATGAATAAATAAATAAAACCCTTAGACAAAATGAAGAACAGTGTAAGAATTCTGTATATGCATGCTGTGCTGTAGTGTTAAGTGCCCTTCTTCACCCTGTATTATAGTGAAAATGATTATATTTTACTACATACTAGTATAAACAGAAGAGACTAGTTTCTGTTGGTTGGGATCCCCCTTGGGGAATCTGGCTAGTCCAGCCCCTTCTTTTTTTTTTTAATTTTTTATTTTTTTTATAAACATATATTTTTATCCCCAGGGGTACAGGTCTGTGAATCGCCAGGTTTACACACTTCACAGCTTTCACCAAAACACATACCCTCCCCAAGATCCATAATCCCACCCTCTTCTCCCAACCCCCCTCCCCCCAGCAACCCTCAGTTTATTTTGTGAGATTAAGAGTCACTTATGGTTTGTCTCCCTCCCAATTCCATCTTGTTTCATTGATTCTTCTTCTACCCACTTAAGCCCCTTCTTGAATCCACAAGGCCGATGAGGTTGATATCTTAGTGTGGTTATAACCACTAGCACCACATTAGTGTGCTCTGAAATATTGGTTGGGAAGCCCTCCTCTGTTGTTTTATTAGACTTGATAGTACACAGTAGTCCATTTCCTGCCTGCCGCCCCCCTGCCCCAGCCCGCTATATTCAGTTTATGATTCAGGATGATTTAGTGTGGAAGGTAATGTTAAATATTTTTTTCACTTTTAGTGAAAGTGATCTATCTTTTCACAAAAAATTTTAATATTATTTCTATACAATGAGAAATGTTAAAATGAGCAAGTTTCTTCTTTCCTTCTATTCTCCTTTTCTCTACCACCTGATATAAAATAGTAATATTATATTTCTATAATTATTTCCTTGAAATTGTTAAATATATTAGTACACCTTCAATTTTTTAGTTGTAATTGATTTACTTTGAATCCTGACTATATTGATTATAGTACATTAACTGTTTCCTCTAAGAATTTTATGGTTCCTGATGTTACCTTCAAAATTTTAACCCATTTCCAGTTAATTTTTGTGTATGGCATAAGATAGTAATGATAGTTTTATTCTTTTGCAAGTGACTATCCATTTTCTCTGCATTATATTTACTGAAGAGATGGCATTTTCCCCCTTGTATAATCTTGGCTCCTTTGTTTTAAATTTATTGGTCATACAGTGATAGGTTTATTTCTGGGCTCTCTGTTCTATTTATCTTTGTATGTTTTTATGGTAGTACCATACTGTTTTAATTACTATAGATTTGTAATATAATTTGAAATCAGGGACCATAGTGGCTCTAGCTTTGTTCTTTTTTTTTTTTCTCAAGATTTTTCAGGGTCTTTTGTGGTTCAACACACATTTTAAGATTGTTTGTTCTATTTCTGTGAAAATTATCATTGGAATTTTGATAGAGATTGAACTGAGTCTGTAAATTTTCTCTGGGTAGTATGGCCATTTTAACAATATTAATCCTTCTAATCCATGAGCACAGCTTATCTTTCCATTTGTTTGTGTCATCTTCTGTCTGTTTCATCAGTATCTTGGAGTTTTCAGAGTACAGGTCTTTCACCTTCTTGGACAAGTTTATTCCTTGACATTTCATTCTTTTTGATGCATTCGTAAATGAGATTGTTTTCTTAATTTGTCTCTCTAATAGTTCAGTATTAGTATATAGTAATGCAATTGGTTTTTGTGTATAGATTTTGTAACCTTACACCTTTACTGATTTTATTTATCAGAACAGATTTTTGGTAGAGTCTATAGGGTTTTCTATCAATGAAATCATGTCTTCTGCAAATAGTGACACTTTGATTTCTTCCCTTCCTATTTGGATGCCTTTTATTTATTTTTCTTGCATAATTTCCCTGGCTAGCATTTCCAATACTGCTGAACAGAAGTGGCGAGAGTGAGCATCTCTTTCTGGTTCTGGATCTTAGAGAAAAAGCTTTTAGCATTTCGTCATTGAGTATGTCTACTGTGGGCTTGTCATACATAGCCTTTATTATGCTGAGATGCCTTCTCTCTGTACCTGCCCTGTTGAGTGTTTTTATCTTAAATGGGTGTTGGACTTTGTGACATACTTTTTCTGCATCTGTGGAGACCGTCTTCACTATTTCTCTTATTTTGTTAATGTCCTATATCAGGTTGACTGACTTGCAGCTATTGAGCTGTCCTTCCATGACTGGGATAAATACCCCCTTGATCATGGTATATGATCCTTTAAACATATTGTTGGTTTCCCAGTGTTTTGTTGAGGACTTTTCAATCTATGTTCATCAGGAATATTGGCCTATAGGTTTTTGTTTGTTTGTATGTTCATTTGGTTTTTGTTCATTCGTTTTTTAGTGTCCTTGTCCAGTTTTGCTAATAGTATTGGTAGCCTTGTAGAATGAGTTTGGCAGCATTCCTTCCTCTTCAAGGAAGAGGAAGTTCTTCATTTTTTTGTTTGTTTCTTTGTTTTCTTTTTTGGTTTTGTTTGTTTGTTTGTTTGTTTTGAAGAGTTTGGGAAGGATCGATATTGAATCTTCTTTGAATTTTGAATTTTAGTAGATATCACCAGTGAAGCCATGTGGTCCCAATTGTTGAAGGTTTGCCAAGACTTGTCATTGTTCCAATGGAAGGAATCTCCAATAGCACCCCGTTTCAGGCTGATTGGAAGCCATACCCTTAGTGGCTTTTAAAGTATGAAAATCTTTGCAATCCCCATGGGAACACAGTGGTAAATCCTGCTGACCTCCTGTCCAGGAAATCAGGAGGTGTTTGACATTCACAAAACTTGGGTCTCCCGATGAGCTGATGAGTGTGTAAACTCTTTTCTGAGAGGTACTGCGATGCTGTAGCCAGTCCCTGGGAAAGTGCAAGGATGACTTTCCATGGCTTATGTTCTCTGAGAGCATCTCTGTAGCCTCTTCATATGTGCCAAACTGAAAGCCTGCCCTTTAGGCTGAACCTCTAAGACAAGTACAGATTTTTTTCATAGGAAGGCTCAGGATACATTTTGGTCTACTGTCTTTGCAGTGCCTGGTGGTGATAGCTGCCAAGAACTGTCGGCTCAGTTGTTTTAGGCCTGTGAGGCCCAGAGAGGCAAGCACCCCTGGCCACCAGAGCCAGGGAGTCCTTTGTGCACCATGTGGGTCTGCCAGCTTTTGCAAGGCAGGTTGAGTGCAAGACCCAGAAAGGTCCACTCATTTTAGCTTTAGTGAGGCTGGAGGAGAGCACAGGGTTAAGACACATCCACTGGTTTTGGTGAGGGAGTGGTAGAGCTCTGGGGTGGGGCATGCCTGCCAGCTTTAGTGGGGCAACAGCTGTGTCTGTGCGAATCTTCTGGCACTAGCCAGGTGGAAGGGAGTGCAGAAATGGTGCTTGCCAGTGCCTGTGTTCTGGACAGAATCCCAAGAGGCCCTATCTCTCAGTCAGATAGTTTAAAGATTAACAAATGAATAGTCTAAGGCACTTTTCAAAGAGCTGGTTTTGCAGTGGGGTCTGGGATGCTGGAGCCCTTGGAAATCAGAATCTCAGCTCCTTGTAGCCCTTTCTGTCTTTGAGATGTAAGACAGTTGGTTTCAAAAGTCAGGTGTTTTGGGGTTTGCATCTCTCTGGTTCAGGTTGCAAGGGTTGGCATGCCTTATGTGGGGCACAAACCCCTTACTCCTCAGGGAGAAGCTCTGTCCATATTCCTGAGAGCTCTACAGCCCTGGGAGTGGCATTTTTGGTGAGACTGCATCTCTTCCTCTTCTCCCTATCTTAATGTGGCCCTTTTATCCCTTGTTGTGGAAGCGCTTTTTATCTGGTTTTCAGGTCTATTTCAGAAGGAGTTATTTGACAGGTAACAGTACAGTTGGTGTGTCCAAGCAAGAAGATGAAGTAAAGGTCTTTCTTTGCTTCCATCTAGGACTGCTTCTTCTGTCTGTAATCCTTTTGTTGTTTAATTATGTTTGTTTTTGGTTGCTTTTGAAATAATGTTTGCACAATGACTGTTTCGTGTATGTGTTGCCCAATACTGTTTTCAATTCCCCGAGATATGTGTCTTTTTATGTCTAACTTCTGTCAGTCTTGGATCATCTCTCTGCTCCAAGCCCACTTTATCTTGATTTATAAGATCTTACCCAGTCTTGCTTTCCTTGATCTCCATTGACATAGTTTCCTCCTCCCTTCCCCTGATTTTCTCAGTTCCAGGATGCTGCTCCTTGGTGTTCTTGGCACCTACCAGGCATGCTCTTGAGAGACTTGGCTGTTCTCTTTCACTGGAATGTTTTCCTCTCACATGTCAACACCCCTTGCTGTCTCACTTACTTGCTTCTGGTCTTTTTCTCAAAAGTCATGGTGAAGCTTTCTACCCACTCTACAACTTTAGTCTTCTTCCAAAATTTCATAATCTCCTTCCTGGTTTTTTTTTTTTTTCCCTTAGTTATTAACACTGCCTCTGCACTATTTGACTTCTTTACCTTGATTATGTCTTTCCCACTTGAAAGGAACCCTTCAAGAAACGTTGTCATTTTACTACTTTATCTCCTGCACCAGATACAGCCTAAGAGTTCCTTAAATAGTGTTAAGTGAACAAAAAAGACAGAGGAATTCCGGGTCTTCTCAAATTTATTTTCCAAATATTTTATTTAAATGGTACTTTTTCGCCATCAGATTTTTCACTTGAATGTGTTCTTTTCCATAACCCAGTGTTTTGTTTCTTATACCTTTCTATACCACTCAATTTTATAGATGTTATAGTTTCCTTATTCTTTCTGAAGCTCAGAAGCCATTTTGACGCTTTTGTTCTGTTCATAGCTTTCCACTAGTCTTCAATGTCCTTTTTTTTTTTTTTTCTCAGAACAATACAGGGGGCCCTAAAATAGCTGATTGGAAGTTATTGTGCATGTGGTTGCTTATGGATTACAAGGCTTCATTGTAGAATATTAGGGCTAGAACTTTTTTTTATTGTCAGATACCCAACTGTTAGTGTGTTTGAGTTTTTCTCTGGGGCTGGTAAGGTACCTAGTACCTAAGAGGCTGCTATTGTTCTTAGGTCAGATAGAGGGAGGATAGAACATCTCACCCCTTGAGAGGAATAATCAATCTCTCTTTCTTCCTTCCTTCATTCCTTCCTTCCTTCCCTTCCCTTCCCTTCCCTTCCCCTTCTTTTCCCTTCTATTCTTCCTTCCATCTATCCTTCCTTCCTTTCTCTCTCTCTTTCTCTGTCTTTCTCAGTTATTCTGTCTTGGAGGGATTTTCTCCTTCAGTATGGTTCCAGCTCCTCAGTGGGCACCATATGTTTCCCACTTCCTTTTTCACTGGCTAAATCTCTCCAGAGAGGAAAATTCTGACTTTATCCTGACAGGGATAAAATTGTTTCCTTACTTCTGGGATAGGGGAAGAGATCTCTAACCCAGCTTCGGAGAACTACAATCCCTAATACTCCCTGGTGTTTCTGTGATTCTTTGACATAGTTTTCCCTGTAATTCTTCTGTAGAGACTTTAGAATCTGTCTTTCCCAAGTCTGTGTCATGTAATACCAATATATCTGTCTTCTGGATTTCACATTTCAGTTTGTGATTATCTTTCTCATTCCTAGTCTTTTTTGTTTATCCCTTTTTTTCACCCTTAAATCTCTAGTGTAATTTCAGGACCAAATAGAGAAAAACACATGGTTCATTTCATTCATTTAAAATGGTAACACTGGGGCATCTGGGAGGCTCAGTCATTAAGCATCTGCCTTCAGCTTAGGTCATGATCCTGGGGTCCTGGGTTCGGACCCTGCATTGGGCTCCCTGTTCAGCAGGAAGCTTGCTTCTCCCATTCCCACTCCCCTGGCTTCTGTTCCCTCTTTCCCATAGTCCCTCTCTCTCAAATAAGTAAATGAAATCTTAAAAAAAAATAAAAAAATAAAATGGTAAGACTATTTAAAGGATTCTTATTTGGTAGCCTGTGTTCTGAAGATGAGCTCTGTTGGTCAGAATGTGGACAGACCTCTGACAACTCATGTGAAATGGGCCAGCAAGGACCAGCTAGAGCATGTAAGGACAAACCAGTAGATTTCCCTTTTTTCTCCGAAGAGTGAGCTCCTTAGCGTATGTTTTTTCACGCATGAAGAAGGGGCAGAGATTTGAAAGGGTCCTAGGTTTCTCCCTCTAGCAATCTCCTACCCTCATAAACACACAGAAATCTTTATTCCATCACACCCACTGCTGGACTTAACCCAGGGTCCTCTCATATTACCCCTGTTTACACTCATCCCTGAATTTCTCATTCTCCCCTTCCGTATCCTTGCACTCTCAGGCACACTCATAATCTCAGATTCCCATGTGTTGAATATTTACATCTCCTTTTGCAGCATATGCATTCCTCAAGTTTGCTCTCTCTAATGTCCTTCCTTAGCCACTCTAATGTTGAACTCACACAAGTAATCTCACACTTGTAGGACTTTGTAATTTTACATTAACAATTCACGAAGCCAATACAGTTATTTAACATTTTATAAAACTCCCGTTTCCAGTCCCCTAGACCCCCCATGTAATTCCACAATCAAGGAGCTCACATGAAGTACTGCATCCATCGTTCACATGGTCAGTGTGTATTGGTTTCCCAATCTCAGCAGTTATCACAAAATCACCCAGCTCCATACTTCACTCACAAACCAAATAGATACTCTGCAACTACTTAAACTTTAGTACTATGTGACACACAGATCACTTGTAATACAGGGAAGACATACTGCTGTATGTCTCTAGAAGGATGCTGCAGTGTCACCTACGACGCTCATGCTACCTTCCCATGCAATGGCCATGTCACCTCTACACTCTCTACATAAAATTGTTGAGGAAACATGACATGCACATACACACATCAGGCTGTGTTCACAAACATGGCACACATACTAAGTCCCTAGAAAATACAGCACCCCCACTGAATTGTCTCATTCCTAAACCAACATGACCTATCAGACACTCTCCAGCGACCTAAGAGACAAAGTAGGTGCACTTTGTGAAGTAAACATTGAGTTATAAGCTTTCCTGAAGTTTTTAAGCCCAGGAGGAGATGTAATATGTTTGAGTTATTTTCTAAGGAACAAAAATTGACCTATTTCCTGAAAGTTGAGTTTGGAAATGTAGTTTAGGAGGAAGAAAACTAACCTGTGATTTTTATGATATGTTTAAATTCATGGCAGAGATCTAGATGATCCTAGAAATACACATATTTTACCAGGGAAATAACCAACAGCAGAAAATTTCGCTGTTCACTGGTAAGGTTTAGAGGTAGGCTTATGTGTATAGTGGGTATAGATGCAAAAATTAATCAGAATAGTGTGTGGGAATGTTAGGAGGGTGACACCACCAACTGGGCCAAGTGACAGCTGAGCCATTTGGCAGTCAGTAGCTCCTCGGAGGGGAGCTGTGCCCCATGTTGGGAGGTGTGGCCTGGAGTCAGCTTTGGGGATCCTACTGGAGTCTCCTGGTCCCGCAGAGCTGTGCAGCAGAACCCTCAGGTAAGCTCCACACCCAGTGCAGAACCCAACATGGGGCTTGATCTCACGACCCTGAGATCATGACCTGAGTCAAAATAAAGAGATGGATGCTCAACTGACTGAACCACCCAGGAGCACCACCCCCCCCTTTTTTCCTATGTGATAATTATTTTCATCTTTTTCCCTCTGGGACTGTTTGGAGTTTAGCAAGGTACAGAGTCAATTCAAGAATGGAATGGAGGGGATACCTCCATTCCTGGGATCGAGCCCCACTTCAGGCTCTCTGCTCAGTGAGAGTCTGCTTCCTCTTCTCTCTCTCTCTCTGCCTGCCTCTCTGCCTACTTGTGATCTCTGTCTATCAAATAAATAAATAAAATCTTTTAAAAAAATAAAATAATGGAATGGAGTATCAGATGTTAGAAAGCAGGCAGATATTTTGCTAGGGTATTTGGACTTGTTGATCTTTCCTTCCATCAGGGTCTTTGAAGGGTCTGAGGTTTTACTTTACTTGCCAGCTAACAAATAGCCTGCTTCAGTTTCATAGATGATAGCAGAAAACACAAGACCCTCTAGGTCAGGGAAAGTTAAGCAGTGAGGAGAGGAGAGAATGGAGGGGAAAGATTCCATGCAGACAGAACATTCTGTGCAAAAGCCTGGATGCACCAGGAAATCTTGGAATGTTGAGCTTCTACAGTCATGAATTTTGACAACCTTTCTAGAAACTGTTCCCTGTTGGAAGCAAGGCTGGAAAAGGTAGCTCTTGACAAAAAAGTAGTGCTGAACACTTGATGATATAATGCAGTTTGATCCATGTCCTGCCTTGGTATGGAATTTTGGCTGACAAGCATGGGAATTTTCCTTGCCTTATCTAAGAGTATGTGTTATGGTCCTGTAATGGCAGCTCAGGCATTAGTTTATTTTCAAGTGGACTGGAGACTGGGATGCCTGCGTTGCTTAGTTGGTTAAGCACCTACTCTTGATCTCAGGTCAGGTGTTGATCTTAGGGTCACGAGTTCAAGCCCTGCGTCGGGCTTCACACTGAGGAGTGATCCTATTAAAAAAATAAAATGTACTGCAGAACTTCAGTTGCTATCCTATTACACAGAAACACACTTGAAAGCAAAATATAGTAATTGTAACCCCCTTAAGTCAACTTCTTTTTTTTTTTCTTCTTTTCCAGAAATCTCTGCATTGATAGTAGATAAAACTTGGACTGTTAATAACAAGATCATCATAATTCTACATGTTGGTGTTTTTTAGCATCCTATACTCAACCCACAGCTATGTGTGCCTTAATTTTCCTGGGAGACAATCCATATCCCTGGCCCAATGTACACCCTCCTATTCGTTCATGACTCTTGACTTCTTGGAATGAGATTCTTTGCTGCTTTCTCAACTCATTTACGTGGTTACACCACAGCACTCAGCATTCTAAAAATCCCAAACTGCATTAATTTATGTACCATGGGACATTTTTCTCCGTATTTCTTACTTATCTGTTTAACTAATGTTACCGTTCTCAGCCTGTTACCTGGAGTCCTCTCATCCCTCTATATCTCAACAAATACATTCTTTTTTTTTTTAATTTTTTTAAATTTAAATTCAATTAACATATAAGGTATTATTTGTTTAGGGGTAGAGGTCTGTGATTCATCAGTCTTACATAATACTGGGTATTATATAAAGTGCTTATTACAACACATACGCTCCCCAATGTCCATCAATCACCCGGTCGTCCCATCCCTTCATCTCCCTCCCCTCTAGCAACCTCAGTTCGTTTCCTACAATTGTCTCTTGTGGTTTGTCTCCCTCTCTGGTTTCATCTTGTTTCATTTTTCCTCTCTTCTAAGATCTTCTGTCCTGTTTCTTAAATTCCACTTATCAGTGAGATCACATGATAATTGTCTTTTTCCTGATTGACTTACTTTGCTTAGCATAGTGTGATCTTGTCAATGACCTTCCCTATGGCCCAATAAAAAACAGCCTCTCTCTCACTCTCTCCATGCTTTTTTTCCCCAGCACTTACCACTGCTTGAAATTCTACTCCTAGGAGAGAATGCTACTTTGTTGTCAGACTCTACAACAAGTAAGGTAGATAACCGCTGTGCGTTCTTGTTCACAGCTATTTCCACAGGACCTGGACAAGCCACTGGTGCATGGTAATGACTCACTAAATGTGCTGAGTACATTAGCTAATCCATATTGTAAAGACTCCATATTCTTTTTTTTTTAAGATTTTATTTATTTATTTGGCAGAGAGAGATCACAAGTAGGCAGAGCAGCAGGCAGAGAGAGAGGGGGAAGCAGGCTACCCACTGAGCAGAGAACCCAATGCAGGGCTTGATCCCAGGACCCTGAGATCAGGACCTAAGCTGAAGGCAGAGGCTTAATCCACTGAGCCACCCAGGTGCCCCAAAGAAATACATTCTTAAGCAAGAGATAGATATAGCAAGATAGATATAGATATAGATATATATTACAGATATATATAGATATAAATATATAGCAAGATATTAATATGATGTTAATATTATAATATTAATATAGCAAGATATATAATATATAGCAAGATATTGTAGATATACATAGATATAGATATGTAGCAAGATGCAATAGGGAACCAAACCATGCAGTGATCTAGATGAAGTAAGTTCCACAGCGAGCCATTAGCACGTTCAGAAAACTCTTTATGTTCTGGTTCTGTTGGTCAGGTCAGGATGCTGTTTGAGAGAGCGGAAGACATGGCAACTGTGAGACACCTGCAATTTCTCTGCCTTTCTGAGAGAAGAAATAATGCAACAAGGCCAGTGCATAGAATAACTACCGTTGCTGTGTTTGATTGCTCTGTCCCCAGTTCCATATGCATTTTCATGGTCTTTGTTACTTTGTATGCAGTGTCAGACACACACTTGCTTACCATTAAGGCTGGAGAGACACCTGTGAGAAGACTTCCTGAAGCCTCCATGGTCTCCCTTCACTCAGTGAGCACTCCTTCCCCACCAGTGTTCTCCCCACACAGTGCGATGATCTGATAACTTACACAGCCTCTCCACCCTCCCCCACTCCCAATACCAACACAGTGACCTCCTTGAGGGTAGGGGGTGTCCCCTACTAACAGTGCATATTGCCTTCATTTTGAGTGTAGGTCCACTCCTGATAGGATGGGGATGCCAGTGCCTTTGTCATTAGCAGAAAGAACGTATTTTTCATATGCGTGTTCCAGTTACAGATATTAGAAAATATCTTTATGCTCATCATTATCTTGAATTTATGATAGTTCCAAGACCCAACTCTGTAGATATCTAGTGCATAAAAAATAAGTAACCTATTCTATTACAGACTTTTATATTTTGATAAGCATTTAAAAAAAATAATTGGTTTCTTTTTTTGTCCCATGGATTGTACCTTGTGCATCTAGAAAACTTATTCTGAAATGGGGTCTCTCATTTTTTTTGTACCACCAAAGGTGTCTGCGGCACAAAGCATTGTAAGTATTTCTGTCTTAAACTCAGTTGAAATATGTGGGAATGATCTGAGTAAATCAGAGACAACCTTTTATCACTCACACACTCTCTCTAGGTCATCTCATCAATTCTCCTGGTGTGCTGTTAACCACCAACACATTTTGATGACCCTACTGCAAGGTGAAGCCACTTCTCTTGAGTGAGGGCTTAGGGATTTTGTTGCTTATTTGCCATCTTCACCTGATGTCTCTGAGTCATCTCAAGTTTAGCATAACCAAGATGGAACCCCTGACTTTCGCCTCCCAAATCTGTTGCTGCCCAGTCTGGCCCACTGAGGAGCATTTAGCCTGTGGCTCAAGCTGGAGGTTAGTAATTGGCTTTGGTTCACCTTTCCTGTTACTCAAACATCCTATCCATAAGAAGGTCCTCTCAGTTCTACCTTCAACTTGAATGTGCCCACTTCTCTCCATCTCTGCTGTTCTCACCTTAATCCAAGTCACAGTGCTGGATATCTTTCTTATCTTTGCGCCAATTGTTCTTCTGTTCTTTCTCCAACCTGCTCTCTGCCCTGGGAGGCTGCCCTTTATAGACTACAGCAGTGGTTTCCTTGCCTTGGGGGTCTCTGGGTTAACTAGTAAAGTGTCTTGGCAGGAGATCTGAGGAAGAGGTTATTTCTTGCTTGGTTTCCTCCCTGTGCACTCACCTCTGGCTGGCTCTCGTCTTTAATTGGTCAAGGCCTCTCAAGACAGTCTCCTTCCTTCTGGGTTCTGGTAACATGTGCCTTCTCTCATCTTTTTGGCTTGGAGTGTATAGAGTATCTCTCTTATTAGGCCCATGCTGCTGAAATTCCCTCATCACAATTTTGTCAGCAGTTGTTTCATTAATTCCTCCCTTATTAGCTAGCCTAGCTTGGTTGTGTCTCTTGTTTCTGCTGGGACCTGACTCTCCATATTGTTTCCTATTTCAAGGCACTTCTATGTCCTGTTCTTCTACTTGGAATATGCTTTCCAAGATTCTTTGCATGGCTGGCACCTATCGTTCTTTATGTTTGTTCTTTCTTTCTTTCGTTTCATTTTTTTTTTTTTAAAGATTTTATTTATTTGAGAGAGAGAGCGCAAAGAGGTAAGGAGGAAGGGGGTCAGATGAAGTGGGAGCAACAGATTCCCTGCTAAGCAGGGTGACTGGCACAGAGCTCCATCCCAGGACCCCAAGATCAGGATCTGAGCCAAAGGCAGATGCTTAACCCACTGAGTCACCCAGGCGCCCCCTGTTTTCTCTTTAAATATCCATGAAAGTTTCTTCTGAGGTGTTCCCTTTAGCCACTCTAGATACAGTGGGCCCCCTACTGATGTGTGACAGCAGTACATTGTTTTCTTTAGAGTTCCCCCCACAATTTATTTTTTTTTAATTTATTTATTTTCAGCATAACAGTATTCATTGTTTTTACACCACACCCAGTGCTCCATGCAATCCGTGCCCTCTCCAATACCCACTACCTGATTTCCCCAACCTCCCACCCCCGCCGCTTCAAACCCCTCAGATTGTTTTACAGAGTCCATAGTCTCTCATGGTTCACCTCTCCTTCCAATTTCCCCCAACTCCCTTCTCCTCTCTAACTCCCCTTGTCCTCCATGCTATTTGTTATGCTCCACAAATAAGTGAAACCATATGATAATTGACTCTCTCTGCTTGATTTATTTCACTCAGCATAATCTTTTCCAGTCCCATCCACGTTGCTACAAAAGTAGTTTTTAGATTTGCAGTTGTATCTTGGACTTATTTAGGTCTTGATCCCAGGGAACTGTTAATTTCCTTTTTTTTTTTTTTTTAAGATTTTATTTATTTATCAGATAGAGATCACAAGTAGGCAGAGAGGCAGGCATGGGGTGGGGAAGGGCAGTAGGCTCCCTGCTGAGCAGAGAGGACCCTGGGATCCTGACCTGAGCGGAAGGCAGAGGCTTTAACCCACTGAGCCACCAGAGCAGAGAACTTCTTTCATGTTCTTGGTGTATGCATCCCCACTAAGTAGCATAGGACTTAGCATGTATAATGATAATGAATGATGACAATGTCTGAAGCAGTTTTAAAATTTACTCCATGCCAAGATTTGTCCTAAAGGCTTTATGCATCTTAACTCCTTTAATCTTTGAAATAACTCTGTGTGTGTGTTTGTGTGTGTGTGTGTGTGTGTGTGTGTGTGTTATTTTTCACTTTTTATTTTTAAGGGCTCTGAGATGCATCTGAAGTTAAGCACTTTATCCAAGGTCACAGACTTCTAAGTTACTTCAGTGGAAGCTTCATATACGAAGATACATTGTGCTTGCCTAGATAACATATTTTATAGGCTATATTTTTAAGTATTACCTAAGGAAATAATACTTCAATAGTTTCCCTAAATGGGAAGACAAACCTTACAAATCACTTAGGTTATACTTTGTTTGTTAACTAATTTTGTATCTATTAGAGGTGACGATTGGCTTATTTAATGCTTGACTCCCATTTTATGATTGGAATAATTTCACAGTGAACAGTAAACTAGGTTGTGTTGCATTTTTCCAAATAACCTTCACTCTAAATTACATCATGACCCCCAACACGAGCTTATAATCTAAAATCTGTCCTAGCTTTCCTTTTTAAAAAAGGTGTGGATTAAAGGGCTGATGAACTTTATTCATATTGGTCTATATAAACTGTCAGGCAAAAAGTTAAGTCTTCGTTGAAAGTATCTGCCATTCATTAGTTTCCATCAACTTGCAGAGAATAACTCCATTTCTACATGCACAGACCAATGATCTCTGTGTTATGATTAAAAGAGTAGAGCTGCTCTGTTTCATGATCGCTAACACACAACATCCTAGAAATAAAAAGTGTATATGTCTGCAGTTATAAATTTACCTGTTCAAGTTTTATCTGTTTCATGAATAAATAGAATGGCACTTACCAACTGTGTTCTGCAGCACACTAATATCACAGAATGGATACTCACTGCAGTGGTTTCCTGATCAAGTAAGACATGAAACTTTACACAGTGTATTGCCTTTGAAATTTACTAAATGTTTGAGCATGTCAAATCTTCTGAGAAGATCTGAAGTAAAAACAAAAACAAAAACAAAACTTAATTTAGTGCTTGCAAACTTAGTTGAGCAAGGTCCATTTATCTCTAGAACATTTGCTAATATATCACAGAAAAATTATATAGAACATACCTGGGGAAATACTCCTAGTCTTTTTTAAAATCTGTGTATATTGGCACAAAATCTAGTCTTATAAGAATGAGAACAGAAGTTGACCTTAAAATAACCTATAGAAGGCCCTGAAGAATTTCCTTTACTATTGTGGGAGGAGAAATAAATTATTTACCTTTAACTTTGGTCATTCTTCCTATTTGTACCTCCCTGTGGTAGCTGTGAACTCTGGTACTCATAAAACATGGCAGTTAACCATAATAAATGTCATACAATTAATAGCAATATTCTCTCCTATAAAATGTGGAAAAAAATTGATTACAGGTGGTAAAGATGAAATGGTTTTGTGGAGTTTTTAAAAAATGTATCCTAAGCTAAGAATTTCTGTTTTAAATTGTTGACAGAAGTAATCTTCATTGACAAAGTAGTTTGGATTTCTACATTTATCATTTGGGATACATTTGAGAGAAAGGAAAACGAGAAGAAAGAGCTGTCCCTCTGAGTCCCGGACCGTTTTTAGACAGCACGTATCCTGCCAATTATTGAATTATGAGTTAAAAGATTGTTTTAAGTGTAGAACTTAAGCACAGGATGGGAAGAGCGACTATTTCTATCCATGTAACTGGATATTGGTCACTCTTAACATTCCCCCTTCTGGTCAGTTACATTTGTGCATATGCGTGACTCTGCTTCTTCTCTGTTCTTTGCTCTCCTAAACCCTTTCTCCATCACATACGTTGTCTATATGACTCAAACTATATATTCATATTGGCTCTCCATTTCTTTCTCCCTTTCCCCAAAGAAATACCTCTCCAAACCATGGTACAAGTGAGTCATAAAAAGGACAGTCTTCGAATGTTCCTTATTTCTGTCTGTGCTGTTTAGTTCTCAGTAGCTGTTCCCTGTGCCTAATGAATCCTATTTCCAGAAAAAATGAATTGAGAGATGATAATGCTTCTGTACATGTTTTCTACCATCCTCTGTATGACTTTTGCCACCTATGCCTGTGTGTATTAAGCTGGTGATGTGGATTTGGGTGGCTAACTGAATATCGTAGCTTCCTGATTTGAATCCATGTAGACTAGGACATTCAGTTGTTGGAAGAACAGTGGATGCCTTCTCTTGTGAGTCACATGACTCTTCTGTTTAACTTTATTTTGCCAACAATTAAGCAGTTTTCATTGTTGGGTAAGAGAACACATACCCTGCTAGATCACAAAATCATCAATCATTGGCACAATTTTATTGGAGGGGTGAAATCCTCATAAAGTGAATTGTGTGGAAGGGAAGTATGGATCCTTCCATATGTGAGGGACTTTTGGCATGAAATCCATTTGTTATCCTAATGGGATGAAATGTAGCTTAGAATTCACCATACATTTAAATCATTAATGAATTTCTTCAACAATGTGTTCAAATGAATCTTATTTTAAGTCTTGGATAAATTATAACGTTACAATGTGGGCTTAATTCCCCAAGAAATGAAGTCCATTTTTATGTTCAGGGTTTTTTGTTTGTTTGTTGGTTGGTTTGGGTTTTTTTTTTTTTTTTTTTAAGATTTTATTTATTTGACACACACACACAGAGAAAGCATCAGCAGGGGGAGCAACAGCAGAAGGAGAGGGAAAAGCTGGCTCCCCACTGAGCAGGGAGCCTGATGCCAGGCTCCATCCCAGGACCCTGGGGTCATGACCTGAGCAGAAGGCAGACACTTCACCGACTGAGCCACCCAGGTGCCCCTTAAGTTCATTTTTAAAATAAATTTTATGAACATGATATTCAAACTGTTCCAGGGTTATCTTGTGTTGGGACAATAGCTTTTTGGTGAAAGGTGGTACTGCCTTGCTGAATTCTGAAAGTAGGGGTGAATCGAAAAGAATACCCAATTCAGTCATTAGCACTTCCTCCTTCTTCACCTCTTCCGTTAATCCCTCATTCACCAGGGTGGTACAGTCAGTCCCATTTTCCCAAAGGAATCATCCCATGCAGGTGTCACTATTAGCAACAATATGTCTTCTACTTAAAATGGCACAAAGGAGAAGGACAAGGGAAAATGTATCACACACCCCACAGTAATTATTGAGAACACATGGCTCTTCCCCATTTCACCTCTGACACTTCTACCTCTTTCCTTCTCCTGTGCAGTACCCACGTTGACTTAGTCCTACCTTGAAGATTTTCTTCCCAGTACTTCCAAATCCTTTTTTTTTTCTTTTTATGACTAATTTCATAGAACACACCTAGGGAAATGTTTGTATAAACTTTTTCAAGTCTGCATTTATATATTGGCATGAGTCAAGTATTATAAGAGAACAAAGTTCATCTCTATCTCCACTCATGGCTCCATTTTATTTTCCTAGCCCTCAGCCAAACTGAGAGTCTTCCCTTTTATTGAAGCCACACTCCATAGTAAAGAGTTAAAAGTAGAAAGGCAAAGTTTATTTCCAAATAAGGTTAATTTAACTTTGAAGTAATACTGTTAACTGGCATAGAATATATACTCTGACCCTCAGAAATTTATTTGTTGGGATTTTCAGTTAGTCCCAAATGCAAGTTCATTGTTATACATGACCGGTAGCATTAGTGCTTAAAAGTTCATAGGACCATAGCTTTGTATTCCTAGATAGCAGTGATTTAGAAAGGAACACTAATGAGTATTAGAAAATCAATTAACATTTGACATTAACTTACTTTTGATACTTGTTTATTTGAAGGCTACAACAGAATACTTGAGATTCTTACATAATGGAAAAACTCTGAGTTACCTTAAAAGTAAAGTGCTGTTATTATTATATGGATGAGTTGAAATAACTCAAACAAGTATAAGCCATTATTAGCTTATTATGGCAAGATAATAACCAAGGACATTATGAAAAATTTCCAGAAGAGTTAGACTCATGTCTAGTAATGTTCCCATTGGTACCCACAGTGTATTAAATAGATGCTTCTAGGTGACAGTTGAGTGCTGACCATGTAACTCTACTGTGTGCAAACAGTTCACTTAGGAAACGAGGCTTTTCTACTTTATTGAAGTCATGAGCCCTTAGCAGAGATCAAGTTAAATTTATTTTAAAAAATTGCTATGTAAGTTTTGATAATATTATTCCTACTTTAGAAATAGTTTCTTTTTTTTATTTTTAAATTAAATTAATTTATTTATTTTCAGAAAAACAGTATTCATTATTTTTTTACCACACCCAGTGCTCCATGCAATCTGTGTCCTCTATAATACCCACCACCTGGTACCCCAACCTCCCACCCCCCCACCACTTCGAGCCCCTCAGTAGTTTTTCAGAGTCCATAGTCTCTCATGATTCACCTCCCCTTCCAATTTACCCCAACTCCCTTCTCCTCTCTAAGACCCCTTGTCCTCCATGATATTTGTTATGCTCCACAAATAATGAAACCATATGATAATTGACTCTCTCTGCTTGACTTATTTCACTCAGCATAATCTCTTCCATTCCGGTCCATGTTGCTACAAAAGTTGGGTATTCATCCTTTCTGATGGAGGCATAATACTCCATAGTGTATATGGACCACATCTTCCTTACCATTCGTCCGTTGAAGGGCATCTTGGTTCTTTCCACAGTTTGGCAACCGTGGCCATTGGTGCTATAAAAATTGGGGTACAGATGGCCCTTCTTTTCACGACATCTGTATCTTTGGGGTAAATACCCAGGAGTGCAATTGCAGGGTCATGGGAAGTTCTATTTTTAATTTCTTGAGGAATCTTCACACCGTTCTTCAAAGAGGCTGCACCAATTTGCATTCCCACCAACAGTGGAAGAGGGTTCCCCTTTCTCCAGATCCTCTCCAACACATGTTGTTTCCTGCTTTGTTAATTTTGGCCATTCTAACTGGTGTAAGGTGATATCTCAATGTGGTTTTAATTTGAATCTCCCTGAGGGCTAGTGATGATGAACATTTTTTCATGTGTCTGATAGCCATTTGTATGTCTTGATTGGAGAATTGTCTGTTCATATGTTCTGCCCATTTTTTGATATGTTTGCCTGTTTCGTGTGTGTTGAGTTTGAGGAGTTCATTATAGATACTGGATATCAACCTTTTGTCTGTATTGTCATTTGCAAATATCTTCTCCCATTCCGTGGGTTGCCTCTTTGTTTTGTTGACTGTTTCCTTTGCTGTGCAGAAGCTTTTGATTTTGATGAAGTCCCAAAGTTTATTTTCGCTTTTGTTTCCTTTGCCTTTGGAGACATATCTTGAAAGAAGTTGCTGTGGCTGATATTGAAGAGATTACTGCCTATGTTCTCCTCTAGAATTCTGATGGATTCCTGTCTCACGTTGAGGTCTTTTATCCATTTTGAGTTTATCTTTGTTTACAGTGTAAGAGAATGGTCAAGTTTCATTCTTCTACTTATAGCTGTCCAGTTTTCCCAGCACCATTTATTGAAGAGACTGTCTTTTTTCCACTGCACATTTTTTCCTGTTTTGTCGAAGATTAATTGACCATAGAGTTGAGGGTCCATATCTGGGCTCTCTACTCTGTTCCACTGGTCTATGTGACTGTTTTTATGCCAGTACCATGCTGTCTTGGTGATCATAGCTTTGTAATAAAGCTTGAAATCAGGTAATGTGATGCCCCCAGCTTTAGTTTTGTTCTTCAACATTTCCTTAGCAATTCGGGGTCTCTTTGGATTCCATACAAATTTTTGGATTATTTGCTCCAGCTCTTTGAAGAATACCGGTGGAATTTTGATAGGAATGGCATTAAAAGTATAGATTGCTCTAGGTAGTATAGAAATTTTAACAATGTTTATTCTTCTGATCCAAGAGCATGGAATGGTCTTCTGTCTTGTTGTGTCTTCTTCAACTTCTTCCGTGAGTGTTCTATAGTTCCTTGAGTACAGATCCTTTACCTCTTTGGTTAGGTTTATTCCCAGGTATCTTATGGTTCTTGGTGCTATAGTAAATGGAATTGATTCTCTAATTTCCCTTTCTGTATTTTCATTGTTAGTGTATAAGAAAGCCACTGATTTCTGCACAATGACTTTGTATCCTGCCACGTTGCTGAATTGCTATATGAGTTCTAGTAGTTTGGGGGTGGAGTCTTTTTGGGTTTTCCATATAAAGAATCATGTCATCTGCGAATAGAGAGAGTTTGACTTCTTCATTGCCAATTTGGATACATTTTATTTCTGTTTGTTGTCTGATTGCTGTTGCTAGGACTTCTAATACTATGTTGAACAAGAGTGGTGAAAGTGGGCATCCTTGTCTTGTTCTTGATCTCAATGGGAAGGCTGCAAGCTTTTTCCCATTGAGGATGATATTTGCTGTGGGTCTTTCATAGATAGATTTGATGAGGTTCAGGAATGTTCCCTCCATCCCTATACTTTGAAGTGTTTTAATCAGGAACAGATGCTGGATTTTTTCAAATGCTTTTTCTGCATCAATTGAGAGGACCATGTGGTTCTTCTCTCTTCTCATATTAATTTGTTGCATCACATTGATTGATTTGTGAATGTTGAACCATCCTTGTAGCCCAGGAATGAATCCCACCTGATCATGGTGGATAATCTTTTTAATATGCTGTTGAATCCTGTTTGCTAGGATCTTGTTGAGAATCTTAGCATCCGTATTCATCAGTGATATTGATCTGAAATTCTCCTTTTTGGTAGGGTCTTTGCCTGGTTTGGGGATCAGGATAATGCTGGATTCATAGAAAAAGTCTGGAAGTTTCCTTCTGCTTCAATTTTTTGAACAGCTTCAGGAGAATAGGTGTTATTTCTTCTTTGAAAGTTTGGTAGAATTCCCCAGGGAATCCGTCAGGTCCTGGGCTCTTGTTTTTTGGGAGGTTTTTGATCACTGCTTCAATCTCGTTACTAGATATCAGTCTATTCAAGAAATATAGAGACAGTCTACAGAAAGAAAGACTTCAAAGGTAACTCGATGTCAATAAAAATGTATCTATCAATAATCACTCTCAATGTGAATGGCCTAAATGCGCCCATAAAATGGTACAGGGTTGCAGATTGGATAAAACGACGGGACCCATCCATATGTTGTCTACAAGAGACCCATTTTGAACCTAAAGATACACGTAAACTGAAAGTGAAGGGATGGAGAAGCATCTTTCATGCCAATGGGCCTCAAAAGAAGGCTGGGGTAGCGATTCTCATATCAGATAAATTAGACTTTAAACTAAAGACCGTAGTCAGAGATACAGAAGGACACTACATAATCCTTAAAGGGACCATCTGCCAAGATGATCTAACAATTGTAAATATCTAAGCTCCCAATATGGAAGCAGCCAATTACTTAAGAAAACTGTTAATCAAGATAAATAGTCATATTGATATGAATACACTAATAGTAGGAGATCTTAACATGCCTCTCTCAGAAATAGACAGATCATCGAAGCAGAAAATCAATAAAGAAACAAGAGCATTGAATGACACATTGGACCAGATGGACCTCATAGATATATACAGAACATTCCACCCTACAACAACAGAATACTCATTTTTCTCAAGTGCACATGGAACCTTCTCTAGAATAGACCACATACTGGGTCACAAATCAGGACTCAACCGATCCCCAAAGACTGACATTATTCCCTGCATATTCTCAGATCACAATGCTTTGAAACTGGAGCTCAATCACAAGGAAAAGTTCAGAAGGAACTCAAACACATGGAAGCTAAAGACCACCTTGCTTAAGAATGCTTCATCAACCAGGAGATCAAGGAAGAACTGAAACAATTCATGGAAGCCAATGAGAATGAAGACACTTCGGTCCAAAACCTATGGGATACAGCAAAGGCGGTCCTAAGGGGGAAATACATAGCCATCCAAGCCTCCCTCAAAAAAATAGAAAAATCTAGAATACACCAGCTGTCCCTACACCTTAAAGAACTGGAGAATCAACAACAAATCAAACCAACTCCACACATAAGAAGGGAAATCATCAAGATTAAAGCTGAGATCAATGAGGTAGAAACCAGAGATACAGTAGAATGTATCAATGAAACTAGAAGCTGGTTTTTTGAAAGAATCAATAAGATCGATAAACCATTGGCCACATTAATCCAAAAGAAAAGAGAGAAAGCCCAAATTCATAAAATTATGAATGAAAAGGGAGAGACTCCCAAAATTGAACTAGAAGTAGCTTCTTGTTGTGCAGTTTGCTTTAGGGAAAGGAATTTTTTTCATTTCTAGAAGGTGGCTACTTCCTGACAGCAGTTGCCCCTGAAGTCACTATTTAAGCATGCACTTTCTTTAATTGGAATGAGTTAAGTTTCAGGAACGCAGTTAACTCCCTTTTGTTCTAAAACTCTCTTAATATTTGTTTGACTTGCCAAAAAATGAAATTATTTATTGACTGCACTGTTTCTGATGATAGATAGATACATAGTCTTGGTTCTGAATAATAATTAATGGATTCATCATGTTAGGGTTCAGGATACATTTGGACATTTAACCAATGTTGAATGATTATCAGCTTTCAATGGAGCACGGTTACAGCCACTGAAACCCTAGCAATAAATAAAACTAGCATAATCCCTACACTTAAAAAGCTTATATGTAACAAAAAATTATTTATTTTGAGAGAGAGTGGCAGAGAGAGGTAATACATGTGCAAGGTGGAGGGGTAGAGGGGGTGGGAGAGAGAATCTCGAGTGGACTCCCCACTGTGTGTGGAGCTTGATGTGGGCTCAAACTTATAACTGTGAGATCATGACCTGAGCCAAAATCAAGAGTCCGATGCTGAACTCTACCACGCCAGTGCCAGAAGGCTTATATCTTAAGTATGGGTAAAATACTCATGTGAAACAGTATCAGGTAGTAGTAAGTGATATGAAAGAAGTAAATTAACAGGCATAGAATGGATCAAATTTCTATGATTGGGATCAAAGTTCTATGATTGCAAGTACAGTAGAAGTGATCACTTCCCTGAGAAGGTACAATACCTAAGAGAACTGAAGGGGTTAAGTGCATGTCTGGAGGAAGAGCAACCTAGGCAGAGGGGCTAGCAAGGACAAAGGTCCTGTAGGGATGTGCTTGTTGAGTTCCTGGAAGAAACAATGACTAGACTGTGGTGAGCAAGGGAGCGAGCTATCAGATAATAGGTCCGAGAGGTATCCATGGACTAGACCATGTCTAGTTTTGTAGATCAAGGTTAAGGGTTTAGATTTTTAAGTGTGGAGGGCATCTGTGGAAGGCTTTATATCTAGGAATCATATAATCTTACATAATTTTATTTTTTTTATTTTTATTTTTTTTAAAGATTTTATTTATTTATTTGACAGAGAGAAATTACAAGTACACTGAGAGGCAGGCAGAGAGAGAGAGAAGGAAGCAGGCTACCTGCTGAGCAGAGAGCCCGATGTGGGACTCGATCCCAGGACCCTGAGATCATGACCTGAGCCGAAGGCAGCGGCTTAACCCACTGAGCCACCCAGGCGCCCCATAATCTTACATAATTTTAAACACTTATTTGGATTGATTTTCTAATCCCAATGCTTATTTATGATTCTATGTGACATATAGAGAAAGAGAATTTGAGTCTACTACATTATTTCATGTGAAAATGGATAAGGACTGAGAGTGGTGTAGTATTAGTAGAAACTACGCCAAAATTGGTTCAGTTCTGCTTACATCCTGAAGAAAAAGATGACACAGTCTGCTCTTGGATTGTATGTTGGTAAGCAAGGAAGAGAGTAGTAAAGGATGACTCCAGGGTCTTTGATCTGGGCACCTGGAAGAATACTGCTGCCATTTACTGAAATAGAGAAATTTGGAGAAGAGAAGGTTTGAGGGGAAATGAAGAATTTGATGTTGGATGTTAAGTGTGTTATGCCTATTAGACATCAAAGAGTCAATACCAAATTAACCTGTTGGATGTGCAAGAACAGAGCTCAGAGGAGAGGCTGGGGCCAGACAAAAAAATAATGTATTAGTGCAGAAGTCTTATTCACCCCAGGAATATTTGCAACCACAAAGAGAGTAAGTGGAGAGAAGAGAGGAGAGATGAAGGCTGAGAGTTCTTAGAAAGTCAGGGAGGACCATAAAGGATCAGCTAATAAGGCTAAGAGGGTAATAAAGAGCGTGTGGTGTCTCAAAAGTCATTTGAACAAAACAATTTCAAGGAGGAACAAGCGTGCTAAAATCCCTGAGAAAGAGAGGTAGATGGGGTAGATAAATATTCATGAACTTGCCAACATGGAGATCAGTAGGCATCTAGGTAAGTGCTTTTCATGAAGCAGTAAAAATGAACATCAACTTTGGACGAGGGCAGTAGAGGAAGTGCACAGAGCCATTATTATTCCTTATCAGAATTTTGCTGTACAGGAAGGAAGACAAATGAAGAAGAAGCTAATAAGGGATAAACAGTCAAGAATGTTTACTATTTTTTTTAGATATACTATATTACAATATGTTTATATAAAGACAAAAATAATTCTTCAAGTGGAAAAGGCGATGATGCAGAAAAAAGAGTACGTGATTGCAGAAGTAAAGTCCTTGATAGACAAACTAGGATTGGGCCCACTGCTGAAATGTAGGGATTTTTTTTTTTTTAAAGATTTATTTATTTTTGGGAGAGAGAGAGTGAGAGTGAGCACGAGTTGGGGGACAGAGAAGGGAGAGGGAGGGAGAGAAAGAGAATCTCAAGCAGACTCTGCACTGAGAGTAGAGCCCCAAACAGGCCTCAATCTAATGACTCTAAGATCATGACCTGAGCCAGAATCGAGCGCTGGGTGGTCAGCTGATTGAGTTACCCAATTGCCCCATGGAGGGCTTATTTTTATTATTTTTTATTTTTTCAAAAGATTTTATTTATTTACTGGACAGAGGGAGACAATGAGAGAGGAAACACAAGTAGGAGAGGAGGGAGAGGGAGAAGCAGACTCCCCGCTGAGCAGGGAGCCCAATGTGGGGCTAAATCTCAGGACCCCGAGATCATGACCTGAGCTGAAGGCAGATGCTTAATGACTGAGCCACCAGTCATAAGACCCAGAGGGCTTATTTTTAAACCTCTGTGACAGAAATGAGATCCAAGTATCTGAGTGTACTTGCCAGTAGGTTGTCCGTTTTAGAAAAGGAAAGATCTGGAAGTTCCCTTCCAATTTTTTATATTTTCTCATCGAAATATTGAAAACAATATTTGCAGACAGGGAGGAGGTTTTGGAAAATGACAGGTCTAGGAGAAGGTGGAATGTAAATGATCCACCCAGAGAGAGGCAGTGTGGATTGACCAAGGAAAATAGTAAGATGGCAAGGCAATTTTAAGAGCCTACTCAATGTTCATCACTGTTAATTTCAAGTCAGAATTGGTTGGGTGGTTTTGTTCTAGCCATATTCAGTTTCTCAGGAACAGGTCAAGGTAATCAGAGTTGGCTTTAAGCTTAACTGGGGCTTGTCCAGGTGGGTTTGAAATCTAAAAGAAGAGTAGGAGAATGGAGGGTGAATGAGAGTAAAAGGATAGATAGTGGGAAGGCCACTTGGGTAAAATGAAAACGGTGGCATAATTTGTATTTACCCAGTTTATTACAAATGATTGTAAGACCTCTAATTGCTTTCCTTCTATGTATGTTCTTTGAAAACAAAAGTAGTAAGTAGTCTTACCAGCAAAGAGCCAGAGTGAAAACTCAGCTCAACATCCTCATGTCCAGTAGACCTATGATTCTGTGTTGACAGGGTCACTCAGGAAATAGAAATTGCCCTATTCAATTCAATATACAAATCATGAGGATTTTTCATGAGACTGGATTGTTTTAGAAAGTACTAGGAATGCAATTTCTACACTGAAAAATTTTGATTTTGATTTTTTTTTAATAACTCTTACCTCTTGAAGGCATCTTGAGCATGCTACTGAAATGACATGCTCATGGAGATCAATCCACTGGTTCTTTGGTGTCCCATCGAAGCAGGGTGTTTTTTCCTGGAGTTTGATTATCTTTTGAGGAAGCAAAGAATACTCCTGCTAGATAGAAGTCAGAGATGACAGATTTAACGTCCGTGGAGCTGTAAGAAGAAATAAAAACAGTAGGTTTTTGGGTGAGGAGATGTTGAGGACAAGGGACTGAAGTTGCAGTTAATTGCAGTACACAGCTGGCTTGTTGACACCACATGTGGGCTTTGTGTTCTGGCCTAGTGTTGAGACGTGGGAGGCTCTGTGGGTGTCAGTGCCCATATATGCCCCCCCCACACATAGAGTGCTCCATGAGGCCTTTCTGAATGTCATAACAAAATGATACATTTTTTGTAACACAAATTGATTAAATACATTTTTATTCTTTAAAGAAAGGACCACCTGTGGTGCTGTCTTGGAACTACACAAAAGTAATTATATTTTGTTCTTCTGTTTATTTGAAAAAAGCTGGTAATAAGGCATTCTGTCTTTCTCTTAGCTAGTGGCTGAGAGATAAGATGAAGGGCAACCACTAAATGTTTCATTATACGGCCAAAGAAAATGTCTATTCTTTTTTTTTTTTTTTTTAAAAGATTTTATTTATTTATTTGACAGAGATCACAAGCATGCAGAGAGGCAGGCAGAGAGAAGAGGAAGCAGGCTCCCTGCTGAGCAGAGAGCCTGATGCGGGGCTTGATCCCAGGACCCTGGGATCATGACCTGAGCCGAAGGCAGCGGCTTAACCCACTGAGCCACCCAGGCGCCCCGAAAATGTCTATTCTTGATGACACTTCTTTTTAAAAGGATTTTTAGAAACTTAAATTTCTCTAGATTTAAAACACAGATACCTATTATATTCTGTTTAATGTGTTTTTATGTTCAAATCATTTATTAAGCCCTAAGAGCAACTGCAGAAATATCCTTAATAAAGCAGCACGTTGTAACCGTCAAAGATGCTCATGGAGAATCGTCCTCATAACAGAGAATAATTATTCTCCCTTGAAAACGTTCTCCACCTGTGGTCTTAGGGGCTCTTGTAATGTTATGTATCGTTTTGTGTATATGTGTATTTTCAGGAAAGAAAAACCTTAGCTTTTATCAAATTCTCATGAAAGTCTCTGATCTCTTTAAAAGTATTAATAATTATTACAGTTGTAAAATTGAGATAATGATTTCTTTTGCAGACTGTTTGACTCTACATATTAGAAACAGTATTTTAAGAGACAACTACCACATTGCCTAATCGATGTTCAATACACATTAGTTAAATTTCCATTGGCAGGGCTAAGGCAAATACTGCTAAAGATCATTTGGAAAAGGAGGAAGTATCAATACATTTGGAAATAAGAGAATAAAACAGAATTTTGAATAGACGGATGAGAGAAAGCAAAAAGATGTACCTGTTGAAGGAAGTGATAATTGCTTCATGTACTCCTGGGTGAGGTCCAGGATCTTGTCTGTTTTCAGGTGTTCTCAGGACAGGTCGCACTCCAGGACAAAGGGAATTGGAGAATGTTGTTGATCATAATGATGATGATTTTATAGGTCAATGGCATGCTTTATTTGTTTTTTTACTTTCTCATTTTTTAAAATACATTAAAAAATTTTGCTTTTGTTTATTTGACAGGGAGAGATCACAAGTAGGCAAAGAGGCAGGGAGGGAAGGAGGGGGGAAACAGACTCCCTGCTTAGCAGAGAGCCCTATGTGGGGCTCAATCCCAGGACCCTGAGACCATGACCCAAGCGGAATGCAGAGGCTTAACCTACTGAGCCACCCAGGCGCCCCTTTTAAAATATTTTTAAAAGACATATTTTTTTATTTTAGAGAGAGAGCATGAGTGGGAAGAGCAGAGAGATAGGGAGAAAGAATCTTAAGCAGATGCCATGCCAAGCTTAGAGCCCAACATAGGGCTCAGGCTCACAATCCTGAGATCTAGACCTGAGCTGAAACCAAAAATCAGACACTTAGATGACTGTGCCACCCAGATGCCCCAAAGATATGTTAAAAAGCATAATAGTAAAATAATTAGAGAACTATTACTTCTTCCCATTTTTAAATCCTGTTTCCAATTCTGAAACGTAATGAATGTGTTATTTATTGTTTATCAGTGGGTTTACATTTTTCCAAATTAAGTTTTAAAGTTGTGATTCTGGATGAGTTCAAAAGGAAGAGGCTAGATTGATAGCTGGTTGATTTAAAAAAAAAATCTATTTTCAAAGTATAGTAGAAAAAAGGATGATTTTCAATAAATAGTGCTGGATGGATTTCATATGGAGAAAAAAGTATCTTCAATCCTGTATCATACTGTGCACAGTAAATCAGTTCCACATGGCTTGCAATCTAAATGCAAAGGGCAAGCCACTATTTTTTTTTTTTTAAACCATAAGAGAACATCATCATGATCCTTTGTGGGTAAAGATTTTTTAAACTGGACACACACAAAAAGTGCCCATTATGGAAGTAAGAATTTATACAGTGGTCTTTAGTAAAATTGAAGAATTTTTATTCATCAAAAGACAGCATATTAAAAGGATTGAAAAGGCAATGCTCAAGAGTGGGAGAAATATTCACAATACATTTATTTATAAAGTACTTATCACCAAGGTTTTTCAAGAACTATTGTAAGTAAAAGAGAAAAAGGAGAGGGACCCAGGAGAAAAATTGACAAGATACTTGAACAACAACGAAGGTATGGCAAATTAACATATGAAAGGTGACCTAATGCAATTATCAAGGAAAAGCCAATCAAACCCAATTCCATCACAGGACACAACTATCAGGACAGCTAAAATGAAAATCACAAACAATACTAAGTATTGATAAGTATGTGAAGCAACTGGAACCCTCAAATACTTCAGAGTGAAAATTGGTACAACCAATTTGTAAAACTAGTGTTAGTCACTAAATTCGAATATATGTATGAATATAAATTCCATCTAACAACCCATATATATAAATACATACAGCCCCTATATATAAAAAATATACATATATACTTGAATATATATATTTGAAATTTAAAAAAATATGGATATAAATTACATATAATGACCCAGCAGTTTCACTCCTTGGCAGGTATCCAACAGAAACACATAATTATTATCAAAAAATGTATAGAATGTTCATCAAAGCACAATTTGTAGTAGTTTCAAACCTAAAGCTACCCAAGTATTTGTCAATGGTATAATGGATAAATAAATCATAGAGTATTCACACAATGGAATGCTGTTGTGTAGAATGAGAATGAACGTTCTATAATAATGCGCAGCAATAGGGAACTATGTCACAAACATGTCGAAGGAGAGAAACCATACACAACAAAATGTACCTTATATGATCCTATTTTTATAAAGTCTGAACACAAGAAATCCACCCACAGGGACAGAAGTCAGAAGAGTAGTGAGCTTAGAGGTAGTGATGGAATGAGGGGCAGGAGGGTATCTCCTGGGCACCAGTCATGGTCAGTTTCTTGATTTGGGCATTGGTAACACAAATATGTACCATTTGAAAAAGCTCCACAGGTGCCCTACGTAATTTTGGAATATATGTATTTCAATAAAGAGTAATGAATCAATTTAAGTTGTCTGGAAATAAAACTCATAGCTTTGAACTCTATTAATTTAAAGGTATAAATGCTTTGGTACATTCCAGTACTCTGTTTTTAGTGATGAAAAATTGCAGCATTGGGCAAAATATCCATGTGCTTTTTTATGACCTTCTTTTGCCCAGTGGACTAAGAGGACACGATATGTCACCAGGGAAGTTTCCCAGGAAAGATTTCTGTAATGATGTGTGCTTCTGCAAACATATTATTTGCTGAAATAAACACTTCAGCACCTCTCAGGATTTGGAGAAACTGTTCATTAAACTGCTAGGGAATGGCACAAGAATTCACTGAACAGAAAATAAATAGCCTGCTGTTTAGCTTTTCTCTCACAGATAGAAAACTTGGAGATTAATGAGATTATGTTGGTGAACATTGCTCCGTTCTTCCCAATCCAAACCAAATATAAACAAACTAATTGAAAAACACATCATCTCTGATGTGTTTTAAAGGCCTTTCTTTTTTCCATTTTTAGGAGAGAAGTCAGTTTAAATTCATTTTAAAACGTATACAATATTGAATGCACTTAGAAAAACAACGTGGTGATGGGGTGAGCGGGGGTAGTTATCCCAAGGAGTATTACTGGGTTTATTAATGAAACAACGTAAAGCTAACAGCTTCTAGGAAATGAGCCATCAATGTGCTTCTCAAGCCCTTTCTTGGAAAGAACTGTCTCAATGTGCTCTTCCTATCTATACTTTTTGGTTTGGATAGATCATTCTGCTTAGAATCACCACCCTGTGATTATTATTTTTTTTTCCTGAAATGGAGAGTATATAGATTATGATTTAATTTTTAAATTTTTTAAATTACTTTTCAGTGTACTAGAATTCATTGTTTATGCACCACATCCAGAGCTGCATGCAATACGTGCCCTCCTTAATATCCACCACCAGGCTGGCCCAACTTCCCACCTCCCACCCCTTCAAAACCCTCAGATTGTTTTTCAGAGTCCACAGTCTCTCATGGTTCATCTCCCCCCTCCAATTTCCCTCAACTGCCTTCTCCTCTCCAACTCCTCATGTCCTCGGTGTTATTTCTTATGCTCCACAAATAAGTGAAACCATATGATAACTGACTCCCTCTGCTTGACTTATTTCACTCAGCATAATCTCTTCCACTCCCCTCCATGTTGATACAAAAGTTGGGTATTCATCCTTTCTGATGGAGGCATAATACTCCGTAGTGTATATGGACCACACCTTTCTTATCCATTCATCCGTTGAAGGGCATCTTGGTTCTTTCCACAGTTTGGTGGCCATGGCCATTGCTGCCATGAACATTGGGGTACAGATGGCCCTTCTTTTCACTACATCTGTATCTTTGGGGTAAATACCCAGTAGTGCAATTGAAGGATCATAGGGAAGCTCTATTTTTAATTTCTTTTATAGACATAATTAATTTACACAGAGCCTCCTGGAAAACCCAACTTAATATCTTGCTTTTTATTTTCTTATATGTTGATTGATGAGGTTTAGGCCACTACTGAAGAAAGATAATGAAATATAATCAATATCAATATTCAACACATAAGAGGAACCAATTCATGAGAAGGCTAAAGTGTATGTTACAAATCCTGTTATTCAGGATTAAGTAGTACAGTTATCCATTCAGAGGGTAAGGGTTAGGAAATGAAAGATAAAAGCACATCTGAGAGTTCAGTTAAAAGAGTTGAGTTGACAGCCGACAGAAGTAGCGTAGAGTTCAAAAATCTTCTCTGAGATACTTGGAAAACGCTGCATTTTGCTTCTCCTCAATTTGTATAGTATGAATCATTATATATAATAACATGAAACTAATTTTCTAAAAGTTTTCTCTGAAAACTGGGGAATGTGCCCCTATTGCCTCTTCACTCATCATGGAATGATAAGCCTTTGAAAAATTAGAGTCACTGCTGTTAATGTGGATAAAACCAGAGCCTGAAGAAGGAGGGTTCAGAAATAAAGAGACAAGTGTAGGGAGAGATGGGAGTGTGGACCCAAACTAGCTGTATCAGTTACTTGGATGCCACCCTGGCTCCTGGAGGAGAACGTTGTCCTAAGGGATGTGGAAGGTCAAGCAAGGGGAAGGTCTTCCTCATGGGGAACTGATCTGAGGAAGTTTCCTGAGGCTGCTCTAACAAATTACTAGAGACTGGGGGTGGCTTATAATTCTGGAGGCCAGGAATCTGAATCAAGGTGTGGGCAGAGCCACACTCCCTTCCGATGCTCCATTAGAGAAAACATTTCTTACTTCTTCCATCTGCCTTGCTTTCTTTGTCTTGAGACCACATTACTCAAGTCTTTGTGTCTTTCTCATGGCCTCCTCCTCTTTTCTGTGCCTTCTCCAAACTCCCTCTGCCTCTCTCTTCTGTGATTGTATCCAGAGCCCAGCTGGACCATCCAGAATAACCTCCTTCTCTCGACTTTTTTAACTGAATCACATCTGCAATGGCCCTTTTTCCAACTAAGAAAATAGTCTTGGGTTCTAAGGATTAGGACATGGGTACCTGCCTATCTTCTTAGCCACCAGGCAGGCCCCCTACATGATAAGTTTTCCCCCCCAATATATAGGTTCAGTTGTAGAATCCAAATGAGAAAAGAAAGCCCTCTTTTTGCTTGCATTGTAACCAACTCTCCTAGTCCTGTTTAGGTAGTTCTTCCCATTATTCATTAGTTTGGAGTAGTAAGCCATAGGTTTACAGACTTGGAAAGGGACTTTAAGAGTCTAATTTTTCCACTCAACTGCTGACCAGTTACATGGTCATTAGTGAAGATAACAAGGTTCTCTGAAGAAATGGAACTAAGACCAAGGACCTTGGTCTATGGCACTTTCTACTTCATCAGTTTGAATGACTGTGGCGTTGCATACTACTTGGGTTAAGCAATTTGTTCTTGAATACTGCTCTATAAAGTTTCTTTTTTTAATTTGTCAAAACTAAGAAATTTGGGGTGCCTGGGTGGCTTAGTAGGTTAAGCCTCTGCCTTCGGCTCAGGTCATGATCTCAGGGTCCTTGGATCAAGCCCCGCATCGGGCTCTCTGCTCAGCGGGGAGCCTGCTTCCCCCTCTGTCTCTGCCTGACTCTCTGCCTACTTGTGATCTCTCTCTCTGTCAAATAAATAAATAAAATCTTTAAAAAAAACCCTAACAAATTTGATATTTTTTGCGACAAACTTGACAATTAAGTTAATAATGCTGAAGTACACAAGTTATATATGTGAAATAATAAATGGAATTGTAGTTTCCTCTCCAAAATGGAGAATATGCCAAGCAAACCTTTCAAAGACACTCCTGTATTTGTCAGTTCTCATTTGTAGTTTCCTTATCCATTCGAGTGTTTGCAGTACAACTTCAAAAGAGGCCATTACCCTGAAGAAATGAAGAAATACTTCATTTTTGTTTTTACTTTTGTAAGGTCTATTACTAGCCCACTAGGAATACTAACGTGAATTGCTTTGTAAGAATGGCATTGCTCAGAGACACAATAAATACCAGATCAGAGCATATACTTTTATAACGCTAAATTTTGCTATCTATTTTCAGAATTTAGGAATGCATGGCTTTACATAAAAGTACATGTGGTTGTCTTTTCTCCTCATGAAGAACTTCTTTTGAAACCAAAGATAAAAGTGGACGTCAAAGGGAGCCTTCTCTCTCCCTGGGAGGTTTCTGATGTCTACAAGATAAAAACAGAGAATCCAATTAGAAAACTAATGAGAAAATTGTGTGTCTGTGAAGGAAAGGAAATGGGTGTAGAAAGGAGGTGTAGAAAGAGAGCGAGTGAGCCAGAGAGACATTGAAAAAGGAGCATTATAAATTCAGAATCTCAGGGGAAGAGAAAGGATTCTTTTAAGTGCTTTGATAAACCTGTCACTCAGCTCTGTAGCTTTTAATGTTAATAATCAACAGTGTTATTTGTGTGATACTTTGGTAAATAAGTCTAATTTGACTGAAAGCTAACTTAATGTGATAAATTTTGTTGTGGATTTGGCAGTGTCCTTTGCACCTCCCCCCTCCCCATCTGAAAAACTTTGAGATCAAGGAAGCAGATTAGACTTTGAGAGTTAAAGTTTAATCAACACCATGGATGTTAGGAAAACAACACCAGAAAAAAAAAATTGTCTATCTTCCAGGATGCCAGGCCTGATATAATCTGTCCGAAGTAACCTTTTACAGATAGGATGTGTGAGATGTGGAGTGGTTTTGGAGATGAAGCAGGTAAATAAATATACATAGAAAAAAAAAAGGTTACAGAGACAACTGTTTTTAACACTCAACGTAGTGCCGTCCAAGGAAAAGACTAGGGCCCACAGACTATAGTATCTCCAACCTCTTGTCTAGTGGCTTCACTTGGTTACTTATACAGATGAGGGTAAGTAAAATATAGACTCTTTTAAAATAAAAATAATTAGGGGCACCTGAGTGGTTCAGTGGGTTAAGCCTCTGCCATCGGCTCAGGTTATGATCCCCCGGTCCTGGGATCGGGCCCCATGTTTGGCTCTCTGCTTGGAGGGGAGCCTGCTTCCCTTCCTCTCTCTCTGCCTGCCTCTCTGCCTACTTGTGATCTCTCTCTGTCAAATAAATAAATAAAATCTTAAAAAAAAAGAGATAATATAAAAAAATTAGTCATTTGTACTTTCATCATAAATGTCTTGCTGAATAATTATGTGTATGGGGATGTCAACTAAATATTCAAGTGCAAACTGATAATTTAATCTAATGGTGTAATGAAAGAACCCTTTTAGATAAATGCTCAGTCTTAGAATTCTATCCTCTTTCCTATAACTTTTCCAGCTGGCATCTGGTCATGTGGGAAAGGGAATGGCATGTGTCTTCTTGGTGATGAAGGGCAGGAAGAGTCTTCAGATTAATGTAGCAGTTTATGGAATCTTGCTGAACCTAGCTAATCTGGATTATGACCTAACTAATAACAGCAAGTCTGTTTCTATGTTGTGTCGAGGCATTTCCAAGATTTTTCCCAGCTAACCTTGGCTCTTGGTTATACAATAACCTCTCTAAATAGGTCTGTTAGATTCTTAGATTTTGCCTTGGGATCTCCCTCTCTTGGTACAGGAGACAGCCAGGGGCAGGCCCATCATCCCAACTCAGCTATCTTCTGGGAACCCACTGGGTGTATAGGTTTTTGTATATCATGCTGCATGGGAATTAAAGGAGGTCTGGTGTTTCCCTCATTGCTTAGTTTATTTTGATAATGGCTGCTCCTAGATTTGCTTCAGTGTAGTTTATAGGACAACTGACTTTAGAATCCTCAATTTTTTTCAAAAAAAATTTTTAAAGATTTTATTTATTTGAGAGAGAGAGAGAATGAGAGAGTTTGAGAAGGGGTAGGGTCAGAGGAGGAAGCAGACTCACCAACAAACAGGGAGCCCAATGTGGGACTGGATCCCAGGATTCCAGGATTATGACCTGAGCCAAAGGCAGTCGCTAAACCAACTGAACCACCCAGGCACTCTTCTTCAAACTTCTTAACATAACTCTTCTTTTTTGTGGCTTTGGCCATGAGGTTGGATATCAGGCACGAGTCTGAGTATCTGCTTCTCTAAAGACAGAAATCTTACCATCTTCTCCTTGCTCTTTGACCAACATTTTAAAATAAAATTTCCATATTGAGGCCACCATGTCTACATCCCAATTCCAAAATTGCAGGTATGGAAATTTTAGAGCATTCTTTTTTTTTTTTTTTTTCCTGTACACAATTGGTCTTTCAAAATGATTGTCTTAGAGCAGAGAGAAGTGGGTTATCTATTTTTTCTCTTTATACTCTTGCTGTAACAAGTTGTCACCCTCTTTTCATTCCCATTTAGGTGGACAGAGGCTTCAGGCTAACTCTAGGCACGTCACATGGTTAGGGATGTCAAAGAGGAAAACATTCAAGTAGTTAAAAAAATATTCTGCATTTTACAACCCCCATTAAGATGACTATAGTACATTACAAGAGGGTCAAACATGACTAGGGATAAATGAGGGAGGGTGCACCTGGCTCTCTTAGTTGATTGAGCGTGGGACCCTGATTTTGGCACAGGTCATGATCTCAGGGTCGTGAGGTCAAGCTCTGAGTCAGGCTCTACACTCAGCCCAGGATCTGCTTACCCCTCTCCTTCTGTGCCTCCCCCTGCTCTTGCTTTTTCACTCTTTCAAATAAATAATAAATAAGTAAATAAATAAATTTTTTAAAAGAGAGAGACAATTGATGGAGAAATCTGTCATGTATTTTCAATCCTTGATAGAGCTTATGTATAATTTCAGTGTAAGTTTCATTTCCTCTGATAATCTTAAGGGATTTGATATGCCTGCCCTGAGAGATATTTTCTAAGGTTGAAAGTTTTCCTATACATGCCATTAGGCTTTCTTTTAATGGTGTGTGTGATTCTCTCTATGTGGGTGTTGAGGTGATGAAAAGGCATTTTTGTGTGATAGTTTTCTTTTTCTTCTTTTAAGCATTAATTCTCTTATACTATTTGAGATGACAAACACAATTTCTGGAAATATGCCTTTGAAGAGGAATTACCTAATTTAGTGTTTCTATGACTTTGTTCCTGTATTTGCCCAAATCAAGTTTTATTTTGTGCTTCCTCCATATGGCTCTCTATTTTCTCTTTCAAAGGTAATCAACTTGAGATAGACAATAGAATACACTATTTGGGTGATGAAACCTGTCAAAGTCTCAGTGTGTTTTTTTTTTTTTTTAATTTTTATTTTTTATAAACATATATTTTTATCCCCAGGGGTACAGGTCTGTGAATCACCAGGTTTACACACTTCACAGCACTCACCAAATCACATACCCTCCCCAATGTCCATAATCCCACCCCCTTCTCCCAAACCCCCTCTCCCCGGCAACCCTCAGTGTGGTTTTTATTATCATTTACACTTTGAAAGTAAAGGGTAGGCGCCCGGCTCTCAGTTCAGTTTTTGCCTCATTCCTAGCTTCGGCAGCCTAGAAGATTTGTTTGTATGGATTCCAAAAGTGAGAAGAAAGTGGAACCATGATCTGTAGGCCGTGGCATATTCTCCTGATCTTTTATATATTCCTAGTACCCGGCATCCAAATTTAAGTCTGTCTTCTTTCCCAGCCATGTGGCTACCCTGGGTCTGGCATGGTTTTTTCATATCTCAATGGCATCTCTTCACATGGCACTGGACTGACTTCTCTAACCAAGCCGCGCTTCTCCCCCCAGACTTCTTCCTGTTAATCATGTGGTATCAGATCATGGTTTTATTTCCACAGAACTCTTCTCATTACTGTTTGCTAGCACTGCCCTCGCAAAGTACCATGGACTGGGTGGCTTAAACAATAGAAATGTATTTTCTGGGGCCTCAGAGTTCTGAGGTGGCTTCTTCTGAGGCTCTCTCTTTGACCTGTAGATGGGCATCTTCTCACATATTGTTCCTTCTGTGTCTGTCTGTGTCCAGCTTTCGTCTTGTGAGGATTCCAGTCATACTGGATTAGGGCACATCCTAATGATGTCATTTTAACTGAATTACCTCTTAAAGACCCTACCTCCAAATACAGTCACATTATAGGGCACTGAGGGTGAGGATTCCCAGTATGAATCCTATGAATTTTGGGGGCACACAATCAACTATCTATAACAACTAATAACTATCATTTGATTCTTTGTTTTTGGATTCCTTCCTTCCTTCCTTCCTTCCTTCCTTCCTTCCTTCCTCCCTCCCTCCTCTCCTTCCCTCCTCCTTCCTCCTCTCCCCTCTCCTCTCCTCTCTTCTTCCCTGGAAAGAAGTACAGCAAAGTCAGGGCTTTATCTGTCTTTCTTCACACTAGCACCATCCCCTCGGGATTGGTGATTAGTGCCTGATTCCGAACACTTGTTCAATGATCTTTATTTTTCATGTAAATTATTTGTGTCATTAGATAAAAATATGATACATGATTTCCCCCACATTCTAAAGACTTACTCATTACTGGCCTTGCTAAAATTCTCTTTGCTGCATCCCCTGATTTGCAAAAATAAAGAAATATCAGAAAATGATGTAAAGTTTTGAAGTTTCTTGTTCTAAGCTCATCACCTGAAATAAGTGGGTGTTGCTCAGGCAGTAGCTATCTTTTCTTTACATTGTCACCTTTTCTATGTGACTATTATTACAGATTTCTGGAGGTCAGCTCAGGTTTTCTTGCTATATCAGCAAAACATAAAGCTTATCTTCTCCTTATTTTAAGAGGGCATTTTCACTTCTGAAATATCTTTACTACTAAAACAGCTTTGAAGTTATTCCTTTAGGCTAAAACCTTACTAGTATTATTTTTCTATACCTCAAATAATTCCGGTTCTCTCGTGGCACACACAGGCAATATTGCTGAATGCATTGCCACATGACCTAAAATATTTTGTTCCTGCTGTTTCCTGTATGCTCTGATAAGGTTGGATTTGATCAGAGCTCCATAATCTTGGAGTACAGGGATAATTAAGGAGCCCCCTTACACACACCATGTTTTGTCTGTGGAATGACTTACTGCAAAGAAACCTCCTAGCCCAGATGGCTTATGTCAGACTCAGGGATGCCCCTGTGACAAGACCAGACATGTGATTAGCTCAACTGTTTTGTCCCCAAAGATAACTTCAAGCCAAATGCTTGTTCATCACACCTCACATTTCTGTCCTTCCCCTAGGCCCCTGAACTTTGACCCTCTCTCTGCTCCTGCTAGCACATAGCCTTTCATGAGAATTGGCTGATCACAAGGTAATATCGTGTCATAACTACAGTCAGGTCATGCCACCAGCACTCATCCTACATGTGATGGCTACTTGTAGGTGTCAACTTAACAGCGCTAAGGGATGCCCGGAGTGCTGGTAAAACACTATTTCTAGATGTTCCTGCAACTGTGTCCCTGGAAAAGATCAGCACTCAAATCAGTAGACTGAATAAAGAAGACAGCCCTCACCAGTGCACTTGGCCATCGTCCAATCCCCGAGGGCCTGAATAGAGCAAAAAGGCAACATGGGGATGAATTCAGTCTTTGAGCTCAGACAAGACTGTTGTCCTGTTCTGCCCTTGGACGTAGGTGCTCCTGTTTCTTGGGCTTTGGACTTGCACCAGGGGCCCCTGGATTCTCAGGCTTTCAGATTCAGACTGAATAACCCCACTGCCTTTCCTTGTGTCCAGCGTTTGCTCTTATTTATCTCTATACATTCTATTGTTTCTGTTTCTCCAGTTCTTTCTAGGATAATCGATTCCTCCCTTTATGTTAGCTTTTGAGAATCTTGCTCACCTTATGTCAGAGCTTTCTCCCTATCGCGGTTGCCTCCCTCCCCCATGGAAATAATATATATTTTTAAAGATTTTATTTATTTATTTGACAGAGAGAGATCACAAGTAGACAGAGAGGCAGACAGAGAGGGAGGGAGAAGCAGAATCCCTGCTGAGCAGAGAGCCCGATGCAGGGCTCGATCCCAGGACCCTGGGATCATGACCTGAGCCAAAGGCAGAGGCTTAACCCACTGAGCCACCCAGGCACCCTGAAATAATATTTTCAAAGAAAGCCTTTCCTTAGCTAAGTCTGCATTTTTTTTTCTTTATAAATGTATCATTGGAACATTATTTTTATATAGTTTGAAGACAAGTAAATGCTATATGTAGATGTGGCTTTCAGTAATCTCTCTTGACCTTTCCATGAGCTCAAAAATTAGAAAATAAAGTTCACTTCAGAGGACAGGTTCACTTCATCCTGTTTCTTTTCTTTTTTTCTTCTTCTTCTTCTTTATTTTTTTTTAAGATTTTATTTATTCTTTTCAGAGAGAGAGAGAGCACAAGTTGGGTGGGGTTGGGGGGCGGGGGTGGAGGGCAGAGAGAGAGAGATAGAGAGAGAGAGAAGCAGACCACTTGCTCAGCTGGAGGCCATGACACGGAGCTCCATCCCAGGACCTGAGGATCTTGACCTCAGCCAAAAGGCAGACTGAGCCTGGACTGAGCTGCCCAGGTGCCCCCATCCTATTTTTTATAAGATTAAATCTGGTCTCCGTTACACCTACTCTCCTACACCTACTCTGCCATTATAGCGCAGAAGCAGCCATAGATATTATGTAGAGAAATGAGCACAATTGTTGCTTCCAATAAAGTTTTATGTACAAAAACAAGTAGGAGGCCCAAACTGACCCACAGGCTGTGGTTTGTGAATTCCTGGCATAGAATATGCAACAGAAAATTGAATGCTGGGTGTTCAGGTTTGAATTCCACTGAGCAAATAGCTTTGCTTTATCTTCATCTCTTTGCTCAGAGACCAAACATAAAATGCTACAAGGAATTGCTTCTAACATGATGATGAACTGGTAAGCTTTAAAGAAAATAATACCTTTCTAAAAAATTTAAAAATATTTATCAGTTACATAGATAATAAATGACAAACCTCATACTTGTGCAAATAAACTTGATTTCCTCTTTAAAAAAACATATCAAATTCATCTGAAATGATGCCAAAAAGGAAATTATAACATTAATAGATAAAAAGATTATTTATAGTAAAAGAGGATGGTGGAGTATTTAATTAATTTGGCAAAATTGATGATTATGTCTCATGGTCTGTTTACTTCATTGGGAATCCTTGTTTTAATTTTCTTTCATGAGTAAGTAAAGCTCCTAGGCTCCATGTGACAAGTTTTGATAATAATCTTTTTTTTTCATTATTATGTGGGGTTTTCAGATCATAAACCATCAGAGAAAAACCAAGCACTTTGGTTTTATTTTCTTAATAGAACTAAGAAATCATGGTCTAAAATGACCCAACTGACTGTCCAGTACAGAAGATCCCAACTCTGCAGATGGTCCTCTGGTCTGATAGACACATGTTGACAGGCAGAGCTCACAACTGTGGCCTGAGAAATATGGTTGGGGTTGGAATCCCTTCAACTACATTCAAAAATCAAATCCTGACCTTGGGTGTGTTCTATTTCACCCTGAATCTCATTTTTCTCTTTTGTAACAGATTAGACTATTCTCACAAGTTTGTGAAAAGATGCAAATATAATTAAAAGTGCTTGGCACATTATAGAAACTCAGTTGTTATTCTTTTAACTGAGATTGACAGAGTACTGATTGTGTATTAGGCGTGATGCTATAGTACCTTCCATACTTTTCCTCATTTAACCCCCAGAACAACCCAATGGGGCAGCTCTACTGTTACTCCCACTTTACAGATGAGAAGCAAGTTCAGCTTGATTAGAGATGGAGGCGCGCACATCAAACAAATGATTGGTAATTGAGCTGTATATTGAACATTGAATTCTCTCTCCCCGAATCCCCGGTTCATGCTCTGTACCACTATCCCAGAACAAAATGGCAGCCTGAAGTTGTGTCATGACCATAGTGCTTTGTTTTGTTGTTTCCTCTTCTAAAACTCATGGAAGTTTACATAAGTGTTAAATTTCTGTATTCTCTTATATACTCTGAACATACATAGCAGCAACCATCTAGAGCTGAGAAGTAGCTACTTCCCCTTGGGTGAGGTGAATGCTTTTCAGTGTGTCTCTACTCCTTACTGCCTTATGCTGGGTAGTCTTTAATCTTTCCCTTACCTACTCATTTTAACACCATGCTACCTTCATGTTTCTTAGTTTCTTTCAATCAGAGAAGTTAAGGAACAACGTTAAAATTGTTAGTTAGAAAACTGCAGATTAAGGAAGGCCCTCCAGCCATCTCTTTTAATAGTCTCTAAATGTTTTGATTGCATGTCTCTTTTTAGAAATGTTTTGGGGTAACTGGGTAGTGCAGTTGGTTGAGCAGCTGACTCTTGGGTTTCAGCTCAGGTCATGATCTCAGGGTTGTGGGATCGAGCCCTGGATCAGGCTCCATGCTCAGCCTGGAGTCTGCTTAAGATTCTCTCTCCCTCAGCGCCTCCTCCCTCCACCCCCCTCCATGCTCTCTCTTTCTCTAATAAATAAATAAATCATTATATAAATTAACAAAACAAATATTTTGAATTTCTGCTTATAGTACATGTGTATTTGATACATATAGTACCATCAGTTTATATATTAGCTACCAGTAAAACTTCACTTCTGTTAGATCATGTTTTATGCAAAATATTTTCAAGTATTTTCTCCCTATACTCAGTTGATTGTGCTGCACAGTTCTGGAACTGTATGCCCCTTGCTTTGGTATTCTCTAAGTGGTCTAATTACAAAAGACAGTGTCTTATCTGAAACTAGATCTGGCATTACTGATTTCTAATGTAGTCTCTTTGGCTTTGCTCTGTAATTCCCTATAGAAGAGTAAAAATTTGACTTTGGAATCAAAGTTATGCATGATGACAGAAATATTCCAGCCAACACTGTTTTTTAATTTTTTTTGATGGAATAAGTTTATGCTTATTTTGACAGGAATATAAAAAAAATCAGATGATATGTCATTACTAGTATGTTATTACCAGCTTATCCTCAGTCTGTGGCTAAGTTTTGAAATAACTGTGTAAAGGTAACTCTTGTTTTAAAAATCTTAGTATCTTCTTAGTTTTAGGATACTATTAGAGATCTCTGGACAATTTGAGATAATGAGAGAAGAAAGATAGTTTTTGACTACTTTGAAAAATCGTGAAGGACATTTTTTATTACCTTTACATTAAAATTCTTATCTTTAAAAAATAGACAGATGGCTTTTCAACTATTCAGAAGAAGAAGAATCTACAAGATTCACAAGAATGTAATGATCTGCAACCGGAACAACTTTTTCAAGATGTAACATTCTATCATTTATCAGTATTGGCTCAATGTTTCCCAATTTTATCACCTTTTTAAAAAAGATTTTATTTATTTATTTGGCACAGAGAGAGAGAGAGAGAGAGAGATCACAAGTAGGTAGAGAGGCAGGCAGAGAGAGAAGGGGAAGCAGGCTCCCCACTGAGCAGAGAGCCCTATGCAGGACTCCACCCCAGGACCCTGAGATCATGATCTAAGTTGAAGGCAGAGGCTTAACCCACTGAGCCACCCAGGCATCCCAGATTTTATTACCGTTAAAGGAATTCTTTAGTTGCTTTTCTTCTTTTAACTTAAGAAATTTAATTTTTGGAAAAAGTTTTGGCCCTGCAGCCCCTATTGAATAATAGTTTACTTTCCCATTTTTAATTAATCAATGGCATGTAAAACTGAATACTAACATTTGGTATTATCACAACAGAATCAGTTTTATTATGTTAAATTGATGATATGGTTTCAAACAAGGAAATATGCTCATTTGTCAATTTGGTAGTTTTGACAATAAATTTCCAATTTCCTTTTTTTATAGTTGTTAGCCCTTGTGAATCACTAAAATAGTTTTACACTTTAAAATTACACCTCAGAGTACTGGGGATGGATGCCTCCTTGGCATTCACAGTCCCGGGAATTGGTCTTCCAGTTTGGGATTACCTCTATATAAGGGCTCTTACACACTTACAGTTTATTTGGTATTACTCATCTCTAGTGCTTGGTCTGAATTTTGCTGTAACATTGTAATTTTTTACTAAGAGTTGTGAGGTTTAAAATATGTTACAGGTATGAGGTAGGACAAACCAATGATGGGTGGTGACCAGCTACTAAACAGTGATGATTTCTTCCTGTCCATCTAATTGAGAAAGGCTTTGGAAATGAGCACAGAAATAAGAGTAGTCTAAGACGGGTTGGATGCTACAGTGTTTCCTATAGAAATAAATCTTTTGTATCTCATACCAATTACGAGTTGCTCAGTGGCTTCTCCTGTTTCGTTCCTGTCTCCTGTTCCCATCTTAAGTCTCTATGTTGCCTGTCTAGATTTTCCTACAAGATCTAGCTCACTTTACAGCTACTCATTATGTCATTGTCTTCCATTATTTCCTTATTTATTATAGAGCTATTAGCATTGTTAAGTGCCAGTGTTGCTTTCCACACGAGGTTCTAAAGTCTTATATGGAACAGAGCATTAAACAAAAAAGATTTGGGGGGTACCTTTTAGGGCCCCTAGCACTGTTCTCATTTTAAATTAAGTAAAGTCCAAAAATATATTTTAATATTAACTTGACTTAAAAATGAAATCTTCACTTTGTCAGTCTCTATTTGGGCACTAGGATTTTCTAGAGCACTAAGAATCTTGGTCACATCTTTCCCAGTGCATGCTTCCTTCTCTAATTGGGTTTGATTTTATCTGATTGTTTTCCCTGCTGATGAAGATCTATATATTCCTTCCTTTTCCCACACTGAGAGCATGTTATTTTCTCCCCTCCACTTTGCCTCCTAACTTCAATCTTGGGGAGGTTGGTTTTAAATCTTCCCTTTGTTATTTCCCAATTTGTCCGTTCTGCAGGATTGTCTTATTAGTTTGCTGTCTATAAATAATGGGTCTTCAGTTTATTTTGATACTACCAAAGCATTTTTAAATAACACAATTAATCAAATGATGTGGCAGAAAACAGCAGAGGCTCTTCCGTTGCCCATTCTCCCCTTGTCCCCTATCATAGGAAGGCCATGTTTCAGCAGAAGCAGACAAATGTCAGAATAAAAAGAACATTTTTCTGCCTTCATTGCAGCCAGGAATGACTGCATAACTAAATGTAAATATGGGGCAACTTCTGAGAATCCTAATGTGTAATAGCTGGTTCTTTCCTCCATTTTTTTTTTTACCTCTCTTTATTCCTGCTGTCCAAAACTTAGACCTGATTCCTGGGGTTCTAACGTCCCTTGTGAACCATGAAGATGAGGACTACAACCTAAAGATGATAAAGCAAAGAGTGGGAAGGGATCTTGGACTCCATGGATGAGAGCTACCACTTTCCTCTAACCTATTAAGCAATAAAATTCTTTCTTGCTTTAATCAGTATTATTTTAGTTCTATGTTACTCTTAAGTAATTCTAAGTGAAATCTACAGCATTTAATATATTAACGTACAAAATACCTGAATTCTCACATGGGTCCTTTAGAGTTTCTCAGATAGGTTACTTACTCCGCAGAATTACCATACTCTTCCTAAAATAATCTCATGTATATATATGTTACATACATGAGATATACATACATAAATACATGAGAGATACATACTAATATATATATATGTATAGTTTACTCGAGTAAATTCAAGTTTACTCGAATTTATTGAGAATTGTTTATTCATAATGTAATAGAAAATTCCTTATCTATAGAAATATGACAGGAATATGCCAATTATTTTTAGTGACAGATCCTTTTAGAGCCATGTCTCCCCAGTAACCTTGTTTTCAAGTTCTCCTTTGCAATCACGAACAGTGTTTTCACATCTGTCTCCTGGGTCCTTCTTTATAATCTGCAAAATTTTAATTAATGCTTCAGTTACTTGAATTGAATTGTATAATCTTTAAACTGTGTGACAGAGATGACTTGGCAGTTTTATAAACTGGTAATTGGAAATCAATGTGCTTTAAGCTTAGGGCAGAAAACATAATGAACAGGCCACTCTATGGGGACAAAAGATTATATGTTAATACTATAAAAAGGTCAGAACTATACTAATTAAATTAAACCTGTGAGGCATTCCCAGAACCACCTCTGAATTATAATGTTCCCTTAGAGAATATAGGGTTGGGCAAGTGATGGTTGTATCCCACTGAGCTACTAGATATCGTGTATACATTTAAGTACAGTATGGGCTAACAGTGCCTTTAAAAACAATAAGCATATATAATCAAGTGAAACAAAATTTCTGTTAAAATAAGAGAGGACACTACCCTTTAGAATAATATTCAGATATGCAAAGACTTGTAAAATAGAAATACACTCTATATGCCTAATTTAGGCCAAAGTTCATTTCTTTAGGAAGGCTCCCTATTGCTTATACTTCCATAGCTGCTTATTTTTACCTATTTTGTAAAGCCTCCTAAATGTTTCATAGTTAGTTGTATTTAATTCTGTCCCTTCTGATTGAGTAAAAGTGTTCTTTGTAGCAGGGTTACATTTTTTTATATTCTTCAAAGATCAGTGTTAGGCACATAGTGGATAATCAGATAATGTTTGTTGAAAACATTGGATGAATAAATACATAAGTGAATGACTTAAGAAATTATAGAATGAACTTGAAGAATAGTCTTTGTTTACCCCAAACTTTGTGAAAATTGGTGTTAGTGAGGTGGATTTTTTCTGTTGTGTACAAGAGTGTAGAAAAGTGCTTGGCCTCATAACAGTGCTATTTTGTGGAATAAACATTGATCCAGCCAAAGTTATCTGGAACTTTGTTTTAGTTCATTTAATCATAACAACAGTTTTATGAAGCAGATGATATTATCATCCCACACTCTTCACGTAGTATATTCACCACAGTTGCCTTTCTGGAAGAGTCCCTCAGTGGATTGCTATCAGTCCGCTAGGACAACAATAGCATTCATTTCTGTAGCCTGCCCCAGACCATAACCTAGATCACTGTTGTGACAAAGATTCTGGAACCTCATCAAGAAAAGATACCATCTTAAACCAGTTAGAATGGCAAAAGTCAACAAGACAAGAAACAACAAATGTTGGAGAGGCTGTGGAGAAAGGGGAACCCTCTTATACTGTTGGTGGGAATGCAAGTTGGTACAGCCACTTTGGAAAGCAGTGCAGAGGTTCCTCAAAAAGTTAAAAATAGAGCTACCCTATGGCCCATCAATTGCACAGGGTATTTATCCCAAAGATAAATATGTAAGGAAAAGAAGGGGCACATGTACCCCAATGTTCCTAGCAGCAATGTCCACAATAGCCAAACTGAAGGAGACAAATACCCTTCACAGATGAATGGATAAAGAAGATGTGTCCACATATATACTGGAATATTACTCAGCCATCAGAAAGGGTGAATATCTAACTTTTGCATCAACATGGATGGAACTGGAGGAGATTATGCTGAGTGAAATAAGTTAAGCAGAGAAAGACAATTATCATATAGTTTCACATATATATGGGACATAAGAAATAGCATGGAGGAGATTAGGAGAAGGAAGGGAAAAATGAAGGGGGAGAACCAAAGGGGGAGACAAACCGTGAGAGACTATGAGCTCTAAGAAACAAACTGAGGGTTTCAGAGAGGCGGGTTTGGGGTGATGGGTGAGCCTGGTGGTGGGCATTAAGGAGGGCACATATTGTGTGGAGCACCGGGTGTTATACACAAACAATGAATCATGGAACATGATATCAAAAACTAATGATGTACTGTATGGTGACCAAAATAACATAATAAAACAAACAAACAAACAAACAAACAAAAAACACAAAAAAACCCTGATACCTTGTAGGTTTTCCTGTCAATATGGTCATGGGGGGAACAGGGGGAAGCATACCATACTTCATAGAAATGTATCTGGGAAATATATTCTTTAGTCTATTTTTATATAATTGAAAACCTCTCATTTTCTCATCTTCTCTGAGTGCGACTGGTGTTTAGTTCGTGGGTTTCCTTGTTAATTTCTTATAGAATTAAACATCAATCCTGTCTCAGCACCAACACATACAGATAATGTAATCTTGAATAAGCTATTCATAAACCTTAAAAACTCAATTTCTTCCTTTCAAAAATGACCTTAGTAATAGTACTTAACAGATTTTTGTGATGATTAAATTTAAAATATATAAAGCACTTTGCATTGGTGCTTGGTTAATGGTAACTCCTCAATAACTATTAACTATAATAATTTTATTCTCATATTAGTGCTTAAAGGTTTTAAAACCAATAAGGAGGCTTTACTACCAAATAGGTTTCTGGCTTTTTTCCCCCTCTGAGGGTGGCCATGCTTCTAAAAGCAAGCAATTTTGGGGAGAGGATTGCTAGGAAAGAGAAGCTTGACTTTCTAAAAAATAAATTGGAAAATACCTATGAGAGATGAGCCTTCATGACAAGTATTTTGGAGAAGTGAAATAGAAGTTAAGAAATTCCAAAGTTTAAATTTGATAAATTCAAGCACCTGAATGAGTTTTGTAATATTTTAAAAATTTAAGCCAGTGCCAGACCCAAGCCATAGCTGCGTGCTTAGCCCAGATATGTAGCAAACAGCTGGACACTGAGATGGGCAATCTACCATTTCCTCGTAGTTAATTTAAAGAGGGTAAGCAGATAGTGTCCCTGGGTCTTTGACTGTGAAATTGACATTCTGAATTGGAATAGATGAATAGGCTTCCTGGGTGGATAGAGAATAATCTGATATAGTGTACATTGGCTTTAGGGTTTGACTGGCTTGCATTCTTCAGTAGATGCCAAGGGTAAGTGCTCTGCTAAAGAAAAGGTTTTATATCCAAACATTCTTTTAAACATCTGAAACTATATTCTGTAGAGAATTGATGGCCAGATAAACATGTATTTCTCCTAATAGCTAATAGCAGGAGGGGCGCCTCAGTGGCTCAGTGGGTCGGGGCCTCTGCCGTCAGCTCAGGTCATGGTCTCAGGGTCCTGGGATTGAGCCCTGCATCAGGCTCTCTGCTCAGTGGAGAGCCTGCTTACCCCCCCACCTCTCTGCCTGCCTCTCCACCTACTTGTGATCTCTCTCTGTCAAATAAATGAATAAAGTCTTAAAAAAAAATAAAAGCTAATAGCAGGAAATGGGCTTAAGTATGTTTTGTCACTCACTAAATAAAATGCTATGAAGCCATGAAAATGATAATTATTTAGGTATCACCATGGAAAAATTACATTATTAAAATTTTAAATGAAAAGATAGAGCACAGCAATGAATATGAAATTTGTACATAATTACATAAAATATGTGCCTAGACAAATACTAGAAAGCAGTCTGCAAATATGAGCATTGGTATACTATTAAAGTGGGGAGAGATGTCATAGTTTTCTCCAAAACTTAAAGCAGTACAAATCAGTAAAGCTACTTTTGATAATTTTTGTTTTAAAAGATTAAAAGACAAAACAAAATGATATTGTTGGGTGATCCAAAAACTTTCTGTTGCAAGTATATGCTGTATTAAAAATACAAATCTTGGGGCTCCTGGGTGGCTCAGTGGGTTAAAACCTCTGCCTTCAGCTCAGGTCATGATCCCAGGGTCCTGGGATTGAGACCCAAATTGGGCTCCCTGCTCAGCAGGGTGCCTGCTTCCTCCTCTCTCTCTGCCTGCCTCTCTGCCTATTTGTGATCTCTGTCTGTCAAATAAATAAATAAAATCTTTTAAAAAATACAACTTTTAAATTTTTCTCTAGTCTAACAACACTGCATGCACTTTCATTTCCAAGTAGCCATACCAGCACCTAAAGAGATGATTTAAACCTTTCTCACATTACTAAACCCCCAGTTAGGATGGAAAGACCCCCAGGTAATTGAAGGAGAATCTGCACTGATTCTTGAGGATTTCTTTTATAAAATTCCCACGGTATCTGACAACATATAAAAGACACTTATGGCATGCATTGTCATGGAAAATAAGTTTTGCCACTAAATACTGTACTTTTATACTGCTGTGAGATGCCCCCTCAAGAAATGTCATGAGGTTGAGGACAGTGAGACTGAGTGAAAGTGTGAGGGAAGAGCTTATTACAAGATAGGAACTGCCTTGATGCCGTGTAATTCCCACCAAAGATCCAGAAGATGGTATAGGCTACTTAGCATCAGTTAGCACTCTTTAGTAAATCTCATCCTATAGTATAAAGAAATAAAATAAATAGTTAAATAGTGGGTTCAAAGATCTGACCAAAACACATTTTTCTGCTCTGCTTCCTTGGTGTTCACTTGATTTTCAAATTGACTCTCTCCTTGTGACCCCAATGTTGGCTACAAAAGTGCCAGAGTCTAGATGAGCTACACATTTAGAACCAGCAGAGAAAAGGACTCCATCTTGATACTCTCAATTAAAAAAAAAAAAAAAAAGAAAGAAAGAAAGAATGAAAGAAAGAAAGGAAAAATTTAATTCACAGTAAATGTTTCTCCAAATCTAATTGATTCTGAATGACCCATCTCCATTCTTGTGCCAATCACTGTGGCCAGAAAAATGGAAAGATAAGATTAACCTAAAATAAAGAGAATTTTCTACTGGAGCAGGGTGTTGAATCAATGCTCCTAAATAAAATCTGATAAAAGTGTATTTTCTGATGTAATTCAAAATTCTTTTGGTAGAAGAACAGATAAATTGATACTGAAAAGACAGCCTACAATAGTTTATTACAAATGACATAATGACCATATCCACGGTAGCAAAAACTAAAAGTTCTTTCACTGTTTAAAAATAATGATTACTGTCATAAAACATTGTGTCTTAATGTGGTTATATTTTAATTCATAGAGTAGAAGACTTTAATTAAATAGTAGGAGACTTTAATATCTTACTTACATCGATTGGTGAATCATCCAGCCAGAAAATGTATAAGGCAATACTGATCTTAAACAACATGTTAGATCGGATGGACTAAATAGTTATATACAGAGCATTCTACCCCCAAACAGCAAAATAGCCATTCTTCTCAGTTTACGTAGCAATTTTCCAGGATAGATTATATGTTAGGCCATGAAGCAAGTCTTAATAAATTTAGGAGGAATGAAATCATATGAAACATCTTTTTTAACCACAGGGGTATGAAACCAAAAAGTTTCTATTCTATAAAGCTGCAAAATTCACAAATATGGAGAGGATGACCAAATGCTACTGAAAAAGTAATGGGTCAAAGGAGAAATTTAAAAATACCTTGAAATAAACAAAAATAGAAATGTACCCAAAACGGTGGAATATAGAAAAAGCAGTTTTGAGAGGGAAGCTCATAGCTGTTAATGCCTATTTCAACAAATAAGATAAGTCTCCAATGAAGAACTTAACTTTACATCTTAAAAGAACAGAAAAAGAAGAACAAAGCCCCAGGTTAGTAGAAGGAAGAAAATGATAAAGATTAAAGTAGAAAATAAATGAAATGGAGACTGAAAAGGCAATAGAAAAGATGAATGAAACTAAACGGTGTTTTTTTGAAAAAATAGACAAAATTGACAATCCTTTAGGTAGACATACCAGGAAAAACAAAGAGAGAACTTATATAAATAAAATGAGAATGGAAAGAGCTATTACAACCAATGCCACAGAAGTACAAAGGATCATAAAAGCACTATGAACAATTATACACCAACAAAATAACCAAGAAAAGGATACATTCTTGGAAACATGTGACCTTCCTAGACTGAATCATTATGGAATAGAACATCTGAACAGACCAATTACTATTAAGAGATTGAATCACTGATCAAACCCTTCCCAGGAAACTGAAATTCTAGACCAGACAGCTTCACTGCTGAATTCAACCAAATGTTCAAAGAAGAATTAATACCAATCCTTCTCAAACTCTTGCAAAAAAGGAGAGAACTCTTCAAAACTCAATGTATGAGGCCAACATTATCCCAATACAAAGCCAGACAAGGATGTCAAAAGAAAGGAAAATCATAGGCTATTATCTCTGATGAACATAGAAACCAAAATCCTCAGCAGAATATTAGCAAAAAAATTCAACAATATGTTAAAGGAATCATACACTATGATTATGTGGGATTTTTTCCAGGCATACAAGGACATTTCAATATCTGCAAATCAGTCAGTGTAATATACCATATTAACAAAATGAAGGATAAAAGTCATGTCATTGTAATAGATACAGAAAAAGCCCTTGACAAAATTCAACACCGATTTTTTTTTTCAAAATCAGAAAAATAGGAATAGAGGGAACATATTTCAAAATAATAAAGGCCAAGTTTCCCATTCTCACCACTTCTATTTGACATAGTATTGGAAGTTTCAGTTAGAGCAATTATGCAAGAAAGAGAAAGTAGAGCATCCAAACAGGAAAGGAGAAAGCAGAATTGTCACTATTTGTAGATAATGTGATGATAGTGTATACAGAAAATCCTAAATAGGGGATGCCTGGGTGGCTCAGTCAGCTGAGCATCTGCCTTTGGCTCAGGTCATGATTCCAGTCTCCTGGAATCAAGCCCAGCATATGGGTCCTTGCTCAGCAGGGAGTCTACTTCTCTGTCTTCATCTCCCTCTGCCTGCTGCTCCCCCTGTTTGTGCTCAGTAGACACTTCTAAAAGAGCCAACAATTTCCAGTGAGAATAGGATAGTCTCTTTAATAAATAGTTGTTGGGACAACTAGACAGTCACATTGAAAAGAATGAAACTGAACTACTATTCTATGACATAAGCAAAAATTAACTCAAAATGTATTAAAGACTTGAATGTAAGACCTGAAACCACAAAATTCCTAGAGGAAAACATAGGCCTTGGCAATTATTTTTTTAATCTCACATCAAAACCAAAAGAAACAAAAGCAAAAATAAACAAGTGACCCCATCAAACTAAAAGGAAACCACCAATAAAATTTGTGAAAAGGCAACCTATGAAATAGGAGGAAATATCTGCAAATCCTATATTTAATAAGGGATTGATAGGCATAAGGTATATAGAACTCGTACAACTCATTAACAACAAAAAAACCCCAATCTGATTAAAAACTGGGTAGATAATTCCAATCGAAATTTTTTCCAAGGAAAACCTACAAATGGTCAACAGATATGTAAAAAATGCGCATCATCATTAATCATCAGGGAATTGCAAATCAAAACCCCAATGAGATATCATGTCACATCTGCGAGAATGGCTAGTATTAAAAAGACAAGAAATATCAAGTGTCGGGGGAGAAAAGGAACATTTGTGTACTCTTGATGGGAGTGTAAACTGGTGCAACCACTGTGGAAAACAGTATGGAGTTCCCTCAGAATAAAAATGAAACAGTGTGGCCCAGCACTTCTGGGTATTTGCCTAAAGAAAACACTACACACTGATTTGAAAAGATATCTGCACCCTGGTGTTCTTGGCAGTATTGTTTACACTATCAAGATAAGGAAACAACGTGTCCATTGAGGGATGAGTAGACAAAGGAAGTGTGGAGTGTATATACAATGGACTATTACTCAGCCTATAGAAGAGTGAATCTTGCCATTTGTGATAATAAGGACATATATATACCTTGATATATATATATATATAAATAAGTCAGGCAGAAAAGGCAAATACCTAGTGATACCTCCTACATATGGTATCTAAAAGAAGAAAAATAAAACAAAACTCATAGGTTGATGATTGCTAGAGGTAAGGGGTGGTGGGTGAGAGAAATGGGGGGAGGGTTCCAAAAAGTAACTAGAAAAAGAAAAAAATTTTAAATAAAGTGAAAATAGTGATGACTATCAAAAAACATTGTCTTTATATGGTTATACTTTAGTTCACATAGACAAGAAGGTAGGAAAATGGTTTTGTTGGATAAACCTAATAATTATTTTTACTTCTTTTTATAGTATTTTATTTATTTATTTGACAGAGAGTGAGGGAGATCACAAGTATACAGAGAGGCAGGCAGAAAGAGAGGGGGAAGCAGGTTCCCTGCTGAGCAGAAAGCCTGACGCGGGACTTGATCCCAGGACCCTGAGACCATGACCTGAGCCACAGGCAGAGGCGCAACCCACTGAGCCCCCGAGGTGCCCCTATTTTTCCTTTTAATTTAGAAAAATCCTATGGGGTATATGCAACTCACAAATTAGTAATAGGACTATTGTTTTTTGTTCCTGACATGGATTGTTGATTAAATGTCCCCCATACGTACACTGATTTAAAAGAAATCCCTTACATATTTTGATCTCAGAATTTATTGTGGTATAGCTTTTTTAGCGTATTTATTATTAATTAATTTTTTTCTACTTCCCATTATAATGTAAGCTCCACGAGGGCAAAGGCAGGAACTGTATCCTTTTTACCCCATCTAGCCTAGTGTTAGCTCCTAGGAGATTGGTAATAGTGTTGAGTTATGAATGAATGAAATAGACTTCAAAAATACATTTGGTGGGGCACCTGGGTGGCTCAGTGGGATAAGCCTCTGCCTTCAGCTCAGGTCATGATCCCAGGGTCCTGGGATCAAGCCCCACATCGGGGTCTCTGCTCAGCAGGGAGCCTGCTCCCCTTCCTCTCTCTGCCTGCCTCTCTGTCTACTTGTGATGCCTCTCTCTCTCTCTCTCTCTCTGTGTCAAATAAATAAATAAATAAAGTCTTAAAAATATATATATTTGGTGTTATTATGTTAGACTAAACCTTGATGTAATAATATCTATGCCATTTTTCATTGTTAAAACTACCATGAATAAAAACAAAGTCCCATCCACATTGTCACCCATTTTGTTTTCCCAGAATTTAAAAATTCTTTGATGTTTGCTTTTAGCAAAATAAATAAATAAATAAATAAATAATTGAATTCCTGGTTTAATTTCTACTCCAGTAAATTACCAGTCTCAGAGTTTTTTTAGTGTAGTTCTTAGCACAAGATGTAACTGAAAATCAATTAAAAGGGTCATTCATAATAAAAAATAAACATGAATTTCTTTCTGTGCCTATTAGAGGAAGATTTGAAGCTGCTTGTCTTTCTCTGTTCTGAACATTCTTTACTTTCAGATCAGTTCTAATTGTTTTAGATTTGTATACATATATTTTGAAGAACTTGTAAGTTAGATGAGAAAATAGCTACTGTCAAACATCCTAGTTATGTGGCTACCATTTTTTTTTATACTGTAAGATCAGAAACAGATTGATTTACTACTAGAATGTGATTAAGTGACATAAAGATCAACGGCAAATGTTAGAATAGGTCCTAAATTCCTTGCTTCCATTTCACTTTCTTATGTGTGTATATTTTTTAATGTCACTGGCATTAGATTTCTGAAAATAGTAGACTTTAAACAACCTGTGTTTGCAAGATTAATTTATTAAATAATTTTTGCATAAATTTAGTACTTTAAGTTCACTTAGAGAGTTTCCCTTTTAAGAAAGTCTTTGATAAATGTACTGAAAATAATCTTTTATAATATAATCAATATTGCTTTAAATAAGTTATTTTGTAAAAAGCACAGAGATAGGGAAAGTGTGAGATCTGAGGTGGAAATCCTTTGAGTTTAAATGCTGTTCTATTATTTACCAAGATAGATTGATCAAATAATTTGCCTTCTGGTTTCTTTCTTTCTTTTTTCTATATAGTTTGTCATCTATAAGATAATCATAATAATCACTGCATTTGTACTTCTGAAGATTAAGTTAAATAATGTTTGTAAGGTGCCTGACATATGTAGGGACTCAACTGTAAAATCCACCCCCCCCCCCCGCATTTTTTAAAGATTTTATTTATTTATTTGATTTTTTTTTTTTTTTTTAGATTTTATTTATTTATTTGACAGAGAGAAATTACAAGTACACTGAGAGGCAGGCAGAGAGAGAGAGAGAAGGAAGCAGGCTCCCTGCTGAGCAGAGAGCCCGATGCGGGACTCGATCCCAGGACCCTGAGATCATGACCTGAGCCAAAGGCAGCGGCTTAACCCACTGAGCCACCCAGGCGCCCCCTTTATTTATTTATTTGAGAGAGAGCAAGAGAGCCCAATCGGGGGGGAGGGACAGGCAGAAGGAGTAGGAGAAACAGGTTCCTCGACATGGGGCTCTATCCCAGGACCCCAGGATCATGACCTGAGCCAAAGACAGATATTTCACCATCTGAGCCCCCCAGACAACCCATAAATTCTCTTTATTCTTTCTAGAATTTTAATAAATATATTTTCTTGTATTTTTTGCTACATTAAAAATAAAATAAAACAGGAAGATTGTGGATTATGTGGACCACTAAGTTGCAGGAGAAAGAAAGAAGGATACCAAAGAAATGAGGAAAAAAACCCTAGATCCATTTTTCTTTCCCTAATGTAATTCTTCTGTACCAAGTTATTTCCATGATTCATGAGATCAGGCTTTTAAATGGTAAGATCTTTCAAGATTTTTGAGGTCTGTAATCTCCTTTGCTGGTTTTGGAAAATGTGTATGTGTTTTCACACTGAAGTTTTTTATATTGAGTACACTTTATTTAGTACCTACTATGTGTAAGGCGCTGCACTTAACGTTGGAAGAACAAAAATCAGGCTTCATTACCCCTGCTCTTAAGGAACTCAGTCTATTGTCCTAGAAAGAGAGTGCCCCTCTGATAGAAAATGGCATGTTGTTTGCACAGTAGGCCTTTGTGGTTTTGAACCCCTGATTGACCTAAGTTCAGCTTCTGATGCCCACTTTCTGACACAGGTTTTCTGGTATGTTCAGACATTTACATCTTAACTCAAACTAAATGCAGTGTGGCTAGATGGAAGATGGGAATAGATAATGACTGATGCGATTGATTACACATAGTTTTCCATAGAAGTAAACGCATAAAATGACTGAGCACAAACCTGGGGTACTAAAGGGCCAGAAATTGGAGAATATTCATGAAGAAATCAGGATTTATAGAGTCATAAAAAATATCTTATTCCTATTTACTCAGTATAACTGAAAGCCAGCACAATCCCTCGAAATTTTGGAATTTTTACTAGTCTCAGCAAATAATAGTTTATCCCAGATAACAGATTATTTATAGTTGCATCCTGTAACTTGGTTGAGATAAACTTTGGGTTTTATTTCAATTCATCTGAGATGTCATTCTTTCATTTGTATTCTGGAGTTGAAGGATATAACACTTTCCTCTCAGTTTCTATTTCCTTCTTTCCTTCTCTCTCTCTCTTTTTTTTTTTTAAACTAATATTTCATTATTGTTTTAAGAAAACATTTTTTGGGGAAAAGTATATCCAGTTTAATTCAGATTTTTACTTTTAGTCTTAGTTCTAAGACTGAGTACTTTGTTCTCCAAGAGAATGTGAGCATAATTACAGAAAATGGTATTCTCTGTGTATATTTATGTTATTGTCAAGGGCCTTAAATAGTCATGGGTATTAATTTCTAATACATGTGGTATTATTATGTATATAACTTAAGCAAATTTTTTTCAAGAGAACTTACAGACCAATATTATTTAGCAGTTCATGAACATTTAATTATTTTTGGAGCATCACTTAAATCCCAAACATTAGGAAATGTATATGCAAATATAGTGCAGATGGGTATAGAAGTAAGCTATTCTCTTCCAAGAGGTTTTTCGAGAATTACTATTTTAATTTAAAACGGGTGTCCTTTCTCATTGTACTGACCTGGCGGCTTGGAATATGGGCATTTTCTTTTCCTGTAGGTCGAGGCAAATCTGAGAGCTAGTGATGGAAATTCTTTGATGTAGCAATTAAGGGAGAATCCTCAGAACTATGACGCACAGATCAGTGGCTTACACTATTGATAGTTCTCACGATTCATGTTGAGGAGAGAGACAAGTCAAAGAACACGACAGAGCTTTGTCCTTTAGTCTGTGAACTTCCGTGGGCATGTTCATCGGTGTGTTCGTCAGGACTATTAAACTGCTCCTCATAGCTTAACACAAATTCCTTTCTGGGCACACGGAGCTGTAAATTCCCTTGGCTTACTCATACTTGGTCGTGTTGTGGTCTCTGGAGCTGTCACTTCAGATCAAAATAAAATTAAAAGCCACCTTGGGATGTCTGGGTGGCTCTATTGGCTAAACATCTGCCTTGGGCTCAAGTCATAATCTCAGGGTCCTGGGATCAAGCCCCACATCGGGCTCCCTGCTCAGCAGGGAGCCTGCTTGTCTCTCTGCCTACTGCTCCCCCTGCTTTTGCTCTCTCTGAAAAGTAAATTAAAATCTTTTTTATTTTTTAAAGATTTTTATTTATTTATTTGACAGAGAGGGAGATCACAAGCAGGCAGAGAGGCGAGGGGTGGGGGGTGGGGGGGAGTGGGAGGGTCGGGGTGGGAAGCAGGCTCCCTGCTGAGCAGAGAGCCTCAATGTGGGGCTCAATCCCAGGACCCTGGGATCATGATCTGAGCCCAAGGCAGAGGCTTTAACTCACTGAGCCACCCAGGTGCCCTGATAAATAAAATCTTAAAAAAAAAAAAAAAAATTAAAAGCCACTTGGCTAGTATAGCCACCTGTTTGAAGTTTTGATTTTACCCCCAGCATTTTCTTCTCAGAATCAATTCCTGTCCTGGAAGGGAGCCTTTCTGGTCAGTTTTGATATTTCCCATAGGAACACCGCTTTAGCTTTTTCTACTTTTCCAGTAACACTCTTGTACTACTGACCTGCTAAGGGCGTGCGATGTACAGTTCAAGATATGGAGAATAATGGGTTATGATACTGGAAAAGAAGGGAAAAGGCTTGAATGATATATATATATATATATATATATATATATATTTTAAATCTAGATTTTTTTTGGAGGGCTTTTAATGTTTTTAGCCTAAAAATACAAGGGTAAGTCTTTGTGAAAAAAAGAATCCCATTGGCTATTGAACAGAGAATGGTACATGGTTGTTCAGCTAAAGTAAAAGAATAATTCATCATAAAGATCTAACATCTGACATTTTACTTTCCCTGTCTACAAGTGCAACATGAATTTCTTTGTATGACATTCAGTTATGAGTATATATATTGTAAATGAAGATCCATAACAATCATCCCCTACAGCTCTGTCCCTTTTTAATTTTATGGACTTTGCTTTTTAAGGCTTACCTAAATTCGTTTTCCCTAACTGGAGCCTACAAAGATGTTCTCTTCTCCCAATTTTTCATCTAGATGTTTATAGCTTTAGGTTTTGCATTTAACTCTGTGGCCCATGTCCATTCTGAGCTAATTTTTGAAGATGGTACAAAGTAAGGGCCAAAAGTCCATTTTGTTTGTGTAAGATAATGGTTGTCCATTGCCATTTGTTGTAAGGATTATCCTTTGCACTGCACAGTTGTGGAAAATCAATGGACAGTGTGTGCAAGGATCTATTTATGGAGTCTAAATTCTACTCCATTAATCTGTATGTCCATTTTTTCTTCCAGCACCATAGTGTATTGGTTACTGTGGCTCAATGCTCAAGTTTTGAAATGTGGTGATATAAATCTGCCTCATCTTTGTTGCTCTTCTTCAAAAGTGTTTTGGCTATTTTACTTCTCGTGCTACACCATGTAATTTTGGAAAGAGCTTGTCAACTTCCATAAGAAATGCGGTTGAGATTTTAACTGGAATTACTGTATCTAGTTTCCAGAGAATTGACATTTTGATTAATACAAAGTTATATAATGCATTATCTTAATATATTTGCTTATACTTTGTTTCTGTAGACTTTTAAAATTTCTTTTGTCAGTTCTGTAGTGTTTACTATGCAAATCTTGCACTTTTGTTTTTAGATTTTAACCAAACATGTAATGTTTTCTGTACCTTCCAATTCTAATTTACGGTTGTTCATTGCTAGCATACAGAGCCACAGCGGAGTCTTGAATACTGACTTTGTATTCTGCAAACTTGCTAAACTCAATTATTAGTTTTAGTAGTTCCTTTGCTAGATCCTTTGAGTTTTTCCATGCGGACAAGCATGTTGTCTCTAAGTAGAGACAATTTTTTCTTCTTTCCCAATCCATATGCTTTTTTTCCTTCTTACTTCATTGCTCTGATTAGAACCTCTGTAATGATGTTGAACAGGAATGATGAAAATGAACATCCTTGTCATGTTCCTGATATGGGGGAGAAAGCATTTTGTCTGTCGCTATTAATTATAATGTTAGCTATAGGATTTTGGAGAAAGTTCCCTTCTCAGTTTGATGAAAGATTTTAACATGAGTGCATGTTGAACTATATCACTCTTCAGTTACCTGTTACAATGATTTTTTCCCTTTGGTCTGTTGATATGGTGAATTACACTGATAAGCTTCTATATATTGAACAAACCTCCCTCCCACTAGATTATAAGCTCCAAAAGGACAGACAGTGTTGTACTTGAGCTGCTTCATACTGGATTGTGAGAACTGTAATATGGAATTTTGAGAATCGGTTGTTTAACCTTTAGTAGATGGAAGTCAACCATGGTGGGAGTATTCACACAACAGAAATCAGCAAATACTACCAATCAAGCTTTGCTATCTCTTTATGCTTTGCTATCTCTTTGCTATCTCAGTATGCTTATTTCATACTGCATACTCCACCGTCCCAAAACTTAATGACTAAGCAGCATTTATTCTGGTTAGAGATATGCCATGTTACAGGGGTTAGTGCCCACCAGGGTTGATGTCCATGGGTCCCATTCAGTGTCGGCTGGGCAAAATGAGGTCTAGGACCCAGACTCATCTACAGTTTTATCATTCACATGTTTGTGGCCTTAAATGGGAAGACACGCGTATGTGTGTGTTTGTATGCATGCACCTGTGTATGTGTGCATAGAAACATTTATGAGGATTCAAAGTGGAGGAGGAAAATCCTGTCTATGGCTCCATGGAGATTCTCCAGGTTCTCAGGCTGGTGTTCCTGCCACTGCTTGCCAGTCTGAGCTCATCTGTGTTCTTTGTCAATGCCATCACTAGTGGGCACTCATGGAAATATAAGGGGCAGGAACTGGCTTGTTTAGATAGGGAGGCATGCGGTGGGACTTGAGGCTCCAACAGCTGACATCACTTAGGCATTTCTATTTCAATGTAGCCACTCCACATGATTTGTCTGGTGTGACAGCCTCAGGGAAGCTAGACTTTTCAGATATTGACTCAGGATTCCTTAGGTGTCTATTTTAAGAGTCATAAAATCAGTCAGAAGCTCTATCGCCATTTATAACCCAACCCCCAAAGTCATAAAGCATCCTTTCTGCTGAAATCAGAGGCCCTAGCCTTTTGATAGAGGGGTTCCTCCTTACCTCACAAGAAAACATGTGTTGGATTTATAGATGCAGCAATTTTTGGAAAATACAAGCAGCCAGTTCACTAATGTATCCTGAATGTCTATTTCAATGCTATGTACAAAGGAAGGATTCAATCAATATTTGCAGAATAAATAAATAAATCATTCATTCATTCATTGTGCTCAGCTGCCATTAGATGGAAAGGAATGAGTCACTCTGCCTGGAAAGATCATGGTCTGGAAAAACACAGAGGCTCATCCCTGGTCCCCTAAGTAGACTGATTTAGTTTTTTCATGGTCACCCAGGCTATTCATTCTTGACATTGCTTATTCTCTTTACTACTGATATAGTCTGTGGGCTCCACTCAAAGATAGGAATAAACAGGGAGGAAAAAAAGTCTTATGTAATTTTATTTTTTCTTGAGAAGTAACTGGAAAGGAAATGAAAAACCCTTCTCAGTGAAACATAATGAAGTTAAAAGTTTTATAACATTTTTACCTCACTTTAGTCAGGGGAGAAGTGTTTTTTTCTCTCCACGTAATCACCTCCCCCCTTTCAAGAGTCCAAGTTGTTCAAAATCTTGGCCTCTGGGTAACACATTCTAGACACTGAGGGTGGGTCTGAGGGAGCCTATGGAGGGACGAAGCAGAGTCCTATCTAACTAAGTCATCAACTGATGAACTAGGCATGACTCTAGGCAACCGGTCATACCAGAAGTTTACGTATATAATAACACAGCATGAATCCTGTTTGGATTCCTGCCCTCGATATGGTTGGTGCTATTGTGGTTTCTGTCTCTTGCTGTTTTATCTGTGTGATTTCTCTTTCCTTAATTTCCCCAGTAATTGGCATCTTTTTAAATTCTTGGCTCCAAAATTAGGAGGAGAGAACATTTGCTGTGTGCCATTCTGAATTTTCTAGTTCCCACACTTAAACTTAAATTTTTGAGTTTTGTAGTTGAGTGTTTGTAGCCTTCATTTTTGGTTTTAGAGTCTTTTGTAGCTGTATAGGCTGAGGAGGGAGGAATGGCAAAGTCACCGAGGGGAGGGTTTGGGAGAATAGGGACTCTGGTTAAAACAAGGAATTCCCGGGTCAGAAATTAGAGATAAATTCCTAGTGAGTGCATGTGTGTGCACACTCACACTTCTACTCACTTATACACACAGTATTAAGGCATAGAAATGTTTTCTTTCTGTGGCCAAGCCATAGGATTACCAATTAACTTATCTTCTATGCTAGAGTATGTCTGAGAATTACATAAGAAACTATTGGTAACTATCTGCTGATGATAAGCATAAACCAGTGTTGGATTGTGTCAGTTGGGACTACAGTCCCCCTAATAGTAACCTACTCTTCTGATTCACAACCTCAAATAGAAATGACTTCCAGAACCTCAAGGTTTTTTGTTTTTTTTTTAATATTAAAATCTTTCATGGATGGTCACATCAATTTTATATTGTATGTCCTGCAAGAATCATATGGGCTGGGCGCCTGGGTGGCTCAGTGGGTTGGGCCGCTGCCTTCGGCTCGGGTCGTGATCTCGGGGTCCTGGGATCGAGTCCCGCGTCGGGCTCTCTGCTCAGCAGGGAGTCTGCTTCATCCTCTCTCTCTCTCTGCCTGCCTCTCTGCCTACTTGTGATCTCTCTCTGTCAAATAAATAAAATCTTTAAAAAAAAAAAAAAAAAAAAAAAAAAAAAAAAAAAAAAAAAAAAAAAAAAAAAAAGAATCATATGGGCTAGTTGAGCAGTGATTGAGGTTTTGCTAGGCAGTTTCTAGTTGATTAAAGCTTTTTAATCTTTGTAAGATTTATTTATTTATTTTAGAGAAACAGAGAGGGAAAGCACAAGTGGGAGAGGCAGAGAGAGGGAGAGAGAGAGTCTGAAGCTGACTCCCTGCTGAGCCATGGAGCCCAGCCCGAGGCTCATCTCAGCACCCCCAGATCACAATGGAGTGGAAACCAAGAGTCAGACCCTAAACCTACTGGGCCATGGAGGCACCCCTGAATAGTTTTGTTGTTGTTGTTGTTTTTAAATAAATACCTTAGGACATGCATTTGCTTCTCAGGAACAGTTCAGAAACTTTGGCAACAATATGACATTCTTTGAAACCATCTTGAACAAAAACAAAATATCAGAAATTCCCCTTTACATGATTTCTGTATTACCGAGAAACTTTCAACATACTGGCTGAGACTGCTGTCTCTGGAGACAGATACTTACAGTGCACCCTAAATTGTGTGTTCTCGGGCAAGTTATGTCACTTGCCACGTCTTCGTTGCCACAAGAGTAAAGTTGGGATAATTCTAGTACTTGCTTCATATGGTTGTTGTGAAGATGAAATTCTTCGATATGTAAAACTAGTATCATACTTGGCACAAAGTGCTTGATTTAGCCTTTATTGTGAGATCCCTTGCTTCCGGAAAGGCGTCACTGCCCATAGTGCTCTGGAAATCATGATCATATCCTCCTTTTATGTCTCATCTCTAGGTGTCCACATAATTGCCAATTATTAGTGGAGCATTTGCTCAGTGAGCTTTCCTCATTCCCATATTGCTTGTTGTCCGTGTGATCTCCACAGACTAGCCTGCCTGACTTTTATAATACGTAATATTAGAAACCCTGTCACGGCCGGCGCGACAAATCGACCAGGAACGTGAGGGTAAGAGGATGAAGAAAAGAACTCGAGAAGCAGAGAGATGGGGGCAGGAGGAACATTGAGGAGGATGTCCAACAGTGCTAAGTTTATTCAAAGCATTAAGGCCAGATATATAGTAATAATAGGAGAAGAAATACATCTCTGTCTAGTTAGACAACCACGAGTTCCCATAATAAGTTTCACATGTAACTATAAGCAGACCTTGTGATGCCAAATGGCTGATGCCAGTACAATTGTTCTATATTGATACAGCAAGCCGGGAAGTAATTTATGGGCTGTACTAGGGTAGCAAGGACCAGCAACGAACTTATGACCCCAACCGAATTGTTCTCATTTGTTTAGCAAGCCTGTGGGAAGTCATGTAGGTGAGCGCACAACACATAACACAGACCCTTTCTCAGTGCTACTCAATTTTTCCCGTCCTAAACCTTTAGGTAGGTTACTCGGACTTTAGAGGAGGCACAAGTCAGGGCCTGGTTTGGTCCTCTTCTCAAGCCTTACTGCAGCCTCCCACAAAACCCCTTTTCAATAAATCATTCCAGTAGCTCCTCATCCTTGGATTAGCATTACTGGGACCTTCAAAAAATTTGGCTTCTGCATACTTTATTCCCCAGCCTTATTTCTTGCCACATTTTCCTCCTAGTAAGAGACCAGCCAAACCTTCTTAAAGCTCCATGAAAAACAAAATGTATCATTTGAACCGCCTTTCATGTTTGTTTGTTTGTTTTTCCCCTCTCTTCCCTTATTTGGCTTTAAAATGTCTTTTGATTCTTTGGGGCTCAGCTTAGCTGTTATAACTTAAAGAGCTATTTGGGTCTCTTAAGTGAGGTTAGGAGCCTTCTTGCTGCCTCTCCACATGGCCTGTGCATCTTTTTCTCGGAGAACCTTCTAATATGAATACAGACAGTGCACAGTCTGCTGCTTCCGATAGAATATACACTTCTGGGGTAGAGGCTGGGATGTTCTTTGTTGTGTTTATGCTCCGTGCACGACATATGGCGCGCCATGTCTATTTGAAAGATGCTGGTTGAACGGACGAATGACGACAAAACTGTGGCGTTGCCTAATGAATTCTAGGAAGAGATTGTTGTATTGGTTTTTGGCTTCTTCAAGTAAAAATGCTTGTATCATGTTCCTCTCAAGTGTAAGACTTTTCTAAAATGAACTTTTTAAAAAAAGTCCCTACTTTTCTACTTAGAAAATCCTTATGATGAAGTCAAATCTCATTAAATTTGTAGAGTTGTTTAGAGATAAGGAGACAGAGGAGCATAAAAAATTAATTAAGGAAATAAGAATTCGTGGAAATGTTGTGTCATCTCTGAAATTGCAGAAAGAATTGAAAATACACTAATTCTTATGCCTCGTTGTTATATATTCTTTTGGCTGCATGTACTTTTCCATTAACCTGTCATCCCTTGTTCCAGAGCCATATTTCCATGGAGAAACCCGAGACAGCTTTATGTGACACACCCAGCCAGATGGATGCCTAGAAAGAGAGAACTCAAATTTTCACTGGGCAGCCATAAGAATTCAGAGCTATAGCTCGTGATTACTGGACTACTGAGGACTTGTTTTTGAGGAGATTAAAATCCTTTTAATTTATTTCAGAATATTTTAATAAGCATGAAATTTTGTCTCATTTTCTTTAGGGGTACCTTCACATTATAGAAATAATTCTTTCTGTAGGAAATTGATAATAAATATCCATTCCTATCAGTATGTCATTTGGTAATGTCATGAGGCTACTGAGTGCTTGAAAAGGGGCTAGTCCAAACAGAGATGCACTCTAAGCATACAATTTCAAAGACTTTGTTAAAAAATGTAAATTATTATAATTCTTAACATATCTTAATATATTTTATATTTAATTATATTTTACATATAACTGATATGTTTATGACATAGTGTTTTGGATATCTTGGATCAAAAGAAATCTCTTATTAAAATTAATTTCACCTTGGGGCACCTTAGCTCAGTGGGTTAAGCATCTGTCTTCAGCTCAAGTCATGATCCCGGGGTCCTGGGATAGAGAGAGCCTCATGTAGGGCTTCCAGCTCAGCGGGGAGCCTGCTTCTCCCCCTCCCTCCCTCTCTTCCCCCTGCTCATGCTCTTTCTTTCTCTCGGGATAAATAATAAAAAATTAAAGTAAACAATAAAAAAATAAAATCTTTAATTTAATCCCACCTCTACATTTTTATTTTTTAAGTGTAGATACTAGAAAATTTGAAATTACATATGTGTCTCACCTTATATTTTTATCAGAGATCTTTGCTCTAAATGGGTTAATTTTATTTGTTTTGTGTGCATGGGGTCCTGAACAAATCTGAGATAAAGGGGCTTCAGCCCATGCACCACTGACAAAGTTAGTGCATATGTTTATGTCATTGTGTACCGTAATTAGTCTATACTATAGGTTAATGCACATGGTAGAATTTTTTTTTCTTCTCTAAGGATATTTATTTAAATATATAGATATATCTATATCTATCTATGTAGATATGTATATATCTATCTATATATATAGTATTTTTTTTTTAAGTAATTATACCAGGGAGCTCAAACTCATGACCCTGAGATCAAGAGACACGTGCTCTACCAACAGAGCCAGCCAGGCACCTTTAAGGGTTTTTGAAACATGTCAGTCATCAGTCATATGACCTAATCTTGTGAATGGCTATAGTCTACTGTTTGTATCTTGGTCAGAGAGTTAATGTTTCTTTAATTCTTTTGATATAAAAATCATTCTTCTGAATCTTCAACCGAATTTGTACTTATTTACGTTATTTACTCTAAAATCTCTGAAGGAAGTTGGGAAACTGTAACTTGTATTGCACTAACATTGGCTCTTCACTGTCAGTTTCCTTTCCATCCTCGGGAGCAGGGACCCAGCCTGGGGACGACCACCAGAGAAGTTGGTGGGCTGGCAGGGATTGCCTGCGAGAGGCAATGTGTGAAGCAAGGCAGTCTGGGTGTTCTGCTAGGGGAGGCTGAAACCAAAGCCCAGCAGACAGCCCAACTGTGCTGTTAGTAAAAGGAGTGACAGATTCTGCAGAGGTTGTAGCTGTTGGGAACTATGGGAGCTACACTGGACCAAAGGTAAACAAGGGTAGCAGACAGGGCTGGAAAATCTCTTGAGCTTGTGGGACCAGAGGCCGATGGTGTCTTTAATAGGGCATCAGTGGCCCTGAGCTGTGTGCAGAGGGGTGCGGAGGTTGTTAGACACCAGCCCATTTCAGACAACTGATTAGTATTTGTATAAATTTAATTGTATCTGAAAATAAAATTTGTATTTGATCTAGAAATAGTGAATTTAGTTTGTGAGTTGTGTCAGGCAGTTCTGCATTCTAAAATTGATCTAGTGGTTGTACATAATAAAAGCTATGGCTGTGCCCCACATAAGGGTGAAATCAAATACAATCTTTTGCTTCAAAATGCTTAACTGAGCTCTCTTGTATTTGCTTTTCATCTTGGCACCATTGTCAAGTGTCAGCCCTCTGAGTTCATTTATACATAATATATGGTTTTCTGAAATAGAAAATAAGCCACTGGTTTCGTAGCTTCTCAGAAATGTACTTCACAACCACAGAAAATAACTACAACAGTAATTTGTGTGTTTGTACAATTTTAAGTTTATTTAAATATACTCTTTTCAGATACAGCTTTAGTAGAATCAATTTGGGTGTGTTAATATTTTGTTGTCTTAACCAGTTCCTAGGTAATTACTCTAAGAATGATGTCAATTACCTATTCTGGTTATCTCTAGAGGGATAAAGTAATTGAATGCAAGTGACTCATTGTGTTAAGGAGAATGCAGTCAAGCTGGAGTATTCTTTGGGAAGAGTCTTCCCCTCAGGGTGCTGCATTTTAATTTGGGATAGAGTTGCTGAGAAGATAAATTTTTATCCTTTACAAGTGGGAGAAATTCTTTCTTTATTGACCATACCTCTCTGAGGTCATGGAAGCACATTCACAAAGATGTTTTCCTCCTTAAAACTTTTGGGCAACAATGAAGAGTTAAATACTCTCTGACTCCAAGAATCAGATGAAGGCTGAGGGGACAACTTATCAGACTTCTTAATTTACTTCTCAGCCTGATGAGGCCAAAGCAAAAGTCAGAAATTCTAGAACCATCTCTCTGGAATTTCAGTAGAGACTCCCTGGCTGCCAGTCTTGTCTCTATTTCTCCCCCATCACAGAATTCTTACATCTCCAAGTCCACTTGGGCCTCTGGCTTCCCACTCCAATACCTTTATTTTCACTTCTCGGCATTGAGGACACAGATGTGTACAATATGGTGACCCAATTCAAGATTGACCACATATTGGTTTTGTTCACTTGTCTCTGGCTAAAGGCCAGAGGGTAGATAGGCGCTATCGCTTGGTTGAGAAAGCATGGATTCTAGAATCACACAATGATTTGGTTTGAACATGTGCTCCAGTACTTTCTAGTTAGGAAGGTAACTTTCTTAACTTTTTTTTAAAGATTTTATTTATTTATTTGACAGACAGAGATCACAAGTAGGCAGAGAGGCAGGCAGAGAGGAAGAGAGAGAAGGAAGCAGGCTCCCTGCTGAGCAGAGGCTCCATCCCAGGACCCTGGGATCATGACCTGAGCCAAAGGCAGAGGTTTTAACCCACTGAGCCACCCAGGGGCCCCCTTTCTTAGCTTCTTTTTGTTTATTTCCCTATGAAAATGAAATTAAAATAGCACTTAACTTAGAGGGCTGCAATGAGGTTGAGTGAAGATTAAATGGAAAGTGGTGAGCCAGTTCCTTGCATGTGATAATTACTAAAAATGCTGGTTAGTGCTATTGAAGAAAAAGACTATCTCAGCTCACCGTCGCATCTTCTCTGAGCTCCTTCTGGGTACTTCCATAGGTGGACAGGGTTATAAAGCGAGTTGGACAGTATGCAGTGTACTGACAGTAGGCAGTTGATGGACAAATATAATCTGTGGTCATCTTCGGGGAATCCTCTGTCTTACATACTATGCACACCATAATGAAAGCTTGTAACTATCATTACACTTTCGTATATTCAGAAGCCCCATGGAACTCAGTTATTTTTAATGAAATTCCCACTTTCTCAAAACGTTAATCATGAACAAGTGTAAACATTTAAGGCTACCTTAGAGACCATCAAAATGTGACTCTACACTGACTTAGAGTTATCAATTCTATGTATTCATTTTTTCTCTTTTAATTAAAAGCTGGTGGATAGTCAATTATGCCATGAATTGTACACTCTATCACTTCTATCAAAGCTTTTGATGCGAGACACAGAAACAATTTCCTGATTGGAGATTTTGTTGTTGTGTTGTGTTGGCATGACTTCTGTTTATCAGATTAAATACTACAAAGAGAAGAGCATGCGGTAGATTGAATGTCATCTTCAACCTTGATGAATCACAGCATAGCAAAAGAATGAAACCTCAGGAATTAATAAGGACACCTGATGAAGGAGTCAAATGAGAAGACCCCATTTGTTCAAACATTCCAGAAAAAGTACTAGCATATTTTATGTTACTAAAATCATAAATCCTTCAAAATGGAGGTTGTGTGAATATTACAAATCTGCCTTCATCTCTTATTGTTGAAAAGGGTTTTTTAGACCACTTAGCTCCAAGATTTGCAACTTTTCAGTGAATATTTGATGACTAAATAATGATAAACTGTTTTTCTCTGTTTTCCACTTTTAGAGATATGAGCCAGATGTCCCCATAGAAATAAGACTCCATTTCTGAGAAAGTAATGGATAGAAAGGCATGCTCAATAAAAACAAGACTTTGAGTCAGACATTTATGGTTAGAAAATACTGTGTGCCCTTAAGCAAGTATATTAGCCTTTGAGCTTCACATTACTTGTTTGTAAAATGGATTTGATAATAGAATGCACCTTACAGGGATTTTGTCTGATATTAATGAATTCATCAATGCAAAAGCCTTAGAAAAAGTTGTCTCATAGGAAGCATCCTGCCAATTAATATAATCATTATTGTTAATATTATTGTTATTCCATATAAAGGATATTTTTGAACTTTTAGAAACTAGTTTTCATCTATTCAAGGCTTACTTTAGGATTCAGTTCTTAGTTGTTTGTTCTAAAATAGCAGGGCAAAAAAGTGAGATGAGGTTGTAATAGACCAGAGGCTGCTTCTCATCGTCCAAATAATCCAACACTAAAAATCTAATAACCAATAGTAATTTTGGATAAATATGCCTTATTCTTACATTATTTGAATTGGTGGTATATTGTTACATGTCTTGGGTTATGAGAGAAGCTAGAAATTAATATTGCTTAATTTTATTTCCTATGTCTTTCAGAAACACACTGGCTCTAAGTGGTTTTTTTTAAAAATCTATTTGAGTACTTATCATGTCCCTCTGGTCCCTAATTCTATAATTCTGAGTAAAATAATGGAGTTATTGGGACACCTGGGTGGCTCAGTCTTTTAAGTGTCTGACTATTGATTTCAGCTCGGGTTGTGATGTCAGGGTTGTGAGATTGAGCCCCACGTTGGGCTCTGCATTGGGTATGGAACCTGATTGAGGTTCTCTCCTGTCTCTTTGTCCCTCCTCTCCTTTCCATCTCTAAATAAATAAACAAATAAAGGGGCCTTATTATATGGACTCTAACTCACAGTAATAAATTAACATTGTATAATTACCTCCAAGCCAAACTCAATAAAAAAGCATAAAGCCTTCAATTATACAAAGAAAAATAAGATTTATAATATAGGGAATTTTATTTATGATAAAAATCTATAGTATATAAATTTTTAGGTGCACCAGGATGGCTCAGTGGGTTAAAGCCTCTACCTTCGGCTCAGGTGATGATCCCCGGGTCCTGGGATCGAGCCCTGCATCGGGCTCTCTGCTCGCTGGGAAGTCTGCTTCCTCCTTTCTCTCTCTGCCTGCCTCTCTGCCTACTGGTGATCTCTGTCTGTCAAATAAATAAATAAAGTCTTTAAAAATATATAAAGACATTCTCTACTGAGTATTTAAATTCAACTTCCACATGTGCACAGGGGAGGGAGGTTGTTCAAGCATATATCTACTTAATTTTTTTTTTAATTTTTTTATTTTTTATAAACATATATTTTTAAGTCTGTATTCTATTTCCTTAGTTATGTATGTTGTGTATGTCTCAAAATTAGGAAGCTCAAAGTATGTATAACCTAAGTGGAAAATGGAATGTATACTTAAAAGCTATATATAGATAGTTTTATTCAATAAATGGCTAATGTTCTTTAAAAAACATATCTAAAATGGTGTAAATATTGTATATTCTCAAACATGTATTAATCTATTTAGATACATTTAGTTCAGGGAAGTATACATTGCAGGCAAGGGAAATGATGAGAGCTGAGGCTTGGTAGTAGAGATATATATGCTTTGTGTGGGAGTATTGTGTAGACTAGCGTGGATGGAGCAGAAGGTTTGGGGGAGTGGACGGAGAGCTTCAAAGTAGGATGGGGAACATATTGCTGCATGCCTTGAATACCCGAAAGGATATATTCATGCAGAAAAAGTGGCATGATTAAAAATTTTTGAGAAGGAGCATAACATATGCAAAGTGTTTTTGCTGAGATTAATCTGGCAGCAATTTTTAGGATCAATTGGATAGGAGAGAGAATGGAGTCAAGAAAGCTGGTTGAGCTTGGTTTAGGAACAGTAAAGATATGGAAAAAGGAGTAAATGCAAGCGTTTTGAGTTCATGAAGTACAAGTATGATCATAGTCATCTTTGTCCTCTACACACACAGAGTACAATAAATGCTTAACTTCTCAAATGTAAAATCTTGATTATTGACTGGGTGTGTTGGGAGCATATGAGAGAGGTAAGTCAAGTAATTCCAGATTTTCAAGTCTGGGTGATGGAAAATAATACTGGCAAATAGATTTGCTTTTGAGGTTAGCTGATCTGGAGAATGATAACAAATTCAGTTTTATAAATTTTGAGTTTTAGCTTAAAAGCAGCCAGTGACTAATCTATACTGAATTGAATAGAGAATAAATATATCAACATAGCCACTCAGATTATGGAGGAAGACTTAAAAGAAATACTCATGAAACTAGTTTCTCTATTTTAGAACTGGAATTAAAATTTCAGTGATTAGGGGCACCCGTGGGTGACTCAGTAGGTTAAGCATCTGCCATCGGCTCAGGTCAGGATCTTAGTGTCCTGGGATGGAGACCGGTGTCAGGCTCCCTGCTCAGTGGGGAGTCTGCTTGCCCTTCTTCCTCTGCCCTTCCCTCCCCCCTTGCTTGTGTGCTCTCTTTTTATCAAATAAATAAATAAAAATAAAATCTTTTAAAATAAATTCCAGTTAGAAAGAAGGTCGCTTAACTCAATTGTCAGTAGTCACTGACTTATGTACCCATCATGTGCCTACTGTTTTGGCTCCATAAAAGATTTATTTAAGTACTTACTGTAGTTATAATGATCTAAGATGCTACAATTATTATGCATGATTGATAAGAATTGGAGATTCAAAGGTATACAGTGGATAGGACAACTTCATTAGCTATGAATAAATAGGCTGATGACACAATGGGCATTTTATTTCTATACTATATGCCATATCTTTTTTATCCATTTTGCTAGCAATAGACACATAAGTTGCTTCCATATCTTCGCTATGGAAAATAACGTTGCGATGAACATAAGAGTACATCTATCTCTTTGAATTGGTGTTCTATGGTAGTTCTATGGTTCTATTGGTGTTCATATGGTAGTTCTATTTTTAATTTTTTTGAGAAAACACCATGCTGTTTTCCACAGTGACTGCACAAATTTACATTCACACCAACAGTATGTGACAGTCACCTTTTCTCCATATCCTCACCAATGCTGGCTGGCTGGTACTGGAGGAGGGGTACTGGCGAGGGAGTCCTGGAGTGCACCATTCTGGGGCTGGTTTGGCAGAATGCCCAGAGCTGGAGCTGGTGGGGGCCACGGCAGCAGAGACAGCTGGATCAAGCATGGACTAAAATGTCCCAGTGTGCACTGCACTGTGCCACCTTGAGGGGCAGCTGGAGCTGGAGCAAAAAACATGGCGGGCATCAGCCTTGAGGAGACAGCTGCAGCTGGCCTGACCAGGGGCCTGGAGTATGTTGAGGCAGCCTTAGAAGTCTGGCTAGAGCCCCTGGACCCTGCTTCTGTATATGTTATTAAGGTGGAAGTGGGATTTAAAAAATGACATTTGCCAGCATCTCTGACTCCAGAGATAGTTCTAGTAGTTCCTTCATCTATTTGGGGAGTTATTTGCATTAGAAACTGTATTTCTTTAGAGTGTAGTTTCCCTTCAAACAACTGGTTTTTTGCTGTGCACATGGACTTGTGCACACACAAGTCTGTGTGTGGGTCCTTCAGTGGTATTCCTTTCTATGGTGGGTTGTAACATGAGGCATGGGATTCCTGTCCTCACCGTGTATTCATGTCTCTACCCTTCTCTTTGTGGTCCTTGTATAATTTACTGTGAGAAGCACTGGCCCTTAGTTCTTCTTGGAACTTGTTTATATGTAGGTGTAGATTCAGTATGTCCATGGGAGGAAGGGAGTTCGGGGTCTTCCTACTCCACCATGTTGGATCACCTCCCCCACAACTGGCATTTTAGAAAATAGGGTAGATAGAAAACAGATGTTCAGCTGTAAAGGATTACCATTCACACACCATTTCTAAATAAATACACATTGCCAGAATAAATGACTTCGGCAGGCAAACCATGTTTTGGGATATACTTTCAGAGTTATCTGTTATCTGACACAACCCAGGCTCTAACTGCTCTTCTCTCATGAGGAGGAGAGCGAGTGATTAAGAGCCATTCCATCTCCTGGAAGAGGTCCCTTAGGGCCTAATTCACAGAGATGGTAATTCAGTTACCTTCTTTATTAAGCCATTTATAATATCAAATAGTGATTCCTCTCTGCCATACAATATTCTTTTCAAAAAGAAGTTTCCAGGCTGACTGAAATGACTTGTAACAAAAGTAAAGAAATTTGAAACAACACTTTTGTGTCCAGTTTATGAAGACTGAAACTTCAGGGGCACCTGGGTGGCCTCGTTGGTTAAGTGACCAACTTTTGATTTTGACTCATGTCGTGATCTCAGGGTTGTGAGATCACACCCCCATCAGGCTCTGTGCTGGGAATGGAGCCTGCTTAAAATTCTGTCTCTACCTCTCTTTTTACCTCTCTCCCAACCGCTGTGTATGGCGTGTACATGCTCTCTCTCTCAAAAAAAAAAAAAAAAAAAAAATGAGATGAAAATTGAAGCTTCAAATACTGGGTTAACTGATTAATAATAAGTTCATTATACAATGTTTGTATCTCATTATACTCATCTTCTTAATAAATACACATTTTACTTTTTTAGAAGAAAAAGTTATGTAAGCCCATGGAAGGGGTAAAACTGTTTTATTTCTGCAGTGATTACATTGTCTTCATGTACTCCAAGTTGTGTTCTATGGTAACAGATCTACCTAAATCAAGGGAGAAAGTGGCTTTCACTACCATCTATATTTTTAAAAAGATTTTATTTATTTATTTGAAAGAGAGACACACACAGAGAGCGTGTGAGAGAGTGAGCACGAGCAATGCGGAAGGGTAGAGGGAGATGGAGAAGCAGGCTCCTCCCTCAGCAGGAAGGCTGGTGCAACCAGGAGCCAATCCCAAGACCCTGGGATCATGACCTGAGTGGAAAGCAGACACTTGACCAACTGAGCCAGCCAGGTGCCCCTCAATATCATCTTTTTTTGAAGGTAGCACGTTTTTGCCTCTGGCTTTGATCCTCTGCCCTGAACTTCACACTGATATATTTAAGAGTGTAAGCTCTGTATCTCCTTTTGAGTGTCTAAAAGAGGGATCAAAGTAATATTTAAAACAGAACTCTCCATGTTCCCTTACAACCCTGTTCCTCTACCTCTTGTCTGTAGTTCTCTAAATGGTTCTTATATACGCCCTGTTGCTGAGTCTAAAATTTTTGAGATATCCTTACTTTCTATAATCCCGTTAAAGAGTCTACCATTGGGTAGACGTGGCAAATCCCGTGGCTGTTCTTTACGACAGTGACTTGAATCTTAGCAGATTTCACCATTTTACTTCTACCATAGTTAACATCATGTATCAGTTGAGATAAAGATAGTGTGTTCATTTTCCTGGAAACTCCTTATCTATTCTCTTTTCCTAATCGTATCTTTCAACCACGTGATATCAATGGGATTAACTCTACTCCAACACCTAAGCAAATCAGGGGATGGGTTCACTTTCTCCTAATGTGCACATTCAAAGGTTAACAAGGGAATTGGTTGGTTCAAAGAAAAGGAAGCCAGAGACTTAGTGCAGGAAGAGAACATATTCCTGCCCCCCTATACTAAGGATAAAGAAGCATATAACTCTGGTTGAAGCCAATTTGAGATTTGAGAGCAAAAAGATTTGGGGATTTAGGTAAAATTCTCATGCTGGAAAAGAGTGGAGATTCGGAATGAAATCAGCTTATTAACATGGGGCAACTACATCTTTAATTTTTCAGTTACTTGAGCCTCTAAATGCCTTGTTTTCCAATATGTTCAATGGAAGGCAATTTAATTAAATAGAGATTTAATTTTATGCTTCTTCCTTATGAGGAATAATTTTCAAACATGTATATATTTAAAGAAATTGGAGCCAGACTTCTTATTTACTAGTCATCTGTTACTATCCTCCTCCTGTGTTAGAAATGAAACTTCATAATTCAACAGAATAAGTGGAAATAATCTGAAAATGATAAAAAATTTTGTGGTTTGAATACAGTATCAGATTGACATTTCCTGTGTACATAGTGGCAATTTGAGTGATTAATGGTGATTTTATGCTCATAGCAAAACACACAGACTGTTTCATTCCTTGATTGAGTTAACATTCAGTGTCACCAAGTTTGGTTTGTGTTCCACAACAGCCCTGCGTCAGAGGGCATAACTGTTGGTAGCAGCTCAAAAAGAGTGATTTGCAGCATGCTTAACATTCAAATTCAATTTGACTTTTCAAATCAATTTATATATGTAAATATTGGAAACATTGCCTCAAACTTTTTTAACAATACTGCTAAAGAAGGTTTTTTTCCCCACACAATGTAAAAAAAAAAAAGAAATCACTTCATATATTCTTTCACTGACTACCTATTGTCACCATATAAATTATATATACATATATTTATGCTTACTTATATAATCATTCTCTTTATACTTACATATAAATTATACCCTTAAAACAGCTGCCTAAGGGTATTAGATAAATATTGCAGTGAAATTTCCTTTTTTTTTTTCAAAAAAAGATTTTATTTATTTGACAGAGATCACAAGTAGGCAGAAAGGCAGGCAGAGAGAGAGGAGAAAGCAGTCTCCCTGCTAAGCAGAGAGCCCGATGCGGGGCTTGATCCCAGGACCCTGAGACCATGCCCTGAGCTGAAGGCAAAGGCTCAACCCACTGAGCCACCCAGGCACCCTGCAGTGAAATTTCTGGGTCAAGGAATGTTTATGTCAGGGATGTCTAGGTTATAGTAACCATCAGTCCCAAAGAAGACTTAAAGCATAAGAGTTTAACTCTGACTCATGAAACATGTTCATCTATAGTCACTGGAGGTCCATATACTGCCCAGAGTAGTGGAACAGCCAGTATTGGAACATCACCAGTCAAGATTAAGGTATAGAGTTGATTCTCACATCTGGATTCTTTATTTTAAAATTCATCTTCTTGCTAAAGTGTACCTGGAGTTCCCAAGCCAGTGCTCACGGAGCTGCTGTGGTCTCAGACATGTCTCAGACATGCACAGAACAGGGAAACATTTCAGCTATCCAATGTACATTTTTCCAGCTGAGGTCAAACAAGGTAACCCTCTGCCTTCTCGTTTCAGGTCGCAAATTATAAATGAGTGGATTTTGTTGTGGCAACTTTAGTGGCTTTTTTCCATATTTTCCCCTATTTTGTTAGTTATTTTTCTGCTTAAAATCTCCCCAAGCATGGTGCTGAAGTGCTTTCTCCTCTTCTAAAGTACAAGGAGTCTGTGATGTGCATTATAGAGAAAATAATTTATGTTAGAGAAGCTTTATTCAGGCATGAATGGTGAGGCTGTTGGCTGTGAGCTCAGTCATAAGCCAATAATAGAGTACATCTGGGGAGGGGAAGGGGAAATTTGCCCATCTGTACCCGTTGCTACTCCAAAAAGGGTTCCAGTAACAGCTATAGTGTAAATATCCAAGCCATACAGCCGTCTCCAAAGTTATGGAAAGTATTGTTACATTTGCGGGTTCATGAGATATGACCAACAGTTGTACTGACAGGTTGACAAAAATGTGACCTGAGGCTCAAAGGAACATAACCCTTTATTTCTCTTAGGAACCATAAGTTAGTATTTGCTACTTAGTTGTTTGTAGGCTTTACAGAATGTAACTAATTTGAATCATGAGAACTGACTAGAGTTTGCATTTGCTCTTAAAGCTCAGAAATGACACAAGTCATCTCTGCTCATGTTTCATGGTGCAAAGCAAGGCCCATGGCTGTTACTGACCTCAAGGGCAAAAGGAAGAATAATTTTCCTCCAGGAAAAAGAAGTGGATGGTGATAAATAGTAATGCATCTACCAAGAAAGGGTCTGAAATAGCCACAGCTCCTCCAAGCAGGCTGTATTCCTAACCATGGTTGAGAGTACTGTTTCCCTAGACACTCACTACAGATACTGATAGGGTATCAAAAGTTGGTAAAATACTGCCTTTCTCCACACACTCTGTAACCTCTTGTAAATGCAACTAACCAAGGCAAATACCCCTCTTCTTTTTAGTGTTTCCTCTGATAAATTGTTCCCCCCATGCTCATTTGTTTGGCTTGCCAGACTGCTTCTAACTCTGTCATGCATGGGGGAAATATTGGGAAAAGATTATTTCTCTGGTTGGCAAAATAAGATTATATATATGTTCATCTTATCTAAATAATTATCTTTTTAAGACATAATGAGCATGTGTAGGGTCTTAGATTTATTTTGGGATGTGATGGTGTACACAAGCCTTTGGAAAGCTGCTGGGGTATAGATTCTAGCCTGTTGTCTGTTTGAGGTATTAAGATCATAAAAACACCCCTTTAAAAAATTGTTATTCAGGGGCACCTGGGTGGCTCAGTGGGTTGGGCCGCTGCCTTCGGCTCAAGTCATGATCTCAGGGTCCTGGGATCGAATCCTGCATCGGGCTCTGTGCTCAGCAGGGAGCCTGCTTCCTCCTCTCTCTCTCTCTGCCTGCTTCTCTGCCTACTTGTGATCTCTCTCTATCGAATAAATAAAATCTTTAAAAAAAATTGTTATTCAGAATAGTGAGTGGTTCTAATGTCAGCCATTGTCCTCAGGGTGAGAACTCAAGATCCTTCTTGTCTTTTTGTTCTATCAATTACTGAATGAGATGTATCTTTTTATTGCATTTGTATCTCCGTATTTTTTGTAGTTTTTTTTCAGTTTTTCCTTTATATGTTTTGAGACTGTGTTATTCAATGGGAAGAGTTTTAAATTATGATATCATTACTGTGAGTTGAATCTTTTTATTTCAAACAAATTTTATTGCCTTAAAGTATATTTGTTTGAAATTAATAAGTTTGGTAAATATTTACATGGCATATCTTACTCTTTTTTAGTTTTTCTCTATGTTTTACATGTATCAAAAAGCATTTTTATACACTCTGACAATCTTTGATTTTCTTTTTTACTGGGATACCAACTGAAACCACATTTAATTCAATTACTGATTTTTTACTGATACATTTGAAATAAATTCCACCATCAAACCTCCTCTCCTCCAACTTTATTGTTCTGCCTGAAAGGCAGAGCTTCTTAAATTTAAACTTCTTTTTTTTTAAAGATTTTATTTATTTACTTGACAGACAGAGATCACAAGTAGGCGGGGGTTTGGATTCAGGCTCCCCACTGAGCAGATAGCTGGATGTGGGGCTTGATCCTAGGACGCTGGGATCATGACCGAGCCGAACACAGAGACTTTAAACCACTGAGCCACCCAGGTGTCCCTAGATTTAAACTTCTTGAGTGTGTATCAAATATTGGTCCTCTGTGTCAATTAAATTATTGAAGATGTATATAGAGTCTTTGAGAGGGCGCCCTTAATTTAGATTGTTGCAAGAGGAAGATTTGTCTTTCTGCTTCCATGGGAAAGTTCTAGCTCACTGACAAGGTTCTCAAAGGAAATCCTCTCTGACTGTTTAGTCTTCACTTTCTTTTTCTTTTTTCTTTCTCTTTCTTTCTTTCTTTCTTTCTCCCTTCCTATCTTCCTCATTCCCTTGTTTTCTTCCTTCCTCCCTCCCTTCCTTCCTTCCTCCTCTCTCTTGGTGAAGAGGCTGATCTTGTAGGATCCAAGAAATATATTTCTTATGCTCTAGCTCTGGCATTGGTGAATTAACATCCCACTGTACAATATACAGGTACTTGGCACCTGCACTGTTGTTCTCAGCCTTTGGGGCCTTAGCCAAACCCAAGGTAGGAAGATTACCATTGTATTTTATTGATTTTTTTAATTGAAATACCCCAAGATACACTGTCATATTAGTTTCAATTGTACAACATGGTGATTCGACATTTAGATGCATTGTCAAATGATCACCACAATAAGTCCTAGTTATGAAATATTGTCATCATAAACTCCTATTGCATTAGCTACTTAAGGATGTGCTGTATCCCTAGATTTGTTTTTTATAGGTTTGTACTTTTAAACTTGAGAATTGGTAGAGGCTTTTTGTATTTCTTTTAATATTACTTGCCTAGATTGAATTGCAGGAGTTTCCCTTTTTTGATAGAGACTGAAGTGTATTTTGTAATAAGTATGTCAGAACAGTTCAAGTATGGTTCAGCTGAAATTAAAAACCTAGTGGTCAAGGCCAGCCCATAGATTATGTTAATGGAATGACCTTTAGATTTGTTGAAGTTCAGCTAAAATTCATAACTGCAGTTTGAAAGAGGCTGTTGTCAGTAAAACTGTCCTTAAGTCCTGCAGCAGAAAAGACCGTTTTCCTTACAAATTAACTACTCCTTGCCAAAGGCCAAGTAAATTGATCTAATGAGAATTTCAAACTTGTGACTGCTGTCTCATCTCTTGCATACCAGGATAAGAATATATATGTATGTGTGTGTGTGTTTAAATATTTATTTATTTATTTGACAGAGAGATTACAAGTAGACAGAGAGACAGGCAGAGATGGGGAAGCAGGCTCCCTGCTGAGCAGAGAGCCAGATGCGGGGCCTGATCCCAGGACCCTGGGATCATGACCTGAGCCGAAGGCAGAGGCTTAACACACTGAGCCACACAGGTGCCCCAAGAATATATTTTTATATGACATTCAAACCACTGGACTGCAGATTATATTGTAATTGGCTTGTGCACAGCAACTCTCTTTCTTTTTCATATTATGTCTTTCCCTGTTGCTTACATATGTTATATGTACATAATATGTGTATATAATAAATTATGTATATTGGAAAGAGAACATATTTGTAATATAAGAAAAGCTGTTTGAGATGTTTAGAGATCTCATCTCTCTCCTTTAGGATGCTTTTGACTGATTTGTAAAAGGTGTGGAAAAATTATGAACCACCTTAATATTTAAGTTCATAGGTAGAGATAAATTCAACGATTAGTAAAGATAAAAGGTAAAGTTTCTCTTAATTTTGTAATGGAGTCAATGGATGGTGTGATTTTTTGGGGGGTGACATTAATGGGTAATGAAAAGTAAATCTGAGCCTCTTTGCTTTTTTTTACTTAAGTTCTATAGGCAACTGCAAAAATCATTGTACATTTTGCTGACATTCAGTAAGCATCGGTTTAATTGGAGCTGGAGGAATGGTTTCGATGTGATCGCTGGTGTATCTGAATAACAATGGTAGCCTACTGGCTTTGGCCAACTTCCTTTCATCTTCCTCTCCCCAAAGCAGATCTGCTTTGGAAGCAGCTTAATATGTGTAAGCTTAGGGAGTTTTACTTTGCCAGCCTAACTTCCACTGACCCTATTCATTGCCTCCATTTCCAGCTGTCCTTGTCAGGGTTATTGGCTTCTTAGAGCCCTGGGGAATGTGGACACTAAAACTTTTCAGCCTTGAAAAAACTTTTCAACCTTGCACATAGAAGGCAAATTGTGAGCTAGATATTAGGATTTATGGATTTTTCTCTCTCCTGTTGTACATCAGGTTGGCTGGAGAGCAAGAAAAATCACTTCTCCAATTCATGCCTAAGCACTCAGAGTGTGTGGCAGGGAGAAGAAAGAGACAGGCTTTCTGCAGCAAAACTTGAGGTGAATAGCGTTTGTTATTTTCATCTCCACAACATGGATGAATGAAGTGAGGCTTAAGGACTTTGAAGTTTTTTTGTTTTTGTTTGTTTGTTTGTTTGTTTTTTGTTTTTTTTTTAAGATCACATGGAGAGATATTCTTTTTACAAGTTTCCTAACTTTATTCTTATACAACACTGGGTTGTAGATCTTTAGAAATTGCCAGAGGAAATAGTTGTAAGCCTTCTTTTCAAATGTGTGTTTCCAGGAAGTATCTTAGAGTGATTAACATTGGGAAGAACCATATAATTTTTAATTTCTGGATCTGTAAGATCACCAGCTTCCGTAATTCCTTATTCATGGAGAAGGAAGTCGCTAATCTAAATAACTAGAGAACTTGCTCAAGGTCACACAACTAACTTGGAAGGCATTCTGATTCTAGGGTTTTCCTTTTTTATTACAACTGCCACTTTGGGGATTGGAGTTTTTTCCTCCTGTCACCATGTACTAATTCTTAGCAATGAATATCTGAATCTCTTGATACTTAAGAAAGAGCTTAAAATCTGTGCCCAGACTAGGCCCGTGTTTGAATTTCAGCTTGTACGTTTACAGGCTATGGCTCCTTAACTGACCAATTTGCTTCTGAATCTCTAGCTCATATTATCAACCTGCAAAATAATAATAACACCCAAGTTGGATGACGGCTATTGTATGAGACGATGATTATGCAGTGCCACTATATAATAGGCATGTAATACATACACAGATTTTCATCCATATGTATTTATATTCTTCATATATTTGTGTTATACCTCAAGCAAGCTATCTTACCAGCAACTTGAGTGACATAAGGCAGAGAAGCTTTTCATTGTTTTTTCCGTGAACTATATCAGAAAGTCCATGTAAATTTTAATGAAGCGAGTATGGGTGTAGAGCGTAAGGTTGAACAGTCAGATTGACAGAATAGATATAGTTACAGGAGAAATTCAAAGAAGGACAATTTCTTGTCACCTGCTGGGTTATGGTCTAAATTAGTAGGAGTCCACTCACCATGGTCCCCCAGCATGCAGTTGTAAGAAGTGGGGTCCTATGCCTACCTCCAGGTTCATCAGGGAATAAGGATCCTTGGAAGGTGGCCAAGGCAGAAATGAAGTTTCTCCATATTCCAACCTGTAATGAAGGAAACGGAAAATATTGAAGTGCAGAAACCACACAAGCTAGCCCTCAGTTCCTAGAACAGTGACAACAGTGTCAGTCCATATGAGGGGACTGAGAGTTCTGACCTGGATGCAATCCAGCAAGAATCTTCCCTGGAGCTTGGAAATGGGTGAGCCTCACCACCCTTCTCCGGAGAGATCAACTTCTCCTTGCTCACAGATGACAGGAAAGACCGGGGATAACTCTGCTCCAAAACGTCACAGGCTCTCACATTTGGGGTGTGTGTGTGTGTGTGTGTGTGTGTATTCACATATTGGGATAAGAAGGGACCAGTGAAGAGTGCAGAACAAAACAATAGTGTTATTTCACAAATAAAATAGTTTGCATCTGCTCTATCTGCTTCCACCATAGGATGTGACTCTGGTGTTATTGAATTTAGATCTGTGTGTGTGCACATAAATATGTACACTATATGTTTATATATTCATAAAGTATATGTGTATACATATGTATGTGTGTATAAAGTATATGTGTATACATATACTTTATATAAAGTATATGTGTATACATATGTATGTGTGTATAACTATGCATGATATATAAACCTCATATATATAAAATATATGTAAACTCCATTTTATACTTAAAATGTAATATAAAACTATACTGAAACAAAGGCAGAAGAATTTTTAAGCCCTGGGTTAAGCTAGTGAAAAAAAGTAATGAAGGACTTTATCAGGTTGGTTAGTGATTAGACTGTCTGTACTTGCCAAGGGCGCCTGTGAAAGTTAGCATCCTGTTCTCTCACAGAGGTGGAAGACAGGGGCTCTATTTTTCTTGATGACTGCCTTTCAAAGCGATGGCTCCCAGGTTCCTGAGAAAGGGACTCCTGAGGAAAAAAAAAAAAAAAAAAAAAGCTGGAGCAAGATTTACATCTTAAAGGACAGAGGAAAGACTTTAATTGTAAGTTTTCTAAAGTAAATCCACTAAAAAACAGAGATCAGGGCCTTAAATTAAGAAGGAACTTATCCAAAGTTTAAGTGGAGGGGAACATTAAGGTCATCTTGGTCGACATATAGGTGATAGTCTTGGTTAACTCCAGAGTGAGTTGGTTAACTTCAAACAGGAGTTGAATGCAGTGAATATTCGAATTTTTGTAATAAAGCTGTAAACATTTAAATTTATTTCTATTATCTTGTTCTCCAGAAAGATTTAGTTTTGCTTATCATTTAAAAAGAAGAAAGGAGGAAGACTAATGAAGCTTGCACTCAAGGGAAGCACATAGACTTAGTTGATTAATGGCAGTTAAAGGGTCAACTTCTTAAAGAACATTGAATCCTCCCCCTTTCAAGCTCAGGTGTTTAGAAGCTTCATGCATCATTAATGTTGGACCACACACCATGAATCATGCAAAAACAACGGAATCAACAGATACTTTGTCAGGATTTTGGCAACCAGAACTAGAAATAATGTAGGCGGCCAACACACACACACTCACACACATCCTGAATAAATAATAAACATGTAGTCACAAAAAAAAAGTTATTAAAAGCTAATCAAGAAAGCAAGAAAAATAAAGCCTATATTTTAAAATCTTGAAGCAGAAGTTAAAGATTCTGGAACAAATAAGACTGTCTCCTTTTTACCTTTTAGTTCAGGCTGTCATGCTCCCAATGTCTTTTTGCATTTACTCTAGTGCTCTCTGTCCTTTCTCAATATTTGTGAAAAGAAAGAAAAATATTAAGAAAGAAGGCAAAAAGAAGGAAGGATTAGGGAAATGCAATGATGTCCACACCAATGTAGGAGAGAGAAAGAACACATCTTCTCTCTTTTTTAAATAATTTATTTATTTATTTGACAGAAATCACAAGTAGGCAGAGAGAGGGAGAAGCAGGCTCCCTATTGAGCAGAGAGCCCAATGTGGGGCTCAATCTCAGGACCCCGAGATCATGACCTGAACCCAAGGCAGAGTCTTAACTCTCTGAGCTACCCAGGCACCCCAAGAAGGAGCACATCTTATTATCAAGTAGGCATTAGCAGATCTACATGGATGCTAGTAGTAGAAAATAGAGGACCGAATCTGGCCAGGATTTCTCACAGACTTCTGCAGTAATGTAGAACAGAATTTACACGTATCTGCTCAGTATACAAGAAGACTCATTTTGTGATTGTCATATCTCCTGTGTATCTTGTGAGAGACATGGTGCCTCTCTGAGGAGAGATGGGTTTATAGTCCTAGGAGCCAGCGGGCTCTGGATCTTTCCCTACAAATTTTTGGGCAAGTTGGGCCTCTGAACTTTACAAGAGGACCCGTTAAGGTAAATGAGTGGGGAGCCAATTGCCTGCTTCCTCTTTATTAAGCAAAGAAAATATTGTTTCTGTTTGCTATGGAGCTGAAGGCAGATCATTTCTTTAAGAAGGGAGAAGAGAAGGGAGATCAGGAGGGAGGGAGAAGGGTTGGAAAGGTGGGATTGGGGATGGGGAGAGAAACTGAATGGAGAGAAGTGTGCTCAGATGGAGAAGTTGAATCAGGTCCTATGGGAAAATGCACATCCTTTCCTTAGCCTGGGTCAGGGGAATTTTCCAAGAGGAATAGGGTTCTATTTCTTGCCTCCTGTGAAAAGACAAAGTGGTCAGATGTAGCAAAATGTTCCCTTGCCCTCTGGTCCAAGTCTGATGGAAGGGGTTAGGGTTTATGAATAGATGGCATGGGATGTTGATGTTCTGTTGAGATTGATTCTGTCTTTCTCAAGCAAGCACTGGGGGCTGTAGTGCCGCAAAGTGTCTGCCCCTGCAGTGGCTCAGCTGGTTAAGAGTGTTCCTTCCACTCAGGTCATGATCCCAGAGTCCCAGGATCCAGTCCTGTGTCAGGCTTCCAGCTCAGCAGGGAGTCTGCTTCTCCTTCTGACCCTCCCCCTTCTCGTGCTCTCTCTCTTTCACTCTCTCTCAAATAAATGAATAAAATCTTAAAAAAAAAGGGGGGGGAACTGGCTTCCTTCTCCATTGCTTTTTTATTCCCCATCCCCTGTTGATTCCCTCTCTCCTCAGTCACTGAGGGAGTCTTTCTATGAAATGGCCATAATTCTATTCTCACATGCAGGACAGTAAACAAGTAAATGGCTAGAATCTGCCAGTGGGACATTCAGAGGGGGCTTGCTTTATGGGACAATCTTAAATGGGGACCATGGACTGGGCTGGTCATTCAGTGGTTTGTGATCTCCCGACTGAGATAAGGTATAGAAGGAATGAATGCATTTTCTCCATCTGACAGGGATGAGGGAGGTAGGTAACACGCTCAAATTTCTAACCTCATTTCAAATTTGATGGTAACAATTGTGGTCATTTATTTTAATTTATCAAAAAAACCTTTTTAAAAAAAATCCTCAAATACCTGATTGTCCAGAAAGATAAATTTTAGGACCTGAAAATGTGGTTGTCCATGTCTTTGTGAAATTATTTTCTGGTTTGTTGTAGAAATCCAAGGAATTGCTTCTGTCATATTAGGTACACTAATATGACTTACAGAAAAACATTTTTGCCTGGTATCAAAATAAGAAATATCTGTCATTTACTGTATTATATTCTTTTCTCCAACAAGCCAGTTTTTGTGCTTTATTTCCTCTCAAGGGACTGATTATATTTTTAAAATTGTATGTCAAATACAGATTTACTTGACCCTCTCAGAGACCTTGTTTCGTAATTTCTTTATTTTTTTCAGTGTTCCAAGATTCATTGTTTATGCACCACACCCAGTGCTCTATGCAATATGTGCCCTCCTTAATACCCATCACCCAGCTCATCCATCCCCCAACCCTCTTCCCCTCCAAAACCCTCAGTTTGGTTCTCAGAGTCTACAGTGTCTCATGGTTTGTCTCCCTCTCACTAATAAACTCATCTTCTATTACAAATGAAATCTTATTTGAAATTTAAGTACCCTCCTTTTAGAAACCCTATTTCCTTTGTTAGTGAGAGCAAGAAATTCTATTCATTTTAATATGTCATAACCACCTGTTCCTTGAAATTTCTTGGTTTGGTAGGCTGCCAATGTAATTCACCAATGTGGCTGTATTATAGATATTTTTTATTTCATAATCCTCCAAACAATTTAAAAACTAGGCCAATTTTTGAAGTAAAATAAATCCACAAATTCAAGCACAAATGAAGCTTTTCAATCAATCCCAGTAATCTTTTCCTTGTCCTTTTAGTTAGGTGATTAAGAAAACATTTCTTGCAGTGCCTGGGTGGCTCAGTGGGTTAAAGCCTCTGCCTTCAGCTCAGGTCATGATCCTGGGGTCCTGGGATTGTGGCCCACATTGGGCTCTCTGCTCAGTGGGGAGCCTACACCCCACCCAGCCTGCCTTTCTGCCCTTGTGATCTCTCTCTGTCAAATAAATAAATAAAATCTTAAAAAAAAAAAGAAAAGAAAGCATTCCTTTACTGTATGCAGTGTCCCTTCAAAGAAGCTCCTACATTTGCACATGACTGTCAACTTGGATTTATTCAGTACCCATTAAACTCAGTGTGCTTGTTTCTCTTCATAATAAGAGAGATCTGATTACATATTTCCTTTTTTTAAAAAAAAGATTCCATTTATTTATCTATCACAGAGAGAGAGAGTAAGAATAGGGGGAGGGGCAGAGGAAGAGTGAGAAGCAGGCTCACCACTGAGCAGGGCACCCAATGTGGGGCTCAATCCCAGGACCCCAGGATCATGACCTGAGCTGAAGTCAGATGCCCAACCAATTAAGCCACCCAGGCACCCCAATCACATATTGGTACCAGAATTTTTAGAAAGTGGTGTGGCTACAATCTTAAAGAGAAAGAGTTCAACCTTAGCACAAAATCAGATTAAGAAATTTTATCTATTAGCTAAATTGGAAGGGAATCAGAAATTCTGGGTCTACTTATGTTTTCTTTTTTTTTAATTTTTGATTTTTTATTTTTTATAAATATATAATATATTTTTATCCCCAGGAGTACAGGTCTGTGAATCACCAGGTTTACACACTTCACAGCACTCACCAAAGCACATACCCTCCCCAAAGTCCATAACCCCACCCCCCTTCTCCCATTCCCTCTCACCCCAGCAACCCTCAGTTTGTTTGTGAGATTAAGAGGCACTTATGGTTTGTCTCCCTCCCAATCCCATCTTCTTTCATTTATTCTTCTCCGACCCCCTTAAGCCCCCATGTTACATCACCATTTCCTCATATCAGGGAGATCATATGATAGTTGTCTTTCCCCGCTTGACTTATTTCGCTAAGTATGATACGCTCTAGTTCAATCCACGTTGTCACAAATAGCAAGATTTCATTTCTTTTGATGGCTGCATAGTATTCCATTGTGCATATACACCACCTCTTCTTTATCCATTCATCTGTTGTTGGACATCTAGGTTCTTTCCATAGTTTGGCTATTGTGGACATTGATGCTATAAACATTCGGGTGCACGTGCCCCTTCGGATCACTACATTTGTATCTTTAGGGTAAACAGTGTAGGAGGGTTCCCCTTTCTCCACATCCTCGCCAGCATCTGTCATTTCCTGACTTGTTAATTTTAGCCATTCTGAATGGTGTGAGGTGCTATCTCATTGTGGTTTTGATTTGTATTTTCCTGATGCCGAGTGATATGGAGCACTTTTTCATGTGTCTGTTGGCCATCTGGATGTCTTCTTTGCAGAAATGTCTGTTCATGTCTTCTGCCCATTTCTTGATTGGATTATTTGTTTTTTGGGTGTTGAGTTTGCTAAGTTCTTTATAGATTTGGGGCACTAGACCTTTATCTGATATGTCGTTTGCAAATATCTTCTCTCATTCTGTCAGTTGTCTTTTGGTTTTGTTAACTGTTTCCTTTGCTGTGCAGAAGCTTTTGATCTTGATAAAATCCCAATAGTTCATTTTTGTCTTTGCTTCCCTTGCCTTTCTGATGTTCCTAGGAAGATGTTGCGCCAGCTGAGGTCAAAGAGGTTGCTGCCTGTGTTCTCCTCAAGGATTTTGTTGGATTCCTTTCTCACATTGAGGTCCTTCATCCATTTTGAGTCTATTTTCCTGTGTGGTGTAAGGAAATGGTCCAATTTCATTTTCTGCATGAGGCTGTCCAATTTTCCCCAAACCACTTATTGAAGAGGCGGTCTTTTTTCCATTGGACGTTCTTTCCTGCTTTGTCGAAGATTAGTTGACCACAGAGTTGAGGGTCTATTTCTGGGTTCTCTATTCTGTTCCATTGAACTATGGTTCTGTTTTTGTGCCAGTACCATGCTGTCTTGATGATGACAGCTTTGTAATAGAGCTTGAAGTCTGGAATTGTGATGCCACCAACGTTGGCTTTCTTTTTCAATATTCCTTTGGCTATTCGAGGTCTTTTCTGGTTCCATATAAATTTTAAGATTATTTGTTCCATTTCTTTGAAAAAGATGGATGGTACTTTGATAGGAATTGCATTAAATGTGTTGATTGCTTTAGGTAGCATAGACATTTTCACAATATTTATTCTTCCAATCCAGGAGCATGGAACATTTTTCTATTTCTTTGTGTCTTCCTTAATTTCTTTCATGAGTACTTTATAGTTTTCTAGTATAGATTCTTTGCCTCATTGGTTAGGTTTATTCCTAGGTATCTTATGGATTGGGGTGCGATTGTACATGGGATGGACACCTTAATAACTCTTTCTTCTGTCTTGTTGTTGGTGTAGAGAAATGCAACTGATTTCTGTGCATTGATTTTATATCCTGACACTTTACTGAATTCCTGTACAAGTTCTAGCAGTTTTGGAGTGGAGTCTTTTGGGTTTTCCACATATAGTATCATATCATCTGCAAAGAGTGATAGTTTGACGTCTTCTTTGCCAATTTGGATGTCTTTAATTTCCTTTTGTTGTCTGATTGCTGAGGCTAGGACTTCTAGTACTATGTTGAAAGGAGTGCTGATAATGGACATCCCTGCCGTGTTCCTGACATTAGCGGAAAAGCTTTAAGTTTTTCTCCATTGAGAATGATATTCGGGTAGGGTTTTTCATAGATGGCTTTGAGAATATTGAGGTATGTGCCCTCTATCCTTACACTTTGAAGGGTTTTGATCAGGAAGGGATGCTGTACTTTGTTGAATGCTTTTTCAGCATCTATTGTGAGTATCATATGGCTCTTGTTCTTTCTTTTATTGATGTGTTGTATCACAATGATTGATTTGTGGATGTTGAACCAACCTTGGAGCCCTGGAATAAATCCCACTAGGTCGTGGTGAATGATCCTTTTAATGTATTGTTGAATCCTATTGGCTAGTATTTTGGTGAGAATTTTTCCATCTGTGTTCATCAAGGATACTGGTCTGTAGTTCACTTTTTTGATGGGATCCTTGTCTGGTTTTGGGATCAAGGTGATGCTGGCCTCATAAAATGAGTTTGGAAGTTTTCCTTCCATTTCTATTTTTTGGAACAGTTTCAGGAGAATAGGAATTAGTTCTTCTTTAAATGTTTGGTAGAATTCCCCCCGGGAAGCCATCTGGCCCTGGGCTTTTGTTTGCTTGGAAATTTTTGATGACTTTTTCAATCTCCTTACTGGTTATGGGTCTGTTTAGGCTTCTATTTCTTAGTGGTTCAGTTGTGGTAGTTTATATGTCTCTCAGAATGCATCCATTTCTTCCAGATTGTCAAATTTGTTGGCGTAGAGTTGCTCATTGTATGTTCTTATAATTGTTTGTATTTCTTTGGTGTTAGTTGTGATCTCTCCTCTTTCATTCATGATTTTATTTATTTGGGTCCTTTCTCTTTTCTTTTTGATAAGTCTGGCCAGGGGTTTATCAATCTTATTAATTCTTTCAAAGAACCAGCTCCTAGTTTCGTTGATTTGCTCTATTGTTTTTTTTGGTTACTATTTCACTGATTTCTGCTCTGTTCTTTATGATTTCTATTCTTCTGCTGGGTTTAGGGTTTCTTTCTTGTTCTTTCTCCAGCTCCTTTAGGTGTAGGGTTAGGTTATGTACCTGAGACCTTTCTTGTTTCTTGAGAATGGCTTGAACCACTATATATTTTCCTCTCAGGACTGCCTTTGTTGTTTCCCACAGATTTTGAACCGTTGTGTTTTCATTATCATTTGTTTCCATGAATTTTTTCAATTCTTCTTTAATTTCCTGGTTGACCCGTTCATTCTTTAGAAGGGTGCTGTTTAGTCTCCATGTATTTGGGTTCTTTCCAAATTTCCTCTTGTGGCTGACTTCTAGCTTCAGAGCATTGTGGTCTGAAAATATGCAGGGAATGATCCCAATCTTTTGATACTGGTTGAGACCTGATTTAGGACCCAGAATGTGATCTATTCTGGAGAATGTTCCATGTGCGCTAGAGAAGAATGTGTATTCTGTTGCTTTGGGATGAAATGTTCTGAATATATCTGATGTCCATCTGGTCCAGTGTGTCATTTAAGGCCTTTATTTCCTTGTTGATCTTTTGCTTGGATGATCTGTCCATTTCGGTGAGAAGGAGTTTTAAAATCCCCCACTATTATTGTATTATTGTTGATGTGTTTCTTTGATTTTATTATTAATTGGTTTTTATAGCTGGCTGCTCTCACGGTGGGGGCATAAATATTTAAATTGTTAAATCTTCTTGTTGGACAGACCTTTTGAGTATGATATAGTGTCTTTCCTCATCTCTTATTATAATCTTTGGCTAAAAATCTAATTGATCTGATATAAGGATTGCACTCCTGCTTTCTTCTGATGTCCATTAGCATGGTAAAATGTTTTCCCCTTCCTCACTTCAAATGGAGGTATCTTCAAATCTAAAATGAGTTTCTTGTAGGCAACATATAGATGGGTTTTTTGTTTTATCCATTCTGATAACCTGTGTCTTTTTATTGGGGCATTTAGCCCATTAACATTCAGGGTAACTATTGAGAGATATGAATTTAGTCCCATTGTATTGCCTGTAAAGTGACTGTTACTGTATATTGTCTCTGTTTCTTTCTGATCTACTACTTTTAGGGTCTCTCTTTGTTTAGAGGACCCCTTCCAATATTTCCTGTAAGGCTGGTTTGGTGTTTGCAAATTCTTTCAGTTTTTGTTTGTCCTGGAGGCTTTTAATCTCTCCTTCTATTTTGAATGATAGCCTAGCTGGATATAGTATTCTTGGCTGCATATTTTTCTCATTTAATGCTCTGAATATATCATGCCAGCTCTTTCTGGCCTGCCAGGTCTCTGCGGATAAGTCTGCTGCCAATCTATTATTTTTACCAGTGTATATTACAGACTTCTTTTCCCGGGCTGCTTTCAGGATTTTCTCTTTGTCACTAAGACTTGTAAATTTTACTATTAGTTGACGGGGTGTGGACTTATTCTTATTGATTTTGAGGGGCGTTGTCTGCACCTCCTGGATTTTGATGTTTGTTCCCTTTGCCATATTTGGGAAATTCTCTCCAATAATTCTCTGCAGTATACCTTCTGCTCCCCTCTCTCTTTCTTCTTCTTCTGGAATCCCAATTATTCTAATGTTGTTTCATCTGATGGTGTCACTTATCTCTCAAATTCTCCCCTCATGGTCCAGTAGCTGTTTGTCCCTCTTTTGCTCAGCTTCTTTATTCGCTGTCATTTGGTCTTCTGTATTGCTATTTCTTCCTCTGCCTCATTCATCCTAGCAGTAAGAGCTTCCATTTTTGATTGCACCTCATTAATAGCTTTTTTGATTTCAAGTTGGTTAGATTTTAGTCTTTTACTTTTCCAGAAGGGGCTTTTATATCTCCCGAGAGGGTTTCTCTAATATCTTCCATGCCTTTTTTGAGCCTGTCTATAACCTTGAGAATCATCATTCTGAACTCTAGATCTGACATTTTACCAACGTCTGTATTGATTAGGTCCCTAACCTTCGGTACTGTCTCTTGCTTTTTTGTGGTGAATTTTTCCACCTTGTCATTTTGTCCAGATAACAGTATATGAAGGAGCAAGTAAAATACTAAAAGGGTGGCAACAGCTCCAGGAAAATATGCTTAACCAAATTAGAAGAGATCCCAAATTGTGAGGGGAAAGAAAGGGGATAAAAAGAGGTTCAGAAAGGAAAAAAAAAAAAAAAAAAAAAAAGGAAAGAGAAAAAGCAATTAAAAAAAGAAAACAAATAAAGAAAAAGTATAAAAAAGAAAAAATATATTAGATAAACTAGTTAAAAACGTTCAAAAAGAAAAGGGCAAAAGTTAAAAAAAAATTAGCAGAAGAATGGAAAAAAAATTGAAAAAAAAATTAAATAAACTATAAGACTAAAGAATCATGGGGAGAAAGCCATGAGTTCCTTTCTTTGCTTTCTCCTCCTCTGGAATTCTACTGCTCTCCTTGGTATTGAAACTGTACTCCTTGGTAGGTGAGCTTGGTCCTGTCAGGGTTTCTTGTTGATCTTCTGGGGGAGGGGCCTGTTGTAGTGATTCTGGAGTGTCTTGCCCCAGGCGGAATTGCACCGCTTTTACCAGGGCTTGGGCTAAGTGATCCGCTCGGGTTTGCTTTCGGGAGGTTCTCTTCCCTGAGCGCTTTCCGTAGAGTTCCAGAGGACGGGAATGAAAATGGCAGCTTCCCCGTCTCCAGCCAGGAGGAGCCGAGAGCCTGGGGCCCCACTCCTCAGTGTGCCCTCAGAGAACAGCGCCCAATTACTCTGTCTCTGTGGCTTCTGGCCACGCTCTGAGGTCACCGAGCCTGCGACCGGTTCAAGGTAACCCCGAGCTGGGAGCTCACTCCTCAGGTCTGTCTCTGTAGCTGGCTTCCCTGTTTTAATACCTGTAAGCTCTGTGACACTCAGACACTCCCGATCCTTCTGTGACCCTGAGGGACCTGAGGCCACATTCACCCTGCGTGGGCTTCACCCCAGTTTAGCCTCTTGAGCGATGTCCCTCTGCAGAACAGACTTTTAAAGGTCCTGATTTTGTGCTCTGTTGCTCCGCCGCTTGCCGGGAGCTGGCCCCTCCCCCCACATTCTATCTTCCTGTCGCTTTGGATTCACTTTTCTGCCAGTTCTACCTTTCAGAAAGTGGTTGATTTTCTGTTTCTAGAATTGCTGTTCTTCTTCTCTTCGATCTGCCGTTGGATTTGTAGGTGTTGGCAATCTTTAGATAAGATATCTAGCTGCTCTCCTGCTAGCTGAAGTAGTCTCAGCCTGCTACTTCTCCACCATCCTGTCTCCCTCCCCTCCTACTGCATTTCTGCCAAGAAATCTGCTTGTAGTCTAATGGAGGTTCTTTTGTAAGTTAGTCTCTTGTTAGCTGTCTTTATTGCTTTAAAAGTCTTTATCACAGATGGCAGTTTGATTATAGCATGTCCTGGAGAAGGTCTTTTTGCATTGAACTAATAGGGTGCTGTGTTAGTTTCATGAACTTGTATGTCTACCACTATCCCAGGCTTGGGAAGTTCCCAGCGTTTATTTTTCTATATAAACCTCTTCTCCATTCTTCTTCTCTTTTCCTGGCAGAACAGTAATTTTTTAAAGAGATTTTATTTTTTTATTGGACAGACAGAAATCACAAGTAGGCAGAGAGGCAGACAGAGAGAGAGGAAGAAGCAGGCTCCCTGCAGAGCAGAAGGCCCAATGCGGGGCTTGATCCCAGGACCCTGGGATCATGACCTGAACCAAAGGCAGAGGCTTTAACCCAATGAGCCACCCAGGTTCCCCCATAACAGTAATTCTTAAATACATATTTTTCTCATCAATGTTGCTAACTGTTGTAGGGTTTCTTGACTTCTTTGAAATCTTAGTTCATGTTCTCATTTCTGAATTCTTACCTTCCAGATTGGTAATTCTTTCTTTAATCTGATCTGCCTAATTTCTTAAGCTTGCTAATGCATTCTTCATCTAATTAATTAAATCCATAAGCTCCAGATTTTCTCTGGTTCCATTTTTTTAAAAAAATGATTAATTTCTTTGTTAGAGAACTCCTTCTGTTCATTACATTAGTGGATTCACCAAAGTTCCTTTCTGAGTATTCTTGGAGCTCACTGAATGTCTATATGACAATTATTTTGAAATTTCCATCAGATCACAATATTCCATGCCTTTGGTTTTGGTTGCTGGAGAATTATGACATCATATTACTGTGGCATTATATTATTTGATGAAATGTTTTTCTGCCATTACTTTATAAGTGTAGAAACCTTTATTAGTTATTTCATTATAGTTCCACTGACTAGCAAAGGAAAAAAAAAAAGAAACAAACAAACAAAAAAACCCAAAAAACAAAACAAAAAACCCTTCTTCCATTTTCCACAAGATGGCATTATAACTCACATTGATGGTTTCTCTTTACCTGAGTTGGTTCTGGGTCTCTGAAGTGTTTAAAGGAGGTTTAAAGGTGGTTAAAGATAGTTGCAAATGACATTAGAGATAAAGGGCTGGTATCCAAGATCTAAAAAGAACTTCCCAAAATCAACACCCAAAAAACAAATAATCCAGGCAAGAAATGGGCAGAGGGCATGAACAGACACTTGTAGACACTTCTCTAAAGAAGACATACAAATGGCTAACAGTCACATGAAAAAATGTTCAACATCACTAGCCATCAGGGAAATACAAATCAAAACCACACTGAGATAACATCTTACACCAGTTAGAATGATAAAAATTAACCAGACAGAAAACAACAAATATTGGTGAGGATATAGAGAAAGGGAACGCTTTCATACTGTTGATGGGAATGCAAGGTGGTACAGCCACTCTGGAAAACAGGATGGAGGTTCCCTAAGGTGTTAAAAATAGAGCTACCCTATGACCCAGAAATTGCACTAGGAGGTATTTAAGCCCAAAATACAGATAAATGAAAAGGAGGAGCATATGTACCCCCGATCTGTGGAAGGAGCCCAGGTGTCCTTCAACAGTTAAATGGATAAAGAGGATGTGGTCCATATATACAATGGAATATTACTGAGACATCAGAAAGGATGAATACCTACCATTTGCATCGACATGTATGGAACTATGCTCAGTGAAGCAAGTCAGGCAGAGAAAGACAACGATCATATGGTTTCACTCATAGGTAGAACATAATTGCACAGAGGACCATAGGGGAAAGGAGGGAAAACTGAATGGGAAGAAATCAGAGAGGGAGACAAACCATGAGAGACTCTGGGAACCAAACTGAGGGTTACAGAAGGGACTAGGAGATGGGTATTAAGGAGGACCTGTGTGGTGATGAGCACTGGTTGCTATAAGCAACTAATGAATCACTGAACACACTACATCACAAACTAATGATGTACTATATGTTGGCTAAGTGAACGTAACAATAATAAAAAAAAAAGGTGATTAGCAGGGAAGGTATGGATCTAATATCTAAACTTTTTAGAATACCCCTCCATGGAATGAGGACCCTTAAGTGGGAGTACTCCCAGATTTCCACAGGCAGAACTCCTGTGGGAAGCAGGCAGTAGGGAACATGTTCCTTCTTAGCCCTTTGTTATTCTTTTTTTTTTTTTTTTAAGATTTTATTTATTTATTTGACAGAGAGAGATCACAAGTAGGCAGAGAAGCAGGCAGAGAGAGAGAGATGAGGAAGCAGGCTCCCTGCTGAGCAGAGTGCCCGATGTGGGACATGATCCCAGGACCCTGAGATCACGACCTGAGTCGAAGGCAGCGGCTTAACCCACTGAGCCACCCAGATGCCCGCCCTTTGTTATTCTTATGTCTTGTCTTTCCTTTCTTCTCTATCCCCCCACCAGTCACGAGATCCTTCCCTAGAAAATCATGCTCCAATCTCCAATCAGTGTGCAAATCTCCAATCAGTCCTTCTCCACTAGAGCTTTCTCCCCCTCTGTTACCGTCGGTTACCATGGTTACCATGCTCACCCCCATGGGAAAGCCCAGCACACTGCAGTGCCACCTTGGGAGGGGGACAGACTCCTTGAGATCTTTCTAGTCATTGCATTCCAGTAACCTATGGGTCTCACATCAGGCCAGATGGGCATCCACAAATTCCTTTTGACTTGTGAGCTCACGCTGTGTTGCACTTGACAGTTTGGCTTTTTCTCCAGCTGCAATAATTGGGAGCTGGACAGGCTTAGTGACTCCCTTGAATCTGCAGTGCCATCAAGGTACTATCCACAGGAAGGGAAGAAATCTCCTCAGTGCTCTAGGGTACTTTTTGCAGAGACACTTTTGTTTGGTTATAAATGGCTACTTAGTTGTAAATAAAAGGGGACGGAAAAGAATGACTGACACTGTCATCATGTTGATGGCAATGATACTACACGTTCCGCTTATTTTCCTATTGCTGTTCCTGGAAATTACAATTAGCATCTTAATTTGAAACAATCTAAATTCAAATTAATTCTAATCGATGCCAACATTATATAAAAACATTGCTTGAGAAAAGCCTCTGCTGTCTTACCCCTCCTCTGTAATGTTATTGCCCTATGAATTACAACTTTATATGTTGTTGCCACTCAACTCAGTTTTATAATTACCGCTTTATGCAGATGCCTCTTAAAAGATACAAAGGTGAAGTGTTACAAACATATTTACTTATACTCTATCATAATATGTGTTAGGTTTGTTGGTGCTCTTTATTTCTTCATGTGGATTCAAGTTGCTATCTGGTATTCTTTTCTTTCAGCGTTAAGAATTTCCTTTGGTGTTTTTGTAAGGCACGTCTGCTAGTGATATTTTTTTTTATCGGAGCTATCTTAATGTCTACATGGTGTTTAAAGGATAGTTAAGCTGAGGGAGAGTTCTTCATTGACAGCTTTTTTATTTGCTCTTCAGAGAGGTCTTCACACTGTCTTCTGGCTTCTATTGTTTTTGATGAGAAGTCAGCTGTTAATCCGATGGAGGACCACTTGTATTTAATAAATCTTTTTTACTTGCTCTTGAACTTTTCTTAAATCACTTTAATTTTTTTTTTATCTAGAATAAATTAGGTTTTTGCATACAGGTTGATATTTTTCATGAAACTAGGAAGGTTTATGCCATTTTTTAAAAAGACTTTATTTATTTATTTGACAGACAGAGACCACAAGTAAGCAGAGAGGCAGGCAGAGAGAGGAGGAAGCAGGGTCCCTGCTGACCAGAGAGCCCTATGCCTGGGATCATGACCTGAGCTGAAGGCAGAGGCTTTAACCCACTGAGCTACCCAGGCACCCCTATGCCATTAATTTTTAAAATGGGGTTTTGTTTCTGTTTTTTTCCCTTCCTCTCTTCTTTTGGGACTTCAATTAGACATTTCTTGGTAAATCCCATGGTATTCCATTAGGCTTGAGTCCCTGTTTGTTTTTTGCTTTCCCGTTTCCCCCTCTGTTCTTTAGACAGGATAATCTTACTTACTTCTATTCACATTCACAGATTGTCTCTTGTGCCAGCCCAAATCTATTTGAATCTCTCTAGTGACTTTTTGATTCCAATCACTTAATGTGTCATATGCAGAATTTCTTTTTTATAATTAAAATTTCATTATTGATAGGCTCTACTTGAGACATCACTGTAAACTCTGTCCTGTAGCTCCTTGAAAATGTCTAAAATAGCTTAAAAATACTTATTCACTAAATGCAAAATCTGGTTCCCTTCAACATTTATATCAAATGTCTTTGGCTATGTGTGAAATGGCACACTTATGGTTATTTTGCATGTATTTTTTGGTGGGTGGTAAAACTAGACATTTTAGATATTGTAACAAGTTGTTATTACATCTGTCCATTCCCAAGTTGTTTATGGCTAGTTTTTCTTTCTCTTTCTTTCTTCTGTTATTTAATTGCTGCTTAGTTGTTTAGCATACTTTTAGGAATAATCCTGTAGATTCTGTATTCCTTGCAGTGTGTGACCCTGGAGCTCTCCATTGGTATTACTTTTTAATACTTCTTCAAATTTTTAAGCATTGCTTTCTAGATATCGAACCTCATTTACTGTAATTGAGTGGTGGGTTGATGATAGGTCAACAGATTTCCTTTATTGTCTGTTTCATTTTTTGAAGACACAACTTGTGTGACAAAGCATGCCTTTAAATTGCATTTAGTAGAAAGAGAAGTGAGAGATACAATTTAATTTTTTCTTTAATTTGCCTTCCCTAAGTCCTCATATATTAGAGAAACTTTGAAAATGTTTGATATATACCCATGCCAAGAAACTATAGTCTCCAGTACTCTTATAAAACGATGTTTTCAATTCTGCATTTAATTTGAGCACTGTATAATCAAAAACTCATGAGCTAAATGGAGAAAGCTGAATGAAGATTTAGACAGAAATGATTAAAGAACCTTGAAAAATGATTTATGTGGCAAAATGAGAGTGTTCTTTATTTATGTACAGTCTGTCAAAGGACAAAAAGAGTAACAAGATAACAGCTTTCCCACACTAATCTAAGGCATAAAGACAGAAGGGCTTAAAATGCTGAACAATGTAGTGAAAAATGATAGAAACAAATTGAGAAGATCTTTAAAAGGGAACTAACATCAGGAGGATTTTCCCACTGCTCCCGTCAATGAATCTCTATTGAAATAGACAGCTACGGATTCCATCCGGCCGCAGTGTGAATGCCATAGTACCTGACTCATCAGCAATGTGGAAATCTAGAAAATTCATCAGTGGAAAATCTGTTACTCTGTTAGGCTTACATTAGTTACTATTTTTACTTTCATTTGCTGGGGCTTCAGTTTAATTTCATTACTGGGTGATTTTACATTTCATGTAATAAAAATGAAGAACACAATATAGCTATAATGCTGTATGTATTTCTGGAGAAATGCCTCCTTGAAAACATAATGGGATTCTCAAAACTCCCCAAAAGGATGAAGTAAATGATCTTACTGTGTATTAAAAAAAAGAGAGAAAAAAAAAATTGAAAATTCAAGAGCTAAGAAGAAATATTAACAATCTATATACATAGGTTAATTACCAATATACATGAACCACACAGTACTTGTGGATGGAATGCAAGGTTTCATATGTCACAGTAAGCCCAGCCTGGGTCCTCAAGTTTGTTTTTGCTTAATAGCTTTTATTTTGTTAATGTGATGCATCACATTCATTGACTTGCAAATAATGAGATTTCCTTGCATCCCTAGGAAAACACCCTCCTTGATCTTGGTGAATTATTGTGGTACTCATTGCTAATAGTTTGTTACTGATACTGCAGCTGTCTTCATGAGGAGTGTTGGCCTGCAGTTTTCCTTCCTTATTGTGTCTTTGTCTCCTTTTGCTACTCAAGGTTATCGGACAGTGAGGGAATAGTCAAGTGTACAATGATATAAATAATTACGAAGTACTGTCAGTGTATTGGAAGAATACCTACCAGCATTGTATGAAGGTCCATGATGAAGGGGAGCAACAGAAGAGTTGAGGGTGACATGGAGATAGGAAAGAGTTTTCAGGATGGAAATTCCATTTCTAACAATCCAAATACAAAAGGTGTTATGGTGCACTCCTGAGACAAGTAGATGTTCAGCCTGGATGTAAAATAATGTGTGTGGAGTGGGACAGAGAAATGACATGGATTAGGAAAGCAGGAAGTAAATACTGGATACTGAAAGTTTGAATGGGTTTGTTAGGTTTTGAGTTCAATTAAGTAGGTGCTTGATTTTCCTGTGTGACTATACAGATATATTATTTCAGAAGTATTTAATGAAACCAAAAGCTATATTTAAAAAATATACATATTATAGTTAAATGTAGAAGATCTTTAAAATATGTGTAACATCTAAAAATGAAGCCCTCTCTTCCTGGGCATTGGTTTGTTGCTGGGTTTCTGATGCCTGATTGAATCCCCTTACTAAAAACTGGTCTGTTTATGTTTTCTACTTTCATGATTTAGTTTATGTAGATTGCATCTTTCTGGGATATTATTCATTTCTTCTTTCTGTCAATTTGTTGTCATATAACTGTTCATAGTAGGCTCTTAAAAGTGATAGCACAGAAATATAAAGGATTCTGAGATTTTTCTCTTTCATGCCTCATTTAGAATCTTATCCCTTTTGTTCTTGGTGAGTCTAGCTAAAGTTTTGCCAGTTTAGTATCTTAGCTCTTATGAGCTTTTGTCCATTCATTTTCACTCTGATTTATGTTATTTCTTTCCTTCAACTAACTTTGAAGTCAATTTCTTCTTTTTCTAGTTCCCTGAGGCATCCAGTTCGGTTGTGTGAGATCTCCCTTATGTCTTGATTTAGGTGTTTACCACTATAAATTGCCCTCTTCAAAGTGCTTTCCCAAGTCCTATTTGTTTCAAGATATTTTTAAAATTTCTCTTTGGACTTACTTGTAATGTAGTAGCATGTTCTTTCATCTCCATATATTTGTAAGTTTTCCCCTTTTATTTTTGTAATTTGTTTCATACTTTCTTCTTAAAAAATGTTTGATGATTTTAATGAATACTTGTGGCCTAACATGATCTATCTGGACAATGGTCCATATGCTCTTGAAAAAGATGTTATCTTCTGTTGCTTTTGGATGGAATGCTGGACATGTCTATGAAGTCCATCTGGTCTAATGTGTCCCATGAGGCTGATGTTTCATTACTGATTTTCTTTCTGAATGATCACTCCATGAATGAAAATGGAGTGTAAATATCTCCTGCTGCTATTGTATTTCATTCTGCTTTTCCCTTGAGATCTGTTAATATTTACTACATATAGTCATTTGCGCTTATTTTGGGTGCAGAAATATTTACAACTTCTTAGATTTCCCCCCTTTATTATGATGTAATGTCCTTCTTGGTCTCTGATTCCAGTGTCTGTTTTCAAGTTTGTCTGGTATAACTACCCCGTATTTCTTTTGTTTTTCATGTGGGTGGCACATTTATTTCCATCCCTTTACTCCAAGTCTATCTAGATCTGAGGGCAATCTCTTATGAGTAGCATTTAGATGGATCTCATTTTTAAAATTAACATATAATGTATTATTAGACCCAGGGGTACAGTAGATGGATCTCATTCTTATATCCACTCAGTTACCCTATGGATCTGACCAAAGAATGTAGTCTGCTTATTTATTGATAGGGATGTTCTTGATGCCATTTACCTATTCTCTTTATTTTTGTAGTTCTCTGTTGCTTCTTCTCTTGCTCTCTCTCATTATCTCATTATTTTCTATACTGTATGCTCATATCATCTTCTGTTGATCTGCTATAGATTTTTGCTTTGTGGTTAACATGAGGCTTACCTTTAAGTTGGTAACAGCTGAAGTCTGAATACATTTTAAGTATTGTAGCTACAGTCCCTTTCACATCTTTGGTCTTTTAACTTTTATCAAGCTTGCGAGAGAGTAATCCAGAACCTCTACAATATTAAATTATGCTGAATTTTACTATATATTTACCTTTCTGAGTGACACTTAGGCTTTCAAAAGCTTTCCTATTCATTAGCATCTTTTCATTTGAGCTCAAAGTCATACTTCAACATCGTTGCAAGGACAGAGTGCATTAGAAGGGTCTGAGAAGCCACTACACACTGATGCTATTGGCCCTGCACGAGACTGGTGTAGAGCCCCCCTGAGTGGTCTCCCCTGAGCTTATGGTTCTTTCATTTAGAAAAGAGAGCATGGAGGGGGCATCCAGCACCCTCCCCTAGTGTTGTAGGTCACTTCATGGGTACAAGTACTCTGATCTTGCCGCTTAGGGACTGTAGGGGAATTCATGGAACTCAACTACTTGGGACATGACTGTGACGGTGGAGGGGTAAAGGCTTGCAACAACCCTCACTGGGAAACTGGGTTTATATATGCAAAGCCAAAGTAGCAATCTTTTTTTTTTTTTAAAGATTTTATTTATTTATTTATTTATTTGACAGAGAGAGATCACAAGCAGGCAGAGAGGCAGGCAGAGAGAGAGGAGGAAGCAGGCTCCCTGCCGAGCAGAGAGCCCGATGCGGGGCTCAATCCCAGGACTCTGAGATCATGACCCAAGCCGAAGGCAGTGGCTTAACCAACTGAGCTACCCAGGTGCCCCCAAAGAAGCAGTCTTAACCAGCAGTTTTGTTTATCTACAGAACCAATGGGTGGCATATTCTGACAAGGGAGCAAGAGCAGGTGTAGGTTGACTTGATTTGGGCTTTCAAACAAATAATTTTTCTATGTTGAGACCTTATTAGCCCAGGCAAGAGGCAAATCAAAGCCCTTACTCATAAGGAGAGTAGCTCCCGGCCCCATCTGTCCAGAAGGATTGGCAAGAACTCAAGGAGGATGCATACTGAGAGCTGGGCAGAGCTGATCGTTCCCAATACCAGTAGAGGAGTGTTCCTATGCTAGGTTTAGGGAAGGGCATTAATCCATGGCCTAACAAGAAGAGTGCCTACTGGTCATCCTAATGTAAAGCCTGCTTAGAAAACCTGGGAGTTCCCTTGAGCAGCCCCTCCCTGTCTTGTCCAAAAGGGAATTAAAACACAGCCCCATGTAGCACAGCCTGGCTCCGGGACCCAACGGAGCAGAGGGCAAACAACACTACCTGGAAGCTGTATCCCTTAGCAACACTCAGGCCAAGACCTGAGCAGGCAGCACTGATAGTCTGTGGTGCAAACAGTACCGGGGTTGTGGGTTAGCCCAAGTTAGGACCACATACTCAGGGCTTGTCTAGCTCCAAGAGCACATAGACAACTAAAATAAAATTAGGAAAATTGCATGACCACAACAGGATCAGAGAAACCCTAAGCAACAACAAGAAAACAGAAATCTTAGAGTCAAAATAGGCAGTGATTGAACTGTAGAGTTCAATAAAAACCTTCTCAGGTAGACACAGCCATGCAGAAGAACCAGCGACTAGAAGGTAGGACCTTTGAAATGATCTAATCCAGAAGAACAATAATATGAAGGAAGCCTGAGGGAAATATGAAGCATAATGCAGGGGAAAGGATAGACGGTATATAGAAAAAATAATAGCTTAAAACTTGGCAGACCTAAGGGGAGAAATAAACACAGATCGGAGGGTCTGAAGTAGCTGAAAAGTTGTGATCAACAGGGCTATAGTGAGACACATTTTATTACATCGTCAAAAAATCAAAGAACAAGAAATAATTTAAAAAGTAACGAAAGAGAGAAGTAACAAACAAGGTAACAGCCCACAAGAATTGGTGGATTTTTCAGGCCAGCGAGAGAATGGAACAGCAAATTCAGATATTTAAAGAAAACATATGTGTTATATGGCTTTCAGTTTTTGCACAGGTCCTAATGTTATGGGTTTGGGGATTGTGTTGGACTCTGCTCTCAGTGGGGAGTCTGAGGATTCTCTCCCTCTACCCCTGCCCTCACTTGCTTCTCTCATGCTAATATAAAGAAATTGTTAAAAAAAAAAAAAAGCCATACTAATTTGTTGTTAGTTATGCAACCAACAACAAATGGGGAAATTGTGACAACAGTCACCTAAAATATGTGGCTAAAGGAGTCCAAGTTTAAGAACTGTATTGAAGTTATCACTTTAAAATAGAGCAGTATGATTTTATTTTATGTAAACCTCCTGATAAACACAAGGGAAAATCTGGTCGCAATTCACGAAAGAACATGGTAAAGTAATGCAAGTATGCTGATGTGAAAAGACATCAAAACACAAGATGTTCCTTTTTATCCACTGCCTTAATGGATGTACAAAACAATAATTACGACACAGATGAAATTTTCAGTCAAAATGGATAAGAAAACAACATGCAATGATATTCTGCCTAAAGAAACTCAGTGTAACCTTAAACATACACAAGGACGAAGTGAAAAGACAGAAAAAGGTATTTCAAGCAAATGGGAACAACAAAACTACTGCAAGTTGGGGGGTGCCTGAGTGGCTCAACTGGTTGGGTGACTGCCTTCAGCTCAGGTCAAGATTCCGGAGTCCCAGGATTGAGTCCTACATCAGTTCCCTGCTCAGAAGCTCTGACCTTCTCCCCTCTCATCTATTTATAAATAATTAAATAAATAAATAAAAGCTCTGACCTTCTCCCCTCTTATTTATTTAAAAATAAATAAATAAATAAAATTTTTAAAGAACTACTGCAAGTTGGGAAAAAACAACAGAGCAGAGCTAGCTACACTGACACAAAGTAGAATACCAACTAAGAATGATAGAGACAAAGAATATCATTATACAATGATAAAGGTTCTGCCCACAAAGATGTAACAATTGTAAATGTCTGTGCTTCCCAAATCGGAACAGCCTAAATCTATACAGCAAAAACTAACAGAGCTAAAAGGAGAGCTAAAGTCCCCTACTGTGACCATATTGCTGCTTCACAGCGCCCTCTCAGCCACGGAGAGACCATCCAGATGGAGAATGAGTAATGAAAGAGATGTGAGTAACACTGTGGACCACAGAGACCCAACTAATACAGTCCCCCTGTCCTGAAGTCAGAAACCTTTACTAGTAGAAATGGCAAAAGAAGAAGAGTTCATTACTATTTCATAAAAGTGGTAATTCTGTTTGGATTTCTTGTGGTTAGTGCAAACAGAATTACCACTTTTATGAGATAGTAATAGTGCCAACAGGTACTGAAGCAGGTCTCTCAAAAAAGTGCAGTGGCATGAAGCAAACTTCTGGATAGTGGATGAAATCTGTACCCATAAGTAACGTTTTCTAGGATAGGATGTATCTGCGGCCACATAACATATATCAACTTAGAACAAGCAGCAAAGGCTTTCCTAAGATGGAAGTTTACAGCAACAAATGCCTACATTAGGAAGGAAGACCCCTGCAGAACCCAACTCTTATGCCTTAAGGATACAGAAGAGGAGGCCCAAATCCAACCCAAAGGAAGCACAAGTAAGGGAGGAAAGAAAACTAAAGAAGATATAAATGAAATAGAGAACATGAAAGCAGCAAAGATGAATGGAACTAAGAATTAAACAAAATGGACATACCTTTAGCTAGACTCCCAAGGAAAAGTTAGCATATCCAAATCAACTAAATTATATTTAAGACAAGTGATACCATGAAAATACAAATGATTATAACAGACTACTATGAACAACTATCAGCCAACAAACTGGATAGCCAAGAACAAATGAAAATATTTCTTTTAAACATACCAAATACCAAGAACGAATAGAAAGGAAAAGAAAATCTAAATATACCAGTTACTGGTAAAGAAAATGAATATGCAAGCAAAACCCTCCCAAAGGAAAAATGGCCTCTCAGGTGAAATTTTACCAAACATTTCAAGAATTAACACTAGCGTTTCTGAAACTCTTTAAAAAAACAACTGAGGAGAAGGCAATACTCTGAAATCATTTTACAAAGCCAGCATTGCTTTGGTATCAAATCCAGGGAAGCACACTACTGGAAATGAAAACTGTAGGCCAATCTCCTTGATGAGTATAAATGCAACATAGAAAAAAGAAAAAAAAAGAAACAAAATGCTGACAAACAGAATTCAGCAGCACACATTGAAAGGAACAATCATCTCAAATACAAGGATGGCTTAGCACTTCACTACTAAGTGCTAAGGATGCCTTAGCACTTCACTATGCTACATCACATTAAAAGAATGAAAGAAGTGTATGATCTCTCAACAGACCAAGATTTGACAATGTGGAACATCTATTCACGAAAAAAGTTTAAAAATTATATGTAGAAAATATGTATCTCAACATAACAAAAGCCATGTGCAGCACACACACAGTTAACATGATACTCAATAGGGAAAAGATAAAAAGATAAAATGCCACTTTGATGTGACCAGGCACACCTGATGTCACTGCAATTGCAGATAAAATGCAATTTTTACAAATTGAAGTTTTCTTTCAACCCTGCACTGAATAAGTCTATTGGTGCCACTTTTCCAACAGCATGTGCTCGCTTCGTGTTTCTGTGTCATATTTTGGTAATCTTCGCAATATTTCAAACTTTTTCATTATTTTTGTCATGGTGATCAGTGACTAACTTGCTGGAAACTCAGATTAAAATTATTAGCATTATTTAGCATAAAGTGCTTTTTTTCATATCACCGTGTATACGTTTTATGCATAATGCTACTGCTCATTTAATAGGCATCAGTATATTGTCAATCTAACTTTGAAAAAAAAGATTTATTAGAGAGAGAGTGTGTGAGCAGGGGGAGCCTCAGAGAGACAGAAGCCTCAGGCAGACTCCCCACTGAGCATGGAGCCTAATGCAGGGCTTGGTGCCAGGACCCTGATATTAGAAACAGCCATTTGATAGACTGAGCCTCCCAGGGACCTCTAAACCTAACCTTTACATGCGCTAGGAAACCACACTTCATTTGACTTGCTTTGCTGTGATACTTGGTTATTGTGATGGTCTGAAACTAAACTCACAATATCTCTGAGATCGGCCTGTTTTCTAATTCTTAACAGCAGCATTTAGGCAACAAAAAAATAAAAGATACCCAAAATTGGAAAGGAATAAGTAAAACTATTACTTCTTGAATACGATGTAATACCACATATGAAACCTTAAATACTCCACCAAAACTGTTAAAAATAACAAGACAAATAGTTCAAAGGTTATAAAATCAAGGCACAAAAATCTGTTGCACTTCTGTACACTCATAAAGCACTATCAGAGGGAAAAAAGTTAAGAAAATAATCCCATTTTCTACTCTCTCAAGAAGAATAAAATGTCAAGGAACAGATTTAGTCAAGGAGGCAGAAAAGGAAACTAGTGCATTGTCGGTGGGAATGCAAACTGGTGCAGCCAGTGTGAAAGACAGAATGGAGGTTCCTCCAACAATTAAAAATGGAACCTACTCTACGATCCAAAAATTCCACTTCTGTGGACTTGCCTTAGGAAAATGAAAGCAGAGGATTCTCTCACAGCTGCAGCTTGGGGCCTCAGGTGGGAACACAGACATCTGGACAGAGAGGTCAGGCTGGTAGAGCAGGAGAGGTACCTGTGGGGAGGGGCCACAGGGCCACCCTGCTTTGCAGCTGTGCCCCCTGGGCCATGCCCTCTATTCCCTGGGCATGTGCTGGCCCCAGAGCAGGGCCTCTACCCCCTTGGCGTCCCTGCCCAAGATGTCTGCCCACCCTGCCCTCTGGGCATCCTCTGAGGTCTGCAGTCAGCTTAGACATTGCCTGTTTTGTCCCCTGAACCCCTTGGTTCTTCTGCCCAGCAGCTACAGCAAACACCCCAACTCATTTGATGGTTTACGTGTCCCAGAGCTTTTGTGAGCAGGATCAATATCTTACAGTTGTATGCCTGATATATAGGAATTGATCAATAAATGCCACGTGGGTGGTAAAACACACACACCAAAAACCATTACTGTAAAAACAATATGCACCCTCATGTTTATCACAGCATTTTATATAATAACCATGATCTAGAAACAGCCTAAATTTCCAGCACTGGAAAAATAGTATAAATATATTTCACATTTTGTTTAGCTATGTATCTGTGTGTGTGTGTGTGTACATAAAGATATATACATATGTGTGCATAGCATATATGTATATACCTATATATAGACATATATATTGTAAAAATATAGGTATAATATATAAAATGGACTACTCTTCAGCCAGAAAAATGGAATATTTTGCCATTAGTGACCACATGGATGAACTCTGAGGGCATCTTGCTAAATGAGGTAAGTCAGACAAAAAAAGATAAATACTGAATGATCACACTTATCTGTAGAATCCAACAAAATACTCAAGCTAGGGGACCTGGGTGGCTCAGTTGGTTAAGTGACTGCCTTCGGCTCCGGTCATGATCCTGGAGTCCTGGGATCAAGTCCCGCATTGGGCTCCCTGTTCAGTGGGGAGCCTGCTTCTCCCTCTGATCCTCTCCCTTCTTGTGCTCTCTTTCAAGTAAATAAATAAAATCTTAAAACATACACAGAACAGACTGGTAGTTGCCAGAGGTGGGGGTGAGGAAATGGAATAATGGGGTTAAAATACACAGAATTGGAGTTATCAAATAAATGATGGAAATGGAATATACTTCAGGGTGAGTGTAGTTAACACTATATTGGATATTTAAAAGTTCCTCGGAGAGTCGATTTTAAAAGTTTTCATCAGAGGAAAAAAATTAAATACATGGAGAATCAGGTAGATTCTAGAACCTACCTCATAACTAGAATTATTATGGTCATCATTTCTCTAAATATACAAATATTCAAACATATGAGCTTTCAGTGTATAGCATAATGTTACATGATAATTCGATATAAGTTAAAAACAGTTTTGAAAGCTGTCTACACTAAAATGTCAGATTTAAAACACGGTTCTTGCATTGGCAGAGGCATTTGGAAAAGCATAAATTCTGCATTATAAAAATAAGGACATATGAGAAAATTATAATGTGCAAAGTGATTTTTTTCTTAAAATCACTCCAAAAAATCATTAGTCATTTCCTTGGCCTCAGTTATGTAGATACCTTTAGGATGAAATGAAAAGAATAAATACATTGTTTTGCTTTAACAGTAAGTACACTGTCCTATTTTTAACTATCATTCATATGTCTAATTATGAACCAAATTCATGTTCTCTATTTTCATTCATGTTATAAATTTGTACTTACTATCAGGGTAGCATTTCCAGGCAGGTTTTCCATAACATTTACATATCAATTCAGTGTAGCACCAGTGTGTCAGGGCCAACTTTCACAAACTGGATGTAGTTATGGTAACAAAGAAGGGACATTTGGTTTCCACTCTGTCCTAACAAGGAAAAATTTAAAGAACTAAAAAACTAATAGCTGTTCTTAGTTCTGTCAAAGGAGTAAGAAAGAAAATTTCTCCCCAAATCAATGGGACAGGAAGGGGAATACAGACCATCACACCCTACCTAAGTATAAACCTAAATGTCTGTGGCAAAAGTACCCTGTGGTAACCAGCGTAGGAAAACCTGAACTCTAATGGACAAATTTCTGGAGGCTTAGTGTGTGATGAGCTTGTGAGATTGATGGCAGTCTCCACTGAGGGCAGAACCCAAAGCAGGGCTTGATCTCACTATCCTGAGACCAAAACCCAGAGTCAGATGCTCTACTGACTGAGCCACCCAGATGCACCAATGTGTGATTTTAAAGCCACCATTATTAATATGCTGAGGACTCTATGGGAAAAAATGAGACAGTGTGCCTTAACAGATGGGTACTGTAAGCAGAGAGTTGGAAATTTGGGGGGAAAAATGTAGTAACTAGAGAATGAGAAAGGTAGGAGTGTTAAAGTCTAATTCAATATCCCTGGCAACTAATCAAGTATGTTCATGCTTGTCAACTACCAAGAGAGAAATACATGAGGATAGGAAAGATCTTTTCAAGCTTTTGTCTGAACTGATTTTTTTTCTTGTATTTAGAGCTGATCTAAAACACAAACACCAAATTCTTAATAAAAAATTGATACAAAGTAATAATCACTGTGCTGTAAATACTGACATACCACACAAGACAGTGTTTAGATGCCCTCAGTGGAAAAGGTATGTCTATTCTACTCCTGAAGAACTGAGCACAACATTTTAATTTTTCATTGTTCATGGATCTGGGGTTTGTACATATTTTGATATTTAACATCTTATCCTATATCTTATATCTTCGCTGTATTTATCCTTTAACATCCCCCTCCCCCAATCATAAATTCAAAATTTTTACATTATCCTTAGATTACAGAACCAAGTTTTTCTCATTCTTATTTCTCATTCACTATTCTGTGAATAGCTCTTGATAAAGTTACTTTCTTAAGTATATGTGTTTTCATGGTGACTAACTCAGTTTCTCGGAGAAATAACCTAAGAATCATCGACATAGGGGAAAATCTGAATCACTTCTGAGAAGGAAAAATGTTATTTACTTTTAAGACACTTCAAAGATTACCTCAGAAGATAACATAAGTAAGAAGGAGTACGTGAGGAGCATAAATGAAGGCTTGGGAAATGTGCCTCCCCTCCTATGAGGGAAAAGGCCTTCTTTCCTAGGCGTGGAAAATATAAAACTGTCAGCAGAAACCCTGAGTTCTCCACTCAGGGTTTGTGGCCAGAGAATGAAAGCAGCCCTGGGTTACTATGTTGGAGGTACTGTCTCCTTCATGCATCTGGGGTTTATTTCAGATTTTGGAGAATCAAAAGGTGTAGCCTGGACACAGCTACCAATCCTGGGCTCGCTATGCAGGGTACAGAGTGGTGCTGACTGAAACCACCTGAAGCTGCTACAGGGAAGAAATGTCGTGACAGCGCAAGAAAGGTTCTTGCCCTGTCTACTGTCACCTCTTAATTCCTCCCCCTTGTATTGGCACCTGAGATAAGAAAGTAAAATTACTCTAAACTGTTCTCCATTTGTTTGTATCTGAAAGACTTAGGTAGGGATACCATGATCTTTGAGAATCCATCTAAAACAATTACAGACAGCACATCCACAATGTATTTTATAAAGATGAATTAGAGGAATAACATTTTTTTCCTTCTTTGACATAGATGTAGTAAGGAACAAGAGGAACATTAAAATAATTGTTATTTCCAGTAAGATTTAAGAAACCCAACATTATGCAATTCTACAGAAAGGTCATGTTAAGAGAACATGACTTTACTAAATAAAGATTATTTAGTAAAAAAAAAAAAAAGACAATTGATAGGGTGAAGCGGTGGCACAGTTGGTTAAGCATCTAACTGTTGATTTTGACTCAGGTTGTGATTGAAGGGGCATGAGATCAAGACCCATATGGGACTCCATATTCAGCATGGAGTCTCCTTGCTAAGGAGACTTTCTCCCTCTCTCTCCTCCCCTCCCACTTAAGTAAGTCTTAAAAAAATAACTAATTTTATAAATGTGAGGAAGTTTAAACATGGTATCAGATTCTGAAGAATAATCAAAAGTCAAACAAAAATATTTTGATATACAGGGGAATGAAAAGTAATAAATGGTAAGAAACCTGTAGAAGAGACCTAATATTTTCAGTATAGATATTTACAAAGATATATTTCATAAACTTGGGAACAAAAATAGAGTTTTTTTAATGTCTATAGCAGCATTGTCCACAATAGCCAAACTATGGAGAGAAGCTAGATTTCCATCAACAGATGGATGGATAAAGAGAAGATGTGACATTATATATATGTGTGTATATATATATATATATTATATATAGTGTAATATATATATTACACTATATATATATTACATATATTACACTATATATATGAATATATGAATACTATGAATATGAATATGAATACTATGCAGCCATCAAAAATTAAACCTCGTCATTTGCAATGTTGTGGATGGAACTAGAGGGTATTATGCTGAGTGAAATAAGTCAATCAGAAAAGGACAGTTATCATATGATCTCTCTGATATGAGGAATCTGAAAGGCAGTGTGGGGGTTCTTGGGGGGAAGAGGGGGAAAAGGAAGATGGGACCAGGGAGGGAGACAAACCATAAGAGGCTTCTGATCTCAGGAAACAAACCGAGGATTTCTGAAGGGGAGGGGGATGGGAGGGATGGGGTGGCTGGGTGATGGACACTGGGGAGGGTATGTGCTATGCGGAATGCTGTGAATTGTGTAAGACTGATGAATCACAGACCTGTACCCCTGAAGCAAATAATACATTATATGTTAATAAAAAATGTTTTTTTTTTCTTAACTCATAATTAATGGCTGTTGTTCCTAACTGGCATGTGGTTTAGTAACTCTGCTTTGATCTGAATGATCTAAAACAAGGGACTTTTAGTCACTTTTAGAATCTTACTTCAAAAGCAGACCGTGAGTCTGGTTTTCTTCTGGCTCAGTATGTGAATGAACCTTCCAAGGTGTTGGGCTTGGACACCCTGATACAGACCATGGCTTGATGGAGAGTGGTTGAGCCTGTGAGTCTAAGATAAGGAAGGGGTGTGGATCGTATTACCTGTGCAAGAGTCTAAACCAGGAGAGCATCCCAAGAACAGTTGCCCATAGGCCTCTGAATATGTGAAAGCTACAGTATGTGACAGTGAAGCCTGCACCGCAGTAATGAATAACATATTGGCCATATTGTGAATCAACAGCTTGAAGTTTACAGCTGTCTTTTTTGACGTTGGTATAGACTTTTCTGCAAAGAAGCCACAGAAATGGCCAACCGATAGTTAAGAAGCTGTTCAACATCAAAAACCATTGGGGAAATGCCAATCAAAACCACAGCGAGATATCACCGTACACCAGTAAAGACAGCTACTATAAAAATGACCAAGGTAACAAATATTGGTGAGTTTGTGGAATTAAAGGAACCTCTTGTACACTTTTGGTGGGGATGGAAACCGTTACAACCATGAGGTATATTAGTATGGAAGTTCTTGCAAAAAATTGAAAATAGAACTACCTTGTGATCCAGTAGTCTTACTTCTAGGTACACATATAAAGGAAATGAAATGAGTATCTAGGAGAAATCTGCACACCCATGTTCACTGCAGCATTATTCACAGAAGCCAAAGTATAAACATGAACTAAATATTCATCAGTGGATGAAAGGATTAAAAAAAAAAAAAAGCACATAGAAGAATATTATTCAGCCTTAAAGGAGATCCTTCCATGCACAAGAAAGTGGATGAACCTGGAGGACACCGTGCTTAGTGAAATATGCCAGACAGAGAAAGATGAGTACTGCATCACCTCACATATATGTGAAATCAAAACCAATCAAATTCATAGAACCAGAGACTATCATGGCAGTTTCCAGGGACCAGAAGGAGGACATCGACTGATACTGGCTAAATGATCCAAGGCTGCAGTTTGACAAGTTCTGGAGAGGTCACCTATAGCAATGTGATGCTAGTTAGCAACCATGTATTACACATTTGTCATTCACATACAGATTTACATACAGATCTGCTTAGATGGTAGATCTTGGAGGGTAGATCTTCAAAGTTGTCAAAAAGAAGGAAAGACAAGTGGACTGAAGGAGGAGTGGAGGAAAGGAAGGAATGGAGAGAAGGGAGAACGAAGGAAAGAAAAGAAAGAAAATGAAAAATAAGGAAGGGAGGGAGTGAGAATGCATGGAAGGAAGGAGGGAAAGAAAGAGAGTGAGAAAGAGAGGGAGGGAGGGAGGGAGGAAGGACAGCGTGGTATATACACATGATGGAATATTATTCAGCCATAAAAAGCAGGAAATCCTTGTATGTGCAACAGGGATGAATCTTGGGAACATTATGCTCAGTGAAGGAAGTCAGACACATAAGGAAAATACTCAAGATTCCACTTATCTGAGGTTCATGTATAGAAGCAGAAAACAGAACGGTGGTCACCAGGAGCTGGGGAGTAGAAAGAAGTCAAGAGCAGCTTTCTAACGGATATGAAGTTTCTGTTCACATGATGAGCAAACTCTAGCTATCCTCTGTATATTGTGCTTACAGTTAAACATACTGCTTTGGAAAGCTCATGGCTGTTGCTAAAACCAGAATTTATCAGAACTCACTGTTGGTGAGGCCCTTGGCTAAAGTAGTGTAAGAAATGCTCATCTTTATGGGGACAAGAAGAAAAATGTATCACAATTTTACAAGCTAAAGATCATATTACATTCTGTTCATAAACAGAAACAACATACTGGTTTTCCCTCTTGAGAAATGTATTATTGTAAAAATCCATACAAATGTGATCAAACAATGGGTAAGAAGTGATATGTATACAAAGCTGCAAGATCCTAACAGATCGTTAGGCTGTTCTCATAAAATGATATCTATTAGGAGAGAAGGAGATGAACAGATCAGAAATTGATAGACTTTCATAGATAGCACTTATTATTCTGAATAATGAGCTTCTATTTTGCACTTGTTCTCACTTGCTAAGAAATAAATTAAACAATTGGAGGTAATTAATAACGTGTGTAATTATGTATCATTTATGATTCAATGAAAAATGGTAACACATTAAACATCAAAATGAGAATGATTCATACTGTATCTGTCATATGTGAAAAACTGAATACACAAATTAATATGTTGTAGTCATAGATGAATGTTCTCCACTCATCTAATGGTCACGTTTCCGTCCATAAGTTATCACAGTTGAGGATAAGAGCTCAAACTCAAGGCTTGGGAGAAATCTGAGACGATAATAAATCACAGTGAAACAGAAGATGCACTATAATAAATGGATGAGATGGTGGGGGAAAAAACTAGAATAAAGCCCTACATAGGACCTGTATTTTATTTTTTATTTAGTTTTTTAAAAGATTTTATTTATTTATTTGTTACAGAGAGAGATCACAACTAGGCAGGGAGGCAGGCAGAGAGAGAGGAGGAAGCAGTCTCCCTGCTGAGCAGACAGCCCAATGCGGGGCTTGATACCAGGACCCTGAGATCATGACCTGAGCTGAAGGCAGAGGCTTTAACCCGCTGAGCCACTCAGGGGCCTCTAGAACATGGTCTTTTAAAGCATCAGTCCAAATAATAAAAAGAATAAAGAGAAAAAATTAGCAAAGCCATGTGACTGAGAGTAACTGATTAACACAAGGAAAATTGGGCCAAATAAAGGGCAAATCCAGCAGATAGAGATCACCCGGTGTGCACAAGGCACAGAAGTTGAGAACATGGAGAAGCTTTTACAAAGTTCCGTTAGTAGGAAAGTGTACTTTAGTACACTTAAGTGTAGCATGCTTAGCCCAGGAGAACCTTTTCGCAGCACGTTCTAGCTGCAGAAGGGAAGTTGTAATCATCTAAGAAAGCACTGTACCGATCTAACAGAATCAGGGGTAAACATCACCGAAGTGAACAAATATGCAGAAATATAAATCCACATACTCTTAAGCCCAATATGTAAAGGGTTTTGCCAGCAAACCACAGAAGTATCACCCACATGGTACCTGAAATGGTGACATGGTACCTGAAATGAAAAAATGCCCTCAGGACCAAGTGCCCAGAAGATGACACAAGCTGTGTAGTGGAAAAGCACGCATGCACAGATTTCTTCATAAAATGTACCTATGATATGCCTCAACTTCCTTAATCCTGAGATTAAGGATATAAACATTAAAAAGAATAAACAATGTTTAATGATAGATCTTCAAAATCACAAAGACACAGAGATAAATCATAGTAAATGAATGCTACTATACGCTGGGGAAAACCAGAATATTTAACACAGTATGTTTTCTTTAAGCCTTTGGTGTAGGAAATACAAGATTTCATTCAATAGTTTTGAAATATACTTCCCGAGCGGCTGGTGGCTCAGTGGGTTAAAGCCTCTGCCTTCGGCTCAGGTCATGATCTCGGGGTGCTGGGATGGAGCCCCCGCATAGGGCTCTCAGCTCAGCGGGGAGCCTGTTCCCCCCCCCCCCACGCCTGCCTCACTGCCTACTTGTGATCTATGTCTGTAAATAAATAAATGAAATCTTAAAAAATATATATATACTTCCCAAGTGGGGGTTGACAACACAGAACCACCAGGCAATCAAGGAAGAAAAGGAATGATGTGTGTTGGTTTCATCCACCAAATGTTACAGTTAGGAGGTACTGCAAATGCTGCGTTATGCACAATGTTTAGAAGTTGTGTGGTTAAAAGCTGAATAAAGAGAAGTGAAGGAATAGGAACAGACCCACAGAAACAGTAAGGAATATGGCAAGCTTGGAAAGAATGACGTGGGGCACATCACAGAAAGCTCAAAAACCAGGCAGAGGTGTGGGTCCTCACGTTCCCAGTACTGAAGCAAGGTAATTTACTGAGAAGACAGCGGACCTTGATGGTTTCATCCTGTCTTTCTTTAGAGTTTTGCTCCTCATGCCTCGATTCAATAATATTTTCCAGTGGCACAGAGTCATAGCTTCTTGGTCAATGTCTATTCCTGGGTTTTATCAAAATTTAAACCCATTGTGAAGGATACGAGTGAGTGTTCCAGAAGAACAGAGGAGAGAAGCATAACTTGAGGGACAGCCAACAAGGAAAGAGAACTCTCCTGCAAGCAGATGAGTCTGGATGCCCCACAAGCAGCACATGAACACTCCGAGGTACTCTCCCAGGGTGGGGACGGAAATTTTTCATAATACACTGCTTCATTTTTACAAGTTTGCAACCAATGGCTGATGTTAAATTTACAAAGTGCCTTTTTAACATCTATGGAGATAGAAATCATTTTTTTTTAAATTAATGCAGAGAATTATTTGAATAATTCTCAAATTCTTGGAAGAAGCCCCACTTCATTAAAAAGCATTCTAAAAAATGGTAAAAACCATTTGTAGTTGTCTGATTTGTGCTCTTTTTGTTGGGTTTGGATGTCAATGTCATGAGGGCATCATCAAAAAATTTATAAAACTTTCCTTGCAAATACTTTAAATACCACTGAAATTTTTATTTCTTAGAAGTTTAATAGAATTGTCATTAAAACAACTGGGATTGTTGTTCTCCCAAAGAGTAGCTTTTCAACAATTTTCTCTGTTTTATTTATGGTGATTGGTGAGTTTGTATTTTGTCTTCTGAGGACAGTTTTGGTAATTCTGTGTACTAACAAAGATATATTGTATTCATATTCTAAAATCTATTTCTGTAGTTAATCAATAGGATTGTTTTAACCAGCTTTTGTGTGCGTGTGTGTGTGCATGTGGTTATTTGATTAGCATTTCTCATTTTGTGATTTATGCTTTTTCTTTTTTTAATAATTTTTTTATAAACATATGATGTATTATTAGCCCCAGGGGTACAGGTCTGTGAATCGCCAGGTTTACACACTTCACAGCACTCATCATAGCACATCCCCTCCTCAATGTCCATAATCCCACCACCCTCTCCCTACCCACCTCCCCCCCACAACCCTCAGTTTGTTTTGAGAGATTAAGAGTCTCTTATGGTTTGTCTCCCTCCTGATCCCATCTGGTTTCACTTATTCTTTTCCTGCCCCAAACCCCTCACATTGCCTCTCCACTTCCTCATATCAGGGAGATCCTATGATAATTGTCTGTCTCTGATTGACTTATTATGCTATATGCTTTCTTTTTCTTTAGGTACTCTCTTATCTGAGGGTTTAGCATTCCCCTGCTCTGACCAAAGATCAAGGTCTTACATTACTTTATTAGTGCTTCTTTTTTTTTTGGGGGGGGGGGGGTTCTAGTTTTTATTTGTTTCTACCCTTATTATGCTTTGTTATCCTTCCTTTGGATTGATTTTATTGTCCTAACTACAGTTGGTTGCTCAGTTCACTTATTTTCATTTTATTTTGTTTACCAGTATGGGCATTTCAGAAAATAAATGTTTACCTAAATGCTGCTTCACCTGTATCTAGGGCAATACCATAGCATGATTAAGAACCCCAACCCTGGATCTGAAATGTCTGGGTACAAATCCTATTTATTGTATTGACTAGTTGTACGATTAGGAAGCAATTCACTATGCCTTTCTGTGGCTCTATTTTCTCACTGATAAACTGTGGATGATAATAATTCCTTTACTGAATACTTATGAGGATTAAATGAGTTAATATTTAGAGCAAAAGCTGACACCTAGGAGGAGTTACAAAAAAAGTTTTGGAATAAAAGAGTTACATGACAAGATGTTTAGTCTCAACTTTAAATTGTATTTTGCTGAGTCACTAAAAAGGCTAGGCTTTAAGCTACATACAAAAGGCATGTCAAATTTCTAGATCTTAAACATAACCCAAAATCTAAGAACATTGGGCCTGAGAGAAGTAGCTTGGACAAAGGATAACTTTCCTGATAACTATGATGCTATGGTTAGAGCCTGTGGAATACAAAAGCAAAAATAACTGAATTTTATTTTTAAAAGATGGTAAAATAATTGGAATTTAGAACAAAAATTATGTTGCTATCCAGTATAAAAACAACTGTCAACTATCCCTTTGGGCAGTGGCATAAAAGAAACAAATGGATTAAAAAACAAATTTTATAAAACAAGTTTTCAAGTAGTAGCAACCCAGGACCATTATTCTTTATTCAGATGTACTTATTTCAGAGAGAAAGAGAGAGAGAGAAGACAAGCATGAGCAGGGGGAGGGGAGAAGCAGACTCCCCGCTGAGCAGGGAGCCTGATGCTGGGCTCAGTCCCAGGACCCTGAGATCATGACCTGAGCCAAAGGCAGACATTTAATGACTGAGCCACCCGGGTGCCCCCGATGTCTTTGATTTCATTTTGTTGTCTCATTGCTGAGGCTAGGACCTCGAGTGCTATTTGAACACTGGTGAGAGTGGACATCCCTGTTGTGTTCCTGACCTTAGGGGAAAAGCTCTCAGTTTTTACCCACTCAGAATGATACTTGCTGTGAGCTTTTCACGTATGGCTTTTATGATATTGAGGTATGCTGCCCTCTATCCATACACTGTGGAGAGTTTTCATCAGGAAAGGATGCTGTATTTTGTCAGCTGACAAAACCAAAAGACAACCTACAAAGTGGGAGAAGGTATTTGCAAATGTTTTATCAGGTAAAGGCCTAGTATGCAAAATATATGAAGAACTTATCCAACTTAAAATCCAAAAAACAACCTTTTGTTTTGATGTGGTTTCTTCCTTTCTTTCTTTCTTTCTTTTTTTTTTAATTTTTAAATTTTTAAAAATTTTTTTATGTGGTTTCCATAGTTTGTTTTTACTATGGTTTCCTTGGCCTCAGGGGACCTATCTAGAACATACTTGCTGTAGCTGATGTCTAACATGTTACTTCCTGTGCTCTCCTCCAGCATTGATATAGTTTCAGGTCTTACATTTAGGTCTTAAAGCCATTTTGAATTTATTTTTGTGTATGGTGTAAGAAAGTGGTCCAGTTTCTTTTCTTTCTTTCTTTCTTTTTTTTTTTTTTTCTTTTTGTACATTACTGTTGTGTTTTCTCAACACCATTTGTTGAAGAGAATTTTTCCCATTGGATGTTCTTTTCTGCTTGGTCAAAAACTAATTGACCATGCAGCTGTGAGTTTATTTCTTGGTTTTCTATTTTGTTCTATTGATCTTTGTGTCTATCTTTGTACCAGTACCATAGTGTTTATTTGCTTTAGCTTTTTAATATGACTTAAAGTCTAGAATTGTGACACCTTTAGCTTTGCTTTTCCTTTTTAAGATTGGTTTAACTATTCGTGATCTTTTCTGGTTCCATACAAATTTTATTTTATTTTTTTAAGATTTTATTTATATATTTATTTGTGTGTGAGAGAGAAAGAGAGAGCAACAAGCACAAGCAGGGGGAGTGGCAGGCAGAGAGAGAAGCAGCCTCCCCACCAAACAAAGAGCCCAATGCAGGACTCGATCCCACATGACCTGAGCCAAAGGCAGATGCTTAACTGACTGGGCCACCCAGGTAGCATCCCCATTCCATATAAATTTTTAAAATTGTTTGTTCTAGTTCTGTAAAAAATGGTGCTGATATTTTGATAGTGACTGCATTGACTGTGTACATTGTTTTTCATAATATAGACGTTTTAACAGCACTTGTTCTTCTAATCTAGGAGTACAGAATGTCTTTCCATTTCTTTTAGTCATCTTCAAATTTCTTTCACCAGTGTTTTATAGTTTTCAGAATATAGATCTTTCACCTCTCTGGCTAGATTTGTTCCTAGTTATCTTATTCTTTTCCTTGCAATTGTAAATGGGATTGTTTTCTTGATTTCTTTCTGCTGCTTCATTATTAATGTATAGAAATGCAACAGATTTTGGTACATTGATTTTGTATCCTGCAACTTTACTGAATTCATTTATCAGTTCTTGTAGTTTTCTGGTGGACTCTTTACAGTTTTCTATATCTAGTATCACACCATCCCAAGAAGTGAAATTTTACTCTTTCCTTGCCGATTTAGATGCCTTTTATTTCCTTTTGTTGTCTGATTGCTGTGGCTAGGACTTCCAATACTATGTTGAGTGAAAAGTGATGAGAGTGGGCGTCCTTGTCTTGTTTCTATCTTAGGGGAAAGGGTGTCGGTTTTCCCCCATTAAGGATGATGATGTTATGCTTATTCATGATGTTATTCATCATGAATGGATGTGGTATTTGTCGAATACTTTTCCTACCATCTATTGTAATAATCATATGGTTCTTATCCTTTCTCTTATTTATGTATCACATCGATTGATTTGCAAATATTCAATCATCCTTGCAACACAGGAATAAATCTATCTTGATTAATTAATTAATGCTAGTAGATTTTTCCCCATTTTCATTCTTCATTGAATTTACCACCACTAAAAATAAGAAAACTGCATTTTACATTCACTTTTAGGAGGAATCTTCTCAAAATTATTTTTTGTACTTTGTATTCAGATTTTTATTACATTCACTTCTCCCAGTCCTTCATATCAATCACATTTATTTGTACCATCACTTAATCCTAGTTTCATTGATTATACTTTAATTATAGGCAGTTGGTTCTTTATCTAGATTTATGCCATAACCAATATTAATTGTCTATTCATATATCATGTTGATATCCTCTTTTATATATCCTAGAATGTCACATTTTTGTGACTTTCGGCCTCAAATATAAATGAAGTTAACATTGGCTGTTTGCTGTTTTTTCTTTTCCTTTTTTAAATTCCCCTAGACTCCACACCCAGTATGGAGCCCAACAGAGGGTTTGAACTCATGACCCTGAGATCAAGAGTCAGATACACAACTGAGTAATCCACCCAGACACCCATATTTCTTTTTTTCTTATATGGGATACACCCTCTATCTCAAGAGTTATATGCTTTAAGTTGAAATACATACAAATCTTGAACAATAATAACCCTTCACCTCTAATTGGCTCTAATTATAACATTTAGTAACATTAAAAATAAAATATATTAGCTTGGATCCAAATAACAATTTCTAGCATTTTGCAATAAGAAATAGAGAATAAAATTAAGATTTTTATATGTTAATAACAATAAAAATACCTAGGAATAACATAGTACAGTGTAAGAATTTGGAGGACATAAATATTATAAAATAACGCAAAACCTAGCATAATGTATTTAGCCTTTGACTTGGGATATACCTTGGCTTTGTCTCAAGTCTGAGAGGAAATGAGGAAAACAATAAAGGTGTTTGACTCCTGAATCTTTCAACTTAACCGCAATCAAATGCACGTGAAATATTTCAGAAAATCATGAAGTCAAAAAACATGAAGGAGGCATGATGAATTGGGTTATGTGTATTTCCCTTTAATGCTGAATGTGGGGTCAGAGACAGAGACACAGAAAGAGAGAGAGAGAGACCCCTAGACGGACTAGCAATGAGAATAAAAAGACTTCAAAAATTTCATCTTACAGTCAAAGGGCATGATGATCACTCAGTTCTACTCCCGAAACTACAAATAATTAACAAATTAATTAATTTAATTAAAAGTACTATGGGATCAATTTTTTTTTTTAAGTCAAACTGCGGTGAATAAAGGGCATCACAGGACAGAGTTTGGTGTTTAGAAGTTAATTCCTAGGCAGTAGGGAGATGGGCTTGGAATATGAAATGAGGAACAGAAGAGTCTAGTAGGTCTGCTCTGATACAAGAGGGTAAGAAAAATTGGAACTAGTTACAATAGGGATGGAGAGGAATAAAAAGATTTAGGAGATATTTTTAAAGTTTTCTATAAATGCTCAGTATCGGAGATAATGTGAAGAGAGAGGAAGAAGAAAGTGGGAATGGTATTGGCTTTCTGACTTCAGAGATAAAGCAGTGTGAATGGAAAAATTTAAAAAGCTGGCTTGACTCAAAAGAAGGTAAGTTCAGCCAAAATTTTCAGGGGCTGTGAGACATTAAAATAGAACTATCAAAAGGTAGCTGAATATTAGTAGAATGATAGGCATCTCTGTCTGCCCTAAAAGCTGTGGCTTGTATTTGCTTTTCAGTCATTCTTTCAAGCGTCGATGTAGATGATAGATTAAATGATGTAATGCCGTGAAGCTACAGAAATCTCTGTGCAGAGAATCAGTTCTGTACATAGTGGAACATAAATGCTAGAGCTTCGGGCATGGATTAGATTAACCATGAGCGACATGGAGAACAGAGAGATGATGAAACAGAAAGAAAAAAATTGATGGACACCAACATTTTGGCAACAGGCAAGAAAACTTGCAAAAGACTTTTCCTGAACTTTATACGATGCTACAGAACTACACAAAAGTTGGTACTGAAGAGCTCATAAAAATACATTTGGGTTATTTCAGTGAGTTGAAGGCGATTCTGCACTTGGATTAAAAAACTGATTAACACAGGGGAAGGGAAGGAAAAATAAAAATCAGAGAAGGAGGTAAAGCAGAAGAGACACTTAACTACAGGGAACAAACTGACGGCTGCTGGAGGGAAGGCGGGGGGGGGGATGGGGTCACTGGGTGATGGGCATTGAAGAAGGCACTTGATGGAATGAACACTGGGTGTTATATGCAACAGACAAATTACTACATTCTACCTCAGACTAATAACACACCATGTTAACTTGAATATAAATAAAATCTAAGAATAATGGAGAGGATAAAAAGTGAGAGTCCGTTACTCTGGGATAAGAAGAAAACCAGAAGCTATGCTCAGAGCATTCAAACTTTGAAATTTTAGTCAAACGAAACATTCAGCTCTCGAAGCTAAACACCAAAGGCATGATATTCCAGCATTTGCAAATACCATCAATTATTTATCCAGTCCACTGTTAGCTTTTTGGGTTGCACTGAGTGTTTCCCTGCTAAGAATAATGCTGCCATACATTTCCTTGCATCAGTCCCTGGTGCCTATGTGAAAGAGTTTCAGCAGAGTATATTCTAAGATTTGGAACTGCTAGATATTAGGATATGTAAATGTTTAACTACAGTAAACAATATACAGTTGTTTTTCAGAGGGGCTTAACAAAATTATGTTCATGCAAGCAGACTCTGAGAAGCCCTACTCTTGGTAATCCTCACCAGCACATGGCTTTGTCCAATCTGCACCCATAAAAAACCATTGTGCATCTTCTAGGAATGTAATGCCATCTCATTTAGTTTTACTATCCATTATCCTAGTTGCTAATTAGATTGAATATCCTTTTAAACTTCCAAATTCATTCTACGAGGCAGACATGACCCCAATAATAAAACCAGAAAAGACATTACAAAAAAAAAAAAAAAAAAAGAAAGAAAGAAAGTATAGGTGAATGTGTCTGTTGAACATAGAAGAAAAAATGTTCAACAAACTATTAGTAGGCCAAAGTCACCAATACATTTAAACAAGTCATTCACCATAACCATGCAATTTACTCCAGAGATGCAAGGGTGGGTCAATACATCAATCAATGTGAAACATTCAATTCACAAAATGATAAAAACATAGCACCATCTCAACAGAAGCAGGAAAAAGTCTTCACAAAATACAGTAAGTGGATTTAGAGGGAACATACCTCAATGCACTAAGGGCCATGTATGAAAAACCCACAGCTAACAGCATACTTGATGATGAAAAGCTGAGAGCTTTTTCCCTAAGATCAGGAACAAGACAAAGATGTCTACTCTCACCACTTACATTCAACATAGTTCTGGAAGTTTTAGCCACAGCAGTTCAGCAAGAATAAAAGGTACCCAAACTGATAATGAAGAAGGAAAACACATTATCTTCAGGGGATATGATTCTATATATACAAAACCCTACACACTCCAAAGAAGAACTATTAGAACTGATACATGAATTCAGTAAAGTTGCAGAATACAAAATTAATGTATGGGTATCTGTTGTGTTTCTGTATGGTTACTCACAAGACAGCATAATGAGAAATTAAGAAAACAATCCAGTTTACAATTATATAAGAAAGAATAAAATATCTAGGAATAAATTTAACCAAGGAGCTTGAAAACCTACACTCTGAAAACTAAGAAACTGAAGATGACACAAACAAATAAAAAGGTAAACCATACTAATAGAATGGAAGACTTAATGTTGTTAAAATGCCCATACAACTCAAAGCAATCGATGGTACTGGCACAAAAATAGACACTTCAATCAATGGAATAGAATAGAAAGCTCAAAAATAAACCCATACCTAGATGGTCATTTAATTTATGAAGGAAGCAAGAATATACATGTACAAAAGATGGTGTTAGGAAAACTGAGAAGCTACATGCAAAAGAATGAAACTGGCCTACTTTTTTTTTTTTTTAAGATTTTATTTACTTTTTTTTGACAGAGATCACAAGTAGGCAGAGAGGCAGGCAGAAAGAGAGAGGGGGAAGCAGGCTACCTGCTGATCAGAGAGCCTGATGCGGGGCTTGATCCCACGACCATGAGATCATGACCTAGGCGGAAGGCAGAGGCTCAACCCACTGAGCCACCCAGGTGCCCCTGGTCTACTTTTTTAATACTACACCAAAATAAACTCAAAATAGTTTACAGATTTGGATGTGGGATCTGAGGGGCACCTGGGTGGCTCAGTGGGTTAGGGCCTCTGTCTTCAGCTCGGGCCAAGGTCCTGGGATGGAGCCCCATATTGGGCTCTCTGCTCAGCAGGGAGCCTGCTTCCGCCTCTCTCTCTGCCTACCTGTGATCTCTCTCTCTGTCAAATAAATAATTTTTTAAAAAATCTATAAATAAATAAATAAATTTGGGATCTGAACCATGAAACTCCTAAAAGAAAGCAAAGGCAGTAATATCTTGGTTATTTATATATCTTGGATATAATATTTATGGACATGTCTCCCTAGGCAAGGAAAACCAAAACAATAATAAGCTACTGAGAGTATATAAAAATAAAGAGACTTTGCATAGAGAAGCAAATCATCAACAAAACATAAAGGATACCTAGTGGAATAAAAATAGAAATGCATTTGATCCAGTATTTCCACGACTGGGTCGTTATCCAGTGAAAATAAAACACCAATCCTGATGATACTTGCACCCCTATGTTTAGTGCAGTATTATTTACAATAGTCAAGATATGGAAGCATCCCAAATGTCCCTTGAAAAATGCATGGTTAAAGAAGATGTGGTAAGTATATATACAATGGAATACTATTCAGCCATATAAAAAGAATGCGATCTTGCCATTTGCAACAATGTCAGTGGCCCTGGAGAACATTATGGTAAGCGAGTAAACCAAGGAAGTACAAATACTATATGATGTCACTTATATGTGGAATTTAAAAAAAAGAGCAAACAGGCTTTAAATACAGAGAATGAACTGTGGCTTCCAGAGGGAAGATGGGTGTGGGATAGGCAAAATAGATAAAGGGATTAAGAGGTAAAAACTCCTACTTATAAAATAATTCAGTCATGGATATGGAAAATACAGTATAGAAAATATGGTGAATAATAATTTATGGAGATGGATGTTGACGGCACTAGTCGGGTTGAACACTGAATTCTATACGGAATTGCTGAATCAGTATGTTGTATACCTGAAAGTAATTTAACATTGTCAATTACACTTCAGTAGAGGTAGTAGTAGAAGTAATAATAATAATAATAGTAATAGTAATGAAGCTGAGTATCTTTTTATGGGTTTCTTTGCCATTTGGTTATCCTCTTCTTGATACTATTATGTTTAGTTTACTGGTGTTTTTCTTTTTCACAGTGTTAATCTGAATACAATTCTTTTTATTTCTAGTGTGTTTCTTTTCATTCACTTGTGTTCTTAGATGAACATACATTTAAGAAATCATCACAAAATGAACAGCACTTTCTATATGTTACTCTTTTATTGGGTTAGGATTTATGTAAAATGCAGTGTATAGAAGTAATCTGCAAAGTCATATGAGTTTCAAACAATGTTCACACCTATGTAACCAATATCCCAGAAAACATTTTCCTTACCACAGAAAGCTTCTTATGCCTTTCTTTTTCCAGTTCCCAAATGTTTTTTTATAAAAGTGTTTCACGATTCGCCTTTCAGGTTAATGCAATTCTTTTATCCATTTTCAATGAATTATTAGTAATTTCTGTGTCCTAAGGAAATGCTGCCAACCTCCACATTTTCACTTATGATCTATCTCAAATTAGTTCACATGTATAAATATAAGTAGATATTGAGGTTCATGATTTTTCAGAGAGATATCTATCTGTTCCAGTGCCACTGTTTGTTTGTTTTTTAAAGTTTTTATTTATTTATTTGACACAGAGAGAGAAATCACAAGTAGGGAGAGAAGCAGGCAGAGGGGCAGGGAGAAGCAGGCTCCTCACTGAGCAGAGAGCCTGATGCTGGGCTCAGTCCCTGGACCCCTAGATGATGACCTGAGCCAAAGGCAGAGGTTTAATCTACTGAGCCACGCCACTGTTGAAAACACTTTCCGTTCCACACTCGGGGATTTTTCTGGAGCCTTTATTGAACCTACATTTTCCATGTAAGTCTGAGTCCATTGCTCACCTATTTGTCTCTGTTCTGCCAATACCTCACTGTGTTCATGATAGGAGCATATAGTAAGTTACGAAATCGGGCTTTATGAGTTTTCCAAAATATTTTCCAAGATTCTTCAAATTGCTGTGATAGAATCAGTATTGGGATTACATTCAAACTATAGATCATTGTAAAATAATTGACAGCTTAAAGCTTTATATTCCAATTGATACTCTTAAAACTGTAATATGTATTTAAAAATGAATTTTAAAAATCACTATCATTCATCTTCCAACATAAGAAGAAACGAAAACGATAAACACTTCTTTTAAACTAACCCCTTCCATTCTTGTTAGATATTTCTATTATTTTATTTCCCTTTTTTTATTCAACTGAAGTAGATATTTTCAGTCAACTTTTGTTGAGATTTACCTACATATTTACAAATGAAAATTATTACTTTAAAAAACCTAGTATCACATTAGAATCATTAGTCACACCTGCTATTAACAAATTGCTAGAGGGCTTCTTTTTCTGTGAACTTGCTTTCATTTTAGAAACAGCATCCAGCGTTTTCATTCCAATTTTTCTGACATTTTTTCTAAGCATTTTAGGATATTTCACTCTTTTCTGTATTACTACTCTTAATAAATCAGAGTATTTATCCTAATTTTTCAGGTTTATCATCTGTCTATACTGTTCATGTTTTTGAAGTTTTTCTATACTTTCTGTTTCTCAGTTTTGCTACCACATTTCTAGGTGTAGATTTCTTCTCACTTATCTCATTTGGGAATTTTCCTATTTCCTGAAACTAAATTTTCAAGTCTTTTATCTTTTCCTGGGAAATAGTCAAGCATCGTTTTAGTAAGACACCCCTGATAACCCAAGTAGGATGGCTTCCTAACATTTAGGGTAATGAGTTCTGAAATAGCAGGAAATTACATTCCATCTATTTAAATGTTAAAATACAGTAATTCACTTCCCACCTATTAATTAAACCCATCCAATTTTTCTAAATATCATTAAGATAATTTAAGCACCCCTATAACAATGTCCCTTTGACTTTTGCCAGATACAAAATATTCCTAACATCAGTTATCTATTTTGGCATTTGATGAACTCATCCGTGTATTTATTTCTGTGCAAGTGTAATAGTACTGAGCAAGTGGTTGTGAAGTAATACTAAAAGATTATTAAAGAGATATGGAAATAATGACTACTTTTCAGTAAAAGAGTTAAAAATGATGCGATTAACAAGTATTTTCTATCCTTAAAACAGTGCCTAAGTAAAATCTCTTGGTTGCTCTTTGGTGTTACTGAAGCTTAGCAGAATATAGTTACAGTACTGAGTAAAACGGGTATTTCTCAGCATTCATTTACATCCAAATAAAGAGATCTGGTAGAAAACATTATTTTTGCACTTACGACTCAAAATAAGGAGGCAAAGCCACCACATTCTCAAAGCTACAGGAAGGCAAATTATCAGAAAGAAAAGCAAATACATAATGTGACTACATATTTACTTTCCTTGTCATTATTCCCTAATAACTTCAGCCTGCAGTGGCAATTAAATCTTTGGGTGTGATGTTTCCGTCAAGGTCATGTTTGTCCTCACCTCAATTTGGACATGTAATATAATTTTGTACTAAGATTTGGTGTGCAGTATGTGGAAACTGCTTTTACAAATTATGTAGAATTTGAGTTCCCAAATCTTTCAGGCCATCTTATATTTGCTTTGGCATTTAAGTCTGTGAACAAAACATTTACCAATCCCTCCTTCATCGTTTTCAGATATTCTAAGGTCGTCAATGATTTTGCTGTATTAACTTGATAATCTTTGACCACCCTCTCCACTCCCAGTTAAATGGCTGTCAGTCTATTAAACAAGGTGCTTCTCTAGGCTTTCAAAAGCCATTGTACTATGTGAAAAGCTCAAGCTTTATAGAAACAACAATATAGCCATGATTTTGTTTAAGTTTCCAAGAAGAGAAAAAGATTATGCATAGGGTCACATGCACGGCCAATCTTACTTTTATAGGCATTAATTCCAGTGAATATGCTTTATCACTTCAATTTTTTTCTCCTTATGCTTTATCACTTCTAATGTCTTCTCCTAAACTCCTCCTTATCTGATTTTCATAGTAATTTCAGTCATAGATGCTTTACTTACAGACTTTGACAATTTTCATAAACATAGAGGAAAAAAAATGATGGGGGAAATTCAGAGCTTCTAAAACCTGTAGGATGATATCAGATAGTTTCATATACATAAAATTGAAATGCCAGAAGAAAAAGTAAGAATATGTAACAGGAATATCTAAAGACAAAAAGTCTTGAAATTTTTTACAAATTAATGACAGATCCCCAATGGCAATTCCAAGAGATTCTATAACAAGGATAAATGTCAAACAAAAATAAACATGTAGACATATCTTACTGAATTTGTCGAACACAAAAGAAGACAAAAATTCCTGAAGGCATTCAGGAAAAAAAAAATACTACATAATCAAAAATAAAAATTACAGTTTTCTCTACTCATTGATAATTTTATTTCCTTTTACTCAAGTAGTTTCATTTACTCAAATCAACCTTTTGTTTGCTGGGTTTTTGTTGATGTATTTTTAAAATAAAGGGACCATATGGAAACTGTCCCACTTAGTTTATTTTATCCCTTCAAACCTACTAATTTAGTTGAGAAGGAAGACAAGGTCTACAGTCCTCATAAAAATGGTTATAGAAGGAAAAGACATACAGGAGGAATCCTGATCACCAGAACTGAGGGGAACAGCACCAAAAAGGTAGAAGGGGAAAATGCAGATTTAAGAAGACTATTTTAAGTTACCACATCAAGATGTGGGAAAATTCTCTGAAAAGGCAGAAAACTGCCTTTTTGGAATATATTGCTGAGGGAAAGGGGCTGCATATTAACAGAAAGATGCATTTTGTGTGCATATGTGTAGAAATCTCATGAAACTTCTTTTATTACTATCTAATTTTTTAAAAAATTTCAACAACTCTATTATTCTGTAATATTTTTACATTAGCTGAAAAAAAGTCAAGCTACTCAAACCAGTTTAAAACTGTAGGGGTCCCTGGGTGGCTCAGTCATTAAATATATGACTTCAGCTCAGGTCATGATCCCAGAGTCCTGGGACAGAGTTCTGCATCTGGCTCTCAGTTCAGTAGGAAGCCTGCTTCTCCCTCTCCCCCTACCCCTCACCCACCTGCTTATGTTCTCTGTCACTCTGACAGATAAATAAAATCTTAAAAAAAAAAAAGACCTGTCAAGATAGGAGATCGTAAATTGATGAAACACTAATGGCACAAGACTTCATTAGTGTGAATTTATTTATTTGCAATTCAACTAGAAAACCATCTATTTGTGAAAAGAATTTGGAAATTACAAGTGTATGTAACATTCAAAGTCTTAAACTGAGAATTAGCAGGTTTAGAGAGTTTTAAAAACTTCTTAAAAAACTGTACCTGTGGTGCACCTGAATGGCTCAGTGGGTTAAGCCTCTATCATCAGCTCAGGTCATGATCTCAGGGTCCTGGGAGCAAGCCCCACATCGGGCTCCCTGCTCAGCAGGGAGCCTGCTTTCCTCTCTCTCTCTCTCTGCCTGCCTCTCTGTCTACTCGTGATCTCACTCTGTCAAATAAATAAATAAAATCTTTAAAAGAACAACAAAAACACCTGTACCCATGGCAGGTGTTAATTAAACTTATTTTGGTGACTATTTCATTGTACATACAAATAGTGAATTGTTATATTGCATACCTGGAATATACCCACTAATTTTTCATATGATGAAAGTACTGCCTATTGAATTATTGAACCGAGTGCCCAGGAAACTGGAATAATGTAAAACCTTCCAATATAGGAATTTTGGGTCACTGAGAGAGTTTTTCAGAATACTGAAAAAGAACTGAGCTGGGACCACAGAGTTTCCCCACTCAATAAGTCGGGGTCTGGACAATAGAAAATATTTCTCCTATTTTGAAAATGAATTAGAGATAATGAACATACTTATTATAATCAATTATATCCTTTAACTAATCATGTATAAGAAAGAACATATTTTATAATGTATATTATAGTGTATATACATTATATTTAGAACAAGAAAAATATTTGTTTGTTTTCTTGATAACAGCCATCTTATAAGGTGATCGATCACTATGATTCTTATTTATACTTCCTTGTCGATTACTGGTATTAAGCATCTTTTCATACACTTCTTGGTCAGTTATAGATCTTTGGAGAAATGTATTCAGTTCCCTTGTCCACTTATTTAGCTAGCTAGCTAGCTAGCTAGCTAGCTACTAATTTATAGGAGTTCCTCAAATATTTTAGAATACACTCCTTATCAAATACATAATTTACAAATATGCTTTCTCATTCTGCAGGTTACCTTTTCCCTTTGTTGGCTGTTTCCCATGCAGAAGCCTCTTGCTCTGCTGTCATCTCACTTCTTTATTTTTGCCTGTGCTTTCAGCTTCATAACCATCAAATCATTGCCAAAGATCCATGTTTGTCAACTTCCACCCTGTTTTTCTTAGTAGTTTTATAGTTTTGGGTCTTATGTTTAGGTCTTTAATCATTTATAGTCAATTTTCGTACAGATGGCATCTTAACATTGACCAGACAAACCAAAGGGAATTTAAGTGATGACTTATGGTATTAAAATCAAATTTCAATCTGTAATTACCAGCCCCAAATATAATATAGACAATTAAGACTGTCTCAGATATTAATAATACCACCATCACCACCCAATGAAAAAATCAAGGGTCATTAGACTGAAACTACAAAAATACAAGCTATTCATTTAGAAAGTATAGAATACTAGACAGAAGTTTTTATATCCGATTTTTAAAAGATGGGGGGATCCATGGAAATGGAATAAATATACATAAAAAGGTGAAATTATTTTTTCCTTTTAGACTACTCTTGAAGGAAACTAGGTAAAGGCTAGAGCTGAATCAGGTATAGTGGTAAAGGTGAAGCTATACAGAGTCAAGTGAAAATGATAACACAACCTATCAAAATGTGTGGAATGCAACCAAAGCCATGCTCAGAAAAGAGAAAATTACAGCACTCAATACTTATATGAGAAAAGAAGAGAAACATCTCCAGTTAATTACCACAGGTTCTATCTTCAGAGACTAGAAAAAGAAGAACCAACAAAACGGAATGAAAAAGCATAAAATGGGGGAAATAAAACATTAGCCTACAAACCAAAGTGATAAGCAACAGAAAATGCTCATAAACTATCCATTGCAACAAAAACTGGTTCTTTGAGGGCAACCAAACTTAAAAACTATTCGCCAAATGGATTATAAAAGTCAGAGAAGACCCAAAACAGAAATGAGTGCCTTGAAATCACTAGATAAACCTCAATAAATACTCCAAAAAAAATTTTAACCATAAATAGGACAACTATGTGAGTTGTACCCATGTTATTGAAAGATGCAAGAATAATGAGTTCTATGACAAAGAAATATAGCTAGTAAATAATTTGAATTTGTAATTAACAAAAATTTTCAAACAAAACAAAACCCTCCAAGAGGTATAGATGATTTGTACAAAGGTTATTTCCAGAAAAACATAAAAGACTTTGACACTGGGCTTCAGGAAAGAAAGTAAGTTCCTAACTGTCCTGGTTTACTCCTTACACAAGTCTGCTGCTGCCATAAAAATGCGGCAGATATTGGGGCAGGAGATACTGGTGCATCTGGGTGATGTAGTCAGTTGAGCATCCAACTCTTGGTTTCAGCTTGTGATCACAGGATTGTGGGATTGAATCCCATGCTCAGCATGGAGTCTGCCTGGGATTCTCTCTCCCTCTGCCCCACCAGCTCATGCCACTCTCTCTAAAGTAAATAAATTCATCTTTAAACAAACCAACAAAAAATGCAGATATCTCATACACCTGCAACTCCTATGACACTGTAGGTGAATTAACTGGAATTTGAATTAAAACTCTTAAAAAATGTAGGCTATATCATATATACATATAATATGTTGAATGAAGTCTCTGGCTACAATTAAAATTTATAGTTTACTTCCTAGTAGTTATACAAAAGATAAGTGTAAAATAACTGGCTACTTACTCTTGAAGTAACATAAAACGAATACAGATTTTGAGATATATTCATAACAAAGAAGATTGCCTGTGTATCATCAGATCAAGTGGGGTAAAGTTGAAGGATAATCTCTTAGCGATAATAAGAAATGCTCTTAAGTGAGTAATGTAAAGGAGCACTTTAATTCAGCTCTGAAATTTTTAATAGATTCTATTTTTGAAAAAAACACAGACAGAAGTATAAAAGTATAAAATTAATGCAATTTCAAAGGTGAAGACCAGTCAAAGACCTCTAAAGGAACATAAAAACAAGATAATATACAGAATTCAAAATGCAGTGCTTGCAGAGTGAGAAAATTAAATATTAGAGATCTTACCCCTTTTTCCTTCTCTGATTTTCAGGGTCAAGAGTGTGATTAACAATAATCTGTATTTCAACCTATTTAGCACATGGATAGGCTTGGGTATCTCACCATAGGAAAGTCACTGTTCAATCCAAGAAAAAGCATCATGAAAGTTCTAACTAAATACTAATGTTGGCTATTATAAAATCAAATCATAGTATCTGTGGCCTTTCATAAAATAATGCTTTGGCCAAGGAGACTGTTAGGTATAACAAACTATTTCAGTTGCATTTTCTTTGTAAATAAACAGATTAATTGTTGTTACTACTGGAAGTGGGGCATTTAAAAATCAAAATTGTTCACCAAAACTCTACCACCTATAATGAGTATACTCAGATTATTTTTCCCCTAAAGTCTAAAATACTGAAATGCTATTAAAGCAAATACATGTGTGTGTGTGTGTGTGTGTGTGTGTGTGTTTTGTTTTTTTTTGTTGTTGTTGTTGTTTTTGGTGACAAACTGAGGGTTGCTGGTGGAGAGGGAGAGGATGGTTGGGTTATGGACACTGGGGAGGGCATGTGCTACGGTGAGTGCTGTGAAGTGTGTAAACCTGGCAATTCACAGACCTGTACCCCTGGGGCTAATAATACATTATATGTTTGTAAAAAAAATATTTTAAAAAAGCAAATACATATAAAACACACTACAAAACATTACTGTGTTCCTTTTCTCAACCTCATGAAAACCCAACATGAAAAGAAGTCACAAAAATAGTTATCTTAATACAGTATTACAGTAGAAATCATGAAAATAAATCATAGTCAAATAAAAACGACACAATCTAAAATCGTAAAGAAATTCTGCTTCCTTAACTTCTTAAAAAATCAAAGCATTTTGATTTTAAGATAAAGACAATTCTTAGAGAAATTATTCCTATTATGGTAAGAACATTTAACATGAAATCTTTACTCTTAACAAATGGTTTGAGTATAATAACAGCCTTGAGAACTACAGGCACTAGGTTGTACAGTAGATCTCTAGAATTTATTCATTTTGCAGAATGGAAACTTAATGCCCCTTGAATAAGTTCTCACTCACTCTTCCCCACCCCCCACCAGGCCCTAGTAGCCACCCTTCTACTCCCTGCTTTTATGAGTTTGAATATTTTACATACCTCATCTAAATGAGACCACACAGTATTTGTACATCTGTTACTGGTTTATTTTACCTAACAAATAACAATTGTTTTGAAGGGGACTTCTTTTAGAGTTGAGTATTTTTCAGGTATACATATTTCCCTTGTAGATTTCTCTTGGTTAAAAAAAAAAAAAAAAAAAAGGCTTGGCAGACAGAGATCACAAGGAGGCAGAGAGAGGGGTAAGCAGGCTCCCTGCTGAGAGCCCGATATGGGGCTCGATCCCAGGACCCTAGGATCATGACCTGAGCCGAAGTCAGAGGCTTTAACCCACTGAGCCACCAAGGCTCCCCTTGATGAGTATTTCTTAACTAACTTATTTAGTGCTTCCTTTGGAGGGATTACATTTGTTTCCACACCTTGTACCCATGTTTTCCTGGGCTCTTGGATGCTCTTTGCTCCTGCGTCCATAAAAGTGTCTACAACTGGACTCAGTCTGTCGGTGTCTCACCCATCATTTTCCACTTGGTTCTCTGCCTCTCTAATCTTTTACTCTGTTTTTTTTTTTTTCATCACTTCATTCTCTTTAGCAGAGAATCTGAGCTATTTGGCTTCTAGACCTGGATGTTTCAACTAAAACTGTTTCACCTCAAAGAAAGAATCTACTTAGGATACTGTACTCGCTTCTATACTCTTTGATCTTGGCTCCCCTAAATTCTCAGAGCTCTGGCTGTTCTCCTATGCTATCACGTGTTAGTTACTATCATTCAGATTTTCCATTCATGCATTATGTACTGCTTTGTGTGATACAAACTATTCCTACATAGCTGGAGGTAGAATTCATAAAATATTTAAAATATTTATTCACCAAATATTTTTGAATGCTTACTAATTATTTAGTGTATATTTACTGAGCACATATTAAATGGCTGTTACTTTTCAAGATATATGACAATGAGATAAAAAATAACTCTACTCTCTTTTTTTTAACATATATTTTGTTTATTTATTTGAGAGAGATCACAAGTAGGCAGAGAGGCAGGTTGGGGGAGTGGTGGGGGAAGCAGGCTCCCCACTGAGCAGAGAGCCCAATGTGAGGCTTGATCCCAGAACCCTGAGATCATGACCGGAGCCGAAGGCAGAGGCTTAACCAACTGAGACACCCAGGTGCCCCTTTTTCTCTCTTTTTAGGATATTTTTTTTTTAATTTTTTATTTTTTGTAAACATATATTTTTATCCCCAGGGGTACAGGTCTGTGAATCACCAGGTTTACACACTTCACAGCACTCACCAAAGCACATACCCTCCCCAATGTCCATAATCCCACCCCCTTCTCCCAAACCCCCTCCCCCCGGCAATCCTCAGTTTGTTTTGTGAGATTAAGAGTCACTTATGGTTTGTCTCCCTCCCAATCCCATCTTGTTTCATTGATTCTTCTTCTACCCACTTAAGCCTCCATGTTGCATCACCACTTCCTCATATCAGGGAGATCATATGATAGTTGTCTTTCTCTGCTTGACTTATTTCGCTAAGCATGATACGCTCTAGTTCCATCCATGTTGTTGCAAATGGCAAGATTTCATTTCTTTTGATGGCTGCATAGTATTCCATTGTGTATATATACCACATCTTCTTGATCCATTCATCTGTTGATGGACATCTAGGTTCTTTCCATAGTTTGGCTATTGTGGACATTGCTGCTATAAACATTTGGGTGCATGTGTCCCTTTGGATCACTACATTTGTATCTTTAGGGTAAATACCCAATAGTGCAATTGCTGGGTCATAGGGCAGTTCTATTTTCAACATTTTGAGGAACCTCCATGCTGTTTTCCAGAGTGGCTGCACCAGCTTGCATTCCCACCAACAGTGTAGGAGGGTTCCCCTTTCTCCGCATCCTCGCCAGCATCTGTCATTTCCTGACTTGTTGATTTTAGCCATTCTGACTGGTGTGAGGTGATATCTCATTGTGGTTTTGATTTGTATTTCCCTGATGCCGAGTGATATGGAGCACTTTTTCATGTGTCTGTTCGCCATCTGGATGTCTTCTTTGCAGAAATGTCTGTTCATGTCTTCTGCCCATTTCTTGATTGGATTATTTGTTCTTTGGGTGTTGAGTTTGCTAAGTTCTTTATAGATTCTGGACACTAGTCCTTTATCTGATATGTCGTTTGCAAATATCTTCTCCCATTCTGTCAGTTGTCTTTTGATTTTGTTAACTGTTTCCTTTGCTGTGCAAAAGCTTTTGGTCTTGATGAAATCCCAGTAGTTCATTTTTTCCCTTGCTTCCCTTGCCTTTTGCGTTGTTCCTAGGAAGATGTTGCTGCGGCAGAGGTCGAAGAGGTTGCTGCCCGTGTTCTCCTCAAGGATTTTGATGGATTCCTTTCGCACATTGAGGTCCTTCATCCATTTTGAGTCTATTTTTGTGTGTGGTGTAAGGAAATGGTCCAATTTCATTTTTCTGCATGTGGCTGTCCAATTTTCCCAGCACCATTTATTGAAAAGGCTGTCTTTTTTCCATTGGACATTCTTTCCTGCTTTGTCGAAGATTAGTTGACCATAGATTTGAGGGTCTATTTCTGGGCTCTCTATTCTGTTCCATTGATCTATGTGTCTGTTTTTGTGCCAGTACCATGCTGTCTTGATGATGACAGCTTTGTAATAGAGCTTGAAGTCCGGAATTGTGATGCCACCAACGTTGGCTTTCTTTTTCAATATCCCTTTGGCTATTCGAGGTCTTTTCTGGTTCCATATAAATTTTAGAATTATTTGTTCCATTTCTTTGAAAAAGATGGATGGTACTTTGATAGGAATTGCATTAAATGTGTAGATTGCTTTAGGTAGCATTGACATTTTCACAATATTTATTCTTCCAATCCAGGAGCATGGAACATTTTTCCATTTCTTTGTGTCTTCCTCAATTTATTTCATGAGTACTTTATAGTTTTCTGAGTATAGATTCTGTGTCTCTTTGGTTAGGTTTATTCCTAGGTATCTTATGGTTTTGGATGCAATTGTAAATGGGATTGACTCCTTAATATCTCTTTCTTCTGTCTTGCTGTTGGTGTAGAGAAATGCAACTGATTTCTGTGCATTGATTTTATATCCTGACACTTTACTGAATTCCTGTATAAGTTCTAGCAGTTTTGGAGTGGAGTCTTTTGGGTTTTCCACATATAGTATCATATCATCTGCGAAGAGTGATAATTTGACTTCTTCTTTGCCGATTTGGATGCCTTTAATTTCCTTTTGTTGTCTGATTGCTGAGGCTAGGACCTCTAGTACTATGTTGAATAGCAGTGGTGATAATGGACATCCCTGTCGAGTTCCTGACCTTAGCGGAAAAGCTTTCAGTTTTTCTCCATTGAGAATGATATTTGCGGTGGGTTTTTCATAGATGGCTTTGATGATATTGAGGTATGTGCCCTCTATCCCTACACTTTGAAGAGTTTTGATCAGGAAGGGATGTTGTACTTTGTCAAATGCTTTTTCAGCATCTATTGAGAGTATCGTATGGTTCTTGTTCTTTCTTTTATTGATGTGTTGTATCACATTGACTGATTTGCGGATGTTGAACCAACCTTGCAGCCCTGGAATAAATCCCACTTGGTCGTGGTGAATAATCTTTTTAATGTACTGTTGAATCCTATTGGCTAGTATTTTGTTGAGTATTTTCGCATCTGTGTTCATCAAGGATATCGGTCTATAGCTCTCTTTTTTGGTGGGATCCTTGTCTGGTTTTGGGATCAAGGTGATGCTGGCCTCATAAAATGAGTTTGGAAGTATTTTTTTTTATATTATTTTATTGTCAACTTGCTGTTAACATGATTTAAAATATAAATTCCATTAATATCTCATATTGTATTTATGAAGCTAAATATAGTGAATGGTTTCCAACTTCAAATCTGGTCCCCTATATACATTCCAAAAAATTTATTCTGTAAAAAAAATACATGTTTTCAACTACAATCTCCAAATAAATAAAAGATTTGTGGGGGGGGGGGAGAGGAAAGCCAGGGGTAGCTTTATTTTTTTACTTGGACCTAAAAATAATTTTTTTGGAGGCTTTTAATTTTAATTCAAGGGTTAATTATAACCCAATGTTATATTAATTGCAGGTGTACAATATAGTGATTCAACACTTAACTTACATATATTGCCCGGTGCTCATCAGGACACGTGCCCTTTTCTTTCTTTTTTTTTTTTTTAAAGATTTTATTCATTTATTTGACAGAGAGAGAGAGAGAGATCACAAGTAGGCAGAGAGGCAGGCAGAGAGAGAGCGGGGAACAGGCTCCCCACTGAGCGGAAAGCCCGATTGGGGCTTGATCTCAGGACCTTGAGATCATGACCTGAGCCGAAGGCAGAGACCCAACCCACTGAGCCACCCAGGTGTCCCGACAAGTGCCCTTCTTAATCCCTATCACCTATGTCCTCCAACCCCCGACCCATGTCGCTTTTGGTAACTATCAGTTTGTTCTCTATAGTTTTGAGTCCACTTCTTGCAAAAATAACTCTGTTCTTATAAAACATATATTCCTGTGTGGGACATGAACTAAAAAACTATAAATATACACATGATAAATATTCTGTAAGAGAAAATAGAAAAGGTAAGAAAATAGTGATAAGAAGTGAACTTTTATTTTTAATTTTATTCAAAATCAATTAGTTCACATATAGTTTATTATTTGTTTCAGAACTATAATGAAAGAAAAAAATCATTTGGAACTTAAATGCAAACACTCATTGAGTTTAAATAAACTAAGTAGGTTTTATTAAAAAAAGAAGAAATAGTGTACTTTTTAGATTATGATAGTTATGGGACTACTCTTTGTGGAGATCAACAGCTTAGATGAAGTGAGGCACTGAACTATTTAGGTGAAGGTAATATTATACAGACAGAAGAGAAAGTGCAAATTTCCAGGAGTAGGAGGAGATGGTGTGTTTTCTGCGACAATAGCAAAAAGGCCAGTGTGGTGGAAAGAAACTATTAAGGGTGCTAACAAAGGTTTAGGGTACAGAACTTGTATGGAATTAAAGGTCATGGTAATAATAGGGGATTTCATTTTAGTTGTGAAAAGTTATTAGAAAGTGATACAATAGGGTTGAATGCTTCAGAAATATTTCTTTGACTGTTTTGTTGGTAACAGACTGGAAGAGGTAAAAGAAAAAGCATTTCAAAGTCATTTATTTTCTACTTTTCTCCTTTTGAGCTCTGAGCAATGCTTAAACTCAATCAGGATCATACCGAATTTGGGGGGGCATATCATGAGAAAGATAGATCTCAGAGGTTTATATTATTTTTGTGCTCACTTACAGTGTTTTCCTGATGACAGAAATGCCATGTAAAATGTTAATATAAGTAATAACCTTAGTAACAGCCTATCATAGATTAATCTGTGGGTTGTATTCACAAATTTGTGTTTTGAAAATGGAAAAGAAAGGATTCAATACTATGTGTCATTAATACGGGAATGCATAAGATAAGTCACATTTGTAGAGTATTTTTAAGTACTAACAACTACAGTAAGAGATTATCTTTATTTTAAATCGCTGTCCCAGGTTCCAATTGTTACATTTTTTGGCAAAGAGGGAGAGATAGAGAGTTTACGTGACATTGTCATGATCACACAGTTACTAAATGTGAGTCAGAGTTTGAATTTGGGAAGAGACCAAGCTCTAAACCATTACATTCTAGTGCTTTCCAATGCAGAAAAACAAAACTAAACTAAACGAATCCTCATAAAAAGAGAAAGCTGAATTTCCTCAGTTAGTTTTTCTCCTAATCGTGCAAACCTGGCAATTTTATCACTTCCTATTTAATTTATAGTTACATTTAATGACAAAACATTGAGCTATTTCTTTAAAGATTTATTTATTTATTTTAGAGAATGGGAGAGAGAGGAAGAGAGGCAGCAGGAGCAGAAGGGGCAGAGGGAGAGAGAGAATCTCAAGCAGGCTCCATGCTGAACGTGGGGCCCCATGTGGAGACCAATCTCACAACCCTGAAATCATGATCCAAGAGTCAGATGCTTAAACACTACACCACCCAGGCATCCCAAAACCTTGAGTTGTTTTAAGTGGTGGTTCTTCAGAAGATTCAAAGGGGCACGTGCACCCGAATGTTTATAGCAGCAATGTCCACAATAGCCAAACTATGGAAAGAACCTAGATGTCCATCAACAGATGAATGGACATTTAAGCATCTTAAGGGTTACTGATATACATTCTTTTCATTAAAATGTATTGACTTTTGGAGACTGCACATACATTTGAAGGTTAAGTATTTTCTTGCTTCACATTTCATTTCTTGGAAAAAATAAACCTTCAACTTTTACCATTCCCTGGTGTTCACATCCAACCTGCCCTTTAGGAAAAGTCAAGGAGGCATCCTTGCCTGACGGCATTCATAAGGTAAAGGTGCAATGGCTAACGTGAGGCCAAAGAAGCAGGAGAAAGGGTAAGGCCTTCACTATAAAGAGAAAAAGGCTGTTACTTCTTCTACTGGTCCTGAAAACTCGGCCCAGGTACACCACCAGCAGAGCTCTGTGGTCATTAGTCCAATGAGCGGTCATATTTGTCCTTCTACACAAGAACGGACCACGGGACCAGACTTCTCCCCATGACTGTGAGGACCCCCTATCCTCTCCTAACTGAAGTCATGTTAGACACCTCACTTACATGCATTCCAGAAGAGAAATGAAGATGGGGGTAATTAGAAAACAAAGAATTAAGCTGGGTCACACAACAGAACCTAAGGTGTCTAAAGAATCAGCCCCAGTTTCTGGACAAGACTGATCTGTAACCCCACAGTCTGATTCATGCATTCACCCCAGTGTGTTTGCCCTCACAAAAAGTTTAGACTAATTACAGAGAAACCAAATACAGAATCCTTTCTTTGAAGTCAGAGCCTAGGGACCCTGGGTGGCTTAGTCAGTTAAGCGTCTGTTTAACTCAGGTCATGATCCCAGGGTCCTGGGATCAAACCCTGCATTGACTCCCTGCTCAGTGGGGTGTGTGCTTCTCCCTCTACCAGCTGTTCCCCCTGCTTGTCTGCTCTATCTCTGATAGATAGATTGGTAAATCTTAAAAAAAAAAAAAAAAATCAGAACCTAGACCATCATTTAGGATTAAAGAGTAGAATTCATCACTATGAATATTCCAGAGCTGCAAAAAAACAAAAACAAAAACAAAACAAAACAATACAACACAGTTCCTTTAACATGGTACAGACAAAGAAATGAGAGAAATTTTTCCGGAGGAGTTTGAAGTGCCAGTGCAGCACTCTACTGGTACGCAGGGTTAACCAGCAGCTAATACTGACAAATGCTCAGCCAACCCTCATTCAACAACTATTTTTCTGGAAATAGTGAAAAATAGAGTGTGCACATGAAAACACAGAAGGGGTAAGAGAGGCAAAAGACAAGGCAAGAGAATTTTTCACAGCAAAATCAATCCGAAAGCGAGAAGGAATATACAATCAAGGAAGGGAAGAGAGAGCCTAAACCACACATTCTGTAGGAAACTAAAACACAATGTGAAAAATTTTATGGTTTGTTTTCTTGTTTTTTGTTCATTGTATTTTTTATAAAAAATTATCTTCCTTGGTTGAAAAGAAAAACCTGGATTCCAGCCAGGATGAGATATTCTAAACACAAAGAAAACTCAGATTACCAAAATAATTTGAACCATGTCACCTTTAAACATTGTACTGTAATGACCAATTTTTGTAGGAGTGCAAGGTTTCATTTTAATTATCAATCTGACAGGGACAATAGCAGAGGCCTCTGAAGAAGATTTATGATGAAAGGACCAACCAGCAGACTTATGCTTAACATTGTGTGTCTCCTAAAGGTATCCGAAACTATTTCCATTAAAAGTATATGCAACAGAGCATCAAAGAAGTAATGCAGACAGATGGAAAGTTATGTGAGTACATGACTGAGGCAGTAGAAGTTTCTACATTAACCCCAACATGAAACAGTAGAATGCAGGCTTAAGAACATAGACAGTGGTGTCAGACTGCCCAGATTCAATCAGTACATCACTTACACAATGTGGGGGTATAAAGGGGGACAAGATGATACTCAACTATCTTTGCATCCATTTCTCCACTGATAAAATAAGTATTATAGTATGGACCTGACAGATGTCATAAACATCACAGAAAACGTACGGGGAACATTTAACTCAATTCCTGATAAAGAATAAGTTACAATGAAAACTAGATGGAATGATGATGCTATGTCTTTTTTTAAAATTTTGGTTGGTTTTATTTATTCTTTCTCATTAAAGATAAAATCTCTGGCATTTCTACTCCTCTTGTTTTTTTAGAGGTAATGTAAGTATTAAGTTAGGAAACTCCAAAGAAACATTTTATTTTTGCCTCAGTCTGTATATATTACCCATTCTAAACATATATTGTAAGCGTTGCGTGTTTTAAACTTAGATAAAGTATCTAGACATTATCTCTTTAATTTATTTCCTACAGCACTAAGTAGAAAGCATTGGATAAATCTGTGGAAAAACAAAAGGAAGAAAAAGCGTGAGAGGGAAGGAGGGAGAAGGAGAGAGGAAAAGTGAATTAATGCTGATCTAAAGTATTTAATATATGTAAGAAAAAAAATTAAAAAGCAACTGCAGAGTTAAGAGTTAGCCCTAAGCTTTTATATGACTTCTGAACAGACTACATTAGCTATTAGCATGGACTAAAGCCAAGCAGGTAATTAACATAGATTATCTTTACTGATACTATATTGACAAAGCAATACATTATGAATTTTCTTACCCACATTTAATACAGAACCTTTCACAGACCATTACATACTTGGTTCTCAGTTATTGCTTCATGGATATATTTTGAATAAAATAATGTGACATTAAATTTGCACACCTCCTCTGGAATTACGTATACAGTGGAGTTCCCTGCATTAACTACTATTTACTGGAAAAATCTATGCTAATTACTCCCAAATTTATTATGTAAGAATGCAGTAACGGGTCCTACCACCTACAAGGCAGGTGACTCAAATGACAAAATTCATCCTGTACTTATGGTTTTCAAACATTTTGGTATCAAATGTTATTTGGGAGCTTGTAAAGCAGCTAACAGTTGAGAAGCTAGAAATAGATGATGTGGGGAACCAAAATCTCACTTAGACCAAGGAATTCAGGGAGCCAAATTTGACACCCTTTGTTCTCTAAAGCTCCGTCAGAATTTTTTAAATTCAACACATATCTGGAGAAAATGATCAGATGGAAGCCAAGTTATCCCCTAAAAATGACAACTCCAAGAAAGTGGGAAACATCCCTGAGATTTCCTTCCAAGCTGTTGCTTGTGAAGTTGTTTTTTGGTCTGTTTTTTAGACGTGATGATGGTCAAGTACAACCATCCATTCCATTAAAAATGGAATACATACTGTTATTTCAATGGGACAGACTAGAGAAAACATAAAAATAAAAGATATGGTGTGGAGATTTTCTTTTTTATTCATTTCCAATGGAGATAAGCCTGATTTTTTTTCCAAGTTGACAATAGACCACAGAACTATGGAACTGTCTGGATTTAAAAACTTACAAAGCTGGGTCACCTGGGTGGTGCAGTTGGTTAAGCCTTTTGATTTCAGCTCGGGTCATGGATCTCAGGGCCCTGGGATTGAGCCAGTGTGGAATCCGCTTAAGAGTCTCCCTTTCCCTCTCCCTCTGCCCCTCCTACTTATACTCTCACTCAAGAAAATAAATAAACTCTTTAAAAAATAAAAATTTAAAAAATAAAAATAAAATCTTAAAAATGGGTTGAGGATCCATTTAAATGTTGAAAAATATGTGAGGGTTAAATGCTTTGTCCAATAGCTACCCTTCTTCAAGTTATTTGACTGAAGAATCCTGAAAATACTGGAAAACTTTCCCAAGAGTGTGGAAGAGTGTACACTGGGGCTATACTTCTCTTTGCAAGTCAAAAGATCTTATCAGTTTTTCACCAACCCATCTATTTTTAATCACCTAAAAATATGGTAGAGGAGCCTTTAGATTTAGAACTATAAACTGACAACTTAATATTGCTGTTATTGAAAAGTTAATCCAAGCTCAGTAAGACAATTTTCTTTAAGACTAAAATTTAATTAATATGTAAGGTTCTGTTCCAAGATAATGACAAAGGAAGATCCTTGGACTCAGCTCCTCACATTGAAACACTAAATCTACAGCTACATATGAAACAGTTTCCTTATAAACAAATGTAAAAATTAGCTGATTAACACCTACACTTATCAGGAAAACAAGGGGAAAAAAACACTCAAGCAGGTAAAGGAGACTGAGACAAAAATCTGACTATAAGCTCTAGTTCCAGTATCATGACAATCAAGAGGTAACTCAAAATTTGAAGCTTCTCCCTCAGAAAGAAAGAATTTGAACTAAACAAGAACCTCAAATTTTAGGATCTGTTCCTTACTAATGAGCCCTCCAATATCTACCCTTGAAAATCACTGGAACTCACATTCCCAAGACCCACAAGACTATAGCAAACTGGGAAACAGTTCTTTAAAGATCTCAGACTTTGACTCACCTGTTCCAATAACTAGTGAAAAGGCAGTTTATTGAAAGACGCCCAGTCTTAATGTGAAAAGGGGCTTATTTGCGTATCTTCAAGTGTCAGCCTGAGGGTTAGGTGGGTAACTTAATACACATGTTGAGGGCTATTAGGATTCTCTCCAGGAAAGAAAGCTGGTGGGCACTATCTTTGCACTCTCTCTGCTTCACACTATATGCCAACTTTGCACTCCAGGTTGATGTTATTTCTTGAAAAGGACCTTGAAACCACCTCTGACTATCTGATTTTGGTGGCTGCCACCCAAGGGACACAGCCAGATTGCCTGGCTCCTGTGGCCAGCAGGGCTTACTCCCCAAGGTCCCAGAGAACTATGTCCAGTGGAAAAAGAGTTCTTCCGTGAGTGCCACCCCCAAGACACAGCAACAGATAACAGTCTCAAGAGCCTAGGCTTTATATGAAAGAGGCTTATTGGGTTATCTTCACCACTTTGGCTTCAAGGGAAGGCTTCTAATCAAACACACATTTAAGAGTTGACTGTAATCCTTCTCAGAGACCTCTGAGAACAGGCGCTAGCTTCAGACTTCCTCTGGTATACTCTCAAGTGCCAGTGAAAGGGAGCTTTCACGCATCCATTAGTGTCTGTGGCAGACTGTCTGCCACTCTGGAAACCCCTGTGGTCACCTGGCCAGAGAAACTTGTATCTCTGGGTCCCACAGGACTGTAGCAATCAGAGAGACTATCCTTAGCTGACTAATACCACAGGGCACTACCCAGACAGAAGACTGAAAACACACCTAGTATTTATGTAAAAGAGGGCTACTTGCTTATTTAAGAGGTTTGGCCTGATGGGTAGGCTTCTGGTTTGGCACACTCTGGGAGCCTACAAAACGGCTCTCAAAGAATGGCAGAAGCATTGTTTGCACTCAACCACTGCTGAACTTCATCTGCATGGTGTTCTGATTTTTGTGGATGCTGTCAGGGGACACTTCTAGACTGCATGACTCTGGCAGCCAGTGAGGCTTACTTTTGTGGTCCCACAATATTGCATCTGTACACTTTAAAAGCTGCTACCTGAAAGTGTGGCGTCAAATCAGCCTGAATCTAAATGTTAAGATCCTCCCTTGGGTACACTGACAGGTGTAAAAATGGCTCAACTACTGGAAGCCCCTGGAAATAAAAGAGAGTGCTTAAAGAACTGCAAAGGTTGGGGAGACAACCAAGAACTACAGCAAGGTTGAACAGTATGGTTTGTTTCCTACAGGAGGGCACTCCTTCACGATAGGGAGAGGTGACTATTTTAACTGATGCAAAGAAACCAACACAGGGAGTAACTGAAAAAAGAAAGAGGAATTTGATCCAAATTTTAAAAAGACCTAATTTCAGAAAAAAAAAAAGTAAAAATCTCAGTGATTTACCTGATAAAGAATTCAAAGTGATTGTAATAAAGATGGTCATTAAACTCAGGAGAAGAATAAAGGCCTAACAAGGTAGAAATTGAAATCACAGAGCTGAAGAATACAGTAACTGAGATGAAAAATAAACTACAGGGGTTTAAGAGCAGACCAGGCAAAGCAGAACAAAGAATCGGTAAACTTGAAAAAAGGACACTAGGACTCAATCAGAGTAGCAAAAATGTGCAGAAAGGAACATAGTGAGTAAAGGTTAAGAGACTAATGGGACAACATCAAGCAGACCAATATTTATACTATAGTGGTCCCATAAGGAAAACAGAGAATGAAAAGAGTAGAAAACTTACTTGAAGAAATAATGCCTACAAAATTCCCTACCCTGGAAAAAGAAAAGAGATATCCTATAGGTCTGAAGAGTTCTTAGTATCAGGAACCAACCATCACTGTCACCAAGACACATTATAAAAAGTCAAAAGTGAAAGAAGAGGATCTTAAAAGCAGTAAAGGAAAAACAACCTGTTATGCACAGAGACACAACAGGAGACATAAAATATTTTTCAGCAGAAACTTTGCAGGCCAGAAGGTACTGGCATAATATATGCACAGTGCAGAAAGAAAAAAATGCCAAACAAAAATGCTATACATGGCATATCTGTCCTTCAGAATTGAAGGGGTGGTAAACAGGTTTTTCAGACACTCAAGTAGTTAATGGATTTCATCCCCAATGTAAATGTCTTCAATGTTAATAGGACTTCTTTAAGTTGAAATAAAAATATACTAATTAGTAACAAAAAGACATGAGTGTAAATCTCACTGGTAAAGATAAGCTAAAGGTGGAGAAGTAATCTTTTATAAGCTAGTATAAAGCTTAAAAAGATACAAGTACTAAAAATATGATAATTAGTTATTAGGAGTTTATAAGATAAATGATGTCAAATATAACTTCAAAAACATAGAATGTGGGTGTGTAAAGTGTAAGAATGTAAAGCTTTAGAATTTACTCAAGCTAAAATAGAGTGTTATAAATAAAAGTTGTTTTATGTGTGCCACATGGTAACCCCAAATCAAAAACCTAGGTAATTAAACAAAACAGAAAGTAATCTAAACACAGCACTAAAGAAAATCATCAAACTACAAATTAAGAGGGCATGAGGAGAAAAAAAGGAACAAAAGAACTACAAAACAGTCAAAGAACAATTAACATGGCAGTAAGTACATACCTATCAATGATTATTATAAATGTAAATGAACTATATTCTCCAATCAAAAGACCAAGAGTGACACAGAAAACACGTCTATATACTGTTTATAAGATGTAAGAAGACACAGACTGAAAGTGAAGGGATGGAGAAAGATATTCCATATAACAGACAAAACAAACTTTAAAAATAAGGTAGTAAAAGGCAAAAATGGGCACTGTATAATGACAAAGGGTCAATCCAACTACAGGATATAACATGTGTAAATATCTGTGCACCTAAAATAGCACATAAATAATAATAAACCTAAAGGGAGAATTAGACAGCAATAAAATTGTAGTAGGAGACTTTAATACCTTACTTTATCAATGGATCCATTATCCAGATAGAAAATCAATATGGCACTAGTAGTGTTAAGTGACATGTTAGACCAGACATACACTTAACAGATATATACAGAAGGCTGTATCCAAAAGCAATGGAATATACAATATTCTCAAATGCACATGGGTCATCCTCCAGGATAAATTCTATAGTAGGCCACAAAACAAGTCTAAATTATTTTAAGACTAAAATCATACAAAGTATATTTTCTTAACAGAATGGTATAAAACTAGAAAACAAACATAAGAAGAAAACAGGGAAATTCACAAAAATGTGGAGCTGAAACAACACACTACTGAATAATCAATGGGTGAAATAAGAAATTGAAGGAGAAATTTTAAAAAATACCTTAACTAAAATTAATTGTTTAAAAGGGAGAAATAATATACCAGAATTCATGGGGCACAACAAAAGCAGTTCTAAGAACAAAGTTCATATTAGTAAATGCTTCAAAAAACAAGAAAAATATCAAACAACCCCACCTTATACTTCAAGGAATTAGAAAAAGAGCAACAAAGCCCAAAGTTAGAAGAATGAAGTAAATAACAAGATCAAAGTGGAGATAAATGAAATAAAAACTAAGAAGACAATAGAAAAGATCAATAAAATTAAGAGCTGGTACTTGTACAGACACCCAGAATTGACAAATCTTTAGCTAGACTCACCAAGAGAAAAAGAGAGTAAGCTCAAATAAATAAATTAGAAAATAAAGTGTTATAGAACCTGGACTGGATTGCCCAACAGAAGAATCGAGCGGCGCTCAGAGATCTTGGAGGAGACGGGGTGTATTTGACACTGGCAGGCTCAGAGGTGAGTGATCTCCAAAGCTGTGAGTCCCGAGCACAAGTAAAGGGTCTAATTTATACACTTCTACTTCCATATACATGGCACTTTTGGTACCCCTGGAAAGCGGGGCAGAAAGAATAACCTGGAAGGGCCCTGAGGCAAGGACTGGATTTCCCCTGCTGACTTGGTCAGCCCTCTTAGAACACAGATTATCCTTATGCAAAGAAGAGGCATTATAACTTAAACCACAGAAACAGAAAGGATCAGATGAGGCTACTGTGAACAATTAATTCCAACCAATTGGAAAACCCAGAAGGAAAAAATAAACTCCTAGAAACACACAACTACCAAGACTGCATCATCAAGAAATGGAAAATCTAAACAGATCAATTGCTAGTAGGGAGACAGAATCAGTAACTAATACTGTTATGCTGAAAATAAATAAAAAATAAATTTAAAAAAATAAATAAAATAAAAGTGGTATCACCCTATAAAAAAAAATCCCACTAACAAAGGTGTAAGACCAGATGACTTCAATAATGAAGTTTATCAAATATTAAAGAAGAATTAATGCCGGTCTTTTTCAATCTCTTAAAAAATCACATAAACAAACAGAGGGAATATTACCAAACTTATTTATGAGGCTAGTATTTCCCTGATAATAGAACATATAGGTAGCCATAAAAAAAAGGCACTTATAGACAGATACCCTGAGGAATACAGATGCAAAAATCCTCAACAGAAAGTGAGCAAACAGAATTCAACAATCATTAGAATGATCATAAACCATGATCAAATGAGATTTATTCCAGGGATGTAAGGATGATTCAACATTTGTTAATCATCAAGGTGATATACCACATTAACATGAAGGATAAATATTATGTCATTATTTCAAGAGATACAGAAAAAAGCATTTAAGCAAAGTCAATATCCATTTATGATTAAACTCTCAACTGAATGTGTATAAAGAAATCATACATAGCTTGGTATAATACAGTATTTATATCAAGCCCACAACTAACATTATACTCAAAGTTAAAGAGCTGAAAACTTTCCCTCTATGATCAGTAACAGACAAGAATGTGCACTCTCATCGTCCCCCCCCCCTTTTTTTAAACTTAGTACTGGAAATCTAGCCATTAGGCAAGAAAAGGAATGAGAGTTATTCATATTATAAAAGAAAAGTAAAACTGTCACTATTTGAATGTGAAATGATATTATATAGAAAACCCCAAAGTCTATACTAAAAAATTATTAGATCTCATAATTCTGTCAAGTTTCAGGATACAAAATCAATATACAAAAACCAGTTTTTATACATGAATAATGACATTCAGAAAGAGAAAGTAATAATCTTGTTCATAATGGTGTCAAAAATAATAAAATACATAAAAATGAATTTCACTGAAGAGGTGAAAGACCTGTAGACTGTAAACTACAAGACACTGGTGACAGAAATTGAAGAAAACACAAAGAAGTGGAAAGATATTCCATTCTCATGATTTGAAAAAAATATGTATGATAAAACTGTCCATACTACCCAAAGTAGTCTCTAGCATTAATGCAAGCTTTATGACAATTCTAATAACATTTTTCACAGAAATAAAAAAAATCCTAAAATTTGTATGGACCCCAGAAGGTCCAAAAGAGCCAAAGCAGTGTTAAAAAAGAAAAGCAAAAGTGAAAGTAACATACTCCCAGATCTCAATGTATTTTCCAAAGCTACATCCGAACAGTATGGTATTGAAACACAAAGAGGCACACGGATCAATCCAACAGAATGGAGAGGCCAGAAATAAGCCCATATAATATGGTCAATTTATTAACGACAAAGATTAGCCATGGTTACACAATTGGGAAAGGACAGTCTTCCAAATATGGTGCTGAAAAACTGAACACCTACAAAAACAAACAAACAAACAAAAAACCACTATCTTACATTATGCACAAAAACTAACAGAAAATGGAGGACAGACTTGAACTTAAGACCTGAAATGTAAAACTTCTAGAAGAAAACATTGGCATTAAGCTCCTTGACATGCCTTGCAGATAATTTCTTGGATTTAACACCGAAAGCAAAAGTAACAAAAGCAAAATAAACGAGTGACACTACCTCAAACTAAAAAGCTTCTGCACACTAAGGTAAATCATCAACAAAATGAAAAGTCAGTCTACCCAATGGGAAAAAGTTTTTGCAAATCATACATCTCTAATAGGGATTATCCAGGACACATAAGAACTCATACAGCTTAGTAGTAAAAAAAAATATTTTAAAAATTGGGGGAAGTACCATGCTGTCTTGATGATGACAGCTTTGTAATAGAGCTTGAAGTCCGGAATTGTGATGCCACCAACTTTGGCTTTCTTTTTCAATATCCCTTTGGCTATTTGAGGTCTTTTCTGGTTCCATATAAATTTTAGAATTATTTGTTCCATTTCTTTGAAAAAGATGGATGGTACTTTGATAGGAATTGCATTAAATGTGTAGATTGCTTTAGGTAGCATAGACATTTTCACAATATTTATTCTTCCAATCCAGGAGCATGGAACATTTTTCCATTTCTTTGTGTCTTCCTCAATTTCTTTCATGAGTACTTTATAGTTTTCTGAGTATAGATTCTGTGCCTCTTTGGTTAGATTTATTCCTAGGTATCTTATGGTTTTGGGTGCAATTGTAAATGGGATTGACTCCTTAATTTCTCTTTCTTCTGTCTGGCTGTTGGTGTAGAGAAATGCAACTGATTTCTGTGCATTGATTTTATATCCTGACACTTTACTGAATTCCTGTACAAGTTCTAGCAGTTTTGGAGTGGAGTCTTTTGGGTTTTCCACATAAACAAGTCAGGAAATTACAGATGCTGGCGAGGATGCAGAGAAAGGGGAACCCTCCTACACTGTTGGTGGGAATGCAAGCTGGTGCAGCCACTCTGGAAAACAGCATGGAGGTTCCTCAAAATCTTGAAAATAGAGCTGCCCTATGACCCAGCAATTGCACTATTGGGTATTTACCCTAAAGATACAAACGTAGTGATCCAAAGGGGCACGTGCACCCAAATGTTTATAGCAGCAATGTCCACAATAGCCAAACTGTGGAAAGAACCTAGATGTCCATCAACAGATGAATGGATCAAGAAGATGTATATATACACAATGGAATACTATGCAGCCATCAAAAGAAATCTTGCCATTTGCGACAACATGGATGGAACTAGAGCATATCATGATTAGCGAAATAAGTCAAGCAGAGAAAGACAACTATCATATGATCTCCCTGATATGAGGAAGTGGTGATGCAACATGGGGGCTTAAGTGGGTAGGAGAAGAATCAATGAAACAAGATGGGATTGGGAGGGAGACAAACCATAAGTGACTCTTAATCTCACAAAACAAACTGAGGGTTGCTGGGGGGAGGGGGTTTGGGAGAAGGGGGTGGGATTATGGACATTGGGGAGGGTATGTGCCTTGGTGAGTGCTGTGAGTGTGTAAACCTGGTGAATCACAGACCTGTACCCCTGGGGATAAAAATATATGTTTATAAAAAATAAAAAATTTAAAAAAAGTTGGGGGAAGATCTGAAGAGATGCAAACATTTCTCAAAAGATGGCAATACACATGGCCAAGAGATACACCAAAAACTGATAAACATTAACTGATCTTCAGGAAAATGCAATTCAAAACCACGATACACCACCCACAACTGTTAGAATTGCTAGGAACAAGAAGAGAAAAGAGAGGAAGTGCTGGCAAAGATACAGAAAACAGGTATACCTTCTTGTTTAGAATATAAATTGGTGCAGCCATTCTGAAAAAGAGTGCAAAGATTCCTCAAGAAATTAAAAATAGACTAGTGATGATGAACATTTTTTCATGTGTCTGATAGCCATTTGTATGTCTTGATTGGAGAAGTGTCTGTTCATATCTTCTGCCCATTTTTTGGTATGTTTGCCTGTTTCGTGTGTGTTGAGTTTGAGGAGCTCATTATAGATCCTGGATATCAACCTTTTGTCTGTACTGTCATTTGCAAATATCTTCTCCCATTCCGTGGGTTGCCTCTTTGTTTTTTTTGACTGTTTCCTTTGCTGTGCAGAAGCTTTTGATTTTGATGAATTCCCAAAAGTGTATTTTCGCTTTTGTTTCCTTTGCCTTTGGAGACATATCTTGAAAGAAGTTGCTGCGGCTGATATCGAACTACCATATAATTCAGTAACACCATGTCTAGGTTTCCATCTGAAGATACCAAAAACCAAACTGGAAAAGGTACACATTTCCCATGTTCACTGAGGCATTTTTTACAATGATTTATATACGGAAACAATCTATGTGTGCATCAGTGAATAAATGTACAACGGACCTTGTAGGACATTGATGGACCTTGAAGGCATTATGCTAAGTAAATTAAGTCAAAGATAGCAGTGTATGATCTCACTTGTATGTGGGATCTAAAACCAAAGAAACAAATAAACAAGTAAGAGAGCAAAAACCTGAACTCAGACACAGAAAACAGACTGGTGGTATCAAAGGCAAGGGCTGAGTGTTGGGTGTTCTGAGTGAAGGGATTTAAAGGGTACAAACTTCCATCTATAGAGTAATTAAGTAATGGGGATATAATGTATGGCATGATAATGATAATTAACAATTCTATACTGCACAGTCAGATACTGCTAAGAGAGATCTTAAAAGTTCTCAATGTTAGAAAATAGATTTTTTAATTATATATGGTAATGGATGTTAACTAGACTTATTGGTTGTTTTGAAATTTTATATATATACATATATATATATAATTATATTGCATACCTGAAACTAATATAGTGTTTTATTTCCATTATACTTCAATTAAAAATTAATATATATACTTGTCATGTTTTGGTATTGTATAGGATCTTTGTGTAACTAGGTATGTATTTTAAAGAAATGTCATTATAGTGTATGGGCTATTTTAAGAATACTTCTGATATACTCAAGATTATTTCCACAATTTCTTTAACACTCATTAAAGCTGTATTGTTACATGTTATGTAATCTTAATTTTTTTAAGATTTTATTTATTTATTTGAAAGAAGGAGCATGAGCAAGGGGAGAGGGAAAGCAGACTCCCCGCTGAGCAGGGAGCCCAATGCGGGACTGGATCCCAGGACACTGGGATGCTGACATAAGCGGAAGGCAGATGCTTAAATGACTGAGCCACCCAAGCACCCAAAGTATAATGTTAATTTTAAGCAAGTTTCAACACTTTGTGGTCTTTCAAATTATGTGACTTTCAGGTTATTTACACAATTGCATATTGTATTTTAACAAATGAAACTGTATCATATTTATAGAGAACTTATTGTCCGTTTGGTAGTGTAGTGTCTGTTATTACTGCTGTAGGAAAAATATTCTTTAAGTTGAGGCTGAACAAAACTACTAAAAATAAAAGATACTGAAACATTACATGTGCCAATCATTTCATGTTGTTTGATTTTAATGACTATAAAAGATAAAATATACCCTCAATTTCCTATATGATGGAGTTAGATCAGTTCACCTAGTAGATCCAGGGGCCCTTGAAATATGGTCTATCCAAATTTCCATTTCAAAACTTATTTTTTCTTTGTATAAAGACTTTATGATTAGAAATCACATGTTGCATATCTTACCTTTACCTTTCCTTTCCTTTTAAGGCACACTATAGATTTAGTCATGAAAGGAAGAAAGGGGGGAAAGACAGGATTATCACAGGTTCATATTGATTGTAAGCTAACTCCCATTACAGAAACAAAAAAGCAGCAAACAAGCCAGAAACAAAAGGAGGTGCATCTCTGAACGAAGGAAGGATGACCTTTTATTTTGGACATCTCTCATTCAAAAACATTGGCATATTACAGTGTGTAACTAAACAAACACTTCAGCTTATGAAGTTTTAATTTCTATTCATTCATGCAAAGAAAGGGCCATTTGTATTTTCCTTTATATGGAAATGGTTAAAAATGGTTAGAAAATGTCACTGCCTTCACGTCACCAGCATGTGCGTGAGTGCACATGTCACAAAATCTCTCTAAAATTGCCTTCTAATGGGAAGAGGTTTGTAAACACTTTCTTGCCTAATAAGTGGTATTGCTAACTGCTGTTTTAAAATGGTGTCTAGGACTAATTAGTCTGCACTAAAAACTATGTGTCTTTATAGCAAAACAACTAGAGAGAGATGAACTGCTTTCTGTAAACGGTTAAGGTAACTAAGGACTAAACTGATGTTTCTCCTCCAACTTGAACAATTCTGAAACAAATTATGTGAAATAAGAAAATGCACATAACCAAGCATCTAACTATTTAAATTTTCTCTTCTACTTCAATTCAAATAGAACTTCCTGAGGATCCTCATTTTGGGTATCCAGTTTAGGGGTGCCTGGGTGGCTCAGTTGTTAAGTGTCTACCTTTGGCTCAGGTCATGATCCCAGGGTCCTGGGATCGAGTCCCGCATCAGGCTCCCTGCTTGAACCTGATTTTCCTTCTCTCTGTACCTGCTGCTCTGCCTGCTCGTGCGGTCTTTCTCTCTTTCAAATAAATAAAACTTTAGAAAAAATATGGAGTCCAGTTTAGAAACAATAATAGCCCATCATCAAGAGTAGCATCTGTAAGGTGTCTCATACACATTTCTCTAGCCTATATTACACTATTTTGGAGTCTTTTCAAAGTTGTTTCTGTTCATTATGATGCTCTGGCTTTTTAGAGCTTTAGTATCGATACAGCTGTTTAAAGTTTTAAGGAGCTATTTCCCAAGGCCACTATGATATTAGTGACAGAAATTCCAATATGGTCACAAAACCTGGTTAAGAAAGTCTGGACGAACTGTGACCTCAGGGCAGCTTTAAATCACAATCCAGAGGTGACCATGGCATTTCTAAGAGCATATTCTTGTGGATTTTAGGGGGGGAAATGAAAAACAAACAGTCCCCAGCCCAAGTTTGACCAAGTCACACTGCAGTGTTACTTCAAACAACTGTGACACTAAAGCCGTGATACACAATTAAAATAACATCATTTCCACAGATTTCAAAATGTGTTGAGAATTTGAGGGATGGGATTCAGAGTTGTATGTGTTGAATCAGAGGGTGTTTATATTGTTCACATTATAGAGGTAGGAAAGTTCAAAGCTGTATTAAGGTGAATTAAATACAAGCAAGATTAATATGGCAGTGATAGATAATTTTTGTTTTCTTCTTTAATTTAAAGGAATAACACAGAATAACTGAAATTAGAAATATAATGACAAGTTCCAGAATATACCACTATTTCACTGTTGAAGAAAGAAGGCAGAAAACCCTACGATAGTCAAGAAAGATCCAAATTCTATCATCTTTGTGTTAACTCTCACTTGATTTTCTCACTCCAATATCAGGCCCATAGGGTGGAAAGTTGTGTCCACTGTTTTACTTTTTTTTTTTTTTTTAACGAGATGTCTCTGTAAGTAGAATTTTATCATCTTTTGTCATACTTCAGAAACAGAACTATATAATTTAATATTCTTGGGTACTAGTCCTCTTTGCTGTAAAATAACACTATCTATAATAAATAACACATTATGTCTATGGTCTTTCCATCTGTAATGAAGTACGTTAACTACCGACTGATAAATTAATTCCTGGCAAAGATGTTTTTGGAGAGTATGACCAAAATAAAACTGTTTTTAGAAAACACAATGTAAACCTAGCTGGAAGATTTCTGAAGGCTGCATTTCTACCTCAGCTGGAAGATTTAATGGGCAGGAAGGACAGGGGAAAAGTCAGGAAAATGTTAGGAAATGTAATTACATATTGACTACAGGAAACTATAGTAGTATATTATAGAAATCTAATTAAAAAAGAATTAACCAGTATTCCAACAATAAATATAATCACAAGGGACTGAAGATGGTAAAGTTAAATTTTCAAATTGTAATTTCTTAGGTAAGAATTGAAAATTAGAAACAGGTTGTATTACCTTGAAATCACTAGAGAAGAACTGCATGTTAATTAACTGGAATTTAAATTAAAACTCACAATAAAATAGTTCAGAAGAAGAAAGCATAGTCAAGTTAAAAGAAACTCTTCATATCCAAAAAATATACAAGAAATGAGTGGGGGGAGAAACATCGGTCAGATGTTTCATGCAGAAAACAGGAATTACGGGATATGTAGAGCTTATGTACAGAAATAATCACATTAGAACTTTAAATAATACAACTACCAAAAACCACACTGTTTCTAGGAGGAACCTGTAAAATATAAAAATGTAGAAAATATGGGAGATAAAATGGTAGAATGAAGTATTCCCCATGGAAACAGGGACTATTGTGGAGGAAGTTTCTTCTTCCATTCAGACAATGCAACTGCCAGAAAATAAATGAAATGAAATGGAGCTAGAGGGAAACCCTGTGTCCTAGGCAGTAAGTCACCCCAAGAACAGAGCTATAGATGAAGCTACAACAAAAAGTGCTCCCACGAAGACATTCAGGTGATATGAGATTATCAGTAAACCAGGAGTGAAGGCCTGGAGGAGGGAGATATAGGAAACCATTCTGCTTCAGGACACACTCCATCAGGTGCCGTACACAATGCCATAAGCAACATAGCTTAAAAAAACCAGAAATTTATTTATCACAGTACTGGAGGATGGAAGTCCAATATCAAGATGCTGGCATGGTTGGGTGAGGTCCCTGATCTTAAGCTCCAGACTTCTTAGATCTTCATGTCGCAGAAGGCAGGAGCTACCTCTCTGAGGGCTCATTTACAAAGGCACTAATCTCTTATGTAAGGGCTCTCATGACCTGATCACATGCCAAAGGTCCCAATACCTTGGGCCATTGGGTTTTCAATTTATGAATTTGGCAGGGGGGTGGACACACTCACATAGCTTCAGCCCACAGCACTCAGTTAACCACAGCCACTGAAATTGTTTCAAGTAGGGTAAACGGACAGAAAATATATGTATGGTCAGGGATTTTGATTTAACATGAAGATTTTTAATATCATTCAGATCTGACTATGGAAAATAACTCCTTTGGACTACATTAGGCGTCCTTGATGCATGGTTTTGTTTTCTGTACTTTCAGCTATTCAGTTAACAATGGTCCCAAATCAGATGATCGTCCTTCTGACTTACCATCGAAAAGTCCATAGTAGTTAAACACTGCCTCATGGTGCCTTTGTCACTCACCTCACTTCATCTCTCACAGAGGCACTGTGTTATTTGACATCAACACAAGAAGGGTGAGTCCAGTACAGTAAGACATGAGGGGCGTCTGGGAAGTGCAGTCAGTGGAGTGTCTGACTCTTGGTTTTGGCTCAGGTCTGATCTCCTGGGTTGTGGGATTGAGTCCCACATTGTGCTCCACACTTAGTAGGGAGTATGCTTGAGGATATCTCTCTGCCTCTCCCCCCTATAGTCTCCCCCACTCTCTTTCCAACATAAATATTTTAGAATTTGTGCTGCCGAAGGGAGCACTCTTTCTAAAAAATAATAAAATAAATCTTTAAAAAATATTTTCAGAGTGAGGTGGGGAGAGACGATACAATTTTTATTATGGTGTATTGTTATAATGATTACACTTAATAGTTATTGGTGTTAACCTCTTATTGTGCCTAATTTATAAAGTAAACTTTATCCCAAGTATGTATATTTAGGAAAAAACAGTATACATAGGGCTTGGTACTACCCAGGTTTCAGGTATCACTGGGGATTATAGGTCTTGGAACATATTCCCTGCAGTTAAAGAGGGATTATTCTAATGAGCTCCTCATTAATAGGGCTTTTATTGGGGTAAGCATTTGGAAGAATAATCAATGATGATTTTAAATTTTGGTGATTATGTACACAATCAGGCTGAGGGTTGCGGACTCAGCCGGCTAACCAGTTAGCTGTATATCTGCAAATCAGCGAAATAGCACCAAATCACAGATGGCAGACCAGAGTCACCACACATCTGGATTTTAATTTTTTTTAAATTATACACATGCTTGCTCTCTCTCTCTCTCTCTCTCTCTCTCTCACACACACACACACACACACACACACACAGAGTAAAAAGGAGAGAATGAGTGAAGGAGAGAGAGAGCAAATACAATACAGTTTCTATGAGAAAGTCACAGTCAGAGGAACACAATAGACAACTTGGTGAGCAAAATTATTAACCGCATGCTTATGAAGAGTGCTTTTTAAAAATTATTTGCTTTTCTGGTAACTAAAAAAAAGTTCAAGAACTTCCCAGTGTAATATTTTACATTACATAAGAGATTTTATTTTTGTATATTTTACATGTGAAAAAATGACATCCATAAGTATCACAGGAGGTATTTTGTTATTACCCAGGCAAAATAGGATTCCTTGTTTTTCTGGAATCATGAATGATTATCATTAATGCATATATGTTTCTGTTTTCTTATCTATGTATCTTTCTATCTCTCCATCTGTCTACAGTCTTCACTACATAAGTCTCCTACTTCTTCACCCTAGTGCATGGCAACTAATGTATTTTATACAATCAATGTAGCATCAATACTGATTTAAAAAAAATGTAAACTTTCCTGTGAATAAGGGAGACATCAAGAGAGTGTAATTAAAGTATTTTTCAGAATTTCAGGCCCTAAATTTCTAAGAGTGGGAAAATCCAAGATGAGATTTGTGTTAATCGCTGCAGATCCAACTATATTGTGGCACTAGGATAATGAATAAGAAATTTGGCAACATGCAAATCTGTGTGCTCCTAAATAGTGTGTTTAAAAGTGAAAACTAAGCATTATTGGTTAAGTGCAAAGGAAAATTTTGAACTGGGCCTGAACTGCAGAATCTACAGAAAATACTACTGAAGCAATGTTATAGGGATTATATTTTATAATTGTATTTCACATAATATCAGGTTTACAATGTTAGATTAAAACATGTTTAAGATTTAATTAATCAATTTGTTTATTTGAGAGAAGGGTGGGGTTGGGAGTGGGAGAGAGGGTCAAGCAGACCCTGTACAAAATCTGATGTGGGGCTCAATCCCATGATCCTGAGATCAAGACCTAAGTGGAAATCGAGAGTCAGAAGCTTAACTGACTGAGCCACTCATGTGTCCCAGATTAATATATTTTAACCTCCATAAATAAATGTCAGAAGAAATCTAGGATTTTAAGAAGTATCCATAAACCTTGCAGCATTTTATTTTTACTACATAAGAAATAAAATTGGAGAGGATAAACAACAGAATTAAGGTATGCTGAAATTTGGTTGTTTGTCTGACCTCATTTTTTTTTTTTTAACAAAAAATCTTTTAGAGCGACAGTTCCTACCACTGTTTGTTTGTTTGTTATGTTAATCACCATACAGTATATCATTAGCTTTTGATGTAGTGCTCCCTGATTTATTGTGTAAGTATAACACCCAGTGCTCTGTGCAATCCATGCCCTCCTTAATACCTATCACCAGGCTCACCCATCGCCCCAACTCCCTCCCTTTTGAAACCCTCAGTTTGTTTTCCAGAGTCCACAGCCTCTCATGGTTCATCCCCCACTCCAGTTTCTCCCCCTTCATTTTTCCCTTCCTTCCCCTAAAGTCCTCCAAGCCATTCCTTATGTTCCACAAATAACTGAAACCATATGATAATTGATTTTCTCTTTTGACTTATTTCACTTAGCATCATCTCCTCCAGTCCACAATAGGCAAACTGTGGAAAGAGCCAAGATGCCCTTCTACTACCTGTTTAGATTAGATATTCTTTTTCTCTTTCTTTCTTTCTTTTTTATGATTTTACTTATTTATTTGATAGACAGAGATCACAAGTAGGCAGAGAGGCAGGCAGAGAGAGTGGGGGAAGCAGGCTCCCTGCTGAGCAGAGAGCCAGATGCAGGGCTTGATCCCAGGACCTGGATCATGACCTGAGCCAAAGGCAGAGGCTTTAACCCACTGAGCCACCCAAGTGCCCCTAGATATTCTTTCTAAAAGGGAAAGAACCCCCAAATAACCAAATAAGATTAGATATTCTTTCCGAAAGGAAAAGAAACCCCCAAATAACCATAATATCTCTCCAGGAAAGATAGTGTTTCAAGTTGAGGACAGTTCTCCAATCCGTAAATTTCTTAGTTTCTAAATTTCTCCTCACACATTAGCTGTCATCCTCTAACACAATTTCATTGTCGTCTAACTAATATACTCTAATAATTAACTAGTAACCAAAAATCTTGGTTGTCCTCTCCAAAGCATCCTCTCCTCAAAGTTGTCCAAAAAGAAGTAAGTCCTTCTCAAAAGGAGTGCCACAGACTGAGGGCATGGAGATTAACAGCAATGCCTCTCAAATGGTCCCCCTCCTACTTCAAAGGGAAGAGGCAATGGAAAATATACAATTTGTTCAAAGAAGAATTATGTTCACTTTCCCCCCATTGTTGTCTTATAACTCACATCACCCCATGTCAGGTCAAAGGTGAAGAATGTGCAAGCCAGACTGTCAACGAAACTGACTCCCTTCTAGGACCTACAGCTCTCACAGCTGCTCGAATTGTTGAGTTCTAATTTTCAGTCGCATTAAACTCAGTCCTTGAGGACAGTGAATTTTTTATCTTAGAATTTCTAGTACCTAAGAGATAATGCCCAAAGCCACTGACTGAAACGTAACTGATTTCAGGTTGCAAATCCTTAAAAAATTATGGCATAAAAGATAGATGTACAACTGAGTAATCTGTTTATGTAGCATTGGTTTTTTTTTTTTTTTTTTTTTTTTTTTTTGCTTTTAAAAAACACCTACTTTTTATTTTATTTTATTTTATTTTTTTTTTTATAAACATATATTTTTTATATACATATATTTTTATCCCCAGGTCTGTGAATCACCAGGTTTACACACTTCACAGCACTCACCAAATCACATACCCTCCCCAATGTCCATAATCCCACCCCCTTCTCCCCAACCCCCTCCCCCCGGCAACCCTCAGTTTGTTTTGTGAGATTAAGAGTCACTTATGGTTTGTCTCCCTCCCAATCCCATCTTGTTTCATTTATTCTTCTACCCACTTAAGCCTCCATGTTGCATCACCACTTCCTCATATCAGGGAGATCATATGATAGTTGTCTTTCTCTGCTTGACTTATTTCGCTAAGCATGATACGCTCTAGTTCCATCCATGTTGTTGCAAATGGCAAGATTTCATTTCTTTTGATGGCTGCATAGTATTCCATTGTGTATATATACCACATCTTCTTGATCCATTCATCTGTTGATGGACATCTAGGTTCTTTCCATAGTTTGGCTATTGTGGACATTGCTGCTATAAACATTCGGGTGCATGTGTCCCTTTGGATCACTACATTTGTATCTTTAGGGTAAATACCCAATAGTGCAATTGCTGGGTCATAGGGCAGTTCTATTTTCAACATTTTGAGGAACCTCCATGCTGTTTTCCAGAGTGGCTGCACCAGCTTGCATTCCCACCAACAGTGTAGGAGGGTTCCCCTTTCTCCGCATCCTCGCCAGCATCTGTCATTTCCTGACTTGTTGATTTTAGCCATTCTGACTGGTGTGAGGTGATATCTCATTGTGGTTTTGATTTGTATTTCCCTGATGCCAAGTGATATGGAGCACTTTTTCATGTGTCTGTTGGCCATCTGGATGTCTTCTTTGCAGAAATGTCTGTTCATGTCTTCTGCCCATTTCTTGATTGGATTATTTGTTCTTTGGGTGTTGAGTTTGCTAAGTTCTTTATAGATTCTGGACACTAGTCCTTTATCTGATATGTCGTTTGCAAATATCTTCTCCCATTCTGTCAGTTGTCTTTTGATTTTGTTAACTGTTTCCTTTGCTGTGCAAAAGCTTTTGATCTTGATGAAATCCCAGTAGTTCATTTTTTCCCTTGCTTCCCTTGCCTTTTGCGTTGTTCCTAGGAAGATGTTGCAGCGGCAGAGGTCGAAGAGGTTGCTGCCCGTGTTCTCCTCAAGGATTTTGATGGATTCCTTTCGTACATTGAGGTCCTTCATCCATTTTGAGTCTATTTTTGTGTGTGGTGTAAGGAAATGGTCCAATTTCATTTTTCTGCATGTGGCTGTCCAATTTTCCCAGCACCATTTATTGAAAAGGCTGTCTTTTTTCCATTGGACATTCTTTCCTGCTTTGTCGAAGATTAGTTGACCATAGAGTTGAGGGTCTATTTCTGGGCTCTCTATTCTGTTCCATTGATCTATGTGTCTGTTTTTGTGCCAGTACCATGCTGTCTTGATGATGACAGCTTTGTAATAGAGCTTGAAGTCCGGAATTGTGATGCCACCAACGTTGGCTTTCTTTTTCAATATCCCTTTGGCTATTCGAGGTCTTTTCTGGTTCCATATAAATTTTAGAATTATTTGTTCCATTTCTTTGAAAAAGATGGATGGTACTTTGATAGGAATTGCATTAAATGTGTAGATTGCTTTAGGTAGCATAGACATTTTCACAATATTTATTCTTCCAATCCAGGAGCATGGAACATTTTTCCATTTCTTTGTGTCTTCCTCAATTTCTTTCATGAGTACTTTATAGTTTTCTGAGTATAGATTCTGTGTCTCTTTGGTTAGGTTTATTCCTAGGTATCTTATGGTTTAGAGAAATAAGTGACACCATAAGACGAAACAACATTAGAATAATTGGGATTCCAGAAGAAGAAGAAAGTGAGAGGGGAGCAGAAGGTATACTGGAGAGAATTATTGGGGAGAATTTCCCCAATATGGCAAAGGGAACAAGCATCAAAATTCAGGAGGTTCAGAGAATGCCCCTCAAAATAAATAAGAATAGGCCCACACCCCGTCACATAATAGTAAAATTTACAAGTCTCAATGACAAAGAGAAAATCCTGAAAGCAGCCCGGGAAAAGAAGTCTGTAACATACAATGGTAAAAATATTAGATTGGCAGCTGACTTATCCACAGAGACCTGGCAGGCCAGAAAGAGCTGGCATGATATTTTCAGAGCACTAAACGAGAAAAACATGCAGCCAAGAATACTATATCCAGCTAGGCTATCATTGAAAATAGAAGGAGAGATTAAAAGCTTCCAGGACAAACAACAACTGAAAGAATTTGCAAATACCAAACCAGCTCTACAGGAAATATTGAAAGGGGTCCTCTAAGCAAAGAGAGAGCCTACAAGTGGTAGATCAGAAAGGAACAGAGACCATATACAGTAACAGTCACCTTACAGGCAATACAATGGCACTAAATTCATATCTCTCAATAGTTACCCTGAATGTGAATGGGCTAAATGCCCCTGTCAAAAGACACAGGGTATCAGAATGGATAAAAAAACAAAACCCATCTATATGTTGCCTCCAAGAAACTCATTTTAAGCCCGAAGACACCTCCAGATTTAAAGTGAGGGGGTGGAAAAGAATTTACCATGCTAATGGACATCAGAAGAAAGCAGGAGTGGCAATCCTTATATCAGATCAATTAGATTTTAAGCCAAAGACTGTAATAAGAGATGAGGAAGGACACTATATCATACTCAAAGGGTCTGTCCAACAAGAAGATTTAACAATTTTAAATATCTATGCCCCCAACGTGGGAGCAGCCAACTATATAAACCAATTAATAACAAAATCAAAGAAACACATAAACAACAATACAATAATAGTAGGGGACTTTAACATTCCCCTCACTGAAATGGACAGGTCATCCAAGCAAAAGATCAGCAAGGAAATAAAGGCCTTAAATGACACACTGGACCAGATGGACATCACAGATATATTCAGAATATTTCATCCCAAAGCAACAGAATACACATTCTTCTCTAGTGCACATGGTACATTCTCCAGAATAGATCACATCCTCGGTCCTAAATCAGGACTCAACCGGTATCAAAAGATTGGGATCATTCCCTGCATATTTTCAGACCACAATGCTCTAAAGCTAGAACTCAACCACAAAAGGAAGTTTGGAAAGAACCCAAATACATGGAGACTAAACAGTATCCTTCTAAAGAATGAATGGGTCAACCGGGAAATTAAAGAAGAATTGAAAAAAATCATGGAAACAAATGATAATGAAAATACAACGGTTCAAAATCTGTGGGACACAACAAAGGCAGTCCTGAGAGGAAAATATATAGCGGTACAAGCCTTTCTCAAGAAACAAGAAAGGTCTCAGGTACACAACCTAACCCTACACCTAAAGGAGCTGGAGAAGGAACAAGAAAGAAACCCTAAGCCCAGCAGGAGAAGAGAAATCATAAAGATCAGAGCAGAAATCAATGAAATAGAAACCAAAAAAACAATAGAACAAATCAACGAAACTAGGAGCTGGTTCTTTGAAAGAATTAATAAAATTGATAAACCCCTGGCCCGACTTATCAAAAAGAAAAGAGAAAGGACCCAAATAAATAAAATCATGAATGAAAGAGGAGAGATCACAACTAACACCAAGGAAATACAAACTATTATAAGAACATACTATGAGCAACTCTACGGCAATAAATTTGACAATCTGGAAGAAATGGATGCATTCCTAGAAACATATAAACTACCACAACTGAACCATGAAGAAATAGAAAGCCTGAACAGACCCATAACCAGTAAGGAGATTGAAACAGTCATTAAAAATCTCCAAACAAACAAAAGCCCAGGGCCAGACGGCTTCCCGGGGGAATTCTACCAAACATTTAAAGAAGAACTAATTCCTATTCTCCTGAAACTGTTCCAAAAAATAGAAATGGAAGGAAAACTTCCAAACTCATTTTATGAGGCCAGCATCACCTTGATCCCAAAACCAGACAAGGATCCCACCAAAAAAGAGAGCTATAGACCGATATCCTTGATGAACACAGATGCGAAAATACTCAACAAAATACTAGCCAATCGGATTCAACAGTACATTAAAAAGATTATTCACCACGACCAAGTGGGATTTATTCCAGGGCTGCAAGGTTGGTTCAACATCCGCAAATCAGTCAATGTGATACAACACATCAATAAAAGTAAGAACAAGAACCATATGATACTCTCAATAGATGCTGAAAAAGCATTTGACAAAGTACAACATCCCTTCCTGATCAAAACTCTTCAAAGTGTAGGGATAGAGGGCACATACCTCAATATCATCAAAGCCATCTATGAAAAACCCACCGCAAATATCATTCTCAATGGAGAAAAACTGAAAGCTTTTCCGCTAAGGTCAGGAACACGGCAGGGATGTCCATTATCACCACTGCTATTCAACATCGTACTAGAGGTCCTAGCCTCAGCAATCAGACAACAAAAGGAAATTAAAGGCATCCAAATCGGCAAAGAAGAAGTCAAATTATCACTCTTCGCAGATGATATGATACTATATGTGGAAAACCCAAAAGACTCCACTCCAAAACTGCTAGAACTTATACAGGAATTCAGTAAAGTGTCAGGATATAAAATCAATGCACAGAAATCAGTTGCATTTCTCTACACCAACAGCAAGACAGAAGAAAGAGATATTAAGGAGTCAATCCCATTTACAATTGTAGCATTGGTTTTTAATGTATTACCCTATAGAGTTTTGCAAACTCTCAGCTTGGTGCATATAAGTGACTACGCATGCATGGAGAAACAATCTGCTTTATGGTCTAACATCCTGCAATCTGTCCCATGGAGATGTGGCAGATCCATATATACCTTCCAAATGGATAAAAAGATGCAGCAGAAATCATAGTTGTGTATGCAGTTTTCTCACTTTTTAATGTGGGTAACATCTGAAAAGTACTTTCACTTGGCTTCTGCAGTACATTAAGAAATAACGTGCAAGAAGAAAAGGCATAAGACTTTCGATGGTAAGATTCCCAAGAACTCAATTAAGGATCCAAGTAATTCCAAATTATACAGTCTGTGTATCAATCTCAGGAGTGGTCCTTGCATGCAGGAGAAGATCATAAGATTATGGTTCTTCTCTTGGGATAAGCACTGACTGAATATAAGCAATAACCATGGATATTACTGATTTTATTGTATCCACAAAGTATATTTTCTTTAGTATATGTAAAAAGAATCAGGTAGATGTCTATTCTTTCTGTAGCATGTTAAAGCTAAAAGAATACAATGATATGATGAGAGTTCAAATAGGAGAGGGTAGGACATTAAAGGTGTATAATTCATTATATGTGAAAAGAGATATCTTCAAAGGGTGGCAACCTGAGTGTCTTGGTCAGTTAAGTGTCTGCCTGCTGCTCAGGTCATGATCCTGAGCTCCTGGGACCAAGCTCTTTGTCAGGTTCCCAGCTCAGCAGGGAGTCTGTGTCTCCCTCTGCCTCTGCTCATGCTCCCTCTCTCTTTCTTGTGCTCACTCTCTCTCACATGCTCTCTCTCAAATAAATAAATGAAATCTTCAAAAAAAAAAAAACTTCATAGGGCTTATTTTTCAGCATAAAAATCTTTTTAAATATCTCCTATAAAATTATTTTATTTACCTTCAAGCATTGAAGATGCTTGAAGAGAATGAGAAATGAATGAGAAAATCATTTGGGCCAGGTAATAAGATTTATAAAATTATAGATAGAAGGAAAAAGTAAGAATAAGGCATATTTGCAAATTATATCATCACAAAAGGTTAAAAGAGTACTTTTTAACAGGATTCAGCTTTTATACTCAGGGTAAGATAATCCCCAAATTAAAGCAATACAAAAGACAGAAAGACCCCTTGCTTCCAAATAAAACTCCCTGTACTAGACTGCTCTGATGCATAAAATTCCAGTATTGGCATTTCCTTCCTTTTTTTAAATAACGTCCCACAGTTTTTTTGCAAATTTTAGTCAGGATAGGTAGTTCAAAAACCCCTCATAGAATTTTTGTGAGGACAGGGGCACCTGGGTGGCTCAGTGGGTTAAACCTCTGCCTTCGGCTTAGGTCATGATCCCAGGGTCCTGGGATCAAAGCCCCGCATCTGGCTCTCTGCTCAGCGGGGAGCCTGCTTCCTCCTCTCTCTCTCTGCCTGCCTCTCTGCCTACTTGTGGTCTCTGTCTGTCAAATAAATAAAATCTTAAAAAAAAAAAAAAGAATTTTTGTGAGGACACTCAAAAGATCAACAAAAATAGGTGTCAAGACAAACGAATTCATAACAACCAAATTTGCTTACTTAAAATTTTATCTAGAGTTTTTAGACAAGAAGAGTCAGGAAAAAGTTAGCCTGTCATAGGCAACTACAGCACTTTTGAACAAATATTATTACATTAAATTTGCATTCTTTACCCTCACCTATGGACATGGATGTGTTGTCAAAGAAGAAATGGAAAGGCAAGAAGAGACTAGTCCTATAATTACCCGATACATTAACAATGGCAGGTAAGAGGACAGAGTTGGAGAAAGTCACAGATGGGTTTCTGGGAGAAGTGACTTGACAGATTGCCTTTGAAGAAATTTATTAGGGGGTGTTTTGGAATCAAGGTCAGGGGAAGGGAGAACAAAAACACAGGGTTCTGCAGAGAAAGAAGCTGGACAGCAATGCAGTCCCAGCCATCCCTGCAGTGATGACCTATCTCGGTTGTCAGGATTTCTGTTTGGGGCCTGGCTCCTTAGGCTGCTGTATCAAAAAGGCACTGGATACAGGTGGTCTTTGAAGATGACTCTGACCATGGATAGCCTCTCTTTAGCTGACTTAGCTTTCTGAAGGGGCTGAAAACTGAGAACTGTGAGTCAAAAACCTTTCCATTCTCCGAGAGAGAAATTTCTCAGTTCTAACAGTGATCTCGGTGGCTCTACAACGGATGAAATACTTGTTACAAATTTGCCACATTACCAATTATGACCCTTTGAAAGAAGTCCTCACTTTGCTTTTTTTGTGTTCTTTTCAATACAATCTGTACTAAAACAGGGCTGACTCTTTTTAAATTCCTTCCTCTTCAGTGAACACAACTTCTGACACCCTTAATGTGCTTATTCAATGTCATCTTGAGAGCTAAATATTCAAGTAAACCACCTAAATATACACACAGGGAAGATGAAATTATTCCACTTAAAAAAGGCTGTACTACCCAAAACAGTGTACATAGTCAATGCAATCCCCAATCAAAATAACAATGGCATTTTTCACAGAATGAGAACAAAATTCTAAAATTTGTGTGGAACCACAAAGACCACAAATATTAAAATTGCTCCTGAGAAGTATCACACTCCCTGATTTCAAACTATACTACCAAGCTGTAGGAATCCAAACGGTCTGGTACTGATGTTAAAAACAGATACATATACCACCGGAGTAAAATAGAGAGCCCAGAAATAAAACCACACATACATGGTCAATTAATCTATGATGAAGAGGACAAGAATATACAATGGGGAAAAGATGATCTTTTCAAAAAGTGGTGCTGGGAAATGATGGCTCATGCAGATCAATGAAACTGGACCACTTTCTTATGTCATCTACGAAAATAAACTCAAAATGGACTGAAGACCTAAATGTGAGATATGAAACCCTAAAACTCACAGAAGAAAACATAGGCAGTGATCTTTTTGAAATTGGCCTTACCAGCATTTTTCTAGATGTTCCTTTAGGCAAGGGAAGCAAAAACAGATATCCATTATTGGGACTATACCAAAATAAGATTTTTCACAGAGAGGGACAACGTCAACAAAATGAAAATGCAACCTACTGAATGGGACAAGATATTCATAATTAATACATCTAATCATGAGCTAACATCCACAATATATGAAGAATTGATACAACCCAATACTAAAACCACAAATAATCCAGTTTAGAAATGAACAGAGGGCCAGAATAGACATTTCTCCAAAGAAGACATGCAGAGGGCCAAGAGACACATGAAAGGACGCGCACCATCGTTCATCATCAGGGAGATGCAAACCCAAACCACGATGATGCATCAGCCCACAGCAGTCAGAATGGCCAGTATCAAAACGATAAAGGATAACAAGTGTTGGCAAGGAGCAAAGGAACCCTTCCGCACTGTGAGTGGGGATGTCAGTCAGTGCAGACACTCTGGAAAACAGTACGGAGGATCCTCAAAAAATTTAAAAAAGAAATAACACTGGGTGCCTACCTGAAAAAAACAAAAGTACTAATTTAAAGGGATAGATGTGCCTCTATATATACTGTAGCATTATTTCTAATAGCAAAGATACGGAGGTAATGTGAGTAGCCATGGATACCTGGTGGGTAAAAAGCCTGTAGCATACACACACACACGGGAATATTACTCAGCTATTAAGAAAAATAAAAAGAATGACAGCTTTTCATTTCCAAGAACATGGATAGACCTAGAGGATGTAAGAGAAAAATACATCACACAGAAAAAGACAAGTACTGTATTATTTCACTTCAATGTGCAATCTAAAAAAAAAAAAAAAAAAAGAACAAATGAGTAAACAAAGCAGAAACAGATTCATAAATACAAACCACAAACTGGTTGCCAGAGCGGGGAAAGTGGGAGGAAGAAGGGATGGGAGAACTGGGTGGGGTGGGAGGTACAGGCTTCCAGCTATGGAATGAACAAGTCATAGGAATAAAAGGTGTACCACTGGGAACATATAGTATTTTAACAGAGCTGGGTGGTGAGGGATGGTAGCTACAGTTGTGATAGGCACAGCATAAAGCACAGAGTTGTTGAATCTTTTTCTGTTGCACGGGAGACTAATTTAACACCATGTGTCAACTTTAATTTGGGGCACCTGGGTGGCTCAGTGGGTTAAGCCTCTGTCTTTGGTCAGGTCATGATCTCAAGGTCCTGGGATCAAGCCCCACATCGGGCTCTCTGCTCAGTGGGGAGCCTGCTTCGCCCCCTCGCTCTCTGCCTGCCTCTCTGCCTGCTTGTGATCTCCGTCAAATAAATAAAATCCTTTAAAAAAAGGGGGGGTATATATCTGGCACATGTTTTCTTTTCTTTTCTTTTTTTTTTTTTTTGTGGTTTGTGTATTGTGCTTTTTTTGCCCGTTCTAAATTCTAAATATTACTATAATGAGTCACTGCATCCCTTGTACTTACTTCTTAACTGTTTATTTTCATTTGCATGCACAAAGACATGCCATGATTCTGCCACAATTTATGAGATGATTTGTAAGTATTAAGCATGCTACTTTTATGGCAGAACAGGGAGAGCTTTGTTACGTGATCCTAGACATAAATATGCACTGTCTCCTTATTAGCCTACAATAAATAGGGCAGGTGAGCTTTCTTTTCCCAAACCCATGTCTTGGGTTGTCTGAGAAAATGTAATGTCTAGAATGTAATCTAACAACTATTTGCTTTGTGTAGGATATATTCACTGATCCTCTAAAACATGAAATTTTCATGGCGAGAGGTTTTAAAACCATAAATCTGAAAAACAGAAACATCAGCTAAGGTCTCATTTTATGTACTGTGTATGAGGATTTTAGAGATGTGTGATCAATTAACCGGAGTAAATTCTGATGTTTCTCATAGATCCCATGGTTGGCTGTGGCCATCCATAATACACTTATTAAAAATCTGGAAAATTTGAAAGACCATCATGTGATGAATTTTGCCCGGTGGAACACTGATTTTGCCAAGTTCTTGATTCATCATCCCAAAACACGGTTTGCTACCTTCCTCTGACACTATCATTTTTATAAGAATGACTCAACCTTGTTATTCAGAACTCATTCTTACTCGAATTCACCAGTTTCAGTTTTAAGCTATGTCATCACTCTATTATACAGTTTAGATTCTGTCTAATATATGATAGATATATGATAGATTCTTTCATATCAAATATGTCCGGTGAATATTATGTAGATGAGGCATTTATTGGCATAATTGTTTGTTGTCTGTCTTGTCCAAAAAGCTGTAAGTTCCATCAGAAATTGTCTGTGCTGCTCACCACTATATGCCCAGAGCCTAGGACAGGGGCAGGCACACAGGAGGCAATTTCTAAGTAGCTACAGAATGAATCCATGACTCTTAGTTAACTCCATATCAAATCCATATGCACTGAAATTTTGATAACAGACTGTAACTCTAGTTCTTGTCCTACAAAAAGGGAATAATAACCTTCATGTAACATCTGTCCTTTCTTTAATCAATTGGTATTCCCTTCATCCATTTATTGAATGATTACTTAATTGAACTCATTATTTTCCAAACTCTGGGCATTCCATAGTAAATAAAATATACTTTATCCTGGGGATCAAGAATATTACAGCCTTCCTGGAAAACCAGCATTTATTATTTACTGGTATTTATTATATGTAAGTACCCCCCATCAAGAATACTAGGAGCACAACGCAAACACAACAATAAAAATTACAAGAAGCTGTAAGAGTGTGTAAATGATATGAGCCAGAGGGATTGAGGCTCATTTTTCTTCTGAAAAAGAAGTAGGCAGGCAGAGATCTGAATACGGAAATGAAGCCCCAAGATGTGGGATAAATCTTCTGATGGGCCATGTTGTGGGAAAGTCTCAGGGCAACCAACACAGTTACCACCTGGTACCGAAGGACGAAGTGAAGCCTGGGCACCCACTGGCTCTAAAATGTGCAGAATGGCACGATGGGGCGGGGGCAGAATACCATGCATACTGTGCTCCACTGGGAGGACCTTGCTCCTTTTTCATTAGCATGAGAGTGGTTTGTGACTGGAAGAGAAGTGGAGTACTTGTACACCAAGTAGATGGGCTTATGTACAAGTGCAGAGGGGCTGGAAATGCTGTCTGCCCATCACCCTGGGGCCCCAGTCCTGCGGAAAACTAAGCTGAGATGAAGTCACACCAGAAAGAAGTGCTTTCTTTCCAAGGTAGCTTATTTTTAGAAAACGCCATCCATCCCTGAGGTCGATCAGTCAATAATTCTGTGTTTCTTACAAACAGGCAGAGGAGTAGCAAGGAGCGTAAGCCAGGAGAAAGAACAGATACCTGAGGATATTAAGAACGTCTGCTGTAGCGGGAGCAGAAATCTTGGGATATTTCTCATTATGTTTAATCACAGCCTGTTCACATATTAGTGCTTTCATTATAAACATTCTGTGTGCACTACAGGATTTAGCTTTGCATGAAGTGGACATCTGAAATAAGACAGTTTGGTGTTTCTGTTTGGTTTAAGCACCTGGCAATAAAAAGGTACATTGTCACAGGGGATTTTTATTTAAAAAGTTCAATATTTGATGCAACTACTAACTTTGTTCATCCTCTCACTTCTGCTCTTCCAGAAACAGTGATACTGTTCAACATAGTGTAGGTCTACTGGTTCTCATGAGAGCTTACTGTGACCCCCTTTGCTACTGGGCTGGATCTATATTCCTTGCAGAACAGTTACCAGAATATTGTATGTAGGTACTGAAGTACTAATGTGGCCTATGTATTCTTCTAAAAAGGTTCTAATCCAACAAGCAGCAACAGAACCCAGAATCCTTACACATGGTATAGGTAAAATTAATAGGTTCTGTCGTGAAACACACACCCATCCTGCAAGACACACGTTAATCACTAGTACACTGATGAAAAATGTCTTTTTTTTTTAAGATATTTATTTATTTATTTGAAAGACAGATCACAAGTAGTCAGAGAGGCAGGCAGAGAGAGAGAGGGGGAAGCAGGCTCCCCGCTGAGCAGAGAGCCCGATGTGGGGCTTGATCCCTGGACCCTGGGATCATGACCTGAGCCAAAGGCAGAGAGGCTTAACCCACTGGGCCACCCAGGCGCCCCCTGGTGTTTTATTTCTATCTCTAATGCTCAGTCTATCCACACAATCATACTGTTTCTGGTAGACAGCACTGTGTAACTATGAATAAGAAACACAGTTCATTCTGAGAACCGAACTGTATGGATCAACAGGACTTCCTGAGGTATTAAAGAACCATCTATCTGTTGCAAGTTAGAGTGGGATTGACTGGGAGCAAAAAAAGCTAGACATCATCCTGATGTCTGCAATACACATTGGACGTGGTGGGGAGGGAATGACCGTTTGTACGGGGTAATTTCTATCACATGTAGTCAAGAATTAACACACATTTTGGCCTTCAACAATTCTGCCAAAATTCTGCTTCAGGAAAAGGTACATAGGGAAATTCATTCAGAAACCTAAAAATACTATATTATACTTAAGTCTTCCTAAAAGCACCTGGTCTTTGGAAAGACAACAATCTGGAACAATAACTAAGTAAGGCATTTTGCATCATGGTGGGAATTATCAGCTTTGAAGAGGCGGTTTGAAGCTCAGTATCACTGAGGACAACCTCTCAGGGAGATACCACTTCAAGCACTGCCTGCCTAGATCAGTACAAATTAGAGATTTTACCCAGTGTCAGGTTCTACTAATAATTTAATAAATCCAGGAAGACTGGAGCAGAGCCGGATGTAGTTGAGATCATCCAGAGAAACCCCTAGGTCCTTTCTTGGCTTATTACGTGTTCTCTGTCTAAGTCAGATTAAGTAATATCTGAGGTGTTTCAGCTACGTAGGTGATCACATCATTTACACAGGAAGAAGCTGTCTTCATCACTACATATCCCTGTTTTACACTCTGACAGTATAAAATAGTGTTTCTCATGAACCCATAATTACAACGGCTCCACATTTATTTGCCATAAATAACGGAGACAGAGCAATTACACACTGCTACTTCTGTACCACAGAAGTCCCATTAGGGCATTTGCTAGCAGGTCTGTCATTCATGTACTTTCAAGATTTCAAGCCAGCTCCTGACCATCTCCTTCACATATCCTCACCTTCCTCATAGGCTGTGATAGAAGTAGAAAGGTTTCTGTCCTCCAAAATAATAAATTATTTTCTGATTTCCTTTTGGACATTTAAAGCACATGCTCCATCTGGACAGTGTTTTTATGTAAGAGGTAAAGGTCTAAAGGTATCATATCTGCATGCCACTCAATTATCCCAATATTAGTTCCATACCAATTTGCAATTAAACTTCATAATCATCTTGATGAAAATAGTAACAGCTGGTATATATCCAGAATTACATTATCTTTTTACTTTTTAAAAACTTAAATATCTCCTTTTATTAAATTCTTAATTTCTGTTAGTGAATAATGTCTTTTTATTTTGATGACATATTGTCCGTCTGTGGTTTCTGCCGTTGAATCTAATAAGAGGTTATGCTTTCCTAATATTTAACTTTCAAGGATAAGTTCCATTATTGCATGCTAGGATTTTTAATATTGCGCCAAACAATATCCCTTCGAATAATAGAGTAATTGTAATAATGCAAATCATTAAATCGTCTTCTCCAGTGTGCAGTTGTTGTAGTAATTTCTCCCTTTTAGCCAGTTTCAAATCTGTATTTTATTTGATTTTACCTCCAGGTTATGTTGTACCCCCCACTTTGATACAATTGACTTTTTCCTAAGGCTTTTGTCAATTATGTTTCATCTACTGTGCACAAACGTTTTAAGACTATGAGATCAAACAGCCAGCGTGGGAGAGTGGTAGGGATCCTTGTCTCACCCCGGGAATTTCAAACTCTCCAGTTTAACTGTCTTGCTTGACACAGCATGGGTTAACCAAATGGCAATCTGAGGGGACTCAGTTTATTTATGGACTTGATATTTAATTCAATTTAGTGAAAAATGCTGTATCTATACGTACTACAACACGATTATTTTTCAATTATACTAATTATAATCTTATTTCTTATGATGGTGTTATTCATTAAATTCTCTCTATCCGCTATCAGAATAAGATCAAAGAGGAAGGAGAAAAGCATTAGGGAAAAGACAGAAGTTCATATTCACTGAAAAAACAGTAGAGTTGTCAGATAAATGCAAAACAAGCTTAAAAAAGACTTTAAGGGGCATGTAGGCGACTTTCCACTTGGGTCATGAACTCAGGGTTGTGGGGTCAAATCCTGCCTGGGGTTCAACACTCAGCGGGGAGTTTGCTTGAGATTCTCTCTGTCACTCTGCCCCTCCCCCTGCTCATGTGCTCTCTACAGTACATAAATCCGTTAAAAATATATCTTTTAAAAAATATTTGAGTGCATTTAATGAAAATGAGTAATGGTTTTACAGATTCATTAAAAATTTCAAATATTAACAATTCTCAGCTATTTTTAAATATTCATTTTCCATGGCAGCTCCTAATTTATTTTTGAAAAACTAACAAAATGTTAAATATTCTCATATCTATGAAAAACTATATTTTTAAAAATTTTTCAGTTAAAGACATGTCCTTGTCTTTAATCATAAAAACAACTTAAATTTAATTAGTTAAATTTAAATTAAATAAAATTTAATTAATTTAAATTAATTAACTTTAATTAAATAAAATTTAAATTTTTGTTTTTGTTTTCCTTATGAGTCATCTACATGGCGGAATGGAGGAGTTCTTTAAGGAAGGAGTTCAGGTTCCTTTCATCCAGAGTTCATGAGGAAGGGTGAAAAAATATACAAGAAGATGTAAGAACTCCAAAGAACCTTTTTGTTTGTTTTTCCTCTTAGTTACAGAAATATTTAAATAGATATTACAGAATAAAATGAAAAGCTATATGCATATTACCTTGAAGAATTAAAAACTATTTGCTTCAACTATTTCTTTAAAAGCATTTTAAAATAAATTGCAGGCACCATTACATTTCAACAATGAATACTTCTCTGAGAATCTTTTACAAATAAGGACTCGTTTATATAACTGAGACATGGTTATCAGACCTAACTAAAGCAGCAATTATTCTCTAATTATATCTAATATCCAATCCATATTCATATTTTCTCTGTTTCCCCAATATCATTTACTCCTGCTTGAATAGATAATTATCCCTTAGCTGAGCCCTTTAGGTTGTCTTTTTTATTTATTTATTTATTTATTTATTTATTTTTAATTAATTTTTTATTTTTTATAAACATATATTTTTATCCCCAGGGGTACAGGTCTGTGAATCACCAGGTTTACACACTTCACAGCACTCACCAAAGCACATACCCTCCCCAATGTCCATAATCCCACCCCCTTCTCCCAAACCCCCTCCCCCCAGCAACCCTGTTTGTTTTGTGAGATTAAGAGTCACTTATTGTCTTTTTAATCCAAAGGAGTCTTCCTTTGATGGCAGTGATGGCCGTGATATCTTTTGTAGACGTTTCCTCCCTTCTGCACTGAAGTGATCTTTCTTCATGTTGGGATTTGACAATCCCACCATATTTTATTACTAGCAGAACACATGTTTTATGCAGTAGATTCAAGTTGAAATGATTTTGACAAGATTACTTTAAGAGATGATGCTGTACATTTTGGATCACATCACATTAGGAGACCTGACATTTCAGTTCTCCCGTGATTAGTGAGGATGAGATTCATCTCTGACTTTAAATAGTGACAGAAACCACTCTCCATGCAGAATTAGTTTCACTCTTTATACAGCAAGTAATCTAAAGAATGAGAATTTGGACAACCCAGGTTTGCCGTGAACATTTTACATCATGGACCTAGCATATGTTGAAGGTCTTTTCCAAATGACTATGTTAGAAATTTAAAAAAATGGGAAAAATATATATGTTTTTATCATTCTTTCTATATTTATCCACTATTATTCTTCATTACAGATTTTTCTCAGCAATTACATGATTTTAACCATGAAAATATTTTCCAGAGGAATGCCAGGACTAATGTATAATTCTTCCCACTAACCAATTTTCAGAGAGCGAGGCAGTGGGTCATTTCTAATGGTGTCAAATATTTGTTGTCATTGTTTGCTGTTCACTTTATTTTTGAACATAATTATAAACATGGATTTTTCATAAGTTTAGAGTGTTTCAGGCAACTGAAGTATTTCTCTATGTGATGTTTCAGTAATTCTAAAATTGACAAATAGGGAGGAGTTCAAGGTGGCCCTTACAGGTTTTTTTTAGAAGTACATTTTTATTTGCTTGTCTTTTGTCTTTCTCACAGAATGTTACAGGCCCTTCTTATGGTTCCCTGTCAAGGACTGAAGACTGTCAGTTCTCCAGGAAGTTCCAGTTCTTCTTAGTGAAGAGTAGAATTTATCGCTAATTAGGGACCAGAGTTTACTGTCAGTATCTTTTCTTCTAACTTTTCTGGTAGTAAGCCTAGGAAATATATTGTCTAATGTACTTCCATTTCAAATTCAACACTTCAGGGTTTCAGTTTTTTTTTTTTTTTGTATATGTGTATATGTGTATATTGTCTTTCACATAGAAATGTGATCCCCTCCCAAAAAATTGTTCATGCAACATGCATGAAATAGTTACAAAATGATTATACAATATTAACAGCAAGATGGAGATCAACATAAGATATGTTAGCATTTTTATATCTTTAAGCATCTTGTTTACTATTATTATCTGTTGAGCATAGTGTAACAGAAAAGTTGAATCACTATGCTGTACACTTGAAACTAAGGCAACACTGTGTATCAGGTGCACTTAAATAAAAAATTAAAGAGAAAATGATCCGAACAGAGAAATACAAGTTGGAGATGAAGACATATCTTATGAACACATATATTCAATTCTTCTTGTATAAAACATAAATTAAAAGTTAAATAATTTAATTAAGCCATTTCTAAATGTGTCATATTTAAGCCCTACTCTAAATCACTTTTTAACTCAAAGTCATCAAACTTCATATTTGTTTTATAGTACACTGTCCTTTTGCAACATTTATTGTTGAAAGCAACATTTCTTTACATAGTGGCACCATTATCTCTGGATTTTAAATCCAAAGGACTGGAACCCACTTGAATATATTACTGTTTAAGAAAACTTGCATTTTCTACTCAAGGTCACCAGAAAGTTTTTGTAAGTTGATGCACCCTATCTCAGAGATGATTCTGAATTTTGAATGAATCAGTGACACTAGCCTATTATTGCTTTAAAAGTCTTCAGTTACACTGATAAATTTGGCAATTTCTTATGCCTTCACTTGCTTTGCTTGGTGTACAACTCCAACCTGTGAGCTATCAATTCTGCACATAACTCAATTTAGATGATGGAAAAAAACTATTAAAATGTTCATATGCCACCAAAGCAATCTCTTTTGAGATATGCCTCCTGAGGTAAGGGATGCAAAAGCAAAAATTAACTACTCAGACTACATCAAAATAAAAAGCTTCTGCACAGTGAAGGAAACAATAACAACGTTAAAAGGCAACCCATGCAATAGGAGAGGTGTTTGCCAATGATGTATTTGCTCAAGGGATAGTATCCAGAATATATAAAGAACTTCTAAATCTCAACATCAAAAATCTCCCAAATAATCCAATTAAAAATGGGCAAAAGACAGGAATACACATTTTTTCCAACAAGACAGACAGATGACCAACTGACACATGAAAAGATGCTCAACATCATTGATCATCATGGAAATGCAAATAAAAAACCACAGTGAGCTATCACGTCACACCCGTCAGATTGGGTAAAATCAAAAACAGTAAAACAAAAAGTATTGGCAAGAATGTGAAGAAAAAAGGCACCCCTGGCTTGTGCACTGCTGGCGGGCATGCAAAGTCATGCAGCCACTGTGGAAAGGGGTACGAAGTTTCCTCAGAGAGTTAAAAATAGAACTACCCTATGATCCAGCAAATGCACTAGGGGGAATTTACACTAGGAATACAAAAATACTAAATCAAAAGGATATATGCGCCCAATGTTTACAGCAGCATTATCTACAATAGTCACATATGGAAACAGCCTAAGTGTCCATCAAGTGATGCGTGGATAAAGAAGTGATATACAAACTCAATGGAGTAATAGCCCTAAAATAGAACAAAATCTGTCATTTGCAACAGCACGGACAGAGCTAGCGTATTATGCTAAGAGAGAGAATTCAACCAGAGAAAGACAAACACCACAGGATTTCATTCATATGTGGAAATTAAGAAACAAATGAGCAAAGGGGGAGAAAAGAGAGAGAGGGAAAGAGAGGGAAACTGAGAAACAGACTCATCTACAGAGAATAAACTGATGGTCTCCAGAGAGAAGGTGGGTGGGGGGATGGGTGAGAGTGGGGGATGGGGAGTAAGGCGGCCACTTGTGATGACGAGCACCAGATTTTGTATAGAAATATCAAATCACTATATTGTATATCTGAAACTAATATCACACTCTGTTTGACTGGAAATAAATAAAAAACTTGAATTATGATACATGTAATTACACTAGTGATAATTAAGACATGATCGGCCTGCTACCCTACAGAGAGATGTGTCATACACAAAATACAACCTGATTTTAGAGTTGTAAAAAAAAAAATGCTTGCCTTGAAGTGGTAAGATATTGTCAAATACCATCTCTACAGAGATAAATAACACGATTTCTTTTCTCCTAATTTTGGTGTCAAATGGTCTGATTTTCATCGCTTCAAGAGATGAGAAAACATTTTAAGTGTTGTTTTGATTTTCTCTTATAAGAGTAAATCTGAGCATTGTTTTCACAGGCTTACAGGTTACTGGCATTTCTTTAAGAAAGCTTTTTATGCATTTGACCACTCTGTTCTCAGGAGTTCGGACCTTTTTTACTTGGTAACAAGGAGGTTTGAATGAGTTTGTGAGATTGACCTATGCCTGGCCTATATACAGCAAATAATTTCGTTACTTTATTTTTCCTTATTTTCTAAAAATCTCTGAATAATATATTCACAATAATTCTTATTTCCTTGTACTATTTCCAGAATTTGAATAAAAATGTTTTTCACTCCAAGGTCACAGAATAATTCAACCAATGTCATTTTATAATGACATGGTTTACATTTCCATTTTAAAATTTCAGACCATGTGGACATGACCCCATCATGCAATGTGAGGTAACATTTTAGGAAGAGCTATCTAGCTGACCCAACACTCAAACACCATTCATTAAAACGTCTACCTCTTTCTCATTGATTTGAAACAACATCCATACTGCATACTAAATTTCCTATGCACTGGGCTGTCTGTCTAGATTTTAGATTCTCTTATATGCATCTGTCCGTCCGTCTGAGTCATATGCAGTGATTTTATTACTGACGCTTCCTCTTAGGTTTTAACATGTAGGTGTTTTAGGAGATGTTACTCAGCTATTCAAGCACTGCTCAGGCCCACTACTGTTTCTGAGGATCTACTTACCATTTTCTTCCTCTAAGATTAACAGATTTCTTACTACCATATTTCATATTTTCATTACTGAAAATGAGGTCTTCTCTTTTCACTATGGCATCTAGTTGATTGTTTTTATACATAATGAGTGATTTAATTCATATCCTGCCCCCTTCATGAATTTTCCCATAGCTGTAGTAGCTTTTCCATTGATTTTTTTTCAGTTTTTCCAGCTAAATAAAAAAGCAATTTCTTAAGAGTTACTTTCACCTTCTTCTCCACATTTGTTATATATCAAATTGCTTTCTCCTGTTTAATTTCATTGACTAGGATCTTCAGTGTATGTTTATTTTTTTAATTTTTAAATTTTACATATATATAGAAAACTATATTAAACGCAAAGAATAAATTATTATCAAACATCCTCCTATATGACCTAGTGGATGCTGGTATAACCACACCAGCCTTCTCCTGACTGTTTGCATGATCTCTTCTAGCACCCTTACTCGTTGTTATTATGACCTCATAAAAACTTCCTTTTCAATATCACCTATTTTGGGTCTAGAGTTTCCATCTGATTCTTTTTCTTGTATCATCTACTTGTCTCATTATGTTCACGTTTCCTTTTGAAATCTGAGCCTATAAAACGTATGTATATTAACTGTGTTAAAAATTCATGTCTACAAAATTAAAAACAAATAAACGAAAATTCATGTCTACAAATGCCAACCCTCTGATCGTTGCTTCTGCTCTCTGAGGGGTGATTTTCTCCTGTGCGTTCCTATAGCCCCTAACAGTTCCAATAGGTAAATGCTATCATTGGCAGTGGTTTTCTCTACTGTATTTTAACAAGTTCTTAGCCTTAGCTGGCTTATTCCATAGCTTTAGTATCTGCTGCTTCTCCCAGGGAAACCTACTACGCCACACGTTTTCCTTTTAATTTGTTCACTGTGATGGCTCTGACGTGTGCCTTCTTGGAGCTGGGCATGGGAGTTCTGATGGGAGACAGAACTACCTTCTTCAGGAAGTAAACCTTTACTGAAGTTGTCTGTCTTCTTCTACTCCTAGGACCTTACTGTCCCTATTCTTCTGTGCACCTACCGTCAGGCTCACAGCCCTGATTCTACTTATCCCAGGTTTCTTTTTTCCACTTAAATTTACAAGATGAAGTTTATAATTTGCTCTATCATCTAGTTACCCTGTCAGGGTAGCTTAAATGTATTTTCTATCCGCGTTGCATGGTATCAGTTTTGGAGAAGGTGTGGGGATAATCTGATGTAGGCAAATGTCTTCATCCTAAAGCAAGTCAGAAAGCCCACTCCACAGAATCCAACATGGTCATAAAAACTAAGCCTCAGTAAAAATAGACAGATATTAAAAGACTCAACATAGTATAGATATGGCCCATGCTTGAGTTTACCTGGAGAGGTGAGGTAAAGGAGAAAGCTGGTCAGGGAAGACCAACAGATCTTCCTGAGGAAATGCGGTAATACAGAATATGGTATAGCTCCATTTTAACCGTGGGTCACAGGTCTTTTTATAGCTATACTCAACAGGAAGATGGTGTTAGATATGAGGTGGAAGTTATAGAAAGTAATTACACTGGGTTCCTTAGAAGTATAGGCCCTGATGATTAATGGAGAAGTTAAATTCTATTAAATCAGTCACGATAGAACATTGAAGTGGAAAGATATTTAATGTCTTATACAAGTTTGGGATTAAACCAAAAGAAGTTGGGATAGGGAATACTTTCAGATTATTCTTTGGCATCCTGGATGATACTTTTGCTTAACAAAGCATCTTAATCTGAGAACATTAAGCAATAATGCATAATGGGAGATTATGCATCTCCCATTTGGGCCCCTAATATTTGGGCATTCTTGATCTGCAGAAACAAAATGCTATTATAGCTATTCATGTAAAGCAATTAATTATGGAGTGTTTGCATATCTATGAAGTTGTAATTATACTAATATTGCATTCATTCCTACATGAAGAAAATAAGCATCAGAAACTAAATTTACTCAGTATCAAACCACCGGCAAATATTCGAATCTGTGTGACTCCAAAGCTAATATCCTTAATGTCTGCATTACAGCTCCCTTGGATGGACAGTAACAATTGTATTATAGTTTTAAGAGCTAGTAACATGAAATTATCTAGGTAAAATAAATTCTCTAGGAGTGATGAGGTATCTTATTAAAAAAAAAATTTTGTTTTTTTCTTAAATGGTTGGGGACAATAATGTCAACTTCAGAGAAGAGTTGAAGCCTGGGGGAAAGAAGCTAGCCCAGGAAAAGCATTTGGGAAAGGTTGGATGACCAAGAAAGTAGCAATCTAAATTGGATAGTTGACCTATAGATGTGCCCTTTCCTTAAAGTAGAGGTAAATGCAGCAGAAGTATTTTCTAATTGCCCCTACTTCTAATTTCACAAACCAACAGTCTGTGTTGGACATGTGTTCAACACCATGGGGTTTCATAGGTAGTTTCAGACTGAGGTGTACTTGTGTTTGTAAGGTGTTGCTAATTATGCAATCCCCCATTTTTGGGGGGAGGTATGTATTGATGTATAATAGGGTCCTTTTTAATAGGGTCCACATCCTTTAATTCCAGTTCAGCTAGGCTAAGGAAAAGTTAGAGTGGGGACTGCCTTACATTTAAGTGTGAAAAAAAAAAATGGTACAGCTTACAGAGCCAGCTGTACATATTGCTACCAATGTAAAAGCTACTAATTTTTGAGTGTTTACATCTATAATTTCTTTATACGAGATCCGGTTGGAAATCTGCAGCAAATTTAAATACAACTTGTGACTAACACATTTTATACAAACTACGGAAACGTATCTATGGTAAACTTAAGAAAATAAATACACGTAAATAAGTCAATTTTAGCTTTTCCGAAGTGATCGTCTCATACATCTACCGTGTGACATAATAAACTCCGAGTTAATAGCTGTATAATGAAGGTTTAATGGATGTCATTTCTCAGATATTTGGATTTTTAATTGCTTTTCTTTCAGCTTCATTAGCACAATGACAACTGTTCAGTCACTCCAATTTTAAGGAAAAAACATCCCTTTAACTTTTTTTTTTTTTAAGGAAAAGTCCTATTGAGTAAAGATGTCACACAAATTCAAGCTTTCGGATGCCAAACAAATATCAGAGTTGCTAAGATATCTATTGCTCATTTTTTTTCAGCAAATATTAACACATTTACTCTGGAAACCACCCTTCCCTAGCACCCTGCCTTTGAGATGGCATGTCCAACATGATATCCCAACCAACTACCTATCTCTCCTAAAGGAATGGTTGAGAAGGTCATGAGATACAAGAAAATAAAAATAAAAGAAGCCCACCCTATTAACTCATGAACTATAAGCAACATTTATACTTAAACCGGCTGATGACCCTTTTCTCTAGCCATGTGTAAGAAGTTCTCTCTACACAGATGAATGCTCAGAGGGATTTTTTTTTTTTTAATTTGGCTAAAAGTACCTTAAATTTGTCATGATTTAGCCAGGTTAAATTCTCTACTTCCCGGGTCATGTGAGTCATTACAGCCCTGTAGCTCAAGCTAGTCATTTACTCTGTAGCTCAAGTTAGTTTTCAGGCATAGGGATCCAAAAGCCTGTTCACTGACCCAATGATTTCAGTCAAGCGATTCAGGTCAAGAAACCATCGTACACAATAGTAGCATCACCGGCTAATCACCCCAGAATGCCAAAGTGGGATAGAAAGGACCCTGTGGCCGAGCACACATGAAAAATTTCCCAGGCAATGACAAAATGGCAGAGATTTGGTAAACCACATATTTGAACTCCTTTTCAATTCCCTTATTATAAAGTATTGCTATACTGGTCCTATAAAATCAAATTGAACAACTGACTAACTCATTCCAAAAATTCCATGCAATAAAAAGACAATTTGGTTATGTTGTCTACATTTTCTAGCTAATTTCTTCCAAGGCTTAAATAATTTTATGGTCCCAGAGACCATTTTAGATGCTAAAAAAAGAAAACAAAAGACAAAAAAAACCTCTGTTGACCAAGGGAAATTGCTTTATAAGCTCTCTCTAGAGCTTTAATTTGGAAAGTTATTGTCATAAAGAAAGCAAATGTAACCTTCCAGAAGAGTTACTTTATTACACTGAGTAAGCATCAATCAAACTGGCATAAGCCCACGTGTGAAGACCCGAGAGAAAAAGAAAGAATACAACTTAAAGTTAGGCTGTATAGATTTACTGAACTCCATAGAAGGCAGAAAATAATTTAACAACTCCTGTTAACCCATTGTATATGATCACAAACAATGGAATCTTTATGAGCTGGCCCTAGTAAAATGTAATAAAAGAAGCAATTGTTCAAAGATGAGTGATTGAGACATAACCCAGTATGTACATCATTTAGAATTGTTTCCTAACTTTTACAGTTCTGTATGTGATACAGTTTCCTCTAAAAAGTTATTTATTTATTTGACAGAGAGTGAGAGAGCACAAGCAGAGGAAGAAACAGAGGGAGAGGGAGAAACAGACTCTCGGCTGAGCAGGAAGCCCGATGTGGGGCTTCACCCCAGGACTCTGGGATCATGACCTGAGCTGAAGACAGATACTTAACCAACTGAGCCACCCAGATATCCCTAAAGCTTACTTTTTCAGCAGTGAATTTAATAACCATACTGTATGGTAACTAACATAATTAAGAAAAAAAGAAATTAAAAAAATAATGAATTCAATTATATTCATTTCTAAACATAAACAGAAACATGAGAAAGGTATGAGAATAGATGGCACGTATTGCAATGAGCACTGGGCTGTTACACGCGTACAATGAATTATGGAACACTACATCAAAAACTAATGAAGTACTGCATGGTGACTAACATAGCATAATAAAAAGAAGAATAGATGGCAATATATCTTTGGTTTTCTTTAGGCTTTGCAATAATAAACAGAAGCTACCCTTTATGTTCTGTTGAGTTGTTCGTTTTTGATGCCACCCCACTGAGAAAGCACTGGCCAGGGGGATCACCACTGCATATGTCAGCAACAACCAGGAAGAAAATAACGAGATTTTGCCTCAATATTCTTAACATTCTTACTATCTCTCTTTCAGTCTCTACCCTGCTTTCTTTTTCTCTCTCCCTTCCTGCCCTTTCTTCCCTTACTTCTTTACTGTTATCCCAATTACATTCAGTGATTTTCACAGTATATGATCAAGCATTCTAGAAGAAAAAGGGAACTGAGAGAAAGGTACATTTTTTTAAGAGGTTTACCCAAGATGATAAAACTTGTAAATGATAAGGACCAAGGCATTTTCCTGTGCCTTCCACACCAATATGAATGAAATTTTAGGATGAAAAACACTCTGCAGTTAAAAATGAAGAAGAAAACTGTTCACTACATGACAGTGGCATTAAAACACCACCACATCAGGGGCACCTGGATGGCTCAGTGGGTTAAAGCCTCTGCCTTCAGCTCAGGTCAGATCCCAGGGTCCTGGGATCAAGCCCCACATTGGGCTCTCTGCTTGGTGGGGAGCCTGCTTCTTCCTCTTTCTCTGCCTGCCTCTCTGCCTACTTGTGATCTCTCTCTCTCTCTGTCGAGTGAATAAATAAAATCTTAAAACAAAAACAAAAACAACAACAACAACAAAACCCACCACATCAATGAGTAAGACTTCTTTAAAAACAGGTTCTCTAATAGCACTTTATTTCCTGAGTCACCGTTGTCATAGAACTCTTGAAGGACAACCTGTCGACACTAAAATAACTTAAGTAACAGCTTTCACCACCAATGACCCTTTTTGCTTCAATGATACTTTAACATGTAATAAAGGTGAGTTAAATGGAATAGCATTGTCTAAATTGTAAGAAGAGGCTAGTCTTGAAAATACAAAAAGGTCACATAGAAACAAATAATCTATGCCTTTCAGACATTATACAAATTCAAGACATGGAGAAATAAAAATCCATTTTTATGCTTATTAATTTATTTCAATCTTTATGAAGTTATTCAAACCTTCTGAAAAGTATTTTGCCTGTTGTATCTACAGAACCTCAAAAGGTTTGTAAAATACTAAGCAACTACTCAACTTCCTTAAGTTCAACATAACCTGAGAAAATAAGTGGAAATACAGGAGAGATCCATAGTTATACAAATGGTCATCCTGGAATTATTTGTTATATAATAAGTGTGAAGCATTTATATATCCCAGTTGTCCTACCAAGGTGGCCTGGGCGTAACATATGCAGGCACAGACCTAATCTGTACCCCTATAGCTCTAGCCCTTCTGCTGAGGCAGCCCCAGCATGGTGTGCCCCAGGGTACCTCATCCATGTACCTACTCTAGCTCTATGCATCTTGCTCAGCTAGACACATGGCACAGCCCAGCATCCCCACAGCCTGTGACTACTCCAGTTCCAGCCAGTTAACCAAAGCCACTAGGCACACATGGTCTACTCAGGGGACACTCTTACAGAAGGTCCTTCAAGAATGTTCCTCCTAATTCATGGAAATAAATAACGAAAGCCAAACAAAAAGCTAAGACAGGAATATGTTCCAAATAAAAGAGATAAAAGCCACAGAAAAAAAAAATCTAATGAAATAGAGATAAGTAATTTATCTGATAAAGAGTTCAAAGGAATAGTCATAAAGATGTTCACCAGCCTTGAGGTAAAAATGAATGAACTCAGTGAGAACTTCAAAAAAGATACGGAAAATATAATTAGAGATGCAACAGAGCTGAAGGAAACAATAAACAAGATAAAAAAAAATAAACTAAGGGGATCAAGAGAAGATTATGACATAGGAGAATGGATTAGCAATCTGGAAGACAGAGTAAATCAGGAAAAAGAAAAGAAAAAAAAATAGGATAAGAGACTTCTCAAACTACATCAAGTGTGCTAAATTTATACGACCAGAATTCTAGAAGGACGAGGGAGAGAAAAGAGCAGAAACATTTTTGAAGAGGAAATTAAAAAAAATACTTGGACACAAATATGAAACCAAAACTTTTGAAAACTTATGGGATGTATCATAAGCAGTTCTAAGAGCAAAATTATAGTGACAGAGGACTACCTCAAGAAACCAGAAAAACCTCCCACAATCTAACCTTACATCTAAAGGAACTAGAGAAAGACCGACAAACAAAATCACTAATTAGAAGAAAGCAAATAATAAAGGTGAGAGCAGAAATGTGAAATAGAGACTCAAAACCCAAGACCAGATCAATAGAGAAGAACAGATAAACACAAGGAGATCAATAAAACTATAAGTTGGTTCCTTGAAAAGATACATTAATAAATGTCTAGGGAGATGCACAAAAAAAAGGCCCAACAATAACATGAAAAATGGGATAAATTCCTAAAAACACACAACCTTCCAAGACTGAATCAAGAAGAAATGCAAAATTAGAATAGACTGGTTACAAGAAATGAAAATTAAATCATCAATTTTAAGTCTCAAAAAACAAAAGTCCAGGACAAGTAGGCTGTTTTGCAGATAAACTCTACTGAGTATCTAAAGAAGAGTTATTACTTATACTGTTCGAATTATTTTTTTAATTGAATAAGAAAGAATGCTTCCAAGATTCTTTGACAAGGACAGCATTACCCTGATGCTAAACCCAGACAGAGACCAAAAAGAAAGAAAATCACAGGCCAATATCCTTAATGGACATGGTTGTAAAAATCTTCAAAAAAGTATTAATAAAAGAAGTACAATTGTTGTGAGGAACACTAGGTGATGTATGGAAATAATGAATCACTAAACTGCACACCTGAAACTAATATTATACTGATGTTAACTAAGTAGAATTTAAACTTAAAAAAATTTAAAGGCGCCCCTGGGTGGCTCAGTGGGTTAAAGCCTCTGCCTTCGGCTCAGGCCATGATCCCAGGGTCCTGGGATCGAGCCCTGCATCGGGCTCTCTGCTCAGTGGGAAACCTGCTTCCTCCTCTCTCTCTGCCTGCCTCTCTGCCTACTTGTGATCTCTGTCAAATAAATAAAATCTTTAAAAACAAAAACAAAAAAATTCTTAAAGATACACTGAAAGAATCATAAACACAATCAAGTGGAAATTATGCCTGAGACAAAAGAATGGGTCAACAATGGCAAATCCAGCAACAAGATCTATTACACTAACAAAAGAAGGTTAAAAACTGGCTCACCTGTGGGGCTCATGGGTTAAGCCTCTGCCTTCAGCTCAGGTCATGATCTCAGGATCCTGGGATCAAGCCCCGCATTGGGCTCTCGCTCAGTGGGGACCCTGCTTCCCCCCACCCTCTCTCTGTCTGCCTCTCTGTCTGCTTGTGATCTTTGTCTGTCAAATTAAAAAAAAAAAAAAACTTCTTTAAAAAAAAAAAGAAGGATAAAAATCTTATCAAACAAATAAAGCAGTAAATGTGAGATGTTTGGAAATACATAGTGGGTAAGGGGTTATTATTCAAAATACATAAAGAAATTACACAACTTAGTATTTTTTTAGAAGTATTAAAAATGGGCAGAAGGGAGGAGTCAAGATGGCGGAGAAGTAGCAGGCTGAGACTACTTCAGCTAGCCGGCGATCAGCTAGATAGCTTATCTAAAGATTGCAAACACCTGAAAATCCATCGGCAGATCGAAGAGAAGAAGAACAGCAATTCTGGAAACAGAAAAACAACCACTTTCTGAAAGGTAGGACCGGCGGAGAAGTGAATCCAAAGTGACGGGAAGATAGACCCCGGGGGGAGGGGCCGGCTCCCGGCAAGAGGCAGAGCAACCGCGCACAAAATCAGGACGTTTAAAAGTCTGTTCCGCTGAGGGACATCGCTCCAGAGGCTACCCGGGGCAAAGCCCACACGGGGTCAGCGTGGCCTCAGGTCCCGCAGGGTCACAGAAGGATCAGGGGTGTCTGACTGTCGCAGAGCTTGCGGGTATTGGAACAGGAAAGCCGGCTACAGAGACAGAGCCGACAGTAAACTCGCAGCTCGGTGTTACCTTGAACCGGTCGCAGGCTCGGTGAGCTCGGAGCGGGGCCGGAGGTCAGGCAGATGGGAGTAACTGGGCGCGGTTCTCTGAGCGCGCACTGAGGAGTGCGGCCCTGGGCTCTCGGCTCCTCCGGGCCGGAGACCAGGAGGCCGCCATTTGTATTCCCGTCCTCCGGAACTCTACGGAAAGCGCTCAGGGAACAAAAGCTCCTGAAAGCAAAACCAAGGGGATTACTCACCCCGGCCCCGGGTAAGAGAATCACTACAACAGGCCCCTCCCCCAGAAGATCAACGAGAAATCCAGCCAAGACCTAGTTCACCTACCAAAGAGTGCGGTTTCAATACCAAGGAGAGCAGCAGAATTCTAGAGGAGGAGAAAGCAAAGCACGAAACTCATGGCTTTTTCCCTGTGATTTTTTTTAGTCTTGCAGTTAATTTAATTTTTTTCTTTTTCATTTTTTGTTTTTTTTTCTCGCCTTCGGGTAAAATTTTTTTTTAACTGTTACCTTTTTCTTTTTTAACGATTTTTTACTAGTTTATCTAATACATATATTTTTTCTTTTTTATATTTTTCTTAGGTGTTTTCTTTTTTTTTTAATTCTTTTACTTTTTTTTCTTTCTTTTTTCTTTTTTTTTTTTCTTTCTTCCATTTTGAACCTCTTTTTATCCCCCTTCTCCCCCCTCACGATTTGGGATCTCTTCTAATTTGGTTAAAGCATATTTTCCTGGGGTTGTTGCCACCCTTTTAGTATTTTACTTGCCCCTTCATATACTCTTCTCTGGACAAAATGACAAGACGGAAAAATTCAACACAAAAAAAAAGAACAAGAGGCAGTACCGAAGGCTAGGGACCTAATCAATACAGACATTGGTAATATGTCAGATCTAGAGTTCAGAATGACAATTCTCAAGGTTCTAGCCGGGCTCGAAAAAAGCATGGAAGATATTAGAGAAACCCTCTCGAGAGATATAAAAGCCCTTTCTGGAGAAATAAAAGAACTAAAATCGAACCAAGTTGAAATCAAAAAAGCTGTTAATGAGGTGCAATAAAAAATGGAGGCTCTCACTGCTAGGATAAATGAGGCAGAAGAAAGAATTAGTGATAAAGAAGACCAAATGACAGAGAATAAAGAAGCTGAGCAAAAGAGGGACAAACAGCTACTGGACCACGAGGGGAGAATTTGAGAGATAAGTGACACCATAAGACGAAACAACATTAGAATAATTGGGATTCAAGAAGAAGAAGAAAGAGAGAGGGGAGCAGAAGGTATACTAGAGAGAATTATTGGGGAGAATTTCCCCAATATGGCAAAGGGAACAAGCATCAAAATTCAAGAGGTTCAGAGAACGCCCCTCAAAATCAATAAGAATAGGCCCACACCCCGTCACCTAATAGTAAAATTTACAAGTCTCAGTGACAAAGAGAAAATCCTGAAAGCAGCCCGGGAAAAGAAGTCTGTAACATACAATGGTAAAAATATTAGATTGGCAGCTGATTTATCCACAGAGACCTGGCAGGCCAGAAAGAGCTGGCATGATATTTTCAGAGCACTAAATGAGAAAAACATGCAGCCAAGAATACTATATCCAGCTAGGCTATCATTGAAAATAGAAGGAGAGATTAATAGCTTTCAGGACAAACAACAACTGAAAGAATTTGCAAACACCAAACCAGCTCTACAGGAAATCTTGAAAGGGGTCCTCTAAGCAAAGAGAGAGCCTACAAGTGGTAGATAAGAAAGGAACAGAGACCATATACAATAACAGTCACCTTACAGGCAAAACAATGGCACTAAATTCATATCTCTCAATAGTTACCCTGAATGTTAATGGGCTAAATGCCCCTGTCAAAAGACACAGGGTATCAGAATGGATAAAAAAACAAAACCCATCTATATGTTGCCTCCAAGAAACTCATTTTAAGCCTGAAGACACCTCCAGATTTAAAGTGAGGGGGTGGAAAAGAATTTACCATGCTATTAGACATCAGAAGAAAGCAGGAGTGGCAATCCTTATATCAGATCAATTAGATTTTAAGCCAAAGACTATAATAAGAGATGAGGAAGGACACTATATCATACTCAAAGGGTGTGTCCAACAAGAAGATTTAACAATTTTAAATATCTATGCCCCCAATGTGGGAGCAGCCAACTATATAAACCAATTAATAACAAAATCAAAGAAACACATCAACAATAATACAATAATAGTAAGGGACGTTAACACTCCTCTCACTGAAATTGACAGATCATCCAAGCAAAAGATCAGCAAGGAAATAAAGGCCTTAAACGACACACTGGACCAGATGGACATCACAGATATATTCAGAACATTTCATCCCAAAGCAACAGAATACACATTCTTCTCTAGTGCACATGGAACATTCTCCAGAATAGATCACATCCTCGGTCCTAAATCAGGACTCAACCGGTATCAAAAGATTGGGATCATTCCCTGCATATTTTCAGACCACAATGCTCTAAAGCTAGAACTCAACCACAAAAGGAAGTTTGAAAAGAACCAAAATACATGGAGACTAAACAGCATCCTTCTAAAGAATGAATGGGTCAACCGGGAAATTAAAGAAGAATTGAAAAAAATCATGGAAACAAATGATAATGAAAATACAACGGTTCAAAATCTGTGGGACACAACAAAGGCAGTCCTGAGAGGAAAATATATAGCGGTACAAGCCTTTCTCAAGAAACAAGAAAGGTCTCAGGTACACAATCTAACCCTACACCTAAAGGAGCTGGAGAAAGAACAAGAAAGAAACCCTAAGCCTAGCAGGAGAAGAGAAATCATAAAGATCAGAGCAGAAATCAATGAAATAGAAACCAAAAAAACAATAGAACAAATCAACGAAAGTAGGAGCTGGTTCTTTGAAAGAATTAATAAAATTGATAAACCCCTGGCCCGACTTATCAAAAAGAAAAGAGAAAGGACCCAAATAAATAAAATCATGAATGAGAGAGGAGAGATCACAACTAACACCAAAGAAATACAAACTCTTATAAGAACATACTATGAGCAACTCTACGGCAATAAATTTGACAATCTGGAAGAAATGGATGCATTCCTAGAAACATATAAACTACCACAACTGAACCAGGAAGAAATAGAAAGCCTGAACAGACCCATAACCAGTAAGGAGATTGAAACAGTCATTAAAAATCTCCAAACAAACAAAAGCCCAGGGCCAGACGGCTTCCCGGGAGAATTCTACCAAACATTTAAAGAAGTACTAATTCCTATTCTCCTGAAACTGTTCCAAAAAATAGAAATGGAAGGAAAACTTCCAAACTCATTTTATGAGGCCAGCATCACCTTGATCCCAAAACCAGACAAGGATCCCATCAAAAAAGAGAGCTATAGACCAATATCCTTGATGAACACAGATGTGAAAATACTCAACAAAATACTAGCCAATAGGATTCAACAGTACATTAAAAGGATTATTCATCACGACCAAGTGGGATTTATTCCAGGGCTGCAAGGTTGGTTCAACATCCGCAAATCAGTCAATGTGATACAACACATCATTAAAAGTAAGAACAAGAACCATAGGATACTCTCAATAGATGCTGAAAAAGCATTTGACAAAGTACAGCATCCCTTCCTGATCAAAACTCTTCAAAGTGTAGGGATAGAGGGCACATACGTCAATATCATCAAAGCCATCTATGAAAAACCCACCGCAAATATCATTCTCAATGGAGAAAAACTGAAAGCTTTTCCACTAAGGTCAGGAACACGGCAGGGATGTCCATTATCACCACTGCTATTCAACATAGTACTAGAGGTCCTAGCCTCAGCAATCAGACAACAAAAGGAAATTAAAGGCATCCAAATCGGCAAAGAAGAAGTCAAATTATCACTCTTCGCAGATGATATGATACTATATGTGGAAAACCCAAAAGACTCCACTCCAAAACTGCTAGAACTTATACAGGAATTCAGTAAAGTGTCAGGATATAAAATCAATGCACAGAAATCAGTTGCATTTCTCTACACCAACAGCAAGACAGAAGAAAGAGAAATTAAGGAGTCAATCCCATTTACAATTGCACCCAAAACCATAAGATACCTAGGAATAAACCTAACCAAAGAGACACAGAATCTATACTCAGAAAACTATAAAGTACTCATGAAAGAAATTGAGGAAGACACAAAGAAATGGAAAAATGTTCCATGCTCCTGGATTGGAAGAATAAATATTGTGAAAAAGACTATGCTACCTAAAGCAATCTACACATTTAATGCAATTCCTATCAAAGTACCATCCATCTTTTTCAAAGAAATGGAACAAATAATTCTAAAATTTATATGGAACCAGAAAAGACCTCGAATAGCCAAAGGAATATTGAAAAAGAAAGCCAACGTTGGTGGCATCACAATCCCGGACTTCAAGCTCTATTACAAAGCTGTCATCATCAAGACAGCATGGTACTGGCACAAAAACAGACCCATAGATCAATGGAACAGAATAGAGAGCCCAGAAATAGACTCTCAAATCTATGGTCAACTAATCTTCGACAAAGCAGGAAAGAATGTCCAATGGAAAAAAGACAGCCTCTTCAATAAATGGTGCTGGGAAAATTGGACAGCCACACGCAGAAAAATGAAATTGGACCATTTCCTTACACCACACACAAAAATAGACTCAAAATGGATGAAGGACCTCAATGTGCGAAAGGAATCCATCAAAATCCTTGAGGAGAACACAGGCAGCAACCTCTTCGACCTCAGCCGCAGCAACATCTTCCTAGGAACAACGCAAAAGGCAAGGGAAGCAAGGGCAAAAATGAACTATTGGGATTTCATCAAGATCAAAAGCTTTTGCACAGCAAAGGAAACAGTTAACAAAATCAAAAGACAACTGACAGAATGGGAGAAGATATTTGCAAACGACATATCAGATAAAGGACTAGTGTCCAAAATCTATAAAGAACTTAGCAAACTCAACACCTAAAGAACAAATAATCCAATCAAGAAATGGGCAGAGGACATGAACAGATATTTCTGCAAAGAAGACATCCAGATGGCCAACAGACACATGAAAAAGTGCTCCATATCACTCGGCATCAGGGAAATACAAATCAAAACCACAATGCGATATCACCTCACACCAGTCAGAATGGCTAAAATCAACAAGTCAGGAAATGACAGATGCTGGCGAGGATGCGGAGAAAGGGGAACCCTCCTACACTGTTGGTGGGAATGCAAGCTGGTGCAACCTCTCTGGAAAACAGCATGGAGGTTCCTCAAAATGTTGAAAATAGAACTGCCCTATGACCCAGCAATTGCACTATTGGGTATTTACCCTCAAGATACAAACGTAGTGATCCAAAGGGGCACATGTACTCGAATGTTTATAGCAGCAATGTCCACAATAGCCAAACTATGGAAAGAACCTAGATGTCCATCAACAGATGAATGGATCAAGAAGATGTGGTATATATACACAATGGAATACTATGCAGCCATCAAAAGAAATGAAATCTTGCCATTTGCGACAACATGGATGGAACTATAGGGTATCATGCTTAGCGAAATAAGTCAAGCGGAGAAAGACAACTATCATATGATCTCCCTGATATGAGGAAGTGGTGATGCAACATGGGGGCTTAAGTGGGTATGAGAAGAATAAATGAAAGAAGATGGGATTGGGAGGGAGACAAACCATAAGTGACTCTTAATCTCACAAAACAAACTGAGGGTTGCTGGGGGGAGGGGGTTTGGGAGAAGGGGGTGGTATTATGGACATTGGGGAGGGTATGTGCTATGGTGAGTGCTGTGAAGTGTGTAAACCTGGTGATTCACAGACCTGTACCTGTATTTATAAAAAATAAAAAATTATATTAAAAAAAATGGGCAGAAGACTTGAATAGATACATCTCTAAAGAAGACATAAGAGAGCCAACAGGTACATGAAAAGCAGGTACATGAAAATCGCTAGTCATAAGGGAAATGCAAATCCAAACCACAATGAGATATCAGCTCACATCCATCAGATTGGCTGTGATGAAAGTATGTATAGTAAAGGGAGCCCCTGCCTACTCTTGATGGGAATGGGAACTGGCATAACCACTACTTAAAACACTACTGACTTAAAACACTACTTAAACCACTACTTAAAACACTCCTCAAAAAACTACTGACAGAAATACCATGCAATTATATGAGAAAAATGAAAACACCAATTCAAAGAAACATATGCACCCCCACATTTACTGCAGCTTTGTTTGTAATAGTAAGATATGTGAGCAACCTAAGTGTCCCCTGAGAGATGAAAGAACATCACACACACACACACACACAGATTATGACACAGCTATTAAAAAAAAGAGAGAGTGAAATCTTGCCGCTGTTAGGAGTTAGGTAGTCAGGGCTAGTGTAGCCAGCAAGGAAATACAGACTCATGACAGCTAAAATAATTCAGCACTGACATCCTGTTTTCAGCTTAAACAGGATTGCGCTGATGCTCTGCTTCGCAGACTTTGCAGAAATGACTTGGGCAAAATTTCCTAAAGTAAGAAATTCAACCACAAAAGCATTTGCCACGATCACAGACAAGGAGCAGTTAAGACACAAGTCCCCGATGTCAGGAAAAATAAAGGAGCATCAGCATGTGGGCATTACCCTGAGAGTTAGATAGATACGTGACCCAAGCCCTGATTGGCACAACTCAGCACACCCTGATGGCTTAAGAAAGTTCTGCAAAAGAGCTTGTTAAAACCGCTAAACTTAGAAAGTCTGAGGGCAACTCTCTTGGGCTTCCCTCCCTCTCTGGGAGCTTTATACTCCTGCTCAGTAAACTTTCCTGCCCACCACTTTGTCTGGCCCACCTCTCCACTCTTAGAAGTGGCGTGACCAAGAACCGCAGGAACACAAAATCCTGTAAAACTGTGTGCAACAAAATGGACGGACCTAGAGAGTATTGTGCTAAAAGAAGTAAGTCAGACAAAGACAAATGCTGTATGTTTTCATTTACATGTGTAATCTAAAATCATAACAAATGAACAAGCAGGAACAGACTCATAGCTACAGAAAATAAACTAGTTTGGCAGAAGATAGAGGGTAAGGAAAGACAGATATTGGCGAGTGAGACTAAAAGTTACAAAATTACAGTTATATGCCATGGGGATAAAATGTACAGGACAGGAAACACAGTGAATAATATTGTAGTCGCTGTATGGTGAGAGATGGTAACTATTAATTTCCTAATACATAAAAATATGGAATCACTATAATGTAGACATAAAACTGGATAGTGTATGTCAATTATACTTCAAAAAACATTAAAAAACCCACCCAGGAATGATTTTTAAAATGACAGTGTTTCTACAAAAGTGAAGTTAAGCTATTAGTAAACTACAACTAAGTAATAGTATTACTATTAGTTAGTAAACTAACTTACTAACTATTGCTAATAGTTAGTAAGCTATTAGCTAACTCGATGAGCTCTAATTGAGAAAATACTCATAATTCATTGATAAATAAAAAAGTTGACTCTAGGGGGAGCGGAGTCTGTTGAGTGCCCAACTTTTGATTTTGGGTTGGGTCATGATCTCATGGGTAGGGAGACTGAGCCAAGTTTCACACTCAGTGCTGTGTCTGCTTGAAGATTCCCTCCCTTGGTTCCCCCAACTTGTGTGCATGCACACTGTCTCTCTCTTGTTCTCAAATACCTCTTAAGAGAAAGAAAAGGGAGAATCTAAAAGAATATATAGACAATATATAAATCTATGTGGATGATAAACAAATCTACATTTTTATCTAACAATAGAAAAATTTGGAAAAATAGCATAAACTAAGGTATTGAAATTATGTTATGTTATCTGTACTATCATCTTCTTACTTGGCAATACTTTCTAATTTTCCATGCATTGCTTTGGGTTTTTTTGTTTATATGCACAAGCACCATACACATTAATAGAAAATTCCTCATAAAATAACTGCCTTTCTTGCACATATAAGAGACAATTTTAATCACAGAGAATTAAAAGATCAACATTTAGAACATATGATTTAAGATATATAGAAGGGGTAAGTGAAATTGCTCACACACTATAAACCTTACATAAAAGGCAGTGAAGGTGTAGCACAGACCTATTCTATGGGGTACAAATTCTGAGAAGGAGGGTCATCACTGGTAAGGTACAAATGATGTTCTTTCTGGTTGGATTTCTAAAGTTACTTTATTCCCCAACGCCACTTTTTAATTATTAGTTTACAGGCTAGTTAGAGAGTCATATGCCTTCTTCCTTTTTTCTTTCAAATTTTTAATTATTTTTTAAAGATTTGGGGTGTGTGTGTGTGTGTGTGTGTGTGTGTGTTGTTGTTGTTGTTGTTTTGAGAAAGAAAGAGACAAAGAAGTCATGGCAGGGAGGGAGGTGGGAAGAGGGAAAGGGAATCTTTAACAGACTCTATGCTGAGGACAGACCCCAAGAAGGGGCTCAATCCCATAACCCTGAGATCACAACCTGAGCCAAAACCAAGAGTTGGAAGCTTAACCAACTACACCATCCAGGTGCCCCTTAAGGATTTTATTTTTAAGTAATTTCTACACCTAATATGGAACTTGAACTCACAGCTCTGATATCAAGAGTTGGGAGACGGAGTCAACCAGGCATCTCACATCTGATTTCTTTTTAAACTATAAATAAATATATAAAATCAATTGTTTAACCATTCTCCTCCTTTCCCACAGGTAAATGCACTTAGATGTAAATATTTAATTTTCCCATAACTGAAGTCTATGAATAGCTTTTTTTTTAAAGATTTTATTTATTTATTTGACACAGAGAGAGAGCGCGCGCAAGCACAAGTTGGGGGAGCAGGAGCAGAGGAAGAGGGAGAAGCTGGCTCCTTGCTGAGCAGGGATCCCCATGTGGGTCTCAATCCCAGTGGGATCATGACCTGAGCTTAAGGCAGACGCTTAACGACTGAGGCACCCAGGTGCCCCTATGCATAGCTTTATTGAGTAAATTTAATTTGAATAAATTAGTTACTGAAATATGAAAACTTACTCCAATGAAAGACCTACCATATCTTATATCCTGACTTACACTATTTTTGAGGTATTTTAGGAAGTTTCAGAGGGAGTGTATTCTCTTCCAGGCCAAAATCTTTAACTTATGCTTATACATATGCATTCTGTTAGGACACATACAGTTAAAAACAAAAGACTTAATTCTCTCTGTTCAAAGTAAGGGGGAAAATTTTATGCCCCTTCCTTTTACTCAGAAGGTTTTAGAAAAATTTTACTTTCAAGTTTTTTTTTTTATTTTTCTGTAGAAAATTAGGCCTTCTGTGAGTTCTAAAATGCAGCAATGTTTTTCTCAAGGACCTGGAGGCCGTCTCTTTGAAGTGCAAACATCTAGGGACAGAGAACCTCTTGTCCAGATTCTGTGAGGGAGCACGAGCCCAATCCTTGCTCCTAATTCCGAAACTACTTTCTGTGATGAAGACAGGAAAAGTTTGTTTCTCTCTGGAGGAGGCCAATTAGCTGAAGCAGGTGGTCATCTCCAACATTAGATCAACTCAGAATATAATCTATGTGTAACAAACTGGGCTGTAAATGCCCCTGAATATGTATTTAATGGGTCATCTCTGACTGTATGAGGATGTGGGATTCATTTTTATCTTCGCAGTCAGTTAGCTGAATGTTTGTCATATGCCTTGCGTTGTAGGTTAATGTTTACTAAACAAAAAAAGGAAACATTTGTATTTTGGAAGATTGATATATCTGACAGAGAGAGGGAGGGAGGGAGGGAGAGAGAGAGAGAAAGAATGAATGTGGGGAGGGGCAGACGGACAAGCCAAGTCACTAAACGCAGAGCCTGATGGAGCTCAATCCCAGGACCCCGAGATCATGAACTAAGCCAAAGTCAGGTGTGTAACTGACTGAGTCACTCAGGGGCTCCCAAATACAAAAGTTTTCTATTTCTGCTATCTTTCTGGAAGGAATTTTTGAGTTGGAGAATTTCTTTTCTAATTATATTTCCCAGTAACATATGTGTGCATGTACATACACATACATATTTTCATTCAATGTGTTTTTAGATTTGTATCGCATGTCTCATTATTTGTAGCCTTAATATGGGCAAGTCTATTCCTTTATTTTTGTTTTTTAGAGAGAGTGGGGAGAGAGAGAGAATCTCAAGCAGGCTCCATGCCCAGTGCAGTGCCTGACACCAAGCTTGAACTCAAAACCATGTAGATCATGACCTGAGCTGAAATCAAAGAGTTGGATGCTTAACTGACTGAGCCACCCAAGTGCCCCAACTCCATTCATGTCTATGCTCCGATATAATCTGGGGAAATCTTCCCTCATGCTTTCCCAGCTAAGGCTTTTACTGTAACTTCACTCACACCATACTTTAGGAACTGGGTATAACTGCCTTCCAAGGTCATGAAACATAGGGCTAATCATACAAGTGTAAGTTACGCAGTGGCCCTATATGCAAGCTGCATCTCCATCAACTGCTGAGTGTAGCAGGCTTTGTCTCCCCTCACTTTCTTCCCTCTCCCACTCCTGTATTTCTTTGCCAATGCATGATAGAATCATCTGTCATGAACTCTTGTAAGAGACATTTTTAAGATTGTGTACCTTTTAGAAATGGTTTTGTGTTGCTACTTGTGAATTGTTTGTTCACTTTTATTATTTTTTAATCATTTTGGTTATATGATCAGAGAGATTTCATGATACTACCTCACTTTTTTGTCATTATTCATGTCTCAGTGTAATTCATTGGGCTTTCTTTATTTTTTATATGAATATCAAGGAGACACAATGTTTTTCTTTCCTGGAGGGTACTAACATTTCCCTTACTGCTTTTATCCTTTGGCATAACTGTGCAGGCTCAGTAAGAACAAGGGTCTCTAGCTGATGAAAGATGTCTTTTAGGGGTGCCTGGTGGTACACTCGGTTTAGCGTCCAACTCTTGGTTTCAACTGAGACTGTGATCTCAGGGTCCTGAGATCGAATCCCGGGTGGAGCGCTGTGTTTAGTGCAGAGTCTGCCTAAGTTTCTCTCTCCCTCCCCCTTGGTTCCTCCCTTCTACTATCCCTCTCTAAAGTAAATAAATCTTTTTTCTTTAAGAGGTATTTTATACAAATTCCTCTTCCTCTGATTTGTTGATGCCCCTTTAAAACTTTTTTTTTTAAGATTTTATTTATTTGACAGACAAGCAGGCAGAGAAGCAGGCAGGGAGAGAGAGGGGGAAGCAGGCTCCCTGCTGAGCAGAGAGCCCGATGTGGGCCTCAATCCCAGGACCCTGGGATCATGACCTGAGCTGAAGGCAGAGGCTTTAATCCACTGAGCGCCCAGGTGCCCCAATGCTCCTTTTAAATGAAGCTATGTTCTTAGCAAAGAAAACACTGTTCCATGGCTCCCTCCTGTTTCTCCTGTAAATATATACAGTAATGTCCTCGTTACTGGAACACTTCCCATAGTCTCATGGCGCTCACATCTGCATACCTCATTACACTATTCAGAAAGCTGGGAGGTGGGAATTCATATGGGTACTAATTTTAACTGTTCCACGGTAAACTTTGCCTTATGTCTACGTTTTCTATCTATGCCTTTGACATGACAATGATGAACCACCTTCACTTAAAAAAAAAAAGTAAACACTTAAAAAAAATTCTATGTTTAATGGTCTAGGATAAACATAATTATAAAGCCTGGCACTATACAGTTGTTATTCTATAAATCAAATAGATAATAAGTCTCTTAGAATTTCAGAGAGAAAAGACAACTAAAGGTTAGCAGAGGAATCCCTTCAACATTTGTCAAACATGCCTTCTTTATTGTAAAGATATTTTGCGTAGTCCTTGTATTATTCTGGCCTGGTTTGTTTTCCAACTGAGAAGCACATGCAAAGAAACTGGACTTTTGGACAAAGTCAAGACCAACTCATCTGTAAAGAAGTCCTTTTCTTCACATTTGATAAAGATGCATTTGCCTTGGGCTATTAATAGGCAGTCAGAATGTCCACGTATTGCTTCAGATGCCCTAACTATATGTTTGGGGGCATTTATCTGTATTCCTTACATTACATGTCACTATTTTTTATGATGAACTTAAAATACCAGACGAATAATTACTATGGAAAACATAAAGGCAAAATTATCTATTATAAATTTCACTGAGATCTGATCAGTCACTTTTACAATCAGAGATGGCTTCAAAGACAAAAATTGGGTCTTGACCTAACCTTTTCCCCAAACTTCATTAAGAGGGGTGGAGTGGAAGTACTGGATTTAAATGTACCTAGTTCTCATTAAAATGTTTTACCTAAGATGTTCTTCTAAATATATTAATTAGTTCATTCAATAAAGGTTAAGTGCTAATTTACTCAGCTAAGCACTAAGTGTACAATGATGGATTCAGCAAATACAGCTTCTAGTTTAATAAGGAAGACAAATCTTAGTGGAAGAAATATATAGTTAAAGTATTGTTACAATACTTCAGAAGTAAAGCAAAAACATGCAATCAGAGAGCAGCATGGGAGAGTGAATTTAGACGTGGGTCAGGATGGTTTCTCTTTGGAAGGCACCCTGATGGAGACCTCAAGAATGAGTAAGAGTGACACGATCACGAGTGGCGGAGACACCAGAATGTACAAAGTGACGGACTGCAGAGAGTTTGGAACAGCAGAGGAGCAGAACAAAGGTACAGCTGTCCACATAAAGTGAGGAAAAGAGAAGGGGGTAGGAGGTTCTGCTGAAGTAGGCTGGAGTCAGACAATGCTTTATATACCACATACTGGCATATTTAATACAACTTAACTTGTAGATTCAGTTTAATGTTTAGAAACTCATGAACTATTCTTTCTCTTGTTTCACGGAGACACTCAGTGTCTGTCTCCAGGTGTTCTTAAAAGTTCAAGATTCCTCGGCATCTTTCTTAAAAGCTTGTGTTCCCCAACCAGTAACTGATTCACTGATTGGCCGAAGCCTCTCCCAGTTTCTTCATTCAGTCTCAGATTACACCTGTCCTAGTTTATCTCCTTCGGATTCTTAGGAAGAGTTCACTAGATGCAGTATTGTGTGCTAAAATGGAAACAAGTGACAATAGCCCTATGTGTTACTCTGTCCACTGAGTATTTCCACTTGCTGATGTCTCTGAAAGTGCTAACATTAAAAAAAAAAAAAAAAAAGGAGAAATGTGGTTTTCAACAAATTGTCTACAGATATGAATGTGACAGTGTGAACAAAGTCTGACCTTATCAATTTATGTATGTGGCCAATTTCTATCCCTCGAGGTGTGTGACCAGTGACATTTCAGCAAAGCACATTTGAGCAGAATACATTGCCTAAGTAATACTTTTTCCAGAAAGAGAAACTAAATAAATATTTTAGGCCTAGGCTTAAAATGTCTTTAAGTTTTATTTCTTCTCCAAGGCAAATATACTAACATATGTAGAACAGTCAATACTATTTACTAAAGTAAAGTCATACTATTTAGTAAAGTATCTAAAATACTTCAGTTGCTAAGGACACAGGATGGGAGTCAAGGAGAAAAAAAAAAAAAAAAAAAACAAACAAACCTTTCTCGGAAGGCAGTATACCCAAAAGTTGCTTACTATGTGGTTCATATAAGAAAATGTTACTTAGTTTTCAAGCCTCATGAGATCCTGAGACATACTATTGGCAATTCCTAGTAACATTACTATTTTAAAAAGTACAGAGAAGTGGAATGACTTACTTTATGATTTACGGAGATAATAAAGCTATCAGAGAGGAATTCCCTTGTTGTCCCCAAACCAAATATATTTATTTCTCTATCAATATTTTCCTTCCATTCTGGACACAAATCTCATTTTTTCCCCTTTCCCAGTATTTTTTTTTCAGTTATTTATCCCTCTGCCCTATTATTAACTTCTGTATGGCCCCTCTTTCCTCACATCTCTATTCAGCAAATTCCTCCAATTCCTCATGTCTCACTGACACTGTAATCCCAGGTGACTTAAATCTTCATCATTCCACTAAAACTGCTCTTGCATTCTCTCATTCAGTGGAATGGATTTATGTACCTCCTGTCTGCTAACTCCACACTCAAGCATCCAACTGCTTACCTGGGATGTTAAGTCAGTATTAAATAAGTTCCTCCAGCTTAGAATGTTAAAAAGAATCTTTATGGAAAAACAAAACAGAACACGTTCAATGTACTGTGGCCCTAAAACTAGGTTTTTTTAAAAAAGTGAAACCAGAACTAGAATTTCATCTATTTTTCTGGGTGACAATGATGGACATCAAGATTTATAAACACTGTGATATAATGTAGTACAAAATTTCATTTGCATTACGGTATTAGAATACTCCAATAAAACATACTTAATAATTTATTTTAAAATAATAAAATACATCAACAGCTCTAATTTACATTTCTGTAACTATGGAGTGTTTGTTTCTGCCCCCCTTTAGAAGTGAGATGAAGTCATTCCTGTGTACATGCATACATACATGTATGTATGTATCTTAATAGTTAATATATTCTTATGTTATATATTAATGTCTTTGAATAATTTCAGTACTCCTATGTATACACACAAGCAAAGCAAATAAACATAATTGTTATTACATAAAAAATGACCTTCATAAAGAGGAGGATACAAAGTATTAGCATATTTAACATGGTGAACAGATGATCAGATTCTTTACTATTGGTCAGGGGACTACTGGTTATAAGTCAGAGTTTAAGGAAAACAAAATATTTGATGCACTCAGTCCACACTCATGCTGTTGCTGTTGTTTTTGTTTTTTTGGTCTATAATCCTGCTTATATACATATACAATGACAAACAATCCTGTTTACAAAGATCAAAAGCACACTCTATGTGTTAAGAGGAATTCTAAGATGAACCCCAAGAAGATATGCCCTTGTATAACCTCCTTCCTCATTACGTGCTTCTAGTCAATAGAATGTGGCAAAAGTGATGAGGTAGTCACTCTCTTGGTTATGGTCTATGGCAAAGGTATTGGATAGTCAGTGTTATAATTATGTCACATCAAATAGGACTCCACATTTGCAAAAGTGCAGGCGGTCCCTGCTTCATAAGGTCCTTGCTTCATAAACCTGCCTTTCAGTTCTCATTACAGTACTTTGTGCTTCTTCCACACAGAAAAGGAAATAAGAGTAAAAAGACAACATCTAGAATGAAAGTATCTGCAAAGCATATATCTGATATGGGATTCATCTTCAAATTACAGAAGGCAATCCTGTAATCATACAATCAGTAACAAACCCAACTGGTAACCCAATTAAAAAAAAAAATGGGTCAAAGACTTGATAGTCATTTTTCCAAAGAAGACATACAAAAGGTAGACACATACATGAAAAATTGCTCAACATAGCTATAATCAGAGAAATGCAAATCAAAACCACAATGAAATACCATTTGCCAAGCAGGAAGACTACTCTTAGAAAAAAAAAAATTGTTGGCAAGGTTGAGAAAAAATTGGAATTGTTGTGCCCTATTAGTAGTAACACAAAGGGCACAGCTTTTATGGAACACAATAGGCAAGTTCCTCAAAAAACTAAAATTAGAGCTACCATAGGACACATAACAATCCCATTTCTGGATATATATCCAAAATATCTGAATCAGGATCTCAAAAGGCTTTTGGGACTCCCATGTTCATTGCAACATTATTCACAGTAGCCAAGATGTGGGAAAATCTAAATTTCTACCAACACAAGAATGGATAAGTAAGATGTGATAAGGATTCTAGTCTAAGATGGTGACCCATAAAGGTCCTGCAATCACCTCTTCCCACAGATACACTCAAGCTACAACTACATATGGAACACTTTTCAATGGGGAGGAAAAAACAAAAAACAACCCAATACCAAAACTAGCTGAGTTACTCCTGTACATCAGGCAAACCTGGAAAAAAAAATGTACATCAAAGCAGGGAGGAGAGGCTGAAATACAATCCTATCATAAATTCCACTGTTGGCAGAGCAACCTACAATGATGAGGGAACTCAACTTGGAGCATTGCCCTGAAGAATGAAAGGTTTGAATCCAGTATCAGTTCCCCCAACTTTTATGACCTACGATGAGAAACAAGTGCCCCAAACATCTAGCTTTGAAAACCAATAGGGTTCACATCATGAGATCCACCAGCCATGGTGAACAGAGACATAGCTCTTCTAGAACCTTACACTCACACACCCTAGATCCAAGGTAAGCAGCAGCTGATTAAGAGGCAACCAAATGTTTAATTCTATATTCAAGAGGCTTATTGGCTTATCTTAAAGCAACAGAGAGGCAGACATCTAATGTAACACATCTAGGGGCCTCCTGGTGTGCTCTCCAGGGCACAGCAAGAGGCAACAGACCCAGGAGCCCAGTTTTTCTATGACAGAGGTCTGTTTAACTTATCTTCATAGCTGTAGCCTAAGGGGAAGATTTCTAATTCAACACTCAACTACAGGCTGACTATAATCCTTTCCAGAGACCTCAGATGGGCAGGTCCTATCTTCACACTCTCCTTGTGCCATGCTTTACAGCACCAGGCGATCCTGGAAGGGAGCATTTATACACATCTCACTCCTTCCTTTTATTTGTCTAGTGTTCCTCTAAATCACCTGGGCCTCGTGTCCAGGCGGCTGATGTTAACGGTCCTGTAGCCCCATATATATTTGCATATTATTAAAGCTAATGCATGAGGTTCTGGCTTTCATGAAGCCCGAATCAAGGTGCTGAATGAAAGCCCCTTGTTTGTGACAAAGACACATTTCAGCACACCTTATACTACTGGGAACCATTAACAGTAAAGCAAAGCTGGTCAGACAAACACAAAGGGGGTGAATGTCAACAGAGTTACGGGGCTTGGTTAAATGATAAAGTTCACCTCCTAGAGGAGGTCACTCTCTTGCATCTGGGAGACGTTGCTGCTTCATTTAAGACAGAAACCACATAGAGACCCAATGCAAATGAAGAAACAGTGGAAATAAAACAAGAACGAGAAACAAAATTATCCATAACAGACTTAAGTGACTTACTTGACAAAACATGCAAAATAATATTCATAAACATGCTTTTGTACTCAAGAAAAGAATACGCTAACAGAATCAGAACATCTATAAGAAGAAAACACAAGAAAGTACTAAATATATACTAATGGTAGTAGATAATAGCCTAGGGAATGAGTATCAAGGTTAAAAGATTAGTTAGAAATTACAAATTACAAGTTAAAAGATTATTAAAAACAACTAAAACCACAATCATTACTTAAAAGATATACAAGATAAAGGATATAAAATATGCCATGAAAAACAAAACGAGATAGAAAAAAAGAGTAAAAACGTTGAGTTTTGAATAAATCCAAATAATCAGGTTGAAATAGACAATTACACATTTAAGTAGGTCTGTATGTCTTAAGGCAAACACAAAGCAAAAACTTTACATGTATTTATAACATTATAGTCACACTGCATATCTGATGTCCATTGACTATCATGATGGTTCCATAGTCAAAATCCATCCCCTGCCTGCACAGTCACCATTCTGTTCCCAGCAGCCCACAACATGTCCTGAATTATAACACTCATTTCCTATGAACTCATCCTGATTTTACCTTCTCTTGAAGAATTATTCTTTTAAATCTAAAGTCAGATCAAGTCCTGTCCTTGTTTAAAATTCTCTGATAACTTCTTTTTTCCATCAGAATCAATGTCAAAGACCTTCTGGTAACATCTAAGTTTTCACATGATAAAACTGTTTAATTCTGTGATTTATCTCATTCATGTTACTTATTCCATTCTAGCCACACTGGTCTCCTTGATGTACCCTGAATCTGATGGACAAGTCCCTATTTAAGCCCTTAAATGGATAGTTCCTGGTGGTCTTAAATACTCTTCTCCCAAGGAGCTAATTCCTTCACCTCCTTCATCCTGGAGCCTGACCATTAGAAATACCACTGCTTAGGGGAAGGGGAAGGGACAGAAGAAAGGCTTAACCTATGGGACCCAGGCTCCCTCCCCTCATAAATTCCTCCCACTAGGCTGGTAAGCCCTAAGCAAAATTGCTGAGGGAACAAATATGGAGGGAGGCACTCTCTGATGTGCCCACACTTGTTCATGGTCTCCAGCCAAGGGTGGAGCAGAAACACAAAGTTCTCTGCCAAAGCAAAACCATCACAATCACAAGAAAATGCCAGAGGAACCCTCTGATGATGGACTTCTCTTCCCTTTCCCTTGCTGCTTTATGTCTTCACCTGCTGTCCTCAGGAAGAGAAGGTGTCTGAAGGATTTTGTCCATAGAGGAGAAGGATCCATGCAAGGCTTCGCATCTCCTCTACTGGGAGCTGGTCCCCTCTTCCAGGCTTGCCCACCCTAGGAAGCTTTCTCCAGGGTCCACACTGTCCTCAGTATCTCTCCTCAGCACCTGCTATGGTTCATAACCTTGTAAGTGGATGCAAATTGCCTTTTTACCTGCTGTAGCAATGAGTTCTACAATTTCCCATTAGACCACATACAGTCTTTAGCAATTTGTTAAAAATTTTAGCCGATTTCCCCCCTTCATGGATATTCCTGTCTGCTGTACTGTAGTTACTGTCTCTGTGAAGTTGCCTATCTTTCAATTTCAGATTAGTTGTTTGCCCTGCAACATGACCTCCTGGAAGGGCTCACAGAAAAGTCTGACTTTGCTGATTATCTGACCTTTGTTTTGTGTTTTGTTTTGGTCAGGGTGAGACTGATGCTCTTTCCAGCTCTCTGTAAGCTGGACTGATGGATAAAATAAAAGGCTAAATGAGACCTTAAATTGTTATGCTCCATGGTACAATTCTTGAAGCCTCTCTGTACGACTAAATACTATATTCCTGTATCGCTAAGTGGGTCTAACTTTCTTCATTTTTATGCAAATTTATGAAAAAGATAACCCACATTTAGCATAATGAGTCAACTTTTTCATATTAATCAAAGTCACTTTCTTTCTCGGTATGAGATAAAAAGCTTCTGCACAGATTTTCCTTTTTCCTAATTTCCAGGGTTTTCAGTAATGTCAATTGTGAGCTTATCTAGTTTAGGTCAACCATTTCTTATTTTTTATTCTGTTCTATGCGTTTTCCTCTTTTTCCAGCACAAAAGCATTTTTATTCCCCAGCTTTACTCCCCAGTCTTGAGTTCTCTTTAAGCTAAAACAGAGGCTGACCATGAGTCATCTTCAAACTATCCGTTAGAGTAACTAAAGCTAAGCTTCCTGTCTTTACTCAAATGACAAACAGAAGAAGCTGTTTATGGCTGTAAAATTGTTTAAGTTTTCATCAGTCATGTTATTCCTCAGTAAACCATCCTAAATATCCCACATCTTACAGGATAGAAAAGAGTCCTCATTCATTGAAAGTTCTTAAAAATATAGAAAAGGAGAAAGAAAATACTTAAAAAATAAAAAGCCCTCATTCAGGTAAAGGTACAGATTGAAAAATAGGTTGTCTGGATAAGTCAGGTTTTCTTTCCAGTTATTGATTTTTTTTTTTAAACTCACAGATCATTGTGTGCACATTCTCAAAAGTGGAAGAATCACTTTCATGGGATTATTCTCAGCATCCTATAGCTACCACCCCGCTGATTTAGTGATAGCTACAGAAGGTTATCAATATATATTTACTTGTGTTTACTACATGGAGCCTGAAAATGCAATTTCTGCTCATTTGCATCATAAGCTTCAACTCTAATCAGTAAGACTTATTCTCTTGCCTGTTGTATTTATACTAGATTCACATATTTTTCTGGAGGCAAATCAATGAAAATTCGCTGAAGGATGATGTGTGTGGGCAAGAAGGAGGGGGACTTCCAGCTCCACATTATAGAAGGAAAGCATGCCTGCATGGACTCTAGTTGTCTCTGTTGTCCTAGGTCACTGAATTTAGAAAGATTCGGATGATCCCATACATCAGAGCTCCCAAGCCAAGGAGCATGAGCCCCCAAAACAGCTCTTGCTTATTTAACTCTTATAAATGGATTTCAGAAGATTATATGCAAAATTTGGTCAATTTACAGAAAATTGGGACTTACGAAATACATTTATCTAGGAAAAGAATCTATATCTTTCATCCGAAGATCTGAAAACCCCTATCCCCCAGATAGGAACTGGCCTATCTCAGTGGGATATGATTACATATGTAAAAGATTTTTCTCCATTTTTGAAACAAGTAAAATGTAATACACTTGTAAGAGCTTATTTCCCTGGAAACTATATCCCTGCACTCTTGGAATTCTGTTCAACCTCTTTTAGTGTTTGTTCCATTCAAGAATCAAGCAGGAACTTGTTACAAGGGAGAGCTATACTGTATTTTGATATTGAATTTTATGCTTTTACTTTCTACACAGACATAAACTGATAAAATGGCTTTGTACTCCATATTTTGTATTGGCTCATCTTTTTGTCTTTATACAATGTTCACAGGAAGGGAAAACAAAAGGTAGCATCTGTCATATTTTCAAATAGAGTTAGCGGACACAAATATTATCATGTCTTTTCCTACTTCAATTTTTTTTTTTTTCTGAAAGCAACTGTCTCGAGTGCCCTGGTGGCTCCATTGTTTGAGCGACTGCCTTCGGCTCAGGTCATGATCCCAGAGTCCTGGGATCAAGTCCCGCATTGGGCTCCCAGCTCCATGGGGAGTCTGCTTCTCCCTCTGACCGCCCCTTCATGCTCTCTCTCACTCTGTCTCACTCTCTCACTCTCAAATAGATAAAATCTTAAAAAGAAAAAAAATAAAAGCAACCATCCCTATCGACACAGTCCACACGAACAATGCAAAGGAGATAATTTTCTTCAAAAAGAGTGTGAAAAATCCGCAGTTTTCAATGAAAGAGTTGTGTTTATGTCACGAGACAAACAGTTTACTGAATGCACACTATGGTGGATATCTGAGGACAGTGTACAGTTTCTGAAGGTTTTGTCTATGGCTGAGATCTTCCAAGAGCATTAATGTATTAATGTCCAAGGCTAAAATGATACATGAGCATCTCAAGTCCTGCAGCACGTTCAAAAGACAAGTATACCATTTTAAGCTTGCTTGGAGTCAGCCATACTTGCAGATGTGCCAAAAAGGGAAAAGGGGCACAGGTGGTCTGCTGCCAAGATGCCCCAGTGTGAGGCTAAGGCTCTACCCCTAGGAGACAGCAGCATGGTCACAGTGCCTACTCATCAGCCCAGGTCATCCTTCTTCTCCTGTGTTCATCCTTACACTTTACAGTGTCACCTCCGCAGCCCACCTAGCCAGATTTTTTATTTTATTTCTTTCCTCATTATCAGTATATGGGACTACTGACGAAGATACATTCCCCATCTATCTCAATGATATTAACTGTTTTGTACCACAATTTGAAGAAACCAAGTAAGCCCCTACTGTAAAAGTCATATTGGAATTTAAATAAATCATTTTTCTTTCAAGTTGAATATTAAATGTGTGTGTATGTATCATTTGTGCACAAATATTCACACATATGTTTATTACAGTAAATGGATAGCATATATATATGGGATATACATATACATGACTTGAATAATAAAATATACAGTATAAACATGTATTTACTATATATGTAATGTGTATTATATAGAAAATTTTATACTGTATGTACATTATGCAGTTCCATCTAACAATATATTGAAGATATTGGCAAACCAATTTTGTAAACCACTCCAGGATCAATGTCCTTCTAAATACATGGCATTTTTTACCATGATATTTTTCTATATGTGGTGCTCTTAGAGGTAACTTCTACTGGTGGTTATTCAAAACCACCTTACATTGCAAATATATGTATTAACTGATATATGAGATAACAGGATCTAACAGAAATAATTGTTTACTTACAAGAGAATGACAATCATTTTCCCATCATCACACAGTAGGGAGTGTGGGACCTTACATCTAAAATTTAAGAACCGTGTATTGATATATATGACAAATAGACACACCATGTAATTTTACAGAGAAACTGATCAAGATTTTGAGGAGAAAAATATCAAGTTCCTTTAAAAGCATAATGTAAGCCTTGTGGATTTATTTTTAGTTTTGAAAGCCTCCATTTAAGCTCTACAATTCACCGGCTACTAGGTTAAGTTTCAGGCAGGCAATGATAAGTGCCCTCAAAGAGCACTTATTCTGGTGGGGAAAAAGCTGACATTAAAACATAATTACAATTCAGTCTCAAGAGCTACACAGAAAAGGGTTGGAGAGACTGAGTTTAACAACTATCAGGGAGTCAAGGAAAATTTACAGAAGGGATAAAACTTGGGCTGAGAAGTTGAAGGGGATTTTGAAGGTCCCACTCAGAAAAAGCAGGAAAGATATATGCAAATCAATGAAGGGAGGTATGACAGAAGAAGGCTACAACAGTCAACAACTTGTTAGTTTATATGACTGAAGAGAAGAGATGAAAAAGTTGCAGAAATTTGTTAAAGCCTCTAAAAGAAAAAGAAGCAGAGTAAAATCACAGTGGTGATGTTGTGCATCCTGTGCAATTATTTTAAGCTTTATATGTACAAAATTTTGATTTTTTTATATCAAATGTGTGGCTTTCTGTTAGTCTCCAGCAAGTGAGGAAATAGCTCTTTATTCTTAAATTTTTAATATTTTTGTTTAGAAATGTTACCAAAATCTGAAGCATCTATCAAGACCATAATATGAATTTTCTCATCCTTAACTGTCTATTTTAAACTGTATTAATAGATATCTAAAGACTCCGATAAACCTTAATACATTCCCAAGAAAAAATATATTGGTCATTTATTATTATTTCAAAGGTGCATATGTCTATGTGTAAGTATTCAGTTAGGGTTCTTGTCCATGTTCATGAAGCTTATTTAAACTTTATTATTTTTCTACCTAGTTTTGTCTGATCCTGGAAAAAAGGGAAGAAGGCAACTTGGAAGCAAATCCTCTATGCCCAGCTCGTGAAGCAAGTATCTCGTGAAATCAGAAAGGAATCTGCCAGACAAATTCTCTCTGAATTCACAACTCACCAAAACATAGGTGAAAATAAACAATGGCTTAAAACCATTAAGTCCTGGGGTCATTTGTTACATAACAACAGACAATGAAATAACAATTCATCTCTATACACTTTACAAGTAAGTAAGGGCCTCTGACCAAGTTATGTACAGCCATCTGGGTCTGTGGTTGTTCCAAAGTGGGACCTAGTTCACTGCCTTATAAATTTTTCTAAGTTGTTAGTACATCCTGTTTCCAGCTCTATTCTGAGTCAGTACCAAAGCATAAGCTCATCACTTCAGTTGCCTTTTCAATTAGTACGTACAAAACATCATATTGACAAGAGTATTAAGTACTTACAACTCATTTGCTCCCTTCCTTAAGGTTCATCCTGAAATAAGGCATTTCCTTTGTTTTGGGGGCTGGGCCATAAGACTTGTCTTCTTCTCTGTTGAATGAGGTAAAGGGGACATATGCAGACCTAAGAAAGTCCAAAGAAGGGAAGAGAGGAGTTTATATCCAAAAAGAAAAAAAAAATGTAGATTTTTATCTGCTACCTCTCAGTCTCTCTCTTGCCTCTATCTCTTTATAGATTGGTAAATGTGCCATCCGTGTCTCTCTATATATGTACTACGTGACTATAAAGAGCGGGTTTAGAAATCAAAAAGTTTAAATGCATATTTTACTACATACATATGAAAAAGGGAGCATCTTTAAATACAACAGGAGTAATAGTCACCCAGAACATCATGGATGGATTTGGAGAGTATAGTTGGTCAGAGAAAGACAAAGTTGGTCAGAGAAAGACAATAAGTTGGTCAGAGAAAGACAAACACCGTATGGTTTTACTCATATGTGGAATGTAAGAAATTAAATAAATGAAAAAAGGGGGAAAAAAGAGTCAAACCAAAAATCAGACTCAACTATAGAGAACAAGCAGATGGTTGGCAGACGGAAGGGAGATGGGGGCATGAAATAGGCAAAAGGGATTAAGAGTATAGTTTTTGTGATGAGCACTGAGAAATATATAGAATTGTTGAACCACTACAGCATAACCTGAAAGTAATACCATATGCTAACTGTATTGGAATTAAAATTTAAAAAATAAAAGCCAAAATAGGTGGAGAGACTGAGTGACAGACTTCAACATACATTTTCAAAGCATAGGTATTATGCTGCTCATGATGTTAATGTCTCTACTGAGAGCCCCTAATATCTACCTACACATTTTTTTTTTTTTTTGTATGGATCTACATCTGAGCCTCTGTATTTGACATCCACAGGACCCTCTGGGGCATCTCCTCACACTGCCACATTCAGTGGTTAAGGTTAATGGAAGTCTATAGAAACCCAACAGAAGAAGGATCATGGAGAACTCAGATCCCTCAGGAAAGGGCTTAGGTAAACGCAGCCGGAAAATGTATTGGATTGGTCAAAATGATGGCTGAAAGCAAAGCAATTATTCAAAGTGTACTGGGGAAAAGAGAATACATTATTGCCTTGAGATCAGTGGCAGGAAAAACAAAACAAAACAAACAAAAAAAGACAAAAACAAAAACAAAAAAACAACAACCCAGATGATAGGAGCTATGTATATGTTCTACTTTCCTAAGTCTTCTAAGTTTTTTATTAATGTATGTCCCCTTTTGACTTTTTCTCTGTGTACTGAGCTATAATTGGCATATGTCATTGTGTTAGTTCAAGCTATAAAACACAATTTGTAATTGTATATAGACTACAAAATCATTACAGCAATAAGTTTTTTTTTTTAATTTTTTAATTTTTTATAAACATATATTTTTATCCCCAGGGATACAGGTCTGTGAATTACCAGGTTTACACACTTCACAGCACTCACCATAGCACATACCCTCCTCAATGTCCATAACTCCACGCCCCTCCCAACCCCCCTTCCACCAGCAACCCTCAGTTTGTTTTGTGAGATTAAGAGTCTCTTATGGTTTGTCTCCCTCCCAATCCCATCTTGTTTCATTTATTCTTCTCCTACCCCTTAAGCCCCCATGTTGCATCTCCACTTCCTCATATCAGGGAGATCATATGATAGTTGTCTTTCTCCAATTGACTTAATTCGCTAAGCATGATACCCTCTAGTTCCATCCACATTGCCGCAAATGGCTTTTGATGGCTGCATAGTATTCCATTGTGTATATATACCACCTCTTCTTTATCCACTCATCTGTTGATGGACATCTAGGTTCTTTCCATAGTTTGGCTATTGTGGACATTGCTGCTATAAACATTTGGGTGCACGTGCCCCTTCGGATCACTAGGTTTGTATCTTTAGGGTAAATACCCAATAGTGCAATTGCTGGGTCATAGGGTAGTTCTATTTTCAATCTTGTGATCATTCTTAAGATCTACCCTCAGCAGCTTTCAAATATACATTACAGTACTGTTAACTGTAATTACCATGACGTATATTCCAACCCCAGAAGACATTCATCTTAAAACTGGATGTTCTCACCCTTTGACCACTTTCGCTCATTCCCTTCTTTTCCATTGTTTAGTGCTGTTTTACAATGGGAGCTTTGCTGGTGGTTAACTCTGTAATTTAGTTGATATATTTTACATGGTGAAGACCTCAAGACTGCACAGCAAGAACTCTGTCAACATCTACAGTTTAAAGCAGACGATACTTGAGGCTGCCATTTTGGGGGAGGATGACATATGAACTAATGGTCACATTTTCCATCATATTTTCCAGATGACTATGGCTGTATGATTAATTTCTCACAAAGTCAAAGGCAACCACAGTGTCACGGGGGACACACATAGAGTGTTCTGAAAGAGCAAAGGAGTCATGATCTTTGCTCCACTCCTTTTTTTAGCTCCTTTGAAGATGAACATCTAGTCTGGAACTCAAAAAATCTTTGAACCATGAAAGATAGCTTTGTGTTAAAGATGGCTTAACAGAGGCATTGCAAAACATGTTCTCTAGAGGGTTACAGAATACAGGTTTTCAACTTTGCAGTCCACATAGTCTGTTGAATATACTCTCTGGTTGTGGTGGGAAAACCATCACAGACGATACACAAGGCAATGGCTGTGGCTGTGTTCCAATGTAAGTATTTACAAAAGCAGTTGGTAATCTGGATTTGACTCCAGCACCATGCCATGGTTCAACAATATCTAGACCAGCACCAAAAAAAAAGAATCCAGGTAATTTTTTTTTTTTTTTTTTGATACAGAGAGAGGACAGGAGCAGGGGAGGAGCAGAGGAGAAGCAGAGCCCCACTGAGCACAGAGCCCAACTCGGGACTCCATCCCAGTACCCTGAGATCATGACTTTAGCTGAATGCAGACACTTAACTGACTGAGCCAGGTGCCCCAGAAAGGATCTGAATATTGAGGTACCAAAAAGCACCTCACTATTTTAGGCTAGTTCCCTATGATCTTAGATATAAATGTTGATCTTATGATACAATTTTTAAAAAGATTTTATTTGTTTATTTGACAGACAGAGATTACAAGTAGGCAGAGAGGCAGAGAGAGGAGGAAGCAGGCTCCCTGCTGAGCAGAGAGCCCGATGTGGGACTCGATCCCAGGACCCTGAGATCATGACCTGAGCCGAAGGCAGAGGCTTAACCCACTGAGCCACCCAGGCGTCCCACAATTTCTTTTTAAGTCATTTCTTGCTTCCTATGCAGTTACAGAGGGAGAGAAACAAGCACAAGAGGATCTTTCTGGGCAACAGATGTTTGTATCAAAGCTTCATCTTGTGAGGAGGGGGAGGGGCGGAGATGACCAAGAGGTGCCTCCTTCCTCTTTGTTCCTACTTCAACTCCTTTTTTTCCTTTTAAATCCAGTGTAGCTAACAATACAATGTTGCTAGTATCAGGTGTACAATATGGTCAACATTTCCACATATTATTCAGTGTTCATGAAGTAGTATTGGGTTCTATGTGTATGTGGCATTTCTTGGAACAATATATTCAATTTATGTGATCATGTGGTATTTGTGGCATCTGCAGGCTTTAGGCATATTTAATAAATCCCATCATCCTCTTTCTGACTCCACTGAGTACATCCATCACCATATAAAAGAACCACCTCTAAACTGACCTTACCTATATATCAACTGAATATTTGAAAGGTGCATTTCATGTTACAGAAGGGTTTTATTTTTCTGATACTGTCAATTATTTTATTAATTCAACTGTATGTTCCCAGATTAGCCAGCTATTTTTTATAGTAAGGCTGTGGTAGATGCACAGCATTTGGGCAGACCCCAAATCTACCCACCTTAAATAAATAAATTTCAAACAGAGTCCAAAACAGAGCAGTCACTTTATGGAGATAAATTTAAGAGATTCAGGATCATTTGGAAACCAAACTGTAGAGCTGTCGGATGCTATCACTGGCACTTCCCTACTTTTCATTTGCCCCTGTGGAAGATGACTATTAAGTACAATATATAAACTGATCCAGTATACCAAAAAAGAAAAAAAAAAGTTTAAGATGCACAGGCATATATAGTTTGAATGTTTATTAATGCTTATTGTGTATTATGTAGTAACTTAGCTAAAACAAAGAATTCACTAACTCCTACCACTAAAACATACCACAAAACAGGTGTGGAACTCCTGCAGAAATTGCAGAGCTGTCAGGACTCCCTTTCTCTGCCTCTCATCCTAGCTCACCTCTGCATACTCTTACTCTCTTTTACTGGAGACACTTTCCTCTCTGTGGCAGAGGACAGCTGTATTGGGAGCTATGTATTCCCAATGTTAGAGCCTCATCACTGCTGGGGAAAAAGAAATCCACACTCCCCCTAGAGTCAACTGTGAACAGAGCAAAGAAGGAGTGGCCCAATTTGACCCTGATTCAGGGTGGCAAGTCATCCCAACTGATAGACTATGTATCATGGTCAATCCAACTTAGGAAGGTTTGTGCTCCTGGTCTGAAACACACAGCTGGAAGACAGAAGCCATACCCACAAAGAAAGGCACCAGATCATTGTTAAAGACTAAGCAATATCCTCCCCTAATCACGTATGGTGAAGTTCTAACACACAATCCTTCAGAATATAACTGGATTTGGAGAATGTAACTGGATTTGGAGACAGCATATTTAAAGTAGTAATTCAGTTAAAATGAAGTCTTTCAAGGGGGCCCTAGCCCACTATGGCCAGTATCTTTTTTAAGAAGAGTAAATCAGGACAAAGACATGTCCCTGTGAAAAGAGAAGGGCATATAAAAATACAGGAACAGACAACCAGGACAGAGGTCAGAAGGAACCCAGGAACCCATCTCCCAAAAGCCTGATTTGGGGCTTCTAGCTTCCCAAACTGTGAGGAAATCACCATCTATTGTATGCCACCCAGTTTGCTCCATCAAACCAATATAATCTTCCCCAGAAGGGAATCTGCTCCCACTAGAACCAACACACCTTTCATGGTAAGAAACATCAATAGTTACCCCAACAGACGCCCACTGAGAGAGTATTCAAGTCATTTATAAACATTGAGACAGTACCTAGCGTTTTTGACTATTCCTCATCCTAAGGAATCACAGCTTTGGACCTACTTAACACCACACCGTACAGCCGTCTTTCTCCACTGTTCACATAGTTACACAATGTGTATTTTCTCTTAATTTTATTCATAAAAAACACTCATATTTTTTATATTATGTTATATATTATGTTATTATATTAGTCACCATACAGTACATCATTAGTTTTGATGTCGTGTTCCATGATTCAATGTTTGTATATAACACCCAGTGCTCCACGCAATACGTGCCCTCCTTAATACCCATCACTGGGCTCACCCATCCCCCACCCTATCCCTCTAAAGCCACCAGTTTGTTTCTCAGAGTCCACAGTCTCTCATGGTCTGTCTTACCCTCGAATTTCCCCCCTTCATTTTTCCCTTCCTTCTCCTAATGTCCTCCGTGCTACTCCTTATATATTCCCCAAGAAATGACACCATATGATCAACGACTTTTTCTGCTCAACTTATTTCATTTCACATAATCTCTCAGGTTTAGTAGAACAACTTGGTACCTAGTAATTTTGCACACACAGTGTCTTAGTCATACTAACTCTGAGTAGGTTTAGTGACTCAGTCTGGACCTAAGGACATTTTCTGGCCATTTCTCCACACATCTACCATTCTACTCTAGTAGTGAAAACAATCTGATGCCATATTCAATGTCCTTTCTACTCTTCTAATGAAAAACAAAGAATGTGTATCAATAGGAGGTATGTGAATAGAGCACATATATTGTATTTTTCCAAGAACAGTTTTTACTCAAACAAGGCTAAAGAACCATGTGATAAATAGAAAAGTTTTAAATCACATTACAGTAAAAAAAAATGTGGATACTAGTTTTTGCTTTGTGTTTCAAAAAATATATGCCACTCAATAAAAACTTATTTCACAGGTATATGAATGTAAATTTTTTTTTGCTGTTATAGTGAAGCCAGGCAGATGATTATTTGAAATCCTCCTAATAAAAAGTCCACAAACATCATTTTTTCCTGATGAAGATAGAGAGGAGCTGAAAACAAGTACTTCTGGGTAAACAACAACAACAAAACTAACTCTAAATAGGGAATCAATTTTCCTCACCTGACTTAATATCCAAAATCCCAAAAATATATTAAAACTGTGAACAACTATTTTGGATGGCACCTAGAGCAACGAATGCTTCTCTGAAAACGTATTTCAAGATTACAATGAAAACAATTTATGTTCAATACATTCCTACTCATGAGCAACTTATTTATACGGTTTGCTGTATAATGTTTAATTTCTCAGTTACAAGATTTTACGATTTGGGGGAAATTGAGTGCAATTAACATCTTTTGTGTCTCAAGGATGCTTCTCTTAAAAATTTTCATCTGTGTCAATAGATGTGTGTATATTTGGGGCCACCTTTGTATTCTAATGGATTCCCAAAAGCAATCATCAGTACTTAAGATGTTTTTTGGTTTTAAGTCACATATCAACACATATACAATTACTTGTCATACATATTTGACAACCCTACAGATTTCAGTTCATCAAGATCAAACACCACTATATTTTTATCATTTCTCTTTTTAAAATGTCAACAAAAATTTAGTGAGAGAATCTAAGAAGATCTTCCTACTTAGAATATAATATTCAGTTTGCTGTAGTTTTAAACAAAGAAAATATTAGCCCAGATGTTCCCAGATGGGCTGATAGCATATTCAGGAGAAAAATACTTATTACTCCTGAGAAACTAAGTATCAAGGAAAACAAGTCGTTGTAGCATTTAATCTATTTTTTTTCTTTTTTCCCCTTTAACTTATGCATAAACATGACACAAAACCTTGTTTTGTAAGGTAGAGAGCACCTCAAGCAAAATTATTGATCATACCTTGGAGATCAAGTAGAAAATTTTTGTTTTAAAGATTTCACTTATTTATTTGACAGACAGAGATAACAAGCAGGCAAAGAGGGAGGCAGAGAGAGAGGGAGGGAAGCAGGCTCCATGCAGAGCAGAGAGCCCGATACGGGGCTCGATCCCAGGACCCTGGGATCTTGACATGAGCCAAAGGCAGAGGCTTAACCCACTGAGCCACCCAGGAGCCTCCTGAAGTAGAAAATTTTTATTTTATTCCTTTTATGGCTCTGAATATTAGAACCCACCTCAGCTTGCCTCTAGAAAGGCAGGGCAGGTCAAATTAAATCAGAATTTTAAGCTCCAATTTGATCTGTTTGTGTAGATAAAACCTCAAAGCTCCGTCATACCAAATATGCCATCTTAACCAATTTGTTTCCTTTGACATTTTATCATGTGACAGACCAAGAAACAAGACCAATTTCCCTTGGAGAATTTACTTCACATCTGGTATCTTTTAGAAAGCTTTCTTTTTTTTTTATTTTATTTATTTTTTTATAAACATATATTTTTATCCCCAGGGGTACAGGTCTGTGAATCACCAGGTTTACACACTTCACAGCACTCACCAAAGCACACACCCTCCCCAATGTCCATAATCCCACCCCCTTCTCCCAAACCCCCTCCCCCCAGCAACCCTCAGTTTGTTTTGTGAGATTAAGAGTCACTTATGGTTTGTCTCCCTCCCAATCCCATCTCGTTCCAATTATTCTTCTCCTACCCACTTAAGCCTCCATGTTGCATCACCACTTCCTCATATCAGGGAGATCATATGATAGTTGTCTTTCTCCGCTTGACTTATTTCGCTAAGCATGATATGCTCTAGTTCCATCCATGTTGTTGCAAATGGCAAGATTTCATTTCTTTTGATGGCTGCATAATATTCCATTGTGTATATATACCACATCTTCTTGATCCATTCATCTGTTGATGGACATCTAGGTTCTTTCCATAGTTTAGCTATTGTGGACATTGCTGCTATAAACATTCTGGTGCATGTGCCCCTTTGGATCACTACATTTGTATCTTTAGGGTAAATACTCAATAGTGCAATTGCTGGGTCATAGGGCAGTTCTATTTTCAACATTTTGAGGAACCTCCATGCTGTTTTCCAGAGTGGTTGCACCAGCTTGCATTCCCACCAACAGTGTAGGAGGGTTCCCCTTTCTCCGCATCCTCGCCAGCATCTGTCATTTCCTGACTTGTTGATTTTAGCCATTCTGACTGGTGTGAGGTGATATCTCATTGTGGTTTTGATTTGTATTTCCCTGATGCCGAATGATATGGAGCACTTTTTCATGTGTCTGTTGGCCATCTGGATGTCTTCTTTGCAGAAATGTCTGTTCATGTCCTCTGCCCATTTCTTGATTGGATTATTTGTTCTTTGGGTGTTGAGTTTGCTAAGTTCTTTATAGATTCTGGACACTAGTCCTTTATCTGATATGTCGTTTGCAAATATCTTCTCCCATTCTGTCAGTTTTCTTTTGATTTTGTTAACTGTTTCCTTTGCTGTGCAAAAGCTTTTGATCTTGATGAAATCCCAATAGTTCATTTTTTCCCTTGCTTCCCTTGCCTTTTGCGTTGTTCCTAGGAAGATGTTGCTGCGGCAGAGGTCGAAGAGGTTGCTGCCCGTGTTCTCCTCAAGGATTTTGATGGATTCCTTTCTCACATTGAGGTCCTTCATCCATTTTGAGTCTATTTTTGTGTGTGGTGTAAGGAAATGGTCCAATTTCATTTTTCTGCATGTGGCTGTCCAATTTTCCCAGCACCATTTATTGATAGAAAGCTTTCTTGACAGGCATAGCCATCATAATATGAAATCACTCACTTTTAATACCATCCTTAAATATCACATGATGTACATGCACACAAATTAAAGTTCTGGAAAGAGTATGTCAAAGCGGCTCCAATATAGACAGAGCTGAATTTCCTTCACCAAGCTGCGAAGAGAAATTCTGTGATCCGAGACCCTCTCAATTCTGTTTACAGCACATGGACAGACAGCTGATGGCCCCTGGGAACACATACCTAGAAGCGTACAACAGTTACATGAACCTCTGACCAAGGAAAGCTAAAGCAACTGGGACTTACTGAAAGAAATTCCCAAGGGGAAGTTTAGGAAGATTGGACCCAGTGAGGGACAAGTAGCTGACTGTACACTCCACCTATTTCCTCATATGCATGAAACCCACTTCAGTCATTGCTGAGGACCCCTTCACCAATATCCCCATCTGTGCCCATAACATCTATGGGGGAGGACTGCACTTCCTAAACCCAGCCAGTTGTTACCAGAGGTCTAAGAATCCAGAAACATGAAAGCTTATGGGAAATGTACTGGAGCCCATTTAGCTTGGCTTGGGTTGGAATCTAAGTCCCAATATACTCTCTTGTTTGGGAGAAAAGACAGATAAACAACATTCACCATGTGGCTGATGACTCATGGCACCATTTCCCTTAGAAACTGGGGTGCTCTGACTTCATTAGGTTCTGGTAAAGGATTTTATAATAGAAAATAAGAACAGAATATACCAAAGAATTATATAAAGTTAATGGATACCTCTCACATTTACTTTATTTCTGTAATGGAGGATAGAATAGGCAGAGGCTTAATTTCCTGTTATGGATCCCTCATATTCTGAGAGACTTTCAATCACATTTCTTAACCTTCCTGTACCTCCACTTATTCTGCAAAAGAAACTTAAGTATTTACCTCACAGACTTATTTTGGAATGTGATTTGACATGTAACTTATTTAGTCTCTGGCACATACTAAAAACCTGAAGAATTATTAGTTACTGGGATTTGCATCAGAGACTATGAATGTTAATTTACATGCTACAGTGTATACTTGGGGATTTTTGATACATTTTTGAGCTTTCTAGCATCTGGCTTTCTTGCTTCATTGTATAACAAAGCATAGCCACCACCTCTGAACATTATAGGGAAGACAATAGCCATTGCTGATCTTCTGACATAATGAAGAGGCCAACAATAGAAAATACGTCTTTTGTAATTCCAGGGTGTGTTGGGGTGCTCCAGGTAAGGAACCTTCCTCATTCTGCACAATAATTGAATGCAGTGACCTTATCTGAAAAGCACAGTGACATGTTCATGAAGGGTAATATTTCTTAGCTCCTCAGAATGGACTTAGAATTTGTATTCTTCCCAGATTAGTGAATATCCCAGGGTCTATGTGTATTTTAGCCTGACCATCTCAGAAACTTAAAGACAACATATTAAATTTTATGTATGGTAAGAGACCTCATTTGCAGCCACCTTGATTGTTTATCATGGTAGGGTGGTGGCCAATGAAGCCACAGGTTGTGTTTCAGACCAACTATTTTAACCAGGGAAGACAAGTGACAATGGAATATATTTTGGGGAGGACATCTTCTAAAGTACTTGAGGTTAGGATTTCAACCTGTGAATTATAGGGGGGCACATAATCAGTCCATACTGTATTTAAACTAGAAATTCAATGTCTTTAATAGATACAAAACTAATCAATTTATTTTTTTTCTTCTTGAGTTTGTATCTCTCAGTAGTTTACTATCAATCTAATTTGTGTTGGTGCAAACTATATTATTCTGTTATTGTTTTTAAGTTGATAAGATATGTAGCAGTAGTTCTTTTCATTCCTGATGCTACTGATTTTTCATCTTTTTCTTGATCACTTCAGCTAAGAATTTATTAAATTTATTGATGGCATTACTAAGCCATATTTGGGCTTTGTCAATTTTTTCTGTTTGCCTGTTTTTCTCTTTTGTGGTCTTCTAGTCATCTTTAATATTTCAGTTTTGTGCACATACCTAAGCTTTCTGTAACTGCAATATTTCTAGCCTCTTCTAGGCGTGATTTTTAACCCTTTTTCTTTTCTATTACAAGCATATAATGCTATCAAGAGCCATCTGAACAACATTTTTAGCTATAACTGATTCATATTGATAAAGTTAATTTTCCATATTTCTCAACTGGAAATTTTTAAAAAATATTTTATTTATTTATTTGACAGAGAGAGAGATCACAAGTAGGCAGAGAGGCAGGCAAAGAGAGAGGAGGAGCAGGCTCCCTGCGGAGCAGAGAGCCCAAAGCGGGGCTTGATCCCAGGACCCCGAGATCATGACCCGAGCCGAAGGCAGAGGCTTAACCTACTGAGCGACCCAGGTGCCCCTCAACTGGAATTTTTTTTCTTATTTTCTTTGATTCTTTAAGCAACAGACTACATGAAGCATTTCCTTATCCTTTAGAATTTTAGTTTTACTAATACAAAGGGTAAAGTATTCTGCTTTCAGTTCATTTGATACCATGGCCAAATTTCCTCATTTAACGTTGCACCTCACTCTTTATCTACACATTAATGGAGTTATGGAGGAATTCCAAATCATTTCAGAATAAACAAAGTTTTGTTATTTCTATTTAAAATGTGCCATCCATCTACTTTTTGCCTTTTGATACATAAACTTATTTACTGAAATCTCAGTACAATTATACAATGTTGCTATTAGTTTTAACTTACTAAAATACTTCCACTGCACTTTAGGAACTTAGTCTAGTTTACTTTGAAACTTCTATCTCAAATTTTATGTAAGGCTTTCCTTAAGTTTATTCCCTACTGCAGAATAACTTCTTCCATTTGGCACAGGAAGAGGAAGTTTTTGAGAATAAAGAGGGAAAAGACAGTTATGTCCTTACATGACTCAATGTGTTGAACAGTTTGCCTTATCTCCCAACAGCAATTCCTATTTGGTTTGGTTATTCCAATTATCCTTTGTCTTGGGCTGTGGGATTCAGGGATGTGCCACATTATGCTATGCCTCACTAAAGGACACATTGCTCTAAAGCAATTCACTTGGTCATTATTTTCCCCCCAAGTATAGACACTATTTGGGACTGTTCTCTATTTCGATAGTTACCCTAAATTCTGCTGATGCACATTGTTCTTTACATCCCATTACAAGGCCACCTCCTCAACATTCTTGCTTCAACCTTGAGGCAGAAATTCATGCATATTATTTTGGAATCCTTATTTTTAACCTTTATGGAATAGATGCTTCTTCACACATCACTACAGTGTAGTCACCAATTGGTCTGTGAAAGACCAAAACTTCCATTTTCTTGGAGCCCCAAGTTTTAAAAGTGATCCTTTGGGAATCAGACTGCCTCACCTTTTTTTATGCTGTAAATGATTTATTATAGCATTATTCTTCAAAGGGCACACCCAGCACTTGTATCAAATAGGGGTAAATGAGCATCAGTACAGATGGAAACTGACCACAGGGGCTGGCAGGTATCTAAGGTTTAAGGCTTCTGGTATTTTTAGTGACATGATGAAAGCACACTAACTAAACTTACACACAGTTGTGTCTTTCAGCAGCTCTGCTGTATTTCCTCATACCTCATCAGTCACAACTGGTGATACAGCAAAAACAATAACAGATTACTAGAACCTCCCAGCCATGAGGACTCTGACTGAAAAATCTGACATCAGACATACCCATATAAAGAAAAACCCATGTGTCACAGTTAACAGATGAACCATTAGACATGTTAAGACCAACATCTTCAATATTTTGTCAGCAATCTCCCATTTTACACATAAATAGAATTTATTTCTTAGCAATACTGTGTGTTTAACTGAGCTCTGGAGAGGAGAATTGTGACCAAAATCCTAAAAACTCAGTAGAATGGGCTGCTCTAAAAAAATACTGTTTCCTAAACCAATAATTGAGAAGGTTTTCCAAACTCTCTTTGTGAAAAGGAATTTTAGGAAATCTAGTTGAAGCCAAACTAAATATGTTATTTCTGGTACTTTTATTTTTAGCTATGTGTGGAACATACTTATTCAAGCCTTTCTGGCATGTTTTTCACTATGCACCAAATCTCTATGTACTTCAAGCACATTTTAAATTAAAAAAATAAAAAGCTAATTTGAACTATTTTATTTCAATTCACATGTTTCTTTATCCTTAATCTCATCTTCCTCCATATTTAACAAAATTCAACATGTTTTTATTATTAAAGAAACAAAAAATGGGAATAGAAGGGACATACCTCTACACAATTAAAAATATTTATGACAAGCCCACAGCCCTTGACTCTAAAGAGCTAAAAGCTTTTCTTCTAAGATCAAAAACAAAATAAGGGTGCATATTCTTACTATCCCTATTAAACCACAGTATCCAAAGTCCTAGCCACAGCAATTGGGCAAGAGAAAAAAAAAAAAGTCTTGCACATTTTATGATGTGATCTTATATATAGAAATTCCCAGACTCTCCTAAAAATCTGGTAAAACAATTAATTCAGCAAAAGTGCAAGATACAAATTGACAAACCCATCAGTTTCATTTCTGTACACCACCACCACCAACAACAAAAATCTAAGGAATAAAACATTCACATTCATAGTACCATCAAAAACAGAATCCTTGGGATAAATTAAACCAGAGGTTCAGTTCTATACAATGAAAACTAAAAAATTTGATGACATGAAGGAGACACAAACAAATACAAATACAACCCATGTTCATGGTTCACGCTTGTTAGTACTGTAAATGCCCATATGACCCAAAACCTTCTGTAGATTCCATGCATTCCTTTAAAGGAAAGCTTTTCCCTTTAAGATCACGAACAAGACAAGGATGCCTTTCTTGTCGCTTTTATTCATTATAATGTTAGCAGTCCTATCCAGACCAATTGGGCATGTGTGCACATGTGCCTGCACACACACACACACACGTGCACGCGTGTGTGCACCCAAACACAAAAAACCAAAAGGGTAACCAAATTCCAAGAGTAAAACTATTTGCAGGTTATGTTATAGAGAAAATCCTAACAAAACTCCATAAAACAATAATAAAAAAAAAAAAAACCACACAAAAAAACTACCACTCTTATAACTGATAGAAAACTTGAGTAAAGTTGAAAACAAAATTAATATAGTCTGTTCCATTTCTACACTCAAAAAATGAACTATCAGAAACAGAAATTCAAAACAAACAATTTGATTTGTAATTGCATCAGAAGAATACAGTTCCCAGGAACAAATTTATCTGGGAGATGTAATACCTCTACACCTCTACCCTGAAAAACTTAGGATATGGGTCAAGGAAGCTGAAAAAGACACAAATAAATGGCAAGATAGGTGCTAATGGGTTGGAAGAATATTGTTAAAAGGTCCATTCTGCCTAAAATAATGAACAGAGTATAATCCCTATACAAATTTCACAGAAATAAAACAATTCTCAAATTTACATGAAACTCCCTAAAAACAAAATATTTCTGAAAAAGAACAAAGCTAGAGACATGATGTTCCCTGATTACAAGATATGGTATACAAAGAGTACGGTATGGTCATCAAAACAGACACTTAGATTAATGGAACAGAATAAGGAGCATAGGAATAAATCTGAACATATATGATCAACTTATAACTAAAAAGTCTCAAATATGTGAGGAGGAAAGACCAGGATCTTCAATACATGTTTTTGGTCAAACTGGGCAATTATCAATGAAAGAATGAAACTGCACCCTCTCCCAAATACAAAAATGAGCTCAAAGTGGTCACAATTCAACCAATGTTTCTAGGCTCAGCCTCACCACCACTCCCCCCGACTCCCCTCTCCTCCATGGGCCCATCCTCTGGGCTTTCGTGAGAATGAGACAGTGTGGAGGATAAGGTCAGCCTCTGAGTAATGACTTGAAAATAAAACCTGAGGGGCACCTAGGTGGCTTAGGTCATGATCCCAGAGTCCTGGGATTGAGTCCTGCATTGGGCTCCCAGATCCATGGGGAGTCTTATTCTCCCTCTGACCTCCCCTCCCATGCTCTTGTTTCTATCTCTCTCAAATAAATAAAATCTTTTTTTTTAAATTTTATTTATGTATTTGACAGAGAGAGATCACAAGTAGGCAGAGAGACAGGCAGAGAGAGAGAGGGAAGCAGTCTCCCTGCTGAGCAGAGCCCGATGTGGGGCTTGATCCCAGGACCTTGGGATCATGACCTGAGCCAAAGGCAGAGGCTTTAACCCACTAAGCCACCCATTCAAATAAATAAAATCTTAAAAAAAAAAAAAAAGGAGAGAGAGAGAAAAGAAAAGAAAATCTGAAATCAAACGCCTAGAAGAAAACCTAGGTGGAAAGGTTTTTGACACTTGTCTTGGATAGGACTTTTTTTTAACCCCAAAAGTGAAGGCAAAAAGCCCAACAAAGAAATGAAATTATATCAAGCTATAAAGCATCTTGCCCAACAGAGAAAAGATTAATATAATTCCAAGGTAACCTATGGAAGTGGAGGAAATATTTGCAAACCATATCTAACAAGAAACCAATATCCAAAATACATGAAGAATTGAAAAATATCAGATTAAAACATGGCCAGATGATGTGAATACACATTTTTCTGAGGACGACATAGAGATGGTCAACAGATACACAATAAGTTCTCAACACCACTCATAATCAGGGAAATGTAAATCAAAACCATGAAATGTCACATCATACATATTAGAAATGCCATTACTAGGGCTCTGGGCTGGCTTAGTTTGAAGAACATGCAACTCTTGGTCTTGGGGTTGTGAGTTCAAGCCTTGTGTTGGGTGTACAGATTACTTAACTAAACAAAACTTTAAGAAACGTCATTATCAAAAAACCAAAGCTTAGTAGTGTTGACGAGAATGTGTTTAAAATGAAACATTTGGGCACTATTGCTGTGAAGGTCAGCTGGTACAACCAGGACACAAAATGCTATGAAGGTTGCTCAGAAATGAGGAAACTATCATAGGATCTAGCAATTCTAGTTCTGGGTATTTATCCAAACAAAATGAAAACACCAACTCATAAAGATACATGCATGCCCGTGTTCATTTTACCATCATTTACAGTCACCGAAATATGCAAACTGTTTATCAAGGGATGAATAAAGACAATGTGGTATCTTTCAATATATAATATACACATACATAAAAAGAGTATTATTCAGCAATCATCAAGAACTGGCAACATATGGATGGATCTTGAGCACATTACATTGAGATGAGAAAGAAGCAAGTAACTTAAGATCCTGCTCACATAGGTCATCTTAAAACCAAAGAAAAAGCAAAAGACAACAAATGGAGCTTGAAACTGTAGAGGAGATAGGTGGTTGTCAGAGACAGGTGGTGGGGAATGGACAAAAGGGTTGAAAAGTAGGAGGAGTCAAGATGGTGGAGAAGTAGCAGGCTGAGACTATATCAGGTAGCAGGAGATCACCTAGATAGCTTATCAAACCATTGCAAACCCCTACAAATCCAATGGGAGATCGAAGAGAAGAACAGCAATTCTAGAAACAGAAAATCGACTACTTTCTGAAAGGTAGGACCGGCAGAGAAGTGAATCCAAAGTGATGGGAAGATAGACCACAGGGGGAGGGGCTGGCTCCTGGGAAACAGTGGAGCAATGGAGCACAAAATCAGGACTTATAAAAGTCTGGTCTACTGAGGGACATAGCTCCAGAGGCTAAACCAGGGTGAAGCCCACATGGGGCCAGCGTGGCCCTAGGTCCCACAGGGTCACAGAAGGATCAGGAGTGTCTGAGTGTTGCAGAGGTCACAGGCATTGGACTGGGGAAGCTGGCTACAGAGACAGGGCCGAGGAGTGAGCTCTCAGCTTGGGCTTACCTTGAACCGGTCACAGGCTGGGTGAGCTCAGAGTGTGACCAGAGGCCAGGGAGACAGGAGTTACTGGACTTTTTTCTCTGAGGGTGCACTGAGGAGTTGGGCCCTGAGCTCTTGGCTCCTCTGAGCCGGAGACTGGGAGGCCACCATTTTCATTCCCATCCTCCAGAACTCTATGGAAAGCATTCAGGGGACAAAAGTTCCCGAAAGCAAACCTGAGCAGATTACTTAGCCTTGCCCCTGGTAAGGGCGGTAAAATTCCGTGTCAGGCAGACACTTGAGAATCACTACAACAGGTCCCTCCCCCAGAAGATCAACAAGAAATCCAGCCAAGACAAAGTTCACCTAGAACTTTGCAGAGCAGCAGAATTCCAGTGGAAGAGAAAGCAAAGCACGGAACTCATGGCTTTCTCCCCATAATTCTTTAGTCTTGTGGTTAGTTTAATTTTTTTTCTTTTCTTCTGCTAAATTTATTTTAACTTTTACACTTTTCTTTTCAACGTTTTTTAACTAGTTTATCTAATATATATATATATTTTTTTCTTTATTTGTTTTCTTTTTTTAATTTTTTTTTTCCAAACTTCTTTTTATCCCCTTTCTCCCTCCCGGATTTGGGGTCTCTTCTGATTTGGTTAAAGCACATTTTACTGGGGTCTTTGCCACCCATTCAGTATTTTATTTGCTCCTTCATATACTCTTATCTGGACAAAATTACAAGGCAGAAAAACTCACCATAAAAAAAATAAAAAAAGAACAAGAGACAGTACCGAAGGCTAGAGACCTCATCAATATAGACATTGGAAATATGTCAAATATAGAGTTCAGAATGACGATTCTCAAGGTTCTAGCCCAGCTTGAAAAAGGCACAGAAGATATTACAGAAACCCTCTCTGGAGAGATAAAAACCCTTTCTGGATAAATAAAAGAACTAAAATCTAATCAAGTTGAAATAAAAAAAGCTATTAATGAGGTGCAATAAATAATGGAGTCCCTTACTGCTAGGATAAATGAGGCAGAAGAAAGAATTAGTGATATAGAAGACCAAATGAAAGAGAATAAAGAAGGTGAGCAAAGAGGGACAAACAGCTACTGGACCATGAGGGGAGAATTCGAGAGATAACTGACACCATAAGAGGAAACAATATTAGAATAATTGGGATTCCAGAAGAAGAAGAAAGAGAGAGGGGGAACAGAAGGTATATTGGAGAGAATTATTGTAGAGAATTTCCCTAATATGGCAAAGGGAACAAGCATCAAAATCCAGGAGGTGCAGAGAACCCCCCTCAAAATCAACAAGAATAGGTCACCTAATAGCAAAATTTACAAGTCTTAGCGACAAAAAGAAAATCCTGAAAGCAGCCCGGGAAAAGAAGTCTGTAACATACAATGGTAAAAATATTATATTGGCAGTGGACTTACCCACAGAGACCTGGCAGGCCAGAAAGAACTGGCAATGATATATTCAGAGCACTAAAGGAGAAAAACATGCAGCCAAGAATACTATATCCAGCTAGGCTATCACTGAAAATAGAAGGAGAGATAAAAAGCTTCTAGGACAAACAAAAACTGAAAGAATTTGAAAACATCAAACCAGCCCTGCAGAAATATTGAAAGGGGTCCTCTAAGCAAAGAGAGAGCCTAAAAGTAGCAGATCAGAAAGGAACAGAGACAATATACAGTAACAGTCACCTTACAGGCAATACAATGGCACTAAATTCATATCTCTCAATAGTTACCCTGAATGTTAATGGGCTCAATGCCCAAATCAGAAGACACAGGGTATCAGAATGGATAAAAAAAAAATCAATATATTGCCTACAAGAAACTCATTTTAGACCTGAAGACACCTCCAGATTTATAGCGAGGTGGTGGAAAACAATGTACCATGCTAATGGACATCAGAAGAAAGCTGGGGTGGCAATCCTTATATCAGATCAATTAGATTTTAAGCCAAAGACTATAATAAGATATGAGGAAGGACACTATATCATACTCTAAGGGTCTGTCCAACAAGAAGATCTAACAATTTTAAATATCTATGCTCCTAAAATGGGAGCAGCCAACTATATAAACCAATTAATAACAAAATCAAAGAGGGGGGGAGACAAGATGGCGGGGAAGTAGGAGGAGGCACCCTTTCAACCTTTACCCTAAAGTGAGCTGATTACTTTCCAAAGAACTCCGATCACCCACGAAATCAGCCTGAGATCAGAATTATACACGTCTGGATCTCTACCGGAGCAGAAGACGCCAGTGGGCAGGTAAAGCAGAGTGGGAAAGTCAGACTGATATCAGAAGATAAACAAAAGGGGGAGGGAGCCACCAGAGGCGACCTGTTGGAAAGTAATATCATAATATGAGAGTGCCCTGTGCCTGGGGACCAGCATTAACTCAGGAGTCTGGTAGAAAGCACTCAAAAAGAGTAAAGGATCATTTATTCTTCTCCTACAGACCTGTACCCCTGGGGATAAAAATATATGTTTATAAAATAAATAAATAAATAAATAAATAAATAAATAAATAAATAAGAGTAAAGGATCACCGGGGGGAAACTGCGGGAATTGGGGTGTTAGGGTCAGGGGCTTCATCCCCCAGACCCAGGAGAGCCACCCCTGGTGCAGAGCCAGAGAGAGTGCGGCAGAGAACCCAGGTCTTGGTCCCTGAACCACCAGCGCGCCTGAGAGTGCATGGCACCTGGCTCCCGTGAGGGTCTGAGAGCCTCGCCATCCAACAGAAGTACAGCTTTTTTGCAGTCCCCACGTGAGTGCCCTGCTATGCCTTCAGAGTCTGAGTCATGCCCCGTGCTCTCCCCTGAGAGAGGTGCACACAGGCGCCAGCCAGGTCCTCTTGGTCCTGGAACGACCAGGCACTCCCAGCCCGGGCCAGCGGGAAAACCTCAGTGTGCGATCACTGCTTGGAACTTCTCTGGCAGTCTGGAGTTGCCCAGACAGCCGCCACTGCCGTGGTTTTGGGTACAAGCAAAAAATCCTGAGTCCCCGGGACCGCGACTCAGAACCTGCTCTGCAGTGGCCAAGGGGGGATTTATTTGGGCTCTGCAGCCAGACTAAGGCTTCTTTCTGAAAGGGAGGTCAGGGTGCAGTTTGCTTTTCTCTAAACCTACAAAAACCATCAAAAGCGGTCAAGGCGAGAGAGAAAAACAAAAGTGAACAAGTATAAAAACCTCCAGAGAACAAAAGCCTGAAAAAAAACCAGTTTCCTCAGAGCCCACCTTCTTGGGGGGGGCAGGAGGACTTAACTCAGAGAACCTCATTGACTGAAAACACACGTGGCAGGCCCCTCCCCCAGAAAACCAACCAGGAAAGGAGGAAAAAAAAAAAGATGACAAGAAAACAACCGCCACTACTTCATAGGACAATTTTTATTATTAATTCGATCCCACTATTCTGGCTCATTATTTTTTATATAGATAATTTATTATTATTATATAGATAATGTTTTAACCTATTTACTGTCACACTGAGATGTCCAGTACATCAAATTCCATAATAACGATCTAACCTGAACTTTTTGATACATACACTTGTGTTTTCCTTTTGCATTTCTATTTTTTAAATTTCTTTTTTTTTTCATTTTAGTTTGGTTTAGTCTAGTTTATTCCTTTTTTTAATTTTTATTTTCTAATATTCATATAGAGTTCAACTTCAAGGTAATCCCCTTTCCCCAATCAATGCCACCCCTATAGGCAAACCAATTCCTAATCCCCCTTTATCTTAGGAAAGTTGAGTCCTTTAACAAGGATATCAAGATACATCCAGGAAGAATCAAAACAACCTTCCTCACCCACACTGAAAATTTAAACCACTCTCCCATCTTTTTCTTCCACCAGTATTTCTGTGTTTTTGTGTTTGTTCTGATAGTATATAAATCTTACACTCGGGGTTCTTTTTAACGAGGTTCTTCCTTTATTGGCATATATATATGCAAATATATATATATATTTTTCTCTTGTCATATACTTTTTCAGTCTTTTTGTTTGTCTGTGTCTGTTTGTATACTTCATAAATCTTAACGTGGGGCCCATTTGGGCTAAACCTTCTCTTTTATCTCACCTTTCATTCCTGTCTCTCTCCCTCTCTCTTTTTTTCTACTCCTTTTCTTTTTCTTCATTTGGGTGGGGAATCCTGATTGCTCAAAAGCATTCCAAGGTGCACCTTGACTGCACTATAGTAGATACACCCAGCTACACTGGTTCAGCCATTTCTCACCAAAATGACTAGGAGGAAGAATGCCCAACAGAAGAAAAAAAAAAGACCTTCTGCAACAGAGCTAATGGCTATCAACATAGACAATACATCGGAAAGAGAATTCAGGCTAACAATTATCCAAGCAATAGCTAGGTTGGAGAAAGCCATGGATGACCAAAAGGAATTGATTAGAGCCGAACTGAAAACGACCAGAGATCATGTTTTCAATATTAGGGAAGAGCTGAAAGCTACCAGGGATGAGCTTCACAATGCTCTCAATGAGTTCCAATCTAATCTAAATTCTCTCAACGCTAGAGTAACTGAGACAGAGATAGAATTAGTGATCTGGAGGACAAACAGATAGAGAGAAAGGAACAGGAGGAAGCCTGGAAAAAACAGCTTAGAAGCCACGGAAACAGAATCAGGGAAATAAATGATGCCATGAAATTGGAATCCCTGAAGGGGAGGAGAAGGGAAGAAGTCTAGAAGATATAGTGGAACAAGTTCTTCATGAAAATTTTCCAAATCTCATGAATGGAACCAGCGTTCATGTACTAGAGGCCAAAAGGTTTCCCCCCAAGATTAAAGTTTCTTGAAAGTCCTTGAGACACCTAATAGTAAGAATGAAGAATTATAATTGTAGGCAGAACCTCTTGAAAGCATCTAGGACAAAGAAGATCCTTACATACAGAGGAAAGCCCGTCAGAATAACGTCAGACTTGTCCACAGAGACCTGACAAGCCAGAAAGGGCTGGCAAGATATATTCAGGGCACTGAATGAGAAGAACATGCAGCCAAGAATACTTTATCCAGCAAGAATGACATTCAAAATGGATGGAGAGATAAAGAGTTTCCAAGACCGTCAAGGCTTAAAAGACTATGCAACCACCAAGCCGATATTGCAGGAAATATTAAGGGGGCTTCTTTAAAGGAGGAAAAAGCCCAAGAATAGCATTGAATAGAAATATAGAGACAATCTACAGAAAGAAAGACTTCAAAGGTAACACGATGTCAATAAAAACGTATCTATCAATAATCACCCTCAATGCAAATGGCCTAAATGCACCCATAAAATGGCACAGTGTTGCAGACTGGATAAAACGACAGGACCTATCCATATGTTGTCTACAAGAGACCCATTTTGAACCTAAAGATACACGTAAACTGAAAGTGAAGGGATGGAGAAGCATCTTTCATGCCAATGGGCCTCAAAAGAAGGCTGGGGTAGCGATTCTCATATCGGACAAATTAGATTTTAAACTAAAGACTGCAGTCAGAGATACAGAAGGACACTACATAATCCTTAAAGGGACTATCCACCAAGATGATCTAACAATTGTAAATATCTATGCCTCCAATATGGGAGCAGCCAATTACATAAGAAAACTATTAATCAAGATAAATAGTCGTATTGATATGAATACACTAATAGTAGGAGATCTTAACACGCCTCTCTCAGAAACAGATCATCGAAGCAGAAAATCAATAAGGAAATAAGAGCATTGAATGACACATTGGACCAGATGGACCTCATAGATATATACAGAACATTACACCCTAAAACAACAGAATACTCATTCTTCTCAAGTGCACATGGAACCTTCTCCAGAATAGACCACATACTGGGTCATAAATTAGGACTCAACGAATACCAAAAGACTGAGATTATTCCCCGCACATTCTCAGATCACAATGCGTTGAAACTGGACCTCAATCACAAGGAAAAGTTCAGAAGGAACTCAAACACCTGTAAGCTAAAGGCCACCTGGCTTAAGAAGGCTTGGATCAACCAGGAGATCAAAGAAGAACTGAAACAATTGATGGAAACCAATGACAAGGAAGACACTTTGATCCAAAACCTATGGGATACAGCAAAGGCGGTCCTAAGGGGGAAATACATAGCCATCCAAGCCTCCCTCAAAATAATTGAAAAATCCAGAACACAGCAGATGTCTCTACACTTAAAGAACTGGAGAATCAACAATAAAACAAACCAACTCCACACATAAGAAGGGAAATAATCAAGATTAGAGCTGAGATCAATGAAGTAGAAACCAGAGATACAGTAGAATGTATCAATGAAAATAGAAGCTGGTTTCTTGAAAGAATCAATAAGATCGATAAACCATTGGCCACAATAATCCAAAAGAAAAGAGAGAAAGCCCAAATACATAAAATTATGAATGAAAAGGGAGAGATCACAACGAACATCAAGGAAGTAGAAATAATCATCAGAAGTTATTATCCACATTATAAGCCAATAAGCTAAGCAACCTAGATGAAATGGACGCATTCCTGGAAAACTATAAACTCCCAAAATTGAACCAGGAAGAAACTGACAACCTGAATAGACCGATATCTAGTAACAAGTTTGAAGCAGTGATCAAAAACCTCCCAAATAGAGTGGAGAAGGGAGTTGGGGGAAATTGGAAGGGGAGGTGAACCATGAGAGACTATGGACTCTGAAAAACCATCTGAGGGTTTTAAAGGGAGGGGGGGTGGGAGGTTGGGGTACCAGGTGGTGGGTATTATAGAGGGCACAGATTGCATGAAGCACTGGGTGTGGTGCAAAAATAATGAATACTGTTATGCTGAAAATAAAAAATAAATAAATTTTAAAAAATCTCCCAAAAAACAAGAGTCCAGGACCTGATGAATTCCCTGGGGAATTCTACCAAACTTTCAAAGAAGAAATAACACCTATTCTCCTGAAGCTGTTTCAAAAAATTGAAGCAGAAGGAAAACTTCCTGACTCTTTCTATGAAGCCAGCATTACCTTGATATCCAAACCAGGCAAAGTCCTACAAAAAAGGAGAATTTCAGACCAATATCACTGATGAATATGGATGCTAAGATGCTCAACAAGATCCCAGCAAAGAGATCAAACAGCACATTCAAAAGATTATCCACTATGACCAGGTGGGATTCATTCCTGGGCTACAAGGATGGTTCAACATTCGCAAATCAATCAATGTGATAGAACAAATTAATAAGAGAAGAGAGAAGAACCACATGGTCCTCCAATTGATGCAGAAAAAGCATTTGACAAAATCCAGCATCCGTTCCTGATTAAAACGCCTCCAATTATAGGGATAGAGGGAACATTCCTGAACTTCATCAAATATATCTATGAAAGACCCATAGCAAATATCATCCTCAACGGGAAAAAGCTTGCAGCCTTCCCGTTGAGATCAGGAACATGACAAGGATGCCCACTCTCACCACTCTTGTTCAACATAGTATTAGAAGTCCTAGCAACAGCAATCAGACAACAAAGAGAAAAGGTATCCAAATTGGCAATGAAGAAGTCAAACTCTCTCTCTTCGCAGATGACATGATTCTTTATATGGAAAACCCAAAAGACTCCACCCCCAAACTACTAGAACTCATACAACAATTCAGCAACGTGGCAGAATACAAAGTCGATATACAGAAATCAGTGGCTTTCTTATACACTAAAAGTGAAAATACAGAAAGGGAAATTAGAGAATCGATTCCATTTACTATAGCACCAAGAATCATAAGACCTGGGAATAAACCTAACCAAAGAGGTAAAGGATCTGTACTCGAGGAACTACAGAACACTCATGAAAGAAATTGAAGAAGACACAAAAAGATGGAAGGCCATTCCATGCTCTTGGATCGGCAGAATAAACATTGTGAAAATGTCTATACTGCCTAGAGCAATCTATACTTTTAATGCTATTCAGATCAAAATTCCATCGGTATTCTTCAAAGAGCTGGAGAAAATGATCCTAAAATTTGTATGGAATCAGAAGAGACCCCAAATCGCTAAGGAAATGTAGAAAAACAAAAATAAAACTTGGGCATCATGTTACTTGATTTCAAGCTTTACTACAAAGCTGTGATCCCTAAGACAGCATGGTACTGGCATAAAAACAGACACATAGACCAGTGGAACAGAGTAGAGAGCCCAGATATGGACCCTCAACTCTATGGTCAAATAATCTTCGACAAAACAGGAAAAAATATACAGTGGAAAAAAGACAGTCTCTTCAATAAATGGTGCTGGGAAAACTGGACAGCTATATGTAGAGGAATGAAACTCGACCATTCTCTTACACCGTACACAAAGATAAACTCAAAATGGATAAAAGACCTCAATGTGAGAAAGGAATTCATTAGAATCCTAGAGGAGAACATAAGCAGTAATCTCTTTGATATCAGCCACAGCAACTTCTTCAAGATATATCTCCAAAGACAAAGGAAACAAAAGCGAAAATGAACTTTTGGGACTTCATCAAAATCAAAAACTTCTGCACAGCAAAGGAAACAGTCAAAAAAAAAAAAAAAAAAAAGAGGCAACCCACGGAATGGGAGAAGATATTTGCAAATGACAGTACAGACAAAAGGTTGATATCCAGGATCTATAGTGAACTCCTCAAACTCAACACACACAAAACAGACCATCATATAAGAAAATGGGCAGAAGATATGAACAGACACTTCTCCAATGAAGACATACAAATGGCTATCAGACCCATGAAAACATGTTCATCATCACTAGCCATCAGGGAGATTCAAATTAAAACTACATTGAGATATCACCTTACACCAATTAGATTGGCCAAAATTAACAAGACAGGAAACAACATGTGTTGGAGGGTATGTGGAGAAAGGGGAACCCTCTTACACTGTTGGTGGGAATGCAAGTTGGTGAAGCGTCTTTGGAGAACAGTGTGGAGATTCCTCAAGAAATTAAAAATAGAACTTCCTTATGACCCTGCCATTGCACTCCTGGGTGTTTACCCCAAAGATACAGATGCAGTGAAAAGAAAGGCCATCTGTACCCCAAAGTTTATAGCAACAATGGCCACGGTCACCAAACTGTGGAAAGAAACAAGATGCCCTTCAACGGACGAATGGATGAAGAAGATGTGGTCCATATACACTATGAAGTATTATGACTCCATCAGAAAGGATGAATACCCAACTTTTGTAGCAACATGGATGGGACTGGAAGAGATTATGCTGAGTAAAATAAGTCAAGCAGAGGGAGTCAGTTATCATATGCTTTCACTTATTTGTGGAGCATAACAAATTGCATGGAGGACATGGGGAGATAGAGAGGAGAAGGGAGTTGGGGGAAATTGGAAGGGGAGGTGAACCATGAGAGACTATGGACACTGAAAAACAATCTGAAGGTTTTGATGGGGCCGGGGGTGGGAGGTCGGGGTACCAGGTGGTGGGTATTATAGAGGGCATGGATTGCATGGAGCACTTGGTGTGGTGCAAAAATAATGAATACTGTTATGCTGAAAATAAAAAATAAAGTAAAAAAAAATAACAAAATCAAAGAAACACATCAACAACGATACAATAATAGTAAGGGACTTTAACACTCCCCTCACTGTAATGGACAGATCATCCAAGTAAAAGATCAACAAGAAAATAAAGGCCTTAAATGACACACTAGACCAGACGGACATCACAGATATATTCAGAACATTTCATCCCAAAGCAACAGAATACACCTTCTTCTCTAATGCACATGGAACATTCTCCAGAATAGATCACATCTTCAGTCCTAAATCAGGCCTCAGCCAGTGTTAAAAGATTGGGATCATTCCCTGCATATTTTCAGACCACAATGCTCTGAAGCTGGAACTCAATCACAAGAGGAAATTTGGAAAGAACCCAAATACATGGAGACTAACCAGCATCCTTCTAATGAATGGCTCAACCAGGAAGTTAAAGAAGAATTGAAAAAATTCATGGAAACAAATGATAATGAAAACACAACAGTTCAAAATTTGTGGGACACAGCAAAGCCAGTCCTGAGAGGAAAATATATAGTGGTACAAGCTTTTCTCAAGAAACAACAAAGGTCTCAAATACACCTCCTAACCCTAAACCTAAAGGAGCTGGAGAAAGAACAACAAAGAAAGCCTAAACCCAACAGGAGAAGGGAAATTATAAAGATCAGAGCAGATATCAATGAAATAGAAACCAAAAAAACAATAGAACAATTCAATGAAACTAGGAGCTGGTTCCTTGAAAGAATTAATAAGATTGATAAAACCCTGGCCAGAGTCATCAAAAAGAAAACAAAAAGGACCCAAATAAATAAAATCATGAATGAAAGAGGAGAGACCACAACTGACACCAAAGAAATACAAACAATTATAAGAACATACTATGAGCAACTCTATGCAAACACATTTGACCAACTGGAAGAAATGGATGCATTCCTAGAGACATAAACTACCACAACTGAACCAGGAAGAAATAGAAAACCTGAACAGACCCATAACCAGTAAGGAGATTGAAACAGTCATCAAAAATCTTCAAACAAGTCCAGGGCCAGACGGATTCCCAGGGGAATGCTAACAAACATTTAAAGAAGATCTATTTCCTATTCTCCTGAAACTGTTCCAAAAAATAGAAATGGAAGGAAACTTCCAAACTCATTTTATGAGGTCAGCATCACCTTGATCCCAAAACCAGACAAGGATCCCATCGCAAAAGAGAATTACAGACCAATATCCTTAATGAACACATATGTGAAAACTCTCACCAAAACACTAGCCAATAGGATTCAACAGTACATTAAAAGGATTATTCACCACAACCAAGTGGGATTTATTCCAGGACTGCAAGGTTGGTTCAACATTCAAAAATCAATGTGATAAAACCAATTAATAAAAGAAAGAACAAGAACCATATCATACTCTCAATAGATGCTGAAATAGCATTTGACAAAGTACAGCAACCCTTCCTGATCAAAACTCTTCAAAGTGTAAGGATAGAGGACACATACCTCAATATTATCAAAGTCATCTATAACAAATCCACCGCAAGTATCATTCTCAAGGTCAAGAACACGGCAGGGATGTCCATTTTCACCACTGTTATTCAACATAATACTAGAAGTCCTAGCCTCAGCAATCAGACAACAAAAAGAATTTAAAGTCATCCAAATTGGCAAAGAAGAATTCAAACTATTACTCTTCGCAGATGATATGATACTATATTTGGAAAATCCAAAAGACTCTACTCCAAAACTCCTAGAACTATTGCAGAAATTTAGTAAAGTGTCCAGATATCGAATCAATGCACAGAAATCAGTTGCATTTCTCTAAACCAACAAGACAGAAGAAAGAGAAATTACAATTGCACCCAAAACCATAAGATACCAAGGAATAAACCTAACCAAAGAGGCAAAGAATCTATACTCATAAAACTATAAAGTACTCCTGTAAGAAGTTGAGGAAGACACAAAGAAATGGAAAAATGTTCCATGCTCCTGGATTGGAAGAACAAATATTGTGAAAATGTCTATGTTACCTAAAGCAATCTACATATTTAATGCAATCTCTATCAACATCCTACCCATTTTTTTTAAAGAAATGGAACAAACAATCCTAAAATTTATATGGAACCAGAAAGGACCTCGAATAGCCAAAGGAATATTGAAAAAGAAAGCTATAGTTGGTGGCATCACAATTCCGGACTTCATAATCTAGACAGCATGGTACTGGAACAAAAACTGACACATAGATCTATGGAACAGAATAGAGAGCCCAGAAATAGACCCTCAACTCTATGGTCAACTAATTTTCGCCAAAGCAGGAAAGAATGTCCAATGGAAAAAAGATAGCCTCTTCAATAAATGGTGTTGGGAAAATTGGACAGCCACATGCAGAAAAATGAAATTGGACCATTTCCTTACACCACACACAAAAATAGACTCAAAATGGATGCAGGACCTCAATGTGAGAAAGGAATCCATCAAAATCCTTGAGGAGAACACAGGCAGCAACCTCTTTGACCTCAGCCACAGCAACGTCTTCCTAGGAACATCGCCAAAGGCAATGGAAGCAAGGGTAAAAATGAACTATTGGGATTTCATCAAGATCAAAAGCTTTTGCACAGCACAGGAAACAGTTAACAAAACCAAAAGACAACTGACAGAATGGGAGAAGATATTTGCAAATGACATATCCGATAAAGGGCTAGTGTCCAAAATCTATAAAGAACTTAGCAAACTCAACACCCAAAGAACAAATAATCCAATCAAGAAATGGGCAGAGGACATGAACAGACATTTCTGCAAAGAAGACATCCAAATGGCCAACAGACACTTGAAAAAGTGCTCCCTATCACTCGGCATCAGGGAAATACAAATCAAAACCACAATGAGATATCACCTCACACCAGTCACAATGACTAAACTTAACAAGTCAGGAAATGACAGATGCTGGCGAGGATGCGGAGAAAGGGGAACCCTCCTACACTGTTGGTGGGAATGCAAGCTGGTGCAACCACTCTGGAAAACAGCATGGAGGTTCTTCAAAATGTTGAAAATAGAACTACCCTATGATCCAGCAATTACACTACTGGGTATTTACTTCCATTGTGTGTAGGTCAATACTTTGCCAAAATTAATACTGAGACCATCTGCATATTTTAAGATTTTAATTATTTATTTGACAGAGAGAGAACACAAGCAGGGGGGAGCAGCAGGCAGAGGCAGAGGGAGAAGCAGGCTCCCTGCTGAGCTGGGAGCCTGATGTGAGGCTCGATCCCAGGATGCTGGGATCATGAGCTGAGCTGAAGGCAGATGCTTGACTGACTGAGCCACCCAGGCATCCCAACTTTTGTATAATTTATAGTAAAATATTAGCAATAGGAGAATTAGCAAAAAGTGATTTATCCACATTTGAGAAGAAACAGTCCAGTTTTCTTTGAATGTCATTATTTGTTCATAAAGGTTATCTCTCCTTTGATATATTTAGAAAGTATTATGAACAATGATATATCTAAGCTCCAAATAAGTTCTGCACATTAGAATTAGGTCAGATGTTATGCCAGTTACCGACAGTTTAACAAATGTACCCCCAAAATCTTGAGTGAGGAAAAATTTCACTAATTGTAAAAACAGTTGTTTCAAGGAAGAAAGTCTATTCTTTTGGAGCTACATATGCCCAGAAGAAATACAATTCTGCAAGAGGTAGAATTTTGTTGAATTTAATTGATAACTAATGCAATAAACTAAAAAGTCATAAATGAATAATGTTTGAGAGTACACTTTAATTTGAAGTATCTGTTCGTTGAACTTACTTCTTGCTAAATTGCTTTATTTTTTTTTCATTTTCTTCATTCCTTGACATAGTAAATTGACCTCTCATTATTGCAAAGACCATCTGCTTCTGCCTGTTATTTTTTTTAAAGATTTTTATTTATCTATTTGACAGAGAGAGATCACAAGTAGGCAGAGAGGCAGGCAGAGAGAGAGAGGAGGAAGAAGCAGGCTCCCTGTTGAGCAGAGAGCCTGATGCAGGGCTCGATCCCAGGACCCTGGGATCATGACCTGAGACGAAGGCAGAGGCTTTAACCCACTGAGCCACCCAGGGGCCCCTCTGCCTGTTAATTTAATTGGTGACTCCACTGAACTGAGTAGGAAAGCAAGAGAACATAAGAAAATTTTTCAATTCAAGAAAGTAAAGTTAGCCACTTTTTATTTATTTATTTATTTATTTGGCGATTTGAGTGTAAGAGAAAATGGGATTTATTCTTTGCAGAAGAGGCAATCCACTATAGGACAAAAAGATGTGCATATGTGAAGATGTCAGAAAGTATTTTTGTTTATGTGAGCAGATGGAAATCTACCTATTTTAATTTATACAGTTACCTCAAACATTTAAATATTTAGTCAAACCGAGGTCACCTAGTCAGAGAAAGAGAGGTTGTCAAGTCTTAAAGTCAAAGGTGTTTTAGAATTACATGTGTATGTATCTATTATAATTCATTGTGGTATTGGTTTGCAATTCTACTTCGACTCAGAAGTACCACAATTTGGGCGCCTGGGTGGCTCAGTAGGTTAAAGCCTCTGCCTTCTGCTCATGTTGGGAAATTATCATAGGACCTAGCAATTTCTGCTAGAGAGCCCTACATCGGGCTCTATGTTCATCATGGAGCCTGCTTACTTCTCTCTCTGCCTGCCTCTCTGACTACTCGTGATCTCTGTCTGTCAAATAAATAAAATCTTTAAAAAGAAAAAAAAAAACAAGTACGAGAATTTATTTGTATCCAATTTTTAAGCCCACAATTTGGACTGGTCTCAAGCAGGACTCACTCATAATGTTTAATCAGAAAAGGCAAAAGCATGATAGGTGTCTTAATGCTTAGGCTCACATGGACACACTATCATGACACATTCTATTTATCAAAAAAGAAAGAAAGAAAGAAAGAAAGAAATCTCAGGGCACCTGGGTGGCTCAGTTGGTTAAGATCTGCCTTTGGCTCAGGTCATGATCACAGGTCAGAGGTGGGGAGTCTGCTTATTCTTCTCCTTCTGCCCATCCCCCTGCCTGAACTTTCTCTTAAATAAGCAAATGAAATCTTAAAAAAAAAAAAAAAAAAAAAAAAAAAAAAGAAGTCTCCAAGGCAGCGCAGTTTGAAGGGATTAAAAAAAGAAATAGTCTTTACCCCTTGGTTATATATATATTAATTTCATGGAAAGTTAATACAAGGAAAAGAATAATCAAGGTCATTCTGGCAAACACTATACCACAAATAGGTTTTACAAAATGAAAGAACACATGCCAAAAAAATTTTTCACATGGTAGAGAATATTAAAAAAAAAACCAAAAACTCAATTTTCCTTGATATCACAATCTAACCCTGCAGCTTCTTAAACATCATTCTAAAAATTTCTGTGAACATAAATATATTTGTATCCACTTTTCTTCTGGGTAATTCTGAGTAAGCATACTCCATCTGGTCTCTGCCACTGAGTGCAATTATAAAACCTGAAAAGACCACAGAGAACAGCTTTTTGAAGACTATGAAAAGAAATAGTAGCAGGCAGATTAAGAACACCAAATGTAAAGTATCACTGAACTGGTAACAGTTACCATTGACCCCTAATATTTCCTAGCTTGAACTTGTGACAGAAACCACAATCAGCATTGGGGCTCATGCCGAGAGCATCCTAAAATACTGTCTTGAAGAGAGAGAGAGAGAAAGAGAGAGAGAAAACAAAACTCCTAATGCTCGGTTGAGTATGGAAATAGACCTTTTGTTTTCTTTTCTTTTCTCTGTTACATTACTGCCCATTCCACCAGCCAATCTCCACAGTGGCAGCAGAAGCTGATGGAAACTACCTGAGGCTAAACACTGGGGAATGGAAACTTACTTCCATCTTCATTCAGGGGACCTGCAGTTCCAAGAGTGTGGGGCCATTCCACACTGTTCTATTTTCCCATCTCCCTTTACTCCATGCCAGACAGGGATGTAATCACAGAAGTGTAGAGCAGAGTAAGTTCATTAGTTCTCCAAGTTTTTCACTGAATGACAAAGGTAATGTCATCGAACAGGAAATTGCAGGAAAGACAGCAAAGTGAAAGGAATTAGAAAATAAATAATATATTGGTTTGATTTGTTGTTGTTTTATCAACTCCTGGGCTTACCCTCATGGATTTGTCCTTAATAAGCCTATCAAAAACCTAGAAAACTGAATCAAAGCATAGATAATCACCTGGGTTCCATAATGATCACCTGGGTGTCATATGAATGTTATCAAAGAGCAACGTAAATTTGGAAAAATAAACTGACAGTGAAACCAGAGTCCACAAATGTATGTTGGAACTTGTGGCCTGAACTTTCATTAACCACACTGACCGCCTACCAACACAAAGATATCCTCATCATCAGTAGGAAATGGATAAGACCCAAAGTTCTGAACATAATACTAAAAAATAATCAGGTTACAATTATTTTTTGGCATACAAAGAATTGCACACAAAAAAATAAACACACCAATATTACACAGATAACCTATTATGTGATAAAGACCTTTAAGTGGCTATTTTGAAAATGTTCTAGGTGATTTTTTTTTCTTTTAAATATAGAAAAATAGAATGGATCAACAAAGAATAAGATTGAGAAACAAACAGGAATTTTAGAAATGAAAAAGTTAATAACTGAAGTAAAAATTTCACTGGATGGTTTCTCAATAGTAGCGTGAATTGAACAGAGGGAAAGAGTCAATGAATTCTTAGAGCCTATTTTCTATTGATCTATCTAGATAGCATAGAAAAGAAAAAAAGCAAAAAAACTGAATAGAATTTCAGAGATTGTTAGATATTCCTAAATATTCTCAAGTTCATGTCATAGGTATCCCAAAAGGCAAGAAAAGTGTGGCACTGCCAAGTATCGTAAGAAATACTGCATCAAAACTTTTCCAATATAAAGACATAAATTTATAAATTCAAGAAATTCAATGAGTCCCAAATGGAAAAACCCAAAAGATCTTTCCTCAAAGCCATCATAAATTACTGAAAACATAATATATTCAAAAAAATATTGGAAGCTTGGGGTGCCAGCTTGGCTCAGTGGGTTAAGCCTCCGACTTCCGCTCAGGTCATGATCTCAGGGTCCTGGGATAGAGCCTGCATCAGGCTCTAGGCTCAACAGGGAGTCTACTTTCTCCCTCTCTCTCTGCCTGCCTCTCTGCCTACTTGTGATCTCTCCCTGAGTCAAATAAATAAAATCTTTTAAAAAAAATACTGGAAGCAGCCAGGAAAGAAAAAAAAAGTATGGTATTAATAACAGCAAACAATTCAAATGACTGTAGATTTCTCAGCAAAACCATGAGGGTCAGAAGAAAGTAGCCTTTTTTGTTTTCACTGATTTTTAAATAAAAGTTATATATGTATTCATGATGTACAACATGGTAACTTTATATAATATGTATTACATATATAAATGATTACTACCATTAAGCTAACAGGTTTCTTTAGTTATTTTGTGTAAAAGACGCTTGTACCTGAAATCTATTCTCTTGGCATATATCCAGGGCTCAGTACTATTATAATTGAGTAATTGAGTAAAACTGTAATTGTAATATTGTAATTGAGTAATACTCAATACTCAGCATTATTAAATATAGGAATCATGCCTATATACAAGATCTCTAGACCTATCCTATGCAAATCCTACTTTGTTCCCTTTTATCAACATCTCCCCATTTCTACACCCTCCGTTCAGTAGCCCCTGGGAGCCACCCTTCTACTGTTTCTTTGGGTTTTTTTTTTTTTTCCTTCAGATTCTACCTATAACTGTGATCATAGTATTTGTCTTTTCCTGTCTGGCTTATTTTGCTTAGTATCATGTCCCCCACTTTCATCCATGTTGCAAAAAAATAGAATTCTTTCCATCTCATTGCTCAATAATATTACATAAAATATAGAAGTATTATACATGTATTTATACACACATACTTCATATGTTCTTTAGCTTCTCATGCACTGACTTAACGGGCATAATTTCAAAGTGGTAAATGAAAATATGTCATTTTATAAATTTGAATTCAGTTACAATATCCATAATTAAGTTACAATGACATTTTACTGATAAAAAAAGAAGAAGAAAATCATAGCTAACAGACCTCATCAAGAGAAATGCTAAAGGAGCGCCTCAGGGGGCCCAGACAGGTAAGCACCTGCCTTCACCTCATGTCATGATCTCTGGATCCCGGGTTGGAGCTCTGTATTGGAATCTTTGCTCAGTGGGAAGTCTGCTTCTCCCTATCACTCACTCTCCCTCTGTGCTCTCTCTCTCAAATAAATAAATATATAAAAATCTTAAAAACAAGTTAAGCAACTGCTAAAGAAAATAATTTGTTTTTTTTTTTTTTTTAAGTTGGCTCCACACCCAGTGCATAGCCCAGTGTGGGGCCTGAACTCACAACCACAACCTGGAGATCAAGACCTGAATGGAGATCAAGAGCCAGCCATTTAAAAAAAAAAAAAAAAAAAAAAAAAGAGCCAGCTACTTAACCAACTGAAACAACCAGGTGCCCCAAGAAAATTCTTACTGCAGAAGGATATAGTTTCAGAAGGAAAATTGGAAAATATGAATGAAGAAAAAGCTATAAGAGATTGTAAATTAACTACTCTTCTCTGAATTCTTCAAAGTATGTTTGACATTTAAACATTTAGAACATTGTCTAATGAGAAAAAACAGCCCATGTTCATGGACTGCAAGAACAGATATTGTTAACCTGTCTACACTATCCAATGTTATCTACACATTAATGCAATCACCAGCCTTTCTTCACAGAGCTAGAGCAATCCTGAAATCTGTATCAAAGCACCGAAGACCTCAAAAATCCAAAAAAACAATCTTTAAAAAGAAGAGCAAAGTTGGTGGCATCCAAATTCTGGACATCAAGCTCTATTACGAAGCTGCAGTCATCAGAAGAGGGCGATATTGTCACAAAAACAGACACAATGATTAATGGAACAGAGTAGGAAACCCAGAAATGAACCCACAGCTATATGGTCATTAATCTTCCACAAAACAGAGTATCCAGTGAGAAAAAGTCTCTTCAACAAATGGGGCTGGGAAAACTGGATAGCCATACACAGACAAATGAAAGTGGACTTCTTTTATTCATCATATAAGACATAAACTCAAAATGAATGAAAGACCTAAATGTGAGATAGGAAGCCATCAAAATCTTAGAGGAGAAAGAAAAAAAAATCTTACAGGAGAACACAGGCAGCAACCTGTTTGACCTCGGTTGTAGCAACATCTTCCTAGGTATGTCTAAGGCAAGGAAAAGAAAAACAAAAATAAACTATTGGAATTTCATCAAGGTAAAAATTTTCTGCACAGCAAAAAAAAAAATACTCAACAATATTTAAAAGTATTATATAAGTAGATGGAGATTATGTAGCATTAAGACAACTAAAGCATTAAAATAAGAGGGTGAAGAAATTCCTATAATCCTAACATTTCTACATTCCAACTTAAAAAAAGGGCTACTCTGAACATAGTTCTATATGGATTTTATAAGCCCTCAAGTAATAATAAAAAACATGAAATATTAAAAGTCATGGTCTAGAAGTTAAAAAATACTAAAAATCTTTCATAAATCTCCAAGAAAGCATGAAGTATTAAGTAGAAGAAAATGAACAGAAAATAAAATGTAACAGCAAATTCAGACTCTTACAACTGTATTAAGAGAATCTAAAAATATCGACTTAAAGGCAGAATTTATCATAATGGGTTAATACGACTAAATGCAATCACAGAAAGACTTATTACAACTATAATAATGTAAGTAGGCTAAAACTTAAAGGATGGAGGAAAAATCTGTAACAACAGCACTATTTAAAATAAGCAGAGGTGTGCCTGGGTGGCTCAGTGGGTTAAGCCTCTGTCTTGCACTCAGGTTATGATCTCAAGGTCCTGGGATTGAGCCCTAAGTGGGACTCTGCGTTCAGCAGGGAATCAACTTCAGGATTCTCCTGCTCTCCTCTACCTATTCCAACCTGCTCTCTAAAATAAATAACTAAATCTTAACAAAAATAAGTGCAAGTGGCTATATTAATATAAGAAATTACAGCATGGAGCAAAGAAAATTTCCAAGGATAAGGTCACATTTTCTGCTTCTGAATTGATTATAAGTAACTTCAATATTAGGACTGCAAATACTACTTAGTTTATATTTTACTAAATATTTTATCATTGTGAAGTATTTCTCATAATTCTTTATTAACAAGTTATGGCCAAGACCTTCAGACAATTAAATTACTAATTGGGTACTCCAAATTTATGTGTCCACATTCATCACAGAGGATCACAAAGCAGTTCAAATAGTCTATTACAGAGCAACAAAACATTAAGACTAACTCCATCATCATACATGTGATTAAAGCTATGCTTTAACAGGAAATAGAATAAGCAGCCTATAGAAAATGTGAAAACCTTGAAAACAGAAGTATTAACATTCAGGTGAAGGATACGTAGGTCTTTCTTGGGTTCAATGGACTGGTGAAAATGCATTAAAACATTAATAATTTGTTAGAGCTTTTAGCAGGTGCAATTCTAGATCTGGAATTTAACCATGACAAGACATAGGACACTATTCATAAACCTTTTATACATGACATATACCCTTGCCCATTCATGTTCTCACATATTTAAGTACTCAAATGTACCTCATAGGTGTAGCATACCCCACACTAAATTTAGTTAAAATGGAAAAACAGCTTATTTTCAATTCCAGTGTATACATAAGTAATTTTAAGAGATTTTTGTCAATAAAATGAATCCAAAGAAAATTCATTTTCAAAAAGTTTCCTTAAGAAAACGATTTAATACACAGCACAGAACACCTTGGTCAAAACTGGGCTGATCTTTTAATTCACATACCATGCTACTGCCTTCAACTGGCGTCATTTTGCATCAATAAACTACAGCTCAGAACTCATTACTATTTCAATTAGGCAGACAGATTAAGTTATTCTTGAGCAGTATGAACAGATGGCATATATGTTAAAGATCAAACTTCGGTAGAAAAGGATATCTAATTAGTCTCTTACTCAGTGAGAAATATTCTTGTGTCAGGCATGTAATGATTAAGATTAATGTAACGTATACAGCTATGCAAAAACTTCCATATGATAAAATGAAGAGGTTTAAAACGCACTTCAATAACTACCAATCAGAGGAAATGTTTGTAGCTTTAGATACAAATCTACTTCATTAGGAGGGTTAGATAAATCTCATTTTTTGAAAAAAAAAAAAAAAGGGGGGGACTATGTGACAGACATGTGAAGAAGCAGTAAAGGTACAGAGTTAGATGGATACAGGACACGTTTGAATGACAGTAAGATAATGACCTTGTCTATGAAGGAAGGTTGATGGAAAATGAATGGAGAATAATTTGGGCTAGGTCAACAAGGGCATGGCATGCCAAGATAAAAGGCAGGGACTTACTATACCATCCTAACGAAGAGTCTATTCATCTATTCAGAAAATAACCAATTGCTTCCATCTATCAATTGGTTTATTTTAACCCCATTTGATTTCTGAAGATCATACAAGTTAAAAAACAAACACAAAATACATGACTTGTTTCTGGCTCAATTTAAAAGAAATACTAGTAATTCCATGATTTGGGAAGTATGTATGTGGTGAAATATGAGGACATTTTTAGAAGTTCTCTAATTTTGCTTCATTTATTTTCTTAACATTCTTAATAACATCTTTCATTTAAATTTAACTAGCTAGGGTGCCTGGGATTAGGTCATGGTCTCATGGTCCTGGGATCGAGCCCTGCATCAGGCTCTCTGCTTAGTGAGGAGCCTGTTTCTCCCTCTCTCTCTGCCTGCCTCTCTGCCTAGTTGTGATCTATCAAATAAATAATCTCTTAAAAATAAATAAATAAATAAATAAATAAATCCAACTAGCCAGCATGTAGCACATCATTAGTTTCAGATGTAGAGTTCAGTAATTCATCAGTTGCATTCATTTAAAAAAAGAAGAGAAGGGGATGCCCGGCTGGCTGTTGGTATTGCATGTGACTTTTGAGCTTTGGGACCTGAGTTCGAGCCTCATGTTGGGTGTACCATTACTTAAAAAAAATCTTAAAAAAATACAAGACGTAGTAAATGGAATCAATTCTCTCATTTCCCTTTCTATATTTTTAGTGTTAGTGTATAGGAAATCAACTGATTTCTGTACATTGACTTTGTGTCCTGCCACATTACTGAAATGCTGTATAAGTTCTAGTAGGTTAGGGGTGGAATCTTTAGGGTTTTCCATATAAAGTATCATGTCATCTGTGAAGAGAGAGAGTTTGACTTCTTCTATGCCAATCTGAATACCTTTCATTTCTTTCTATTGTCTGATTGTTGTTGCTAGGACTTCTAATGCTATGTTGAACAACAGTGGTGAGAGTGGGCATCCTTGTTGTGTTCCTGCTCTCAAAGGGAAGGCTGTCAGTGAAAGTCAATAATCACATGGTTTCAATTACTTGTAGAGCATAATGAATAGCACAGAGGACATTGGATGGAGAGGAGAAGTGTCAGGGGAAATCGGGGGGTGGGGGGCGGGGAGATGAACCATGAGAGATGTGGACTCTGAGAAACAAACTGAGGGTTTTGGAGGGGAGGGAGTAGGGGGGTAAATGAGCCTGGTATTGGGTATTAAGGAGGTCACATATTGCATGGAGCACTGGGTGGGGTGCACGAACAATGAATCTTGGAACACTAAAAAAATATAATAAAATTTAAAAAAATAAAATGTATTAAAAAATACAAGCCATTTTTTTCCTTCTAAGCATTATATATTGTTTTCCTCAGATTCAAGCATTAGTTCCTTCATATTCACATTTTTCCTTCATATTCAAATCAGTCAATATACAGAATGGATTTCCTAAATTCGAATCTACCAAAGTTAAATGTTTTTAATAATTTTTTTTAATTTTTTTAAACATATATTTTTACTCCCAGGGGTACAGGTCTGTGAATCACCAGGTTTACACACTTCACAGCACTCACCAAAGCACATACCCTCCCCAATGTCCATAACCCCACTCCCCTCTCCCAATCCCCCTCCCCCCAGCAACCCTCAGTTTGTTTTGTGAGATTAAGAGTCACTTACGGTTTGTCTCCCTCGCAATCCCATCTTGTTTCATTTACTCTTCTCCTACCCCCTTAACCCACCATGTTGTATCTCCACTTCCTCATATCAGGGAGATAATATGATAGTTGTCTTTCTCTGATTAACTTATTTCATTCAGCATAATACCCTCTAGTCCCATCCACGTTGTCACAAATGTCAAGATTTCATTTCTTTTAATAGCTGCATAGTATTCCATTGTGTATATATACCACCTATTCTTTATCCATTCATCTGTTGATGATATCTAGGTTCTTTCCATAGTTTGGCTATTGTAGACATTGCTGCTATTAACATTCAGGTGCACATGCCCCTTCAGATCACTATGTTCGTATCTTTAGGGTAAATACCCAGTAGTGCAATTGCTGGATCATAGGGTAGTTCTATTTTCAGCATTTTGAGGAACCTCCAAGCTGTTTTCCAGAATGGTTGCACCAGGTTGCATTCCCACCAACAGTGTAGGCGTGTTCCCCTTTCTCTGCATCCTCACCAGCATCTGTCATTTCCTGACTTGTTCATTATAGCCATTCTGACTGGTGTGACATGGTATCTCATTGTGGTTTTGATTTGTATTTCCCTGATGCCAAGTGATCTGGGGCACTTTTTCATGTGTCTATTGGCCATCTGGATGTCTTCTTTGCAGAAATGTCTGTTCATGTCCTCTGCCCATTTCTTGATTGGATTATTTGTTCTTTGGGTGTTGAGTTTGCTAAGTTCTTTATAGATTTTGGACACTAGCCCTTTATCTGATATGTCGTTTGCAAATATCTTCTCCCATTCTGTCAGTTGTCTTTTGATTTTGTTAACTGTTTCCTTTGCTGTGCTGAAGCTTTTTATATTGATAAAATCCCAATAGTTCATTTTTGCCCTTGCTTCCATTGCCTTTGGCGATGTTCCTAGGAAGATGGTGCTGTGGCTGAGGTCAAAGAGGTTGCTGCCTGTGTTCTCCTCAAGGATTTTGATGGATTCCTTTCTCACATTGAGGTCCTGCATCCATTTTGAGTCTATTTTCATGTGTGGTGTAAGGAAATGGTCCAATTTCATTTTTCTGCATGTGGCTGTCCAATTTTCCCAACACCATTTGTTGAAGAGGCTGTCTTTTTTCCATTGGACATTCTTTCCTGGTTTGTCGAAGATAAGTTGACCGTAGAGTTGAGGGTCTATTTCTGGGCTCTCTATTCTGTTCCACTGATCTATGTGTCTGTTTTAGTGCCAGTGCCATGCTGTTCTGATGATGACAGCTTTGTAATAGAGCTTGAAGTCTGGAATTGTGATGCCACCAACTTTGGCTTTCTTTTTCCATATTCTTTTGGCTATTTGAGGTCTTTTCTGGTTCCATATAAATTTTAGGATTATTTGTTCCATTTCTTTGAAAAAGATGGAAGGCACTTTGATAGGATTTACATTAAATGTGTAGATTGCTTTAGGTAGCATAGACATTTTCACAATATTTGTTCTTCCAATCCAGGAGCATGGAACATTTTTCCATTTCTTTGTGTCTTCCTCAATTTCTTTCATGAGTACTTTATAGTTTTCTGAGTATAGATTCTTTGCCTCTTTGGTTAGTTTTATTCCTAGGTATCTTATGGTTTTGGGTGCAATTGTAATTTCTCTTTCTTCTGTCTTGTTGTTGGTGTAGAGAGATGCAACTTATTTCTGTGCATTGATTTTATATCCTGACACTGACTGAATTCCTGTACAAGTTCTAGTAGTTTTGGAGTGGAGTCTTTTGGGTTTTCCACATATACTATCATATCATCTGTGAAGAGTGATAGCTTGACTTCTTCTTTGCCGATTTGGATGCCTTTGATTTCCTTTTGTTGTCTGATTGCTGAGGCTAGGACCTCTAGTACTATGTTGAATAGCAGTGGTGATAATGGACATCCCTGCCATGTTCCTGACCTTAGCGGAAAAGCTTTCAGTTTTTCTCCATTGAGAATGATATTTGCAGTGGGTTTTCATAGATGGCTTTGATGATATTGACGTATGTGCCCTCTATCCCTACACTTTGAAGAGTTTTGATCAGGAAGGGACTCTGTACTTTGTCAAATGCTATTTCAGCATCTATTGAGAGTATGATATGGTTCTTGTTCTTTCTTTTATTAATGTGTTTTATCACATTGATTGATTTGTGGATGTTGAACCAACCTTGCAGCCCTGGAATAAATTCCACTTGGTTGTGGTGAATAATCCTTTTAATGTACTGTTGAATCCTTTTGTCTAGTATTTTGGTGAATATTTTCGCATCTGTGTACATTAAGGATATTTGTCTGTAGTTCTCTTTTTTGATGGGATCCTTGTCCAGTTTTGGGATCAAGGTGATGCTGGCCTCATAAAATGAGTTTGGAAGTTTTCCTTCCATTTCTATTTTTTGGAACAGTTTCAGGAGAATAGGAATTAGTTCTTCTTTAAATGTTTGGTAGAATTCCCCCAGGAAGCCATCTGGCTCTGGGCTTTTGTTTGGAGATTTTTGATGACTGTTTCAATCTCCTTTCTGGTTATGGGTCTGTTCAGGCTTTCTATTTCTTCCTGGTTCAGTTGTAGTAGTTTATATGTCTCAAGGAATGCATCCATTTCTTACAGATTGTCAAATTTGTAGGCGTAGAGTTGCTCATAGTATGTTCTTATAATTGTTTGTATTTCTTTGGTGTTAGTTGTGATCTCTCCTCTTTCATTCATGATTTTATTTATTTGGTTCCTTTCTCATTTCTTTTTGCTAAGTCTGGCCAGAGGTTTATCAGTCTTATTAATTCTTTCAAAGAACCAGCTGCTAGTTTCGTTGATTTGTTCTATTGTTTTTTTTTTTTTTTTTTTTTTGGTTTCTATTTCATTGATTTCTGCTCTGATCTTTATGATTTCTCTTCTCCTTCTGGGTTTAGGGTTTCTTTCTTGTTCTTTCTCCAACTCCTTTAGGTGTAGGGTTAGGCTGTGTATCTGAGACCTTTCTTGTTTCTTGAGAAAGGCTTGTACTGCTATATATTTTCCTCTCAGGACTACCTTTTTTGTGTCCCACTGATTTTGAACCTTCTGTTTTCATTATCATTGGTTTCCATGAATTTTTTCAATTCTTCTTTAACTTCCTGGTTGACCCATTCATTAGAAGGATGCTGGTTAGTCTCCATGTATTTGGGTTCTTTCCAAGTTTCCTCTTGTGATTGAGTTCCAGCTTCAGAGCATTCTGGTCTGAAAATATGCAGGGAATGATCCCAATCTTTTGACACCGGCTGAGGCCTGATTTAGGACTGAGGATGTGATCTATTCTGGAGAATGTTCCATGGGCATTAGAGAAGAAGGTGTATTCTGTTGCTTTGGGATGAAATGTTCTGAATATATCTGTGATGTCCGTCTGGTCTAGTGTGTCAATTAAGGCCTTTATTTCCTTGTTGATCTTTTGCTTGGATGATCTGTCCATTTCAGTCAGGGGAGTGTTAAATTCCCCTACTATTATTGTGTTATTGTTGATGTGTTTCTTTGATTTTGTTATTAATTGGTTTATATGGTTGGCTGCTCCCACGTTGGGGGCATAGATATTTAAAATCGTTAGATCTTTTTTTGGACAGATACTTTGAGTATGATATAGTGTCCTTCCTCATCTCTTATTAAAGTCTTTGGCTTAAAATCTAATTGATCTGATGTAAGGATTGCCACTCATACTTTCTTCTGATGTCCATTAGCATGCTCAATTCTTTTCCACCCCCTTACTTTAAATCTGGAGGTGTCTTTGCGTCTAAAATTAGATTCTTGTGGGCAACATATAGATGGGTTTTGTTTTTTTTATCCATTCTGATACCCTGTGTCTTTTGATTGGGGCATTTACCTCATTAACATTCAGGGTAACTATTGAGAGATATGAATTTAGTGCCATTGTATTGCCTGTAAGGTGACTGTTACTGTATATTGTCTCTGTTCCTTTCTGATCTACTACTGTTAGGCTCTCTCTTTGCTTAGAGGACCCCTTTCAATATTTCCTGTAGAGCTGGTTTGGTGTTTGCAAATTCTTTCAGTTATTGTTTGTCCTGGAAGCTTTTTATCTCTTCTTCTATTTTCAGTGATAGCCTAGCTGGATATAGTATTCTTGGCTGCATATTTTTCTCGTTTAGTGCTCTGAAAATATCATACCAGCTCTTTCTGGCCTGCCAGGTCTCTGTGGATAAGTCTGTTGGCAATCTAATATTTTTACCATTCTATGTTACAGACTTCTTTTCCCGGGCTGCTTTCAGGATTTTCTCTTTGTCACTAAGACTTGTAAATTTTACTATTAGGTGACGGGGTTTGGACCTATTCTTTTTTATTTTGAGGGGCGTTCTCTGTGCCTCCTGGATTTTGATGCTTGTTCCCTTTGCCATAATTGGGAAATTCTCTCCAATCATTCTCTCCAATATACCTTCTGCTCCCCTCTCTTTTTCTTCTTCTTCTGGAATCCCAATTATTCTAATGTTGTTTCCTCTTATGGTGTCACTTATCTCTCGAGTTCTCCCTTCGTCGTCCAGTAGCTGTTAGTCCCTCTTTTGCTCAGCTTCTTTATTCTCTGTCATTTGGTCTTCTATATCATGAATTCTTTCTTCTGCCTCATTTTTCCTAGCAGTGATAGCCTCCATTTTTTATTGCACCTCATTAATAGCCTTTTTTATTTCAACTTCATTAGATTTTAGTTCTTTTATTTCTCCAGAAAGGGCTTTTATATCTCCTGAGAGGGTTTCTCTAATATCTTCCATGCCTTTTTCAATTCCGGCTAGAACCTTGAGAATCGTCATTCTGAACTCTAGATCTGACATATTACCAATATCTCTATTGATTAGGTCCCTAGCCTTTGGTACTGCCTCTTGTTCTTTTTTTTGTGGTGAATTTTTCCACCTTGTCATTTTGTCCAGATAAGAGTATATGAAGGAGTAAGTAAAATACTAAAAGGGTGGGAAAGACCCCAGAAAAATATGCTTTATCCAAATCATAAGAGATCCCAAATCATTGCGGGGAGAAAGGGGATAAAAAGAGGGTCAGAAAAAAAATAAAACAAAGAAACAATTAAAAAAAGAAAATGAATAAAGAAAAAATGTAAAAAAGAAATATATATATATGATAAACTAGTTGAAAAATGTTAAAAAAGAAAATCTTAAAAGCTAAAAAAATTTATCAGAAGAAGAAAAAAAATTGAAAAAGAAAAAAAAAATTTAAATTAACTACAAGTCTAAAGAATCATGAGTTCCAAGCTTTGCTTTCTCCTCCTCTGGAATTCCGCTGCTCTCCTAGGTATTGAGACTTTACTCCTTGGTAGGTGAACTTGGTCCTGTCTGGATTTCTTGTTGATCTTCTAGAGGAGGAGCCTGTTGTAGTGATTCTCCAGTGTCTTTGCCCCAGGCAGAATTGCACTGCCCTTACCAGGGACCAGGCTGAGTAATCTGCTCGGGTTTGCTTTCAGGAGCTTTTGTTCCCTGAATGCTTTCCAAAGAGTTCCAGAGGACGGGAATGGAAATGGTGGCCTCCCAGTTTCCAGCCCGGAGGAGCTGAGTGCTCAGGCCCCACTCTTCAATGCGCTCTCAGAGAATAGCACCCAATTATTCCCATCTCCCTGGCCTCCAGCCCCGCTCCGAGCTCACCGAGCCTGGGACCGGTTCAAGGTAACCCTGAGCTGAGAGCTCACTTCTTGGCTCTGTCTCTGTAGCTGGCTTCCCCATTCTAATACCTGCAAGCTCTGGGACACTCACACACCCCCGGTCCTTCTGTGGCCCTGGGGGACCTGAGGCCTTGCTGACCCTGCGTGGTCTTTGCCCCAGTTTAGCCTCTGGAGCAATGTCCCTCAGTGGAACAGACTTTTAAAAGTCCTGATTTTGTGGTCTGTTGCTCCGCTGCTTGCCGGGATCTGGCCCCTCCCTCTGCAGTCTATCTTTACCTCGCTTTGGATTCACTTCTCCACCAGTCCTACCTTTCAGAAAGTGGTTGATTTTCTGTTTCTAGAATTGCTGTTCTTCTTCTCTTTGATCTCTCGTTGGATTTGTGGGTGTTTGCAATCTTTAGATAAGCTACCTAGCTGATCTCCTGCAATCTGAAGTGGTCTCAGCCATCTTCTCCACCATCTTGACTCCTCCCTTCCCAAAGGTAAATATTTTTATAGTAAAATATAAAAACTAGCTTTATTTGATCATCTAATTAAATAGAAAATATTAAAACAATGGTAGTACTACATATCAATTGATTTTTAAACTTAATTTTTAAAATTTTATTTAAAGTTAATCTAATTATCATATGGCCTATTACTAGATTCAGAGGTAGAGTTTATGGATTCATCAGTTGTATGTAATACCCTGTGCTCATTACAACCAAGTATACTCCTTAATGCCCATCACCAATTACCCCATTCCCTCACCCATCTCCCCTCCACTAAACCTCACTTTGTTTCTTATGATTATGAGTGGGGCACTTGGATGGATCAGTCAGTTAAGCATCTTCCTTCAGCCCAGGTCATGATCCTAGGGCCCTGGTATTGAACCCCACATCCCACTGTTTAGCAGGAAGCCTGCTTCTCCCTCTGCTGCTTCCCCTGTTGTTCTCTCTCTGCCAAATAAATAAATAAAATATGTAACAAAAAAAAAAAGGAAAGAAAAAAAAATGTCCCTTATGGTTTGTGTCCCTCTCTGATTTCGTCTTATTTTTCCCTCCCTTCCCCTAAGATCCTGTTAATTTCTCTTGTCTCGTTTGTTATGGAATATTTTAAAATGAAGTGAAATAAACTCAAATATATTTGTGTAATTCAGACTTTAAGAAATAACATATTGCAAATAAGTGGAAGTTCCTTGGCTCAATTCACTGTCCAGTCTCCCCTTCCTGAATCCAAAGCACCTTTTTCCAGTGCACACTTTAAAGAAAGATACAGCCTTTATGAATCTGTAGATGACACCACAGTGTCCTATTTTTCAAAATCCTAATTGTGTTCTCTTCAAGTTCTTCTAAGTCCCTTTCATTTTTCTCCTCTCAGCATACTCCTACACAATGCTGTCAAGACCAGTCTCTACTGAGAGAGGCAGACCTGATATACCCATTTTGACTATATTATGGAAATAAAATGTGATTACAATGCTGGATTTTGTTCATATATTCTCCATAATTCGATACCTTATTTCACAATTTTGCCTCTTAAGAATATACCAGTGATAAAAATACTCACACGTTTGTAAACAAATGCACAATTACACCAGGAGCGTATATAGCTTGCACAACTATTTCATGGAATAGTTTCATCTTATCATTCAACTACATCGCTGCTTTTTTACCTTTCTAAGAAATCTAATTAATTTTTTATCTTTCAGAGTTCTGTTTTCTTTCTCATAGCCTTCTTAAAGACTGACAACATTAGACTTTCTGTTTTGTGAAAAAGTAAAGTATTCAAAATATGTCAATGTTTGAGTAAAGCCAATCTTAATATACTAACATATTGGTTTAGCCTTCTGTGATATTTGTATTTTTAGATTACATAGATGAAAGATTTACCTTATTCCCTTATTGTGTTTAGTCAAAGTGTGATGCTGTAGAATTAGAAAGCTCTTCTAGAATCTTCCAATAGAAAAATATTGTCCTTTGTATTTAGGATTTTCAGGTGAATATAAGGCTTTATGAAGATGAAATATATAATTTTAAATTGACAGACCCTGTTTATCAGAATTTCATATAGTTTTACTCACCAAAACAGGTAGTTATCTTACTCACAAGAAATTAAGTTTGGTCCTATTAATATGTCAAAAGTGAAGAATCTTTAATCTGATCCTAAATACTCAGGTAGGATTTGTCATAATGTAATCTTCTTCATTCATGTCTTCCCCATAGCCAGTACCTCATTAGTCCTCAAGAGAAAGATCATACATTTTAGCTCATCCCCCGCCTTCCTATAGCTCTTCAACAATCCTTCTATTTAAAAGTAGAGCCCCAAGAATCAGAGGATTTACAAGAGGCAGAAAATGAGGGAACAAGCTTATAAGACGCTACTGAGAAAGGTTTCAGAATCAGAATATTTCCCCCTGCCAGTGATTAGTTTCTTATTTTTGTGCTGCAGTATCACTTAATATTCAAAAAGGTAACTCCCAGTTTCAGTAGCAATTATGGCCTCTAAAACACGAAAATAAGGGATGCCTGTGTATCTCCATTGGTTAAGTGACTGACTCTTGATTCAGCTTGGAGTCCTCTTGAGATCCTCCCTCTTTCCCTTTGCCCCTCCCCCTCCTCTCTCTCTAAATCAACAAATAAAAAGTATTTTTTTATTTTTGAAGGTTTTATTTATTTGGCTGAGAGAGGGAACACAAGCAGGGGGAGTGGGAGAGGGAGAAACAGGCTCCCCACTAAGCACTGAGCCTGATGTGGGACTCAATCCCCAGACCCTGGGACCATGACCTGAGCCAAAGGCAGACAATTAACAATTGAGCCACCCAGGTGCCCCAACAAATAAAATCTTTAAAATACAAAAATAAGATTTTAATGATTAAGTATGAATTACAGTAGAATGAGTCTTCAAGACAGGTTGAAAAATCAAACTCCTGCTGCCATCAAACAGGCTGCTATATTCCCCTTGGGTATGCCTTTCTCCAGGTTATTCACCCAAATAAAGAGAGGTACGTAGATGGAGATAGATAAAGCTTAGAGATACTTCTCTTTACCTGGGTGCCAAAGAAAACTGCACTGGATAGGATGGTGTGAAACAAGTAGGACTTGATTCAAAACTATTCCATTTGAACAGAAATGAAAGTCAACTCCAATGGAACAAACACAGGAGAATTTTTAAGCACCGCAGCCAAAGAGGAATGGGTCCAGATGAAGAGACCATTCGTGTTGCCAAGTGATGCTAATTCGTTCATTGAATAGCATCTTCTACCCTCCCACACAGACCAAGGGACGCAGACACTATCTTTCTTGATGATTTCAAAGGGATGGCTCCCAGTCCTTGAGAAAGCGGTTTCTGGGCTGTAAAACTGGCAAGACTCTTAGAGATTTATCTCTCAAGAGGCAGAAGAAGAACTTACAATTCCAAGTGTTCTCAAGTAAATACTTTAGGAAAAGACAAATCAGGGCCAGGAGGCACAGAGAAGCCTGTCTTGAGTTCACTCAAGCTGCCGGATACCATAAAGTTGTCTTGGTGGATGGAAATAGAGGGTGGAGTCAGGCTGCTGTAGGACAATGACAGCAGAGCAAGGCTGGAGGTTTATGACTGGATCATTTGCTGAATTTGAAAATGGCTCTGTTTTAGGAGTTGTACAGGACACAGTCTCCAGCCCTGGACTCAGAAGAATCACTGGCAGATACCACTATGTAAAATGGGGATGATCAGTTTAAGCTTTCCCTGGAATTAACATTTTCCTTTTATTATCTAAAGATGAGGATTCATCAGAGGATGGATGGTAAACCCAGAGGTAAAGATCACACCTGGAAACAAGTTTACTTACACACACACACACACACACACACACTCACAAGTCAAGCGGGGCCTGGGTGGCTCAGTTGGTTAAGGGCTGACTCTGGATTTAAGTTCATGATCTCATCGTGGTGGGATTGAACCCCACAGTGCACTGGGCTCTTCACACAGTGGGGACACCGCTGGAGGTCTCTCTCCCTCTACTCATGCCCCACAACCCCACATTCTTCTGTGCCTTCTCATTCTCTCTCAAACAAAGAAATCTTAAAAACAAACAAACAAAAACAAAACAAAAACATAAACAAAAACAAAACTTCAAGATCAGGGGCACCTGGGTGACTTAGTCATTAAGTGTCTGCCTTGGGCTCAGGTCATGATCCCAGGGTCCTGGGATTGAACCCCCGCATTGGGTTCCCTGATCAGCAGGGAGCCTGCTTCTCCCATTCTCTCTGCCACTCCCCCTACTTGTGTTCCCTTTCTTGCTGTGTGTCTGTCTATATCAAATAAACAAATAAAATATTTTAAAATAAATAAATAAATAACTCAATATCAACCACCTTAACAAAGTATTCTATGTCCATACATAGACATCCACTAATTTTCTTATAGACTTAAAATGAGGCTTATTTTCACCTTGATCTTTCTTACTGGTGCTTCATGTATTTGGACTAATGGGTTACAAAAATGAAATTAAACCACATACTTCAATAATAATTCACTTGCTAGTTTCTGGTAGTCTAGTCATAGGATATGTTTCAGAAAGAGATAAAGAAGCTGATGTTTATAGTAACTTAGTGGCATAATTAAAGACATAGTAACAAGATTATTTAACATTTAAGTTCATTTTATGGGACACCTGTGTGGCTCGGTGGATTAAAGCCTCTGCCTTTGGCTCAGGTCATGATCCCAGGGTCCTGGGACTGACCCCTACATAGGGTTCTCTTCTCAGCAGGGAGCCTGCTTCCCCCACTCTCTCTGCCTGTCTATCTGCGTACTTTTGATCTCTGTCAAATAAATAAATAAAATCTTTAAAAAAATTTAACTTCATTTTGAGTAACAGTTTCTTGGAACATTAAACAGATGCCAGAAAAATTAGTTATAAATGTGAAGGCCAATATATATAGCAATCATGTGCAGAATGAAAAATAAATACAGCATTTGCACTATGAATGAAACTATCTAAAAATTTTAAGATGTGTTCAGGTTGAGAGTCCCTCTAATAGTTTGGGAAGCTTTCAAATATTTTCAAAATCCCTTCTTAAATCATCAGACAGTATCAGATATTAGCAGAGTGTTTTTGCATAAACCCCAAGTTCCTTTCAACTGCTCACGTAAGAACAAATTTGAAACCTTCTCTCACCATTTTAGGCATTTTGTCAGGATGAATGCAATGAGTCAAGCAGCTCTCAAAGGGCTTTGCTTTCTAGGAGTAGGAGAATCACGAAGAGACCTTTAATAAAGTTTTCCTTGTATTTATTCCAAACTTACCATTTGGAGCATAGCACCTGCCTAGACATTGAACAAGGTGGAAGAGAAAAATAAAACATGAGAATAGGCACTCAGGGTCCCATGTGCTAAGTACATTATACTTGGGTTATGCCAAAGCTACAGTTCTTGCAATGCAATGTTCTTGTTTACAGCAGCAGCATGAATAAAAATATTAAACCATCTATTTTCCATAATTAATGCAGAAAAGATGAAATATAAACACATCACTTTCCACTAGGATGTGGAAATAGGAAGGGTAATAAAACCCAGACTCGTGTAATAGATTCAATCCATAAGAAAAAAAAATTAATAATATACGGGTCCAAAGCAAGACAAAAATAAGTACCATGTGAAGCTTTTAAGCAAATGGACTGATCATATTAATATAAAGTAAAGGAGTGGCAGAAAAACCAAGAAGGGTGGTTTAGAATATAGGACGATTATGAAAACCACACAGAAGCGTCAACAAAATAAAGACTGATTAAAAGGATTGACTGGGCTCAGAAAGTCACCGCAGTTTCTTCTCATAAAAAACAAGTAAGAACAGCAGATACTTGACTCTAATATCGTACAACTCTGTATTTCGAGGCTTTTCACCAAAACGTGGGCAAACTTGATTTTTATATCTTTTCACTCACAAGGTCCTCCCACATGTTGGATCAGAAAAATATTTCTCAAAAACTCAATGACATCTTATGGGAAAAACTTGATTTAGACACTTGAGATGGCATCACTACACTGTAATTAACGTTAGCTTTAATTATTAATTAACAAACTTCTGAAAAGCATATTAAAAAGGAGCTTGTCATTTTGTTAAATATATCAAAAGGTGCAAAGTTCTAGTTATCTTCAACATAAACATTTGAGACAGTGCAATGAATTCAGAAACAGAAAGCTGAACAAATTCAATTGAAAATGAATGAAAATTGAATTCAGGATGAAACAAAAAAGTTTCATACACATCCCAGTGTATGAAATTATAATTTTTCCTTTATTTCTATTTTTTAAAATTCTGAATATCCAAAGTTGCTCAGATTTTTGGATGAGAGTTTATTTGATATCAGCTGGAAAAATTAACAACTTCAGACTAAGCAGCCGAAAACTGGGCAAACGCACTACTGTTGTGTTTTTTTTTTTTTCATTTGCTTGTTTGCTTTTACACATAGTAGGGCAGATGAAAGAATTCCTTCAATATTCTTCCCTTCGCTGAAGCTTCACGAGGAGTGGATAAAGGCTCCGCATTACTTGCTTCCGGTCTTACAGCAAATTATTTCCTTTGCCCAGCAGACAGCCCGGGAACTAAGGACAGGTCAGTACCAAACTGAAGGCTTCCGAGACCCCAGAGCCAGGCTTTTATACCTGCCATGCCACACGAACAATGTGCCCCAGCTAGCACACCCGTTCCCGAGGATGAGAAGCACCTGGAGGCCGGGAGTTCAGTCACGGATCTGCAATGAGAAACAGTCCACGCCAGCTGGTGCACCTGCCCGCGGTTCTCCAGCTGAGTGATGCCCCCATCTCGGGACTCCTGGAGAATCCACAGAGGAGAAGCACAGGACTTTAGAAATGAAGCCACTGCATTCTGGGTGATTTGTTACTTACTATTTTTGTAAGATTAGCTAGCTGTAACAGGGTGTGGTCCAGAATATGGTGGGGAAAGGGATCCGTCCTCTGGCACGCCCGGTCCGAAGCTTACGGATGGTATTCAGTCAGGCTCCTGATTAAACCCTGGGGCAGTCTCCGTGTTTTAGTGGGAAGAACAGCATGGGTAACACGGATTTACAAAGCCCTTCTGGTATCTAGGACCTTTTTTCACAAGAAGCTGGATTTTAGGGATTGTTTATTTGTCTCAAAACCCTTGGGAGACAGACACTCAAGGTGATGTCCAATGGTTAAGTATTCCATTGCTTACACGGTCATGGTGTTATTCCCGTTCCTTTAACCCCTTTCTGAAGGGGACTGACATCTGTATCTGACACCAATAATGGTCAGGGATGGACGCCACTCTTTTAAATCCCCTCAGGATCCCAAGTCATCTGATGGATTGCTTCCATCCGTGGCCGAGTCTTCCCTAAATTAGGATTTCACTATGGCAGGTGTGACTAATTGGGAGTTCTACTTTCTTGTCATGACGCCAATGAACCCTTTTAATGAATTTTTATTTTTAAGAAAAGTCTATCATGGTGTGTAGAAAAACTCTAGAGTGCTCTACAAAATACATGATGACGATAATGGAAAAGGAAAATAAGTAACTGAAACAAAGTCTATCAGATTGCCATTGCAAATCCACTAATTCGGTGTTTTTTTTGGTAAGATTTTATTTATTTATTTGACAGACAGAGATCACAAGTAGGCAGAGAGGCAGGCAGAGAGAGAAGGGGAAGCAGACTACCTGCTAAGCAGGGAGCCCGATGTGGGGCTCGATTCCAAGACCCTGGGATCATGACCTGAGTCAAAGGCAGAGACTTAACCCACTGAGCCACCCAGGTGCCCCCACTGTTTTTTTTTTTAGCATCAGCCGCCCCCACTGCATTTGGAGCCAGCCAGGTTCCACTACCAACACTCATTTAATCCTTTTCGCCACAATTCCAATAACACATTCAAAATGGAACTCATTCCAGGAACAATAACAACGACAGTTAAGGAAAGCCAAAACGGGCTCTGTGGTAAATCACTGGGAGTAAGACAGCCATTCTCAAGTTTTAAAGTGATTAGAGCTGAAAGAAGAGACGCTGGAAAGGTAACTCTAGACCATTTATAGAAGTTTCAAGGAGATAATTTCAGGCTGTAGATCAGGGAGTAACTAAACATTATCACTGGTTCCAAGATGGCTCATTCTGCCTTAAGGGGAAGAAAGATCTTTATGAGAAAGTCTATGAATGCCCCAACAGGTATTTTGGGAGGCTGCTTAGAAGATCTGAATAGTATTTTACAAGGCAATCTAAATAGGCACTTGTATACTAAGATCCAAAATAAGTAGCTTAAACTTATTTTCCCACATCCAGCCAGGTAAAGCACTTATGTTAATTGAATGCCTTTTGCAGACATATTAGTTGGATGTGAGCAAGGAGAGAAGACTGTGCAAAAATACATAACAGGTTGTACAACTGTTACAACATTCTTTATTTTTGTAACTAATCCTCACACACACACACACACACACACACATACAAACTTGCCATTTTTTTGGAAGTTATACCCGTCTTCATATCCGTCTTCTCATCTAGGTGGGTTTCTGTCATATTCATTACATAAATGTTCATTAAATTTTAAGGTGTAAATTCTACATAAGGACTAATTTTCTCGTCACACATGCTTGTGTCTGTAATTTTCCTTCCCCAAACCGAAGCTGGGATAGAAGGCAACCCAGGAGAGCGTCTCCTTTGCTCTTTCTCTGATTTCCCACTGGCCTTCATGGAGATGACATTTTGTCATGGAGACTGGGTGTGCTCCTGCATTTCACTCCTCGAGTCCAAGACTAACAGAATCCCCAGTGCAATCCCTCAGTACAGCAGGAGTCAAGCACATGTCTTTGCGTCACGGACTTAGCTCTATCTGCACTGGAGCTCTCACCCTGCAGAGCCTGGGGGTCTCATCACATTCTCTGTCTGGCCTGGAACTCTGTTATAACATCACCTTATCCCTTACCCTTTGCTACAGCTGCCCCATTCCAAGCTCAATGGCCATTAACTTTTATTGACCCTTCCAACTGGGAGGAAGAGATCTTTCCAACCCTTAGTGAAGCACAATGGAGAAACTTCTAGCTCTTTCCATATGCACTTTACAGTTGCCACTTCTATTCGTGTGAGTCTTTTCTATATGGTGGTCTCATTATAGCCCTGAAAAAATAAAGGGGGGTTTTCCTTCAACTTGAGCTCATATGGGAAATGAAGCAAGAAAATATCCCAAGACCTCTTACTTCACGTCTGTCTCATTCCTCCAAAAGGCACATTCTTTTTCTTTGATAGTAAGATCTTTATTTCTTATAAGAACCTGCCTTTGTTCTTTTCACTACTGGTTTATGATTAAGTGTCAGGACCCAAGTCTCCAAAGCACATATCCTGATACAGATAGAGAGCTGTTACAATTCAGAAAAGGAAATAAACATCTTTCATCCATGAAAAAAAATTTTAATATTGTTCTTTCTTTTTGTCCTTAAGATTGGCACAGTAAATCAGCCAAAACTGGATCCATACTTCAGTGACTAGCTTGCTATTTGCCATTTTTGACTGTACACCTCCATAATGGTCACAGGATTCTTCCTCTTCTAGGAAGATGGAATAGATGTCTTTTGCTCTATTTCTCAAATTCATCAGGCTCTGAAAGGTAGACAAAGTGGCAGATTGTCTAGAAACTTTAAATTCCAAAAAATGACACTGATGTGAGTTCACTGGCTTTTCTTTTTGCCTCATACACCCCTAGGCTTAAAGCTGAAGAAACCATCAATCTCAAAACATCAACTGGAACAGACAAGTAAAAAGCCAAAATAAAATACTGCTTCTCTCTAGCAGAGAACCAGGAAAGGAGAAAAGTAATAATACAGAAAACTTTTTTTAAGTTACTAATATCCTTTAATTATTGACTATTTTTATTAAAATTCTCTCATTTAAAAATTTTTTTTATCTTTTTATAAACATATAATGTATTATTAGGCCCAGGGGTACAGGTTTGTGAATCGCCAGGTTTACACACTTCACAGCACTCACCAAAGCACATACCCTCCCCAATGTCCATAAGCCCACCCCCTTCTCCCAACCCCCCTCCCCCCAGCAACCCTCAGTTTGTTTTGTGAGATTAAGAGTCACTTATGGTTTGTCTCCCTCCCAATCCCATCTTGTTTCATTTATTCTTTTCCTACCCCCCAAACCCCTCACGTTGCATCTCCACTTCCTCATATCAGGGAGATCATATGATATGATCTTTGTCTTTCTCCAATTGACTTATTTCGCTAAGCATAATACCCTCTAGTTCCATCCATGTCGCTGCAAATGGCAATATTTCATTTCTTTCGATGACTGCGTAGTATTCCATAACAATACAGAAAACTTTTAAACAATAATTGCTCTATTCCAAAGTACAGGACAGAAAAACCTACCAAACGAATCCCTACCAAACACTGGAGAGACAGTCTCAACTTTCACACTCGCATGGCTACGACAAGACACCCAAACACCCACTTGGAGTAATACCAGAGAAGTTAGAATAGGAAGAGAGAACACAGTCAGCAAAATATGGCTCTCCTTCTTGTCTTGAGTTTTCCAAATTAAGCTTAAGCAAACAAAAATTGTAAAACTACTTAATGTGGTTCTAAATTTATATGTTCCAGATAGTATGTTATAAATGAGGAGATGCCACAGGACATTAAGGTAAGCAAGATTTTCCTAGTTTATCTGAACTGGTAAGATTACAACACCAATAGACAGTGACAAGTTTTGTATATATAATACCTAGACCAACCATTAATGAACTTCACAATGAAGTAACCTCAAAAAGCCTGTAGGTAAATCAGAAGGGAATTCTATAAACAAGCAAGCAAACAAACAAAACAACAACAACAAAAAAACTGTTCAAATAACCCAAGGGAAGGCAGGAAAAAGAAAACAAAACCAGGAGAAACAGAGAGAACAAATAGAAAGCAAAAAGAGTGGTACAGTTAGTTCTTAATATTTCAATAATTAAATTATAAGCAAATGATCTGAAAATACAAATTAAAGACAGGGATTGGCAGGATGGACCATAAGACATACTTCAAATTCATGCTGTCTGTAAAAGAGCAATATGAGGAATTCTTATGGTTAATGGAAATGTTCTCTATCTTGACTGTGCCAATGTCAGTATCTTGGCTGTGATACCGTATTACAGTTTGGCAAGATCTTACCATGGATGGAAACTGGGTGAGGATAATGTGATCCTATCTCTGTATTATTTTTACAACTGCAGGTGAAGCTACAGTATCTCAAAATAAAAATTTTAGTTAAAAAATCAAATAAATCCACATTAAAATAAAAAATATATTATTCATGTTATACTCAATAAATGGAGGGTGATATCATAGAGGCAATACTTCCTAGAGAGATATATTGCTATGCAGAGTAAATCAGCAAGTCACATGTGAAAGAGATTATTTTATTAAGTGTAGTGATGGGAGATCTAACCATTTTCCTCATTCTAGGGACTCACTTTTGGCCAGGATTGCTTTTAGAATGCTGTGTTTAAGTAAGGATTTGAAACTGTCCATGAAAATTGCTGGACATTTGACAGTGCAGAAGTACTGAGCTCCTACTTTACCAGAAGTATTTACAATTAAAAGAATTCACAACTGATTTAAGAACTACTTTGACTATATATTATGCTAAATGATGAAGAACACATTAACAATGAGCATGAGTTGCACATTGCTTTTATTTCACCATGAAATGTTTCCTTTTTTCTTTGCTAATTTCTAACTTTAATTATTCTCTCCTAAAACAAAAACAAACCAAAAAACCCACAACAGAATCCGGAGAGATAATCCGAGAGAACAATGCAACTACAGATAAGGATAATTGAATATACTCTTGTTAGATCTAATAATTATTGGCCCAAATTTTCCTATTAAAAAGATAGTTAAGCATGTAAGAGATTTGTAAGGCTTAAAGCTCTCACAGTTCATTAATAATTTATCTAGAAGTAATTTAAGTAAGTAAGTAAGTAAGTAATTTATAAATCTATAAATAATGTGCTACACAGAGGAAGTAATAAAAAGCTCAGAAATCACTGTTTATTAATTTTATACTTGTTAAAAGCCATTTATCAGGAGAGAAGATTAAAAGGCAAATTAAAACTTATTCCCATTATACCTGTGGAACATAGCTCTTAGCAAGCCTAAGAGACTCACAAGTATCAAAACACACCCAAAAAGCTGACACTTGTATGCCTTTTGAAATATGAAAATGTGTTCAAGTACTCTTACTACATCACTTTTAATATATTGAAAGTCTTCTAAATCAAAAGTATCCTAGTTTTAGAAAAATTTAGCTCATCATTCATTCTTCTGAGGTTTTCTTTTTAGAAACCCAATTTAAATGAGTATTTCAGATAATTAATTTCTTAAGCTCCATCCCTCCAATGCTTGAGCTAATTGAGAATTACTAGCCATGTAACAAATACCATTTTGCCACCTAAAATTACTAACAAAATATTATTAAAATAAATTTTCTCCCTTTCTGGGAAGGGAGGAGTTGGTTTTATTATCAGAATTTCTGAGACCTGAAAATAAAATTTATCTTGTTCCATGATTTTCCTTTCTAAGACATGACTTTACCTTCTGAATCAACCAAATGTATTTACTGAAACAGAAAAACAAAGTTGTAAAGTGAAATGAGCACTGTTGGTAAATGGTCTAAAATTTCTTAACAGAAATAGAGAGTGTAATATAAATACCATATTAAAAATATATAGAGAAGGTAACTTGAATTTCTTAAGCCCCTAGTTGCTTACATCAATAAACTGATATTTAAGATGTGATATTACTTCAATTAATATTTTATTAAAATAAAAATGTGTACATATTATTTATTTTGTTAAGAGATAAATATTGAGCTCCTACTATGTGCCAGGCAGCACAGAGAGCAATCACTGAACCAAAGGATCCTTGGTTCCGTCCTTCATGAAATTATACTCTAGCAGCAAAGGAAAAAGTGTGAATATCATTTAAAAATACCCAGAATATTGGACTTAATTTATTGACAGAAATGCTCATAGTGTTTCACAGAATATTTTACTTTATATAAAGTTAAGACATACAAATAGTGATAAAAATATCCCATTAAGAATTATTCTTTAATTACCAGAAAAGAATCCAATTAATGTTTAGCTTTCAAATGTTTAGTTTATAGCCTGTCTCTAATTAGTTAAAAAAAAAAAAACCACTAGGATGATAATTGATAAATTATTGAATGTACCAATTACAATATACATTTGAGTTTAGCACAATTATTTTAAACTATAGTCAAGAAAATTTGATTCAACAATTAATGTAGGCACTAATTCCATTATAACAAAAAACAAATGAATTTCAGACTACTGATTTCTTGTTCAAAATTATGTTATAGCTCATTAAAAACAAAAAGATCTGAAAAGTTGGGTGCCTGGGTGGCTCAGTGGGTTAAGCCGCTGCCTTCGGCTCAGGTCATGATCTCGGGGTCCTGGGATCGAGTCCCGCATCGGGCTCTCTGCTCAGCAGGGAGCCTGCTTCCTCCTCTCTCTCTCTCTGCCTGCCTCTCTGCCTACTTGCAATCTCTCTCTGTCAAATAAATAAATAAAATCTTTAAAAAAAAAAAAAAAAAAAAAAAAAAAAAAAAAAAAAAAGATCTGAAAAGCATACATAGCCACACAGACGTTTTTATATACTGTGCACAAAATATAACTGAACTTTAGGACACATTTCAGAGGAAAGTGATTTCTAAGGTACAGATATTTGTAGATAATGAAAAACAGTATTTTTCTCTCATATACTATGTTTCATCTAGTAAAGTACAGGAAAAACTTTTTAGATAGTCTCATTTTTTTAAAAAAATGTTCTTTTGTTCCCAGTTTTTAGTGAGATTTCAAATTTTTAAGGGTTTTCATTTTTATCAAATCATTTTGATAAAAACTACCTGCAAAATATATCACAATTTTAAAGACTGCACACTATTTTGTCTAGCAATTCTCTTCTATGAATTATTTAATGAAATGTTTACAAAATTTACTTCCACAGGTATTTAACAAAATATAAGAATGATAAATCCTAAATGAGTTTAGCTAAAAGTTAGGTACATACAACAGAGCATATGTAGTCATTAAAGCTTAAATATTTTAAAACATGAAAAGTTGTCTATTGTATATGGAAAAAAATTATGTATTGTATAGGTATTGTACATGATAAATATTCATAGTAATGAGGAATAAAAAGAAATTACCTCAGTCTTCTAATAAAATCTACAAAAGACAGACAACTAATGATATGCATAATATGGAAAGGTTAGATATTTTCCTCATAAGATCAAGAAGGCAAGAAAAATTGTTCTCACCATTTTTATTAAACATTTCAATGGAAATATTTGCTAGTATAAATAGGAAAAGAACTGAAATGCATAAAAACTGGAACGAAGGAAATATTTTTCTCAGATGACATGATTTATATAGAAAATTATTGAGGAGTCTATAAAAATGTAGTAGAATTAAGAAGAAAAGAATCTATTAGGAATAAAAAGTGGATTTAGCAGACTTGGAAGTTTAGGAATATCAATTTTCAAAAAATCAACTTTATTTACATATATAAATCACACACAATTGGAAAATAAAACTTTTTCAAAAAGTATAATTTACAACATCATAAATACAAAATGCTTCAAAATAAATTAAACAAAACTCAGGCAAGAGTTCTTTTTTTAAAAAATATTTTATTTATTTACTTGACAGACAGAGATCACAAGTAGGCAGAGAGGCAGGCAGAGAGAAAGAGAGGAGGAAGCAGGCTCTCCGCAGAACAGAGAGCCCAATGCGGGACTTTATCCCATGACCCTGAGATCATGACCTGAACCGAAGGCAGAGACTTAACCCACTGAGCTACCCAGGCACCCCCTCAGTCAAGAGTTCTTACCATTAAAACCCTAAAATATTTCTGAGATGAAATAAGACCTCAATGAATTGAGAGATGCATTGCTCTTGGGTAGAAACACTCAAAACTATTATGTTCAAACTGATATAAAGTTGCAATGTAATTCTTACAAGAAATCCAATAGGGATTTAAGTAATTGACAAGTGACTTCTTGTATTAAAGTAATTAACAAGTCACTTCTAAAATATGTATGGTTCATCAGTTGCATATCAAAAACTATGTTGGCTAAAAAATATGTTGGCGAAAAATATGTTGGTTAACTGAACATTAAAATAATAAAATAAAATACATATGGAATTTTTAAAGACCCATAATACCCAATATAATGTTAAAGAAATGAGGAACTTTTTTTTTCCTATTTCTGCCTAATAAACAGTGTACCTTAAACAATACTTTTTTTTTTTTTTTAAGCGGGCTCCACGACCAATGTGGGGTGTGAGCTCACCACCCTGAGATTAAGAGTCTTATACTCCACTGATTGAGCCAGTCAGGCACCCCTTCAACAACAATTTCTTAGCTCCCAAGCTCAGAGGGTTGACTGGCCTTGTTCTGGCAGTTCACGGGAACATAAAGTTGGAACAAATGGTGGACTGGATTCATGTTACCTTACAACTCATTCGAAGGCAGCTTATCTACTTCCACATCTGTTATTTTACTACAGATGCCTGGAACATCTGGGACAGGCTGACCATCTCAGGAGAGATCTCTACACATGACCTTTCCATGTGACTAGCTTTTATTTCACATCATGGTAATACCTCTTGTCAACTATTTCCATGCAAATTTACTTCAACCAAAACAAGTGACCAAAAGACTGAAGTGGAAACTTTAAGTTTCCTTATGATCAAGCATTGGAAGTGTCACAGTATCACTTTTGGCCACACCCTACTGGTTATGCAAAGGGAGCCCAGATGCAGTGTGGAAAGGACTATGTAATGGGGTTTAAATGCCAAGAACTAAGGTTCTCTTGGTAGCAAAACTTGAAGACTAGCTACCACAATTCCCCTGCTGATCCTAAACGAGGCATATCCCTTCTCATTAAAAACATACGTATTGGGTGCCTGGATGGCTCAGTGGGTTAAAGCCTCTGCCTTCAGCTCAGGTCATGGTCCCAGGGTCCTGGGATTGAGCCCTGCATTGGGCTCTCTGCTCTGCAAGGAGCCTGCTTTCTCCCCTCTCTCTCTCTGTCTGCCTCTCTGCCTACTTGTGATCTCTGTCTGTCAAATAAATAAATAAAATCTTTAAAAACAAAACAAAACATATGTATCATCTTCCAAAACTTCTTAAATATTTTACAATACTTGTTTCAGGCTTGAAGTCCATGGTATTATCATATAAACCAGGTTTGAGGTAGGTAAAGTTTCATGTAACTATCCAAGTGCATTTAAGACCAACGTCAAAGAGTTTTGTCTGGGGTGCCTTGGTGGCTCAGTGAGTTAAGCATCTGCCTTCAGCTCAGGTCATGATCCCCGGGTCCTGGAATGGAGCCCATGTTGGGCTCTCTGCTCAGCAGGAGCCTGCTTCTCCCTCTCCCTCTGCCTGCCACTCCCCTTGCTTATGTGTACACACTCTCCCTCTGTCAAATAAATAAATAAAAATCTTTTTAGAAAAAAGATTTTTCCTTATTTTTTCTTTTGGGTGTTTTATGATTTCAGGCCTTACATTTAAATCTTTAATCCATTTTAAGTTAATTTTTGTGAATGCCTTAAGATAAGGGTCCAATTTCATTCTTTTGCATGAGGATATCCAGTTTTTCCTACACTGTTTATTGAAGAGACTGTCTTTCCTTCATTGTGTGTCTTTGGCACCCTTGTCAAAGATGAATGACCATATATGTGTGGGCTTATTTCTGGGCTCTCTATTCTGCTGCAGTGACCCATGGGTCTGTTTCTTTGCAATATCCACCACCCCCCCCCGCACCCAGTTTCAAGCTTCACAATACAGTTTGAAATCAAGAACTGCGTTACCTCCAGTTTCATTCTTCCTTCTCAAGGTTGTTTCAGGTATTTGGGATCTTTCCTGGTTCCATACAGTTTTAGGAATTTTTTCTCTTCTGTAAGAAATGCCTATGAAATTTGGATAGGAATCATATTGAATTTGTAGATAGCTTTTGGTGTTGTGACAAATTAACAACATTAGTTCTTTCAATCTATGAACACAAATTATCTTTCCATTTATTATGTTTTCCTCAAATTCTTCCATCCATGTCTTATAGTTTTCAGTACATTAATCTTTCACTTTGGTTAGATCAGTGAAAGACCAGTTAGTATCTGTTTAATATATTGAGGTGCTCTGATACTGGGTGTATATACATTTAAAATTAGTAGATCCTTTCAAATATTTGACCTTTTTACTATCATATAATGACTTTTTAAAATCTTGTTACAATTATTTTTATTTAAAGTCTATTTTCTCTATTATAAATATAGCTGTCCTTACCTTTTCTGGCTTTCATGTGCATGGAAAAAATTTTCATAGCTCTACTTTAAGCCTATGCAAGTCTTCAAGTTGAAGTGAGTCTCTTATAGGCATCATACAGTTGGGTCTTATTCTTTCTTTCTTTCTTTCTTTCTATCCATTCATTCTGTTTTAATCCGTTCACTTATTTGGATTAGAGTATTTCAACTTTTTACATTTAAAGCAATTATTGATCCATAAGGACTTACATGGTCATCTTGCTCTTTTCTTGCTGTTCTGTAGTTCCTTTCTTTTTCTCAGTCTTCATTTGAGAACTTGTGATTTTGTCTAGTGACATTCTTTGATTTGTCTTTTTTATCTTTCGTGTATTTACTGTAGTTTTTTGCTTTCTGGTTATCATGGAGCATATATAAAACATCATATAGTTATAACAGTCTATAGTTATAAAGTCTTTAAACTGGTAACATTACATACAAAAAAAAAACCCATACTCTTTAATCTTCCTTTACATCTTATGTTTTAATGTTATAATTTATTTATTTTTTTATATTGTGCATTTATTGAAAAATTACTATAGCTAGTCATTTTTAATACTTTGGTATTTCACCCTTTCTACTTAAGTAACAGCATACCACCACATCCCAATATTAGGGTATTCTGAATTTGACTGAATGCTTACCTTTACCAGTGAGTTTTACACTTACATGGAATATCATACTATTAATTAGAGTCCTTTCCTTTTGACTTGAAAAACTCCCACTAGCATTTCTTATAAGACAGGTCTGAGGGTAATGTACTCCTTCAGGCTTTTTTTTCTTTTTCTTCTTCTTCTTCTTTTTTTTTTTAATCTGGGAATGTCTTTATTTCTCTTTTATCTGAAAGGTAGCTTTTCCTGGTAAAGTTTCTTGGTTGACTTTTTTTTTTTTCTGTTAGCACTATAAATATATTTCCACTCCTTCCTGGCCAGCAAGATTTTTCCTGAAAGGTCTGTTAGCCAGTGTTACTGTGTAATTAATTCTGTAATCCCCCCTACCATGTCTCCAATCAATTTTCAATGAAAACACGTGCTGCTTTTCAATATTTTGAATGAGTTTTTTTTTCCTTCTTTCTTCATGCTGAGTTAAGATGTGAATTAAAAACTTAATCTCAAGAAATTCTAGCTTTATTTGGGTTACACAACATTATATAGTGGGATTACAGAAGATATAATATATGAATGTGTATTGTGAGTTTCTGAGAGGGGACTATACTATGCAGCTTGTCCCAATTTCTCTAATCACATAAACTTTTCTCCAGAAAATTGTGTGAAATCATTTCTTGAAAAACCAGATTGGGGAGCAAGTCTTCACAATTCTGACCCATTTAATTAAAATGGCTAAACTTTACTTTTTTAAAGATTTTATTTATTTATTTGACAGAGAAAGAGTGAGACGGAGTACAAGCAGGCAGAGGGAGAGGGAGCAGCAGGTTCCCCACCAAGCAGAAAGCCAAATGTGGGGCTTGATTCCAGGATCCTGGGATCATGACCTGAGCCAAAGGTAGATGCTTACCCAGCTGAGCCACCAGGTGCCCCATACACAGAACTAAACTTTAAAGCATTCCATTTGTTGAGTTGGTCTAACATGACAAAAATACAATAGAAACTAAATTTCTCAGAGTTTTGGAGTCTCAAAGTCTGAGATCACAACACCAATAGGGCCACATTTTGGTGAGAACTCTTTTCCTGGCTTACAGATGGTAGCATTCTTACTGTGTGCTCACAAAGTCTTTCTTGGATTGTGTATGGAGAGAGTCATCATTCTCTCTTCCTCTTCCTATAAGGCTAGAAACTGTACAGGTTAAGATACCACCCTTTTGACCTCAGTTTACCTTAACTAATTCCTGGAAGCCCTGTCTCAAATACAGGTGTATTGGGGACTGAGTTCAACATACGAATTTGGGAGGAACACCATTCAGTCCATAGCAAATACCATGAGAAGTACTACATATAAAAATACAATATTACTTATGTTTGCAAATCTCGTACTTTTACAAATAAATTACTTAAGATATGTGCTCGATTAATGGCAATTTAGTTAGTTATTAAATTTTTTAATGTTAGTTTAGCACTTTTTCAGAGAAATTTGAAATTTATTTCACTGATATTTTTAGCAGAGACAATACAGTCTTAGGTCAAAACATCAGAGAAAAATTAGAAGTCAAACTAGAAGAAAAGTCAGAGTAATATTTTATAGTTCATCAGAGTGTAGGTAGAAACAGTTAAATAAAAAAAGAATACAAAGATTAAAATGACTTTTCTAGGGGCGCCTGGGTGGCTCAGTGGGTTGGGCCGCTGCCTTCGGCTCAGGTCATGATCTCAGGGTCCTGGGATCGGGTCCCGCATCGGGCTCTCTGCTCAGCAGGGAGCCTGCTTCCCTCTCTCTCTCTCTGCCTGCCTCTCCGTCTACTTGTGATTTCTCTCTGTCAAATAAATAAATAAAGTCTTTAAAAAAATAAATAAATAAAATAAAATAACTTTTCTAGAACACTTTCTTACAAATACTAATACAAAGTTAAAGGAAACCCATTAATATTGAGAATCATTTTTAAAAGTTATAAATGACTTTAAGATGTTTTGTTCCCTACAAACATTCATATATACAATAATCCACTCTATATTTGGACCAGGTAAAATGTATGACAGATAATTTGGTGATAATGCTTATAGTTTCTGGTGGCACTTCACAATCAAAACAAATCATTTTCAACATAATTTTTAATGGCACAGAGAATGTCTTAAAAGTCAGTTTAGACTTTTACACAGTAAACATGACTAGGTATCATGGGTTTAATTTGTTAAATTAGCTATAAGCTTAGAAACCACCTCTCATGAACTGTAACTATTAACAATCTGCTAAGATTTTTATCATGCTATTAAATCATTTTAATGGACTTAAATATATGAGGAAAAATAATGTTCAGCGACTATTTCCAGTAATTAAGTAAAGAACACCTAAATTGTTACAGAATAACATCCTTTTCATTATTGCTTCAAGTCAGTACATTTAAATAAAGAGCTCAGATAAAATAGGATACTGAAGATGTGCAAATACAAGAATGTTAACGAGGGTAACTATGACAAGGAGTAGACAATTTGGGAAAATAATGAAAAAATTGTAACTCCGGGGGAAAATATTCCTAATGAATACAAATAAGAGCAAATACTTACCTATCAAATTATCTTTCTGGAATTTAATTTACATGCACATTCCTTAGTACTTCTTTTTCTTTAATAATTTTATAATAGGACAGGAAGCTATCTTTGATAATAGAATTTTGTCTAGATAATTATATTGGATGAACTGCTTGAAATCTCTCTAAATGCTAAGTTCTAGCATGATAAGGCAACCGTTTTTGGTTATTATGAATCAAAGAATAAAATATATAACACAAGCTAATCCATCAATGAAATTCCTGGGGCAGATTATTTGCAAATATGGCCACAATAATCCCTCTCATTCCTGTATCCCCCTCCTTTTCAGCTCCTCCTATGAAGTATAGAGTCTATTTTTACATTCTTAAATCCGGGCTGGCCTTGTGACATGTTATGACCTACAGAATTTAACAAAGATAAAGTTTTGTGACTTTCCACCCTCAGCTTGGCCCCTTCTACTCTCTTGGGACATGGTGCTTCTATGTGAGAAAACCAGACCTTTCATGTTGGAAGGCCAATGGAAAGAAAAACCAAGCTCACAAGTAGAGCACGGAGAAGGGCCACTTTGGAAAATACAGACACACTGAGAGGCCAGATGACTGATTCTTCACGGCCAAATACAGGCCAAATTGCTGACCCATTAGATCAAGAACAAACAAAATGATTATTGTTTTGAGACACTACTGTACTCAGAGATGGTCTGTTATGTAGAAACAGATACATAACATGGGAACTGGTGGTTTGCAGCATAACAAAAACCTAAAGGATGGGGTGCCTGGGGTTGCTCAGTGGGTTAAGCCTCTGCCTTTGGCTGAGGTCATGATCTTAAGGTCCTGGGATCGAGCCCTGCATTGTTCTCTTTGCTCAGTAGGGAGCCTGTTTCCTCCTCTCTCTCTCTCTGCCTGCCTGTCTGCCTACTTGTGACTTCTCTCTCTCTCTGTCAAATAAAAAAATAAAATCTTATAAAAAAAAAAAAAACTAAAGGATGTGGCACTGGATTCTGAGTCAGACAGCAGGAAAAGCCTGAAAACTCATAGGAGGGCTGAGCAGGATAAATAAATAGCTTCTGATGAAGCATGAAAAGACAGAAAGGAAGAAGTTACTGAAGTCTCAAAAAAGGCCAATCAGACTTGTCACATCTTGAGGCATTATCTGGAGAGAGAATCAGCACTCAGCAGCCAACACACACAGCAACTGGGAAATGGGTAGAACTTCCAGGAAAAGGGAATATGAGCAATGCAGAGGTCTTCTCCACTATGTTTAAAATTTGGATTCGAATCTTCCCATTAATAAATCTATACATTATATATTAGTGATGTCACGTACCAATGATACTTGCTTTGTGATTTATAATTACACGGTTTGAATAAAATTGTTCACATTATTTTTTATATTTTTATAAAATATATGCCCTTTTACTACATATTGTAGACACTAATTTCTAAGAAACAATGATTGTGTGTCTGGTATGCATCAGAAAGTGCTAGGTGTTGAAAATAAAAAGCTTAATTACATACATTCGCTGCCAAACAAAAGCTCGCAGTTGAATACCAGACACTAACTTGGAAGCACATCATTGTGAAACTATTTGAAATAACCAACAAAGAACTGTTCAGACTGACAAGAGACTAAGTGAGCAAAAGAATTTATTGACCATAATATCAACATCCATAATCAAAAACACAAGACTTTCAAAACTATTTCACTAAATGCTCGTCTATCGAGAAATCAGAAAAGTGTTATGAGTAAAATAGTGTTCACATAGCATACCCCAGAATTATACTACTGCTAGCTATCAATTTTGCTCAAAGTTAAATGATGCTGTTGAATAAATGATGGATCGATAAAGCAAACACTAGTGTCCAGGACTCAGTGAACACTGTGAAATAAAATGTTTCACCAATATTTGTTGAGCGCTTACTGTATTAATGTTGCATTGCTGTAACAAATTCCCACAAACTTAGTGACTTAGAACAATATGTGTCTATTATCTCACAGTTTCTGGCAGTGAAGAGTCCATGCCATAAAAGGTCCCCACTGTGTGAAATGCTGCTTTGACACTCGACTTAGCCATCAGACCATTGAAAAGGAAACAGACTGGAATGAGAGACAGTAGAAGGTTATGAATGTGCCTATGATTGCACCCCCTATTGGTTGATACATTTCTATCAAGCAAAGAGTATGTATGTGTGGGGTTCTCTGTACAGCTGGGCTTCATAATAGAGGCTCTAGACCACAGTGGAATGGGGCACAACATCATGGGAGTTTGAAGTCTCACAGCCTTGAGTTAGCGCTGTAGAGATTTCTAGAATATTTTGATTCTATAACTATGAATAATATATGGCTTTGTGGTAGTGTAAGGGCCTGCCCCTCCCAGAGGAACTTGCTTGTGGACCCTGGATATAGGGGCAGGGCAGGCTGGGTGGAGACATCCAATTGGTGGGGCACACGTATATCCACTAGGGTGAATTGAGATCGGATTGGCCACCTGTGTAGGGGCAGGACTCAACCAACCCCATAAAGGTTGGTGTGCGAGGCTGTCAGGGGAGCAGGAGAGCTGTGGTGGGAGCAGAAGGAAGAGTCCATGGGAGTGGAAGAGTCAGCGGAGTGGAAGAGCTGTAACAGCTCTTGTAAGAGCTATAACCATCGCCAGCAGTCCGACCACCGGTGGTCCCTCCCCTGGCAGTCTCCAGCCGCCTGCGGCCCCACTCCTGTGGTCCCGCCTACCACAGCCCCGAGCTGCCTGCAGCCTTCAGCCGCCTGCGGTCCCACCTCTGGCGGTCCAGCCTCCGGTGGCCGAGACGCCTGCAGCCCCTGGACGCCAGCGGTCCCTAGACACCAGTGGTCCGAGAGGCCAGCAGGCCTGAGATGCCAACGGCCCCTAGCTGCCAGCAGCCTTGCCACAAAATGCCTCACCACCCCGAGCCACGAGCGGCCGTGTCCACAGCGGTGGCCTCCTCTGGGTGGCAGCCTTGTCAGAGTGGCATCGTGGGGAGCAGAGTCTGTGTCATCCGGGTTGTCCTCCTTGTCATCGTCGCTGTCATCGTTGCCTCTTCATCGTCGGGAGTGGCCTCGTCCGGGAAGCGGTCTTGTCCAGAATGGCCTCTTCTCGGGAGCAGCCTTGTCCAGGGAGCAACCTCATCGAGCAGTGGCCTCGTCCTGGGAGTGGCCTTGTCCGGAGTGGCCTCTTCTTGGGAGCGGCTCCGATCATGGAGCGGCCTCATCTGCGGAGCAGCCTCATCTAGAGCCGCCTCATCCGGAGCGACCTTCTTGGGAGTGACCTTGTCGGGATCATCATCATCGCCTTTTCGTAAGAGATAGCCCTGACCGGTCAGTTTGATTCTTGATGCTTGGCGCAAAATAAAGTTTTGCTTGACCTTCGCTTTGTATCAGTCTCGTTCCTTTGATCACGGAACCTAACAGTAGTAACTGTGAAACCTGGGCAGGAAACAGGTTCTGTGGTTTGACGATGCCCTGTATTCATTTGTAGTGATGCCTTGTTCTGAGTATGTAGGAAATCTCTGGAGACATCTGAAATACTTCATGCTTTTAGACATTATTTCTCACAGTTCTTTAAATCAGAAATGTCTTAAAGGGAGTGCACTGTTTTTGCTTTCCCACGTTGACTTATTTTATGCTCTAGTCTAAAAAGTCATCTGTATGTAAATGTTCACTCTTTTAGTATTCATTATACATTAACCATCATCTATGTCATATCTTAGGAATGCATCTGAAGTGACCTTAAAATAAAGTGCTGATAATTTGAATGGAATCACTTTGACAGCATTTCCACCCACCCACTTGATGCCTTGTGAAGACACTGATGAAAATCAAGATGTAATTATCTGAAGCAGCAAGGGTTGCTTTTGGGCAGTCTACAAAGTTTGATGATTAGTCAGACAAAACTGGTATCAGTTATGGAGTTATGGAGACAACTATCTTGCCTCTACAGTTGTAAGGGCTGAAGGAGAATGTCTCGTTCTTACAAACATTATGGGTGAATGTCTCATAACTATGTCAAGCACATAGCCTGACAAATAGCTTTATAAAGGCAAATAGCAAGTTTTGTGATTTTCTCATTAAAAAAAAAGTTTGCAAAAGGATCCCATGCTATACAGATTTTTCTTTTGTCATTGAGTGAAATGAACGGTTGTCCTAACACAGTGTTGCTGTCAATTTTATCAAAATGCCCTGAAATTACTACAATGTTTACCAGTCTTAAAATACTTGGTGACTTACAGGAAGAAGAAGAAGAAAAGATTTTTAGGAAGCATGACATGAAACAGCCAGGAAATTGCAGTATTAATGAGCACAACTGCACCTTTGGACAGAAGCGTGTGAATTCAGTAAATGTGTAATGGGCAGGCCCTATTCTTTGTACAGTTTTTTTTCAGTATAGGGAAGATATAACCCAATAGTATTCATGGCACGCTGGATGGAGGGGTAGATGGATTGTTACCATCACTCTTGTGAGGTCCTTACAAACTATTGGAATATGGATGGCTACAGCAAGTATAGTGAAATGCAGAAAAACATATATATCAGTTTTCTCCAAGGACTGAGTGTGATTAAAGAGAATTCTCTGTTGAATCTATTGGTATGATAGTCACAAATTTGGATTCACACAACAGAGTAAGTACCCCCTTTCTTCACCATTTCCGTATGTGGTTTAGCTTATCTAGCAAGTATATAGAACAAATATTTTTAAAATGCAAAGTTAAGGGGAAGCAAATATACTTGTCTATACAGGACTCAATACAGTCCAGTTCCGTGATAAATTTTTGTGAGCAAATGATACACTTTCTCTAGAATATCTTAGACTTTCTCTTAAAAAAGGAGTCCCTAATATGGGTGTCTGGGTGGCTCACTTGATTGAGCAACAGCCTTCGGCTCAGGTCATGAGCCCAGAGTGCTGGGATCGAGTCCTGCATGGGGCTTCCAGCTCCGCAGGAAGGCTGCTTCTCTCTCTGACCTTCACCCCTCTCATGCGCTCTCTCTCTCTCTCTTACATAAATAAATAAAATCTTAAAAAAAAAAAGAAGTCCCTAATATAGAAACTCATTTTGTAATATTGTACAAGCTACAGATATAGGTCTCAAAAACTCTATCAGAGTTCATTAGGAGAATAATTTCATAGATTATAAAAAGTATTGATATTGTAATTATTGAAATAAAATAAGTTATTAGCTTCTTAATTTTTATAATTAAATTAGAAGTAATTATATAATGATACAAATCTCATTATTTTCAATAATTTGTATAATGGGTCCTGGGATCAGCCCCGCATCGGGCTCTCTGCTCAGCAGGAGCCCCGCTTCCCCCTCTCTCTGCCTGCCTCTCTGCCTACTTGTGATCTCTGTCTGTCAAATGAACAAATAAAATCTTTTAAAAAATTTGTATAATGAATATATAAACTATGCTTTGCAAGATGCATGCCATCAGACGTGAAAGTATTCATACTACAGTGTTATCATTCTAGGAGTCTTATATTTCTGGAAAAATTATGCCCAACAAGTTGTAAAAATCTCTTCCATGAGTTAACACCTGAAAACGCAGTTTGCATTCCATCAGCAATAGATGAGAATTCTACTTCTTCCATAGTGGAGCCTACACTAATGACTGACTCTTTATATTTTTCTTTAAGCCATTCCAGTGGATATGTACTCGTGGTATTGGCTTTACCTTTAATTTGCATTCCCCAAATGACTAATGATACTGAGCGTATTTGTCATTCTCATATATTCAGTTAAATTCTGAAAGTTTTGCTCATTTTTACTAGACTGCCTTCTTTGTGAAACTGAGTTTTGCATATAGCTTGGATTTAAGTCCTTCATTAAAGATGTGTATACAAATATTTTCTCAGAGTATTGGGTTGGCTTTTATTCTGGTAGAGTAATTTTGGAAAAGCAAAAAAATTTAATTCTAAGGGAGTTCAATTTATACTTGTTTATCATTCATGATTTGATTTCCTAAGATATTTTTGTCCATCCCAAGGTCATGAAATTTTTTCCATTATTTCTATTTTAAGTTTTCTCTTTTGCATTTAGGTCTTTGACCAGATTCAGTCTGATTTTTGCATATGGCTGTAAGAAGGGCCAAAGCTTGTTTTCATTGGCTTTGTAGTATTCCAGCATTATTTGTATAAATTACTATTTTTATTATATTACTTTGGCACCATGTATATGATCATCTACTCCTAGACCCGAATTTGTTCCAGTCATTCATACATTTATCTTTATTCCAGTACTATACTATCTTGATTACCCTAGTTTTAGTGTAAGTCTTGGAATCAGACAGTGTAGTCTCACAACTTAAACCTTGCAAAATTATTTTGGTTTTCTTTGCTTTTCCTTATAAATTTTTAAGTAAGATTGTCAATTTCTACAAAAAAAAAGTCTAAGATTTTGCTTCAGAGTACATGAAATACAGAGTTCAATGTGGGGAGAACTGACATTTAATAATACTATGTCTATCTATGAACAGTGTATTTCTTCATATGTTGAGGTCTTCATTGGATACTTTCATCAATGTTTTATGTATTCAAGCACACAAATCTTATATATATTTTGTTTTATTAATCCCTAAGTATTTCATACTTTCACATTGGTAAAGTGTATATCATTATTATAATCTCAACTTACAACTCCTCCTTGTTATTGTAGAGAAGTATAATTTATTTCTGTAATTTCCCTTTGAATCTTGTAATACTCAACTCGTTTATTTGTCATACTAACTTTATTATAGGTTCTTTGGGATTTTCTTTTTTTTATTACTTACTTATTTATTTATTTGTTTTTATTAATTTTTTTATTTTTTATAAACTCTTTGGGATTTTCTACATTGAAAAATAAGTCCTATATGAATAAATACAGCTTCTTTCTTTACAATCTCTGTTTTTTATACCTTTATTTCTTGTTCTGATTAAGTCTGAAAACCAAATGTTGAAAAAATCTAATTAGAGTAGATATACTTGCTCTGTTTATTGTCTTCATGGGAAAGAGTGTACTGGGAATGCATTTAGTGTTTTAGTATTAGTTTCCTAGTAGATGTTCTGTGTTAGATGGAGAAGCATAGATTCCTTCTATCTACACTAAGTAAAAATTCTTTTAAATCATGAATGTTAAATTTTGACTAATAGTCTTTCTACATGTATTGAGACAATCATTTTACTTCTCTTTTATAATATTTTTATATGGTAGATGATATCCATTGATTTTTAAATGCTGAATCAAACTTTTATATTTCTGAAAAATTTGGTCATGATATATTGTCATTTTTATATATTGCCAGATACCAATTCATATAATTTTGTAAAAGATTGTGCCCTCCACAGTCTGGCCTGCTGGTGGGTATTATGGTGAGCTAATCTATTCTTACCTGTTATGATGCAAGCCAAGTCTTCCTTCCATGAGTTGTCAGAGGTGAAATGGCTCATGTGCCTTTTCTCTTCTCACAGGAATATGTCATTTTTGGGGGGAATTCAATTCCATTGATTGCCTTCAACTTTTGATGGACTCAATAAAAGTCATGGTTTTGTGGACTATCCAACTTTTACTCATTTGTTAAAAAAGTAGTGAGGGTCTTTCTCAGTTTTCTACCTCCCAAGCAGGGGAGAAGATCTGCAAAGGCAATCTGGGAAAACAAACAAACAAACAAACAAACCCACAGTTGAAGGATATGATGGATGGCCAATATAAAGACTTACAAATACAAAAGTGACAGCTTGGCATGAGGGCAGGCAAAGAGAACAATTAAGAAATGAACAGTTAAGAAATGAATGCGTAAATTAATGTCACTGGTTCATGAAGAAATGGTCAAAGACAAATGTATGAGAGCCAGTTGGGTCAGTCACAGAACATGCGATTCTTGATCTCTGGGGACAGGAATCCAAGTCCCCCGCTGGCCATAGAGCTTACTTAAAGCATACAAACAAAAATAATAATATAGAGACATAAAAAGTGAAAGGATAGTAAAGATATGATATACAAAGTAAAAAGAACAGATGTAGTTATATCACTAGAGATACAATAGGATGTAGGTAAAAGCTTATTTGAGATACAGATGAATGCCTCATTAATAGAAGTTCAATTCACTAAGAATAAAAGGTATTATATATCAGTGAGATAAAATATAAAAAAGAAAATAAATGACATAAATATATGAGAAACAGATAAATCAACAATAATAGTTACTTAGTAACTTAAAAAATAAAAAGGCCGAAGTTACAAAGGACATGGAAGTAATTGAAAGACTGTAATTAACAAACATCCTAGTAGACATGTACAGAACACTATTACCTATGATTGTGGCATCTGTACATTTTTAAAAAAGCCTTCATAAAACATTTATAAATACTGACCATATAATGACTCATACCAACAAGCGTCAACAAATTTCAATATTAAAGTTATAGAAAATTTTCTCTATCTACAAGGCAACTAACAAAAAATTAACAACTAAAAGATAACTAGAATGTTCCTGTGTCTCTGTAAATTGGGAAGTCACTTACAAACACCAATGGGTCAAAAGAAAATTACTAACATATTAAGAAAATATTTAGGACTTAATTATAACAACAGTATGACATGACAAATGTTGTGAAATGCCACTAAAACAGTGTTTGAGAGCAAAAATCAAAGATTTAAGTGCTTCTATTGGAATGAAAGAGGACAAAATTAATGAGCTAAAATAAAAAGTAGAAAGGGAACAACATAATAAATACAGATAGATAAAAAGTAGATGAGATAAGAGAGGAATTAATACAACATGATAGAGAGTATTATCAAAGCTTTAATTATTTCTATAAAAATGGTATTTTTTTTAAAACCTGCCTCACAACTGATCATGAAAAGGGGAAAGAAGTTAACAGTCAATTTCAAAGTATTGCAGGCAATGAAATGATAATAATAATATTATGGAAATTTTTATGCCAATAAACTAGTAATCTACATAAATGGAGAAACACCTTGAAAAATTATCATTACTAGCTGAAAAATAAATATTTTTTCTTGTCACCAACTTCTCTATTTCTTCTACCTCCTAGCAAACTATTTCTTTATTTTCCTGCTCTCTCTTTATGACTCTGACTTATTTTTAATTTTTTTTTTAAGTTTCCACAAATAAATCATACTGTGCAGTACTTGTCTTTCTCTGTCTGGCTTGTTTCACTTAGCGTAATGCCTTTCAAGTTCCTCCATGTAGTTGTCGCAAATGACAAGAATTCCTTCTTTTTTAAGAACGAATAATAGTCCCTTCAATATACATTTTAAATATATAAATACAAATATGTAGCCCACATTTTCTTAATCCATTCATCTGTCAGTGGACACTGGACACTTAATTGGTTTCTCTCCCTTGGCTATTGGGAATAATGCTGTAATAAACATGGGAACACGGGTATCTCTTCAAGATAATTTTGTTCCATTTGGATATATACCAGGAAATGGGATTTCTAGGTCATATGAAGTTCTATTTTTAATTTCTTTTTTTTTTAAGATTTTATTTATTTATTTAAGAGAGAGCATGAACAGGGGGAAGGGGGCGAGAGAGAAAGAGACTCCCTGCAGAGCAGGGAGCTCCATTCAGGGTTTGATCCCAGGACTCTGAGGTTATGACTTGAGCCAAAGGCAGATGCTTAAACCTGAGCCACCCAAGAGTCCCTCTATTTTTAATTTCTTAAGAAGCCTTCATACTGTTTGCCATAGGGGCTACACCAATTTTTATTCCTATCAAAAGTACATATCTTCATCAACATTTGTTTTCTCCACTTTTTAAATAACAGACATCCTAATAAATATGAATCAGTATCTCACTGTGGTTTGGATTTGTGTTTCCCTAATGATAAGTGATCTTGGGCACCTTTTCACATTTACACTGACCAACTGTATGCCTTCTGAAAAAATTGCTTTTTATGCCCTTGTCCATTCTTAACTGGGCTATTTTTTTTTTCAATTGAGTTGTATGAGTTCCTTAAATATTTTGGATATTAACCCCTTCTCGAATACATGTTTTTCTTTTTTTGTTTGTTTGTTTTTAGGATTTTATTTATTTATTTGACAGGGAGAGAGATCACAAGTAGGCATTGAAGCAGGCAAAGAGGGAGAAGCAGGCTCTCTGCCAAGCAGAGAGCCTGATGTGGGACTCGCACCCAGGACCCTGAGACCATGACCCGAGCCGAAGGCAGAGGCTTAATCCACTGAGCCACCCAGGTGCCCCTCGAATACATGTTTTTCAAATGTTTTCCCCCATTCCATAGGTTATTTCTCATTTTTAAAAATTGTACTTTTTTTTCCTGTGCAGAAGTTTAATACACTTTATTTTTGCTTTTGTTACCTTTGCTTATGTTATCAAATCCAAAGAGGGTGCGTACTGCCCAAATTTTCCTCTAGCTTTATAGTTTTCTCAAGGTCATTTTGTGTATGCTGTAAATAGTGATCCAGTTTCTTCTTCTTCTTCTTCTTCTTCTTCTTCTTCTTCTTCTTCTTCTTCTTCTTCTTCTTCTTCCTCTTCTTCCTCTTCTTCTTCTTCTTCTTCTTCTTCTTCTTCTTCTTCTTCTTCTTCTTTTTTTAATCTGGCTATCCAATTTTCTTCACATGCATATTGAACAGACTCTCCTTTTCCCATTGTGTATTCTTGGCTACTCTGTCATAAAGTAATTGACCATATATGTTTGGTTTCATTTCTGGGCTCCCTATTCTGTCCATTTGATCCATGTGCCTGTTTTTATGCCAAGAATAAAAGTCTTAAAAATGAATTTACCTATAACATTTTAAAGAATTTAATCAATAGTTAAAAATCTTTCAAAGTGAAAACAAGTGACAGTTTAAACAAAAATAAAGCAGTGACGTGACAGGACTTACATTTAAATTATCACCCTATCTGCTATGCTGAGAAGGCACTGATATAAATGGGATGAGAAGCAGGAGAAAAGTTGAGAGGGTATAGCATTAATCTGGTGTGATATCAAGACCAAGGTTATGACAGTGGAGATAACAGCTGTCAGACTGTGGAAATGTTTTGAAGATAGGGTTGACTGGATTTCCTGATAGACTGAGTGTGAACTGTCAGAGGAGGAAGTTGCCAAGGATAAATCCATGGTCCGGGGTTGGCCAACTAAAAGGATAGCATTCTTATCAGTTGAGATGGAGAATACTATTGAAGAAGGAGGTTTAGGAGTAATATCAGAAATTCTTTGGGTTTAAAATGTCAGCTAAATTTCAGGATAAAAGGAAATGGTTTAATCAAGAAGCAAAGGCACCGCTCATGAAGGAGAGGCCTGAGAAAGAGAACTATATTAAAAGTAAGAATAATACAGAGTGAAAATTTAAGTCTTGAATGGAACATTATTTGCAAGTGTGCAAAGAATTAGTATTTATAAGGATGGGGTATGGATTCTATTCAAAATATTTACTAACGTCACTTGTGGTTTACTTATGGACCCATGTGCATAAGTGTATCATTTAATTTTAAATTTGGAAAAATTTCCCAGAGATCTTTCTTTTGTGTATTTCCAGTTTAAATTTATTGTAGTCAGACACAAAATAGGAGTTTAGAAAATTAAATATTCCTGGTTTTATTTTTAGTCAGGCACTTTATCTCTAAGGGGAGCCCAACTTTCTTCTTTGTTCCCTTTTTTCTCACTCTTTGTTCTATTTTTCTCACTCTTATTTTGTCTTTAATTATTTTCCAATGAGTAACTGATTAATTCTTACACTGTTAAAGTTAACAAATGCTAGACGCCAAACTAGTGGTCCTATTTAATTTATAGTCTCCTAATTTCTTCTGTTACCAAATTCTTTAAAATGTGCATATTAAAATATACCATATAACAAATATACAACAAATTTAAATATTTTAAAGGGGAAGAGTGAACATACAAATACCAAGTTTTAAGAAATAGAGTATTATCTATCCTTCGAGGGGCCCGATATGCCTCTCCTGAGCCTAGTTATGTGAAAAGAAGCATGAGAGGTTGAAGTAGACTGTTCTCCAAAAAGCATTTGTCTAGAAAAATTCTTGTACATAGGGTCTTGCTCTCTCTATGGCACATGAAAAATTTAGATGAGCATGTCAACAGGCCTCATATGATTTTCTGGAAAATGAAAAAAGCAAAACAAAACAAAACAAACAAAAAAACACCACAGGGATAAGATCTTTAGTTCTTCACTAATCAACCTTCAAACTCATAAGCAGTGTTGTCCTAGATTGTCCCATTGGCCAGATGCCTACAGACACAAGAACTAGTCAAGCAGAGATTAGATAAATTGGTCCATAAGAGAAGAATCACAAAGCAATAACCCTGAACAACAATAGCAATAATGTCACTAAGTTTTAGGGAGGTTTGTTGCAGAGCCAAATTCAATTTATGCAAAGGATCACAACACCAAAGGATAGAAGACAGTAAGGTGATCGGAAGAGACTTAAAGAAATGTTAGTCAGATCTCTGACAGCAAGGAAGCTTCCAGAACAAACAAATAATATCAAGGGAACAAAAAATGTAATGACTGCTACAGGAAGCCAACCTCCAGTTAATATTAAAGAAGAAGTGACAACAACCTGGAAGTGCTCAGCAAACTGGGTAAATTAAAGTCAGTCAAGTTAGAGGAGAGTATACCTGCTTCTTATTCATACCATCTCCATTCCATCACCAAGGGACAGATGCAAAAAGAAAGACCATAATACCCATCACTCCTGCAATACCAGAGCTCCATCTCTCAATTGGCATTTGGGTTTGAGAAAAGAAGGAAAGTATTTTGAATCAACAATAAGATCGAACAGTTTGCATTGGTAACTCTCTCAGTAGAATGTGCATTTAATTGAAGGAGGGGGATAAAGTCATCAGCTGGAAGGTCCTCTCAAGACTTTTGAATGTAAAGGAATGTGTATTGTTTGTGAAAATGTCTTGGAATTTGTTTCTTTTCATGGCCGTGAAAATAGGTTCATCAAAACCAAAAGAATTAATGCAATTGGAGCTTTGATATTTTTTCTATAAATGAGATGGTAATCTTAGTTAATAATGGCTGACAGAACAGATTGTGTGTAGAAAAGTTTTGAACTAAATACAATTTGCTTATAACCCTTGAGTTAATTAGTAACATATGTCCTTAGATGGATAGAAAATCCAGTGTTATGGAAACTAGATTTATTTGCATAAATAGATTACATAGTACCATCTTTCTGTTCCTTCTTTCTCTCTTCTTCCTAGCGCCTCCTAAAAAGATTTCCAGAAAGTAACAAAGGAAGAAAAGGGAAATCCCTCAGGTAGACATAAACTCACACAAAATAAAACCATTTCTGATACACCATGAGGGCTGTACCATTTTTCCAATTTTTCATGTTTTTATCATTGAGTTAGAAGAGCTAGAAGTACATAAATATGTTTCATGAATCCTAAAGTTGAAAAAAACTTGATGATTCCATTTCTCTGCCTCAATTTTAACACCCCAGGTAAATGGTACCATCCTCTTGTGGCAAGTGCAAGGGCAACTGCATTTCACTTGTGTCGTATTTGATACTTTTAAACTGATCAAGAGCCTGAACATTTTACACACACGAGTATATATTTTCTGTGAGGATATGGACCACTACTGTATTTCTTCACTCATACAATGAACAAATACTTCACTGACAATCTGCTAAATTATGTCCTGAGAATTAAAAAAAAAAAAAATTATGACACTGGAACTCAAAATCTGGTGGAAGACACAAATAAACATTATACAATTTAAAACTGTCTTAATAGACATGGATTTGAGAAGTAAAGGGGTAGAGGATGACAAGTAAGGTAGTACAGCATTGCCAGGATCAAGGTAACACTCATGAGAGGTGCAGAAAACTTTGTAATAGTAAAATTCACTCAAGGCTTATAAAATTGTTCGATGGCTAAAGTACTCTGAGTAGTAAGTGAAGAATGGACCTTTAGGGCGTGTTATGGGGTCGCTGTAAACAAATCCATCACACTTCCCTGATTTAATTATGGTAAGCATTTGTTAAATGATTTTAAAAATATGGACAACTTGAATGGTAGAGTAATGACAGGATCGACACTTACTTTGTAGACATGAGCATCTGATGTGATTTGAAGAGTCAACTAGAGGGGTGCCTAGGAGGCTCAGTCGGTTAAGCATCTGCCTCCAGCTCAGGGCATGATCTCAGGGTCTTAGGATCAAGCTCAGCAATGGGCTCCCTACTCAGTGTGGAGCCTGTTTCTCCCTCTCCCTCTGCCGCCCCCACCCCACTCGTGCTCTCTCTCTGTGTCAAATAAGTAAATGAGATCTTAAAAAAAAGAAGTAAAAATGAAAAAAAAATCAACTCGGATTTTTGCATTATATGTAGTCTCCCATCTGTCATCCAGAATTGGGCACTGTTAAGTATCACTACACAGTTACTCGCAACTAATACCCAATATTACAGTATAAGAAAATGGTACGGCAACACTGGCATTTATTTTATAACTGATCATCACATGCTTAACTCTATTGATGAAAGGAATATTTTAGACCACGTTATGAGTTTCCCTTCAATCTATTTTAGCATTAGGTAAATGTCAGGTTTGGTTAGTCTATCTGGGAGATTGAAATGATGGGCTATGAGAGCAAAGATTGTGCAATGATTACACAACATTGGCTGAAACAGACGCCATGCCTGCTCGCTCTTCTGGCAAAGTTTCTTTAACTGCACACAGATTGTAGACAGGCTACAACCAGACTCTTCCTTGTGTAACTTACCAAGGGCACCTGTCTCTTGGCATAAAAAGTCCTGGCAAGTGTTTGTGAGAAAACACTTCAGTGGAATTCAAATGAAGTGACATAAAACCTTCAGATGTTCCGTTCCATTACCAAGCAAGGTATTACACTTTTGCAGAAGCCTATTGTGATATATCCTCATTGGAGACATTAGATAGAGCTATGGGTTCATGTAGATTGTCACAGGGACATGGCAGGACAGGCATTTTAGAGACTAAAGACATGAATCCAAAAGCCCAAGGACTTAGATCTAAATCCTACCTTGTCTCCTTATTTGCGCAGTGAAATTGGACAAGTTGTTCAGTGACTGTGAGCTCCCATTTTCTTAATTATAAAATGATGTTAATTAAGGGTTGTCATGGAGATTAAATGAATCAACATTTCTTAGGGCTCTTGGAATAGGGCCTGGCACAGCGTAACCACCATGTGAGCTGTATTACTTTTGTGTGATATTACTACAAATATAGTGGATTAAAATTAAAATAATATAATAATAATGTTAAAATATACATTTATTATCTTATTGTATATTATTATCTAAATTTATATTTATTATACATTTATTATCTTATAGTTTTATGGATCAGAATTCTAGGCAGAGCTCAGTTAGGTTCTCATCAAGGTGACCATCGAGGTGTCCTTTTGGTTTGCCATCTCGTGTCAAGGTTTGCCTGGGGAAGGATCTGCTTCAAATCTCACATGGTTCTTTTATTTTTTTTTAAAGATTTTATTTATTTATTTGACAGAAAGAGATCACAAGCAGGCAGAGAGGCAGGCAGAGAGAGAGGAGGAAGCAGGCTCCCCGCTGAGCAGAGAGCCCTATGCGGGCCTCGATCCCAGGACCCTGAGATCATGACCTGAGCCGAAGGCAGCGGCTTAACCCACTGAGCCACCCAGGCGCCCCTCACATGGTTCTTGGCAGAATCTGCTTCTCTGTGGCCCGTGGGGCTAAGGACACAGGTTTGTCTCAGTTCTTTGCCTGGTGGGCTTCTTAACACTGCTGTTGGCTTTGCCTAATCCAGTAAGAAAGAAATCTGCAAATGGGCATTATAATCTTACACAACATGATCGTGGACGTGGCACACTTGTGGAATATCCTATTGGTTAAAAGCGAATCACAGTTTTTGGCCACAATCAGAGGGGAGAGGCTTATACAAGGGAGTAAACACTATGATGTGAGGATAATTGAGGATCATTTTAGAGTCCCTGTTTACATAAGTGTTAAACAAACAAAAATGTTCCCTAGAGGATGATGTATGTAAAAGAATTGCTTTCTGTTGAATCTGGGCAGCTTAAATGACAGGATGTCCAGCTCACGCCTGCTGGGGAGCCAATCCGGTATCTCTTTCTAACTTCAAGTTCAGCAGCCATAATCTCGTTAAATTAACATCAGCCACTGCTGGTATATTTAGACCACTCAAACTGGCAAATGCTACACATCACAGCTATTTTTCCAATTAGAAGCCCCCCAGTAGTTAAACATTTACCATTATAAACATTTCGCATATTGTAGATCTTCTTTGGATTCTTTAACTTTATCTACTAAGATAGTTACTAGGATTCTTTAGCTCTATCTACTTGGAAATATCTTAATAAACATCTCAAACAATAACCCATAAAGACTAGGTAATATCCTGGCCTTGAATTTGCCAATTCTTTCACCTTGATTAACATTTAATATGAAACAAGATGACTTCAAAGTGTGGTCAAATCTCATTTAAAAAACTGTGTATATGTTTCCTTCGTGTTGAACTTATTTTAAACAACTAAATGCCACATTACAAAGACATAATGGATACTTTGGTTGATTATGGTAACTATGTATATGGATGACTTCTATAGCACAGCTCTCTTTATTTGCTAGATACCTTAAAACTTTAGGCCAGCTTTGCCTGCAACAACTGTTGGTTATATTACCTTAAAATAGGTTCCTCAGAAAGAATATTTCTCAAAATATCTTACAGAAGAAGCAAGCATGTGGTAGGTCCAATGACTCTATTTCTGATGGATACATATTCTATCACTGAGAAAACTAGCACATCATAAACATTTTACAGCAGTCCATCCATTTCTCATGTTTAAATATCATAAACTAGTATATAATCACTAAAATATCTCATTTTTGTTCATGCGGTCAATTCTCAAGGTAACTTAGTGTCAATTGTAGCATAACAGTAATAACTTATTATTAGTTAATATTATTGATTTCATTATTATATAATTATTTGATTTCAGTTACTTTTTTATCATCCTACACTCTGTATTATTACTGAACAAGCCAAATCTCTGATATCAGGGGTGGGGTGGGAACTGGAAGGTAATTATCCTCTAATATTTATTTTCTAGAATGGACATACTGCGATTCATTTATAACTCAGGCAACAGATTGCTGCTACCCAGTCTTAAAACTTTGCTGATCAAGGGAAGATTCTGCATCCTTTTTAATGCTTTACTCTAAAGTTTCAATAAATACATGTGAAACCAAGAGTATCTAAAGCCTCTCTCTGAAGGGAAAAAAATGACAGATTTTATCAGAAATAGCCACTCCTGTGTTCTGCCTCCATATGGACATTTAATGATCCTGTATGGGCATGAATTCAAGGCAGACTCCCAAAGTGTCACAACAAATTGAAAAGTTTCTCTCTGTTACATCTGGCATAAGGATCTATCTTAAATAAACAATAGAGAATACTGTCATAGACAGCAGGTATAAAATAATCTGACCACAGACTGACTGTAATCTAGCACTTTCTGAGAGCTCACTTTAAACTTTTGTATTACAGGGAGTTAAAGAGGGAATCTAAAGTAATGTTTCCAAATGTGACTGTGAATCAGAAATAATGAAAGCTTATTAAAAATATGAACTTCTATATCCTAGACTAGACATAGAAAATCAAAATCTTGAAGAAAAGGACAAAAATCTATTTGTCTGAAGACTCATAAGAGATTTAGAAGAGATTACCAGTTTGGAGACATCTTGTTTATAGAAGCACACCTTTAAACTCTAAAAAAATCTGCATTTAAGGAAATAGAAAACAAAACACCTGAATAATTTCTTCTCTCATCCTCGTGGAAAAAAATTCCCAAAAGCATGATTTATGCCCATGCCCTTTGCATCTTAGGAAATAGCTATTTGAAGAATGTTTGTTTTCCATAGTCACATATATTACTACAGTCCATAGTCACATATATTTGTAATCCATAGTCATTTGGCCCTTGAATAGCATGAGTTTACATGAATGGGTCCAATTTTACATGGATTATTTTCTAATAAATACGGTAGAGTACTATCAATGTATAATAAATATGGTAGAGTACTATCAATGTATTATCTCTTCTGTAATGATACATTAAGAATCAATGTATGATCTCTTTGTAGCATTTTCTTTTCTCTAGCTTACTCTTATGAGAATACATTATATGATACTTGTACAAAATATATATTAATTGACTGTTTATGTTATTGGCAAGATTTCTGGTTATCAGTAGTTAAATTTTGGGGAGTCAAAATTATACACAGATTTTCAACTATGCAGGGGATTGGTATGCCAACCTTCGTGCTGGTCAAAGTCAAGCGTAATTATGCTTTCGAATGTCTCTTCAGATTCCTTTTATAATGTAACAGCCAATATTGGTGTTTCAATATGTAGCAAATATATGTAGTAAGTATAGGCAATATACAAACACATTCTACGTAACCAAGGAAAATCTCTGTCCAATAGTGAGTTTAGAAGCCAGAGTTCTATAACCATGACTGAGAAGGAAATAGACAAAATATTCGGAGGCTAGCAATTTTGCATGAATTGTGTTTATGTGCATGTGCTTTTACAGTATCTGATCCTAAATATCTAGGACTAATTTGTGGTCTCACCTTAGAAGTATGGAAAGAAACAACAATGGCTTTCAATGAATATAGAATAATTATAGCCAACAAAATGAGATGCCTGTAGAGAAATGAGCTATCTGAAAGTACATTCTACTTTATACCAGTGCTTTATTTCTGGCCTTAAGTATGAATTTTAAAATTCAGGTTAATCACTTTTGACATGAAGTTGTATTTATACATAGCATGGTATGTAATATTTAAAAACAGGCCATTAATGTGGTTTGGATTTAGGTAGAGTATTTGATCTTTTAGAAAGACAATACACTGGACTCTTAAAGTAATCCATGCAATGACATAAACTAGTAAAAATTGTTGAAATTAACTCTGTCTTCCCTATGAAAAGCTCTGAGTTAGTATGCAGCATGACCAGTCACATTCTGAAGCCCATTCCATAGTGATTCATACTTAAACCTGAGAACCACACAGACGATAAATCTGTGTAAGAACCTTAGCCAATGTCAAAGTCTCAAGGAAGAATATCGTGTGTCCAGTTTCTTTTTCTTTCTCTTTTTAAAAAAGTTTTTATTTATTTGACAGGGAGATAGAGAGCATAAATAGGCAGAGAGGCAGGCAGATGGAGAGGGAGAAGCAGGCTCTCTGCTGAGCAGGAAGTCTAATGCAGGGCTCCATGCAGGACCCCAGGTTCATGACCCCAGCTGAAGGCAGCCACCCAACTGACTGAGCCACACAGGTGCCCCTCATGTGTCCAGGTTTCTAAAGAACAACTCATTAAACCATAATCAAGTGACTTCTTAATATTTGATGAGAAAAAATAATAACATTATTTTCCAAGTAAATCAGTCAAGTAATATTAATCAAGTTCTCCTCCTGAAAAGTTTTCTGTTTCCATTATACCTTCAGTTTCTTTTGGACAATGATATGTATTTAAGTATTTCAATCTGTGATATAGTATCTAATTCTTCTCCCGTGTGTGATCAATACAATCTGCCATAGTGGTGTCTTATGATCAACCAAAGTGTTCATTATGTCTTTGCAAAGTGGCATTTAGTTGTATACAGTAAGTTCACACAAAGGAAAGAGGATCCAATAGAGACAATATAAACTTCATTTCACTTTTTCCAGCTTTGTTGAGACATAACTGACCTATAATATTTGTAAATTTAAGGCATACAATCTGATGATTTGAGATACATATGCGTCGTTATGTGATTACCTCAAAAACTTAATACATCCATCACCTCCCATGAATAAAATGTTTTGGTGGGGTGAGAACATTCAAGATCTATACCCTTATCTACAATCAAGTATAAAATATAGTATCATTAACCAGAGTCAACATGGTAAATATGAGATCCCCAGATATTACTAATTTTATGTCTGGATATTTATACTTATTTTGTTGTTGTTGGATCCTGTTGGCTAGGTCCTTTTTTTTTTTTAATTTTTTATTTTTTATAAACATGTATTTTTATCCCCAGGGGTACAGGTCTGTGAATCGCCAGGATTACACACTTCACAGTACTCACCAAAGCACATACCCTCCCCAATGTCCATAACCCCACCCCGCCTTCTCCCAATCCCCCTCCCCCCAGCAACCCTCAGTTTGTTTTGTGAGACTAAGAGTCACTCATGGTTGGTCTCCCTCCCAATCCCATCTTGTTTCATTGATTCTTCTCCTACCCACTTAAGCCCCCATGTTGCATCACCACTTCCTCATATCAGGGAGATCATATGTTAGTTGTCTTTCTCTGCTTGACTTATTTCACTAAGCATAATATGCCCTAGTTCCATCCATGTTGTCGCAAATGGCAAGATTTCATTTCTTTTGATGGCTGCATAGTATTCCATTGTGTATATATACCACATCTTCTTGATCCATTCATCTGTTGATGGACATCTAGGTTCTTTCCATAGTTTAGCTATTGTGGACATTGCTGCTATAAACATTCTGGTGCATGTGCCCCTTTGGATCACTACATTTGTATCTTTAGGGTAAATACTCAATAGTGCAATTGCTGGGTCGTAGGGCAGTTCTATTTTCAGCATTTTGAGGAACCTCCATGCTTTTTTCCAGAGTGGCTGCACCAGCTTGCATTCCCACCAACAGTATAGGAGGGTTCCCCTTTCTCCACATCCTCGCCAGCATCTGTCATTTCTTGACTTGTTGATTTTAGCCATTCTAACTGGTGTGAGGTGATATCTCATTGTGGTTTTGATTTGTATTTCCCTGATGCCGAATGATATGGAGCACTTTTTCATGTGTCTGTTGGCCATCTGGATGTCTTCTTTGCAGAAATGTCTGTTCATGTCCTCTGCCCATTTCTTGATTGGATTATTTGTTCTTTGGGTGTTGAGTTTGCTAAGTTCTTTATAGATTCTGGACACTAGTCCTTTATCTGATATGTCGTTTGCAAATATCTTCTCCCATTCTGTCAGTTGTCTTTTGATTTTGTTAACTGTTTCCTTTGCTGTTCAAAAGCTTTTGATCTTGATGAAATCCCAATAGTTCATTTTTGCCCTTGCTTCCCTTGCCGTTGGCGATGTTCCTAGGAAGATGTTGCTGCGGTTGAGGTCCAAGAGGATGCTGCCTGTGTTCTCCTCAAGTATTTTGATGGATTCCTTTGTCACATTGAGGTCCTTCATCCATTTTGACTCTATTTTTGTGTGTGGTGTAAGGAAATGGTCCAATTTCATTTTTCTGCATGTGGCTGTCCAATTTTCCCAACACCATTTATTGAAGAGGCTGTCTTTTTTCCATTGGACATTCTTTCCTGCTTTGTCGAAGATTAGTTGACCGTAGAGTTGAGGGTATATTTCTGGGTTCTCTATTCTGTTCCATTGATCTATGTGTCTGTTTTTGTGCCAGTACCATGCTGTCTTGATGATGACAGCTTTGTAATAGAGCTTGAAGTCCGGAATTGTGATGCCACCAACGTTGGCTTTCCTTTTCAATATCCCTTTGGCTATTCGAGGTCTTTTCTGATTCCATATCAATTTTAGAATTATTTGTTCCATTTATTTGAAAAAGATGCATGGTACTTTGATAGGAATTGCATTAAATGTGTAGATTGCTTTAGGTGGCATAGACATTTTCACAATATTTATTCTTCCAATCCAGGAGCATGGAACATTTTTCCATTTCTTTGTGTCTTCCTCAATTTCTTTCATGAGTACTTTATAGTTTTCTGAGTATAGATTCTTTGCCTCCTTGGTTAGGTTTATTCCTAGGTATCTTATGCTTTGGGGTGCAATTGTAAATGGGATTGACTCCTTAATTTCTCTTTCTTCTGTCTTCTTGTTGGTGTAGAGAAATGCAACTGATTTCTGTGCATTGATTTTATATCCTGACACTTTACTGAATTCCTGTACAAGTTCTAGCAGTTTTGGAGTGGAGTTTTTTGGGTTTTCCACATATAGTATCATATCATCTGCGAAGAGTGATAATTTGACTTCTTCTTTGCTGATTTGGATGCCTTTAATTTCCTTTTGTTGTCTGATTACTGAGGCTAGGACCTCTAGTACTATGTTGAATAGCAGTGGTGATAATGGACATCCCTGCCGTGTTCCTGACCTTAGCGGAAAAGCTTTCAGTTTTTCTCCATTGAGAATGATATTTGCGGTGGGTTTTTCATAGATGGCTTTGATGATATTGAGGTATGTGCCCTCTATCCCTACACTTTGAAGACTTTTGATCAGGAAGGGCTGCTTTACTGTGTAAAATGTTTTTTCAGCAACTATTGAGAGTATCATATGGTTCTTGTTCTTTCTTTTATTGATGTGTTGTATCACATTGACTGATTTGCGGATGTTGAACCAACCTTGCAGCCCTGGAATAAATCCCACTTGGTCGTGGTGAATAATCCTTTTAATGTACTGTTGAATCCTATTGGCTAGTATTTTGGTGAGAATTTTCGCATCTGTGTTCATCAAGGATATTGGTCTGTAGCTCTCTTTTTTGATGGGATCCTTGTCTGGTTTTGGGATCAAGGTGATGCTGGTCTCATAAAATGAGTTTGGAAGCTTTCCTTCCATTTCTATTTTTTGGAACAGTTTCAGGAGAATAGTAATTAGTTCCTTTAAATGTTTGGTAGAATTCCCCCGGGAAGCTGTCTGGCCCTGGGCTTTTGTTTGTTTGGAGATTTTTAATGACTGTTTCAATCTCCTTGCTGGTTATGGGTCTGTTCAGGCTTTCTATTTCTTCCTGGTTCAGTTGTGGTAGTTTATATGTTTCTAGGAATGCATCCATTTCTTCCAGATTGTCAAATTTGTTGGCGTAGATTAGCTCATAGTATGTTTTTATAAAAGTTTGTATTTCTCTGGTGTTAGTTGTGATCTCTCCTCTTTCATTCATGATTTTATTTATTGGGGTCCTTTCTCTTTTCTTTTTCATAAGTCGGGCCAGGGGTTTATCAATTTAATTAATTCTTTCAAAGTACCAGCTCCTAGTTTCATTGATTTTTTCTATTGTTTTTTTGGTTTCTATTTCATTGATTTCTGCTCTGATCTTTATGATTTCTCTTGTCCTGCTGGGCTTAGGGTTTCTTTCTTGTTCTTTCTCCAGTTCCTTTAGGTGTAGGGTTAGGTTGTATACCTGAGACCTTTCTTGTTTCTTGAGAAAGGCTTGTACCGCTATATATTTTCCTCTCAGGACTGCCTTTGTTGAGTCCCACAGATTTTGATTTGTTTCATTATCTTTTGTTTCCATGATTTTTTTTCAATTCTTCTTTAATTTCCTGGTTGACCCATTCATTCTTTAGAAGGATGCTGTTTAGTCTCATGTATTTGGGTTCTTTCCAAACTTCCTTTTGTGGTTGAGTTCTAGCTTTAGAGCATTGTGGTCTGAAAATATGCAGGGAATGATCCCAATCTTTTGATACCGGTTGAGTCCTGATTTAGGACCCAGGATGTGATCTATTCTGGATAACGTTCCATGTGCACTAGAGAAGAATGTGTATTCTGTTGCTTTGGGATGAAATGTTCTGAATATATCTGTGATGTCCATCTTGTCCAGTGTGTTTTAAGGCCTTTATTTCCTTGCTGATCTTTTGCTTGGATGATCTGTCCATTTCAGTGAGAGGAGTGTTAAAGTCCCCTACTATTATTGTATTATTATTGATGTGTTTCTTTGATTTTGTTATTAATTGGTTTATATAGTTGGCTGCTCCCACGTTGGGGGCATAGATATTTAAAATTGTTAGATCTTCCTGTTGGACAGACCCTTGAGTATGATATAGTGTCCTTCCTCATTTCTTATTATAGTCTTTGGCTTAAAATCTAATTGATCTGATGTAAGGATTGCCACTCCTGCTTTCTTCTGATGTCCATTAGCATGGTAAATTCTTTTCCACCCCCTCACTTTAAATCTGGAGGTGTCCTTGGGCTTAAAATGAGTTTCTTGGAGGCAACATATAGATGGGTTTTGTTTTTTTATCCATTCTGATACCCTGTGTCTTTTGACAGGGGCGTTTAGCCCATTAACATTCAGGGTAACCATTGAGAGATATGAATTTAGTGCCATTGTATTGCCTGTAAGGTGACTTTTACTGTATATGGTCTCTGTTCCATTCTGATCTACCACTTTTAGGCTCTCTCTTTGCTTAGAGGCCCCCTTTCAGTATTTCCTGTAGAGCTGGTTTGGCGTTTGCAAATTCTTTCAGTTTTTGTTTGTCCTGGAAGCTTTTAATCTCTCCTTTTATTTTCAATGATAGCCTAGCTGGATATAGTATTCTTGGCTGCATGTTTTTCTCGTTTAGTGCTCTGAATATATCATGCCAACTCTTTCTGGCCTGCCAGGTCTCTGTGGATAAGTCTGCTGCCAATCTAATATTTTTACCATTGTATGTTACAGACTTCTTTTCCTGGGCTGCTTTCAGGATTTTCTCTTTGTCACTGAGACTTGTAAATTTAACTATTAGGTGATGGCGTGTGGGCCTATTCTTATTGATTTTGAGGGGCATTCTCTGAACCTCCTGAATTTTGATGCTCGTTCCCTTTGCCATATTGGGGAAATTCTCCCCAATAATTCTCTCCAGTATACCTTCTGCTCCCCTCTCTCCTTATTCTGGAATCCCAATTATTCTAATGTTGTTTTGTCTTATGCTGTCACTTATCTCTCGAATTCTCTTCTCGTGGTCCAGTAGCTGTTTGTCCCTCTTTTGCTCAGCTTCTTTATTCTCTGTCATTTGGTCTTCTATATCACTAATTCTTTCTTCTGCCTCATTTATCCTAGCAGTGAGAGCCTCCATTTTTTATTGCACCTCATTAATAGCCTTTTTGATTTCAACTTGGTTAGATTTTAGTTCTTTTATTTCTCCAGAAAGGGCTTTTATATCTCCCGAGAGGGTTTCTCTAATATCTTCCATGCCCTTTCCAAGCCCGGCTAGAACCTTGTGAATTGTCATTCTGAACTCTAGATCTGACATATTACCAATAACTGTATTCATTACGTCCCTAGCCTTCAGTACTGCCTCTTGTTCTTTTTTTGTGTGTGTTGAATTTTTTACGTCTTGTCATTTTGTCCAACTAAGAGTATATGAAGGAGCAAGTAAAATACTGAAAGTGTGGCAACAAGCCCAGGAAAATATGCTTTATCTAAATCAGAAGAGATCCAAAATCATGAGGGGGGAGAAAGGGGATAAAAAGAGGTTCAAAAAGGAAGAAAGAAAAAGAAAGAAAAAAAAGAAAGAAAAGAATTAAAAAAAAAAAACAAATAAAGAAAAATATGAAAAAGAAAATATATATATATTAGATAAACTAGTTAAAAAACGTTAAAAAAGAAATGGGTAAAAGTTAAAAAAAAATTTACCAGAAGGTGAGAAAAAAAAATGAAAAAGAAAAAAATTAGATTAACTGCGAGACTAAAAAAAATCACAGGGAGAAATCCATGAGTTCCGTGCTTTGCTTTCTCCTCCTCTGGAATTCTGCTTCTCTCCTTGGTATTGAAACTGCACTCCTTGGTAGGTGAACTTGGTCTTGGCTGGATTTCTTGTTGATCTTCTGGGGGAGGGGCCTGTTTTAGTGATTCTCAAGTGTCTTTACCAGGGGCCGGCTGAGTAATCCACTTGGGTTTGCTTTCAGGAGCTTTTGTTCCCTGAGCGCTTTCTGTAGAGTTCCGGAGGATGGGAATACAAATGGCGGCCTCCTGGTCTCCGGCCCGGAGGAGATGAGAGCCCGGGGCCCCACTCCTCAGTGTGCCCTCAGAGAACAGCGCCCAGTTACTCCCGTCTGCCTGACCTCCGGCCGCGCTCCGAGCTCACTGAGCCTGCGGCCGGTTCAAGGTAACACCGAGCTCTGAGCTTACTGTCGGCTCTGTCTCTGTAGCTGGCTTTCAAGTTCCAATACCCACAAGCTCTACGACACTCAGACACCCCCCATCCTTCTGTGACGCTGCGGGACCTGAGGCCATGCTGACCTCGCGTGGGCTTCGCCCCGGTTTAGCCTCTGGAACGATGTCCCTTAGTGGAACAGACTTTTAAAAGTCCTGATTTTGTGCGCCGTTACTCCGCCGCTTGTCGGGACCCGGCCCCTCCCCCCGGGGTCTATCTTCCTGTCGCTTTGGATTCACGTCTCCGCCAGTCCTACCTTTCAGAAAGTGGTTGTTTTTCTGTTTCCAGAATTGCTGTTCTTCTTCTCTTTGATCTGCCGATGGATTTGCAGGTGTTTGCAATCTTTAGATAAGCTATCTAGCTGATCTCCTGCTAGCTGATGTAGTCTCAGCCTGCTACTTCTCTGCCATCTTGACTCCTCCCCTACTGCTCAAATATTTGATGTCATAGACAAACTTTGACTGACTGCCAAAGTCAATATCAGAATTATTTTCTCTCTTTTCTTTTAGGTATCTACAGGTTTAGGCACTACATTTAAATTTTCAATCCATTTCAAGTTTTTTTTTGTGAATAGTGTAAATCAGAGTCTAATTTTATCCTTTTACATGTGACTATCCCATGAGGGATATCCCACAAGCTCCTGTGCTTCGTTTCAAGGGGGTCACAGTTAACCACACAATGTAGACAGAAGACCACCCGATACAGGCAGAAAATTAAAAATAAAAACTATACTTCCTTCTACTCCTCTCAAGGCTGTATTATAATCTGCTTGGAAGCTTAGAAGAAAGCACTGCTGCCATTTATAGTTTACTTGAAGATTTAGTATTTCCACTTACTTTATCATAAAGTTGTGCCTCCATATCATTATTAGGACCTCTTATACTAAATTCAGGAGAGTTGGGCTTAGCTACAAAGAAATTAATTATGTTTGGATTCCCCCTTAACAAATTAAAGTGGAATTAATTACCTATGAAAGTAAAACCAACTATAATAAATTTCTATTATATATTTATATATTAATCCATAATAAAATTAATAACATATTCTTAATATATAATTAATATATATGATATAATATACTATTAGTAATGTTATAGATATATTATTCATATGATTAAATGATATATTACATATAACATTAGTAATATACTGATCATATATAATAAATAATACAATAATATATTATTGATATTATATAATATTTATAAAGTAGAAATTTGTGCATAATGAATACACTAATGACAGTGAGGGGATATACATTTTAAAATGATTTCCCTGATTGTTGGTTCATTTTTGCCATAGCCGTACATTTTCATCTTTTTTGTCCTTGACCAGCATGCCAAGGAAGGTGACTAATACTAGTGTGCATAGAGACTTCACTGGCTCCGATGTGTTATCTAAGTACTAGATTTCCCTGAAGGCAGTGACAATGTCATTTTTAAAGAGTCTGGGACTTCTGGGTGAGTAAGGTAGATAAAATACCTTTTGCTAATATAAGCCAATCAATTAGATTTCTAAACTAAAACGTCTAAAATAATAAAATCTTACTGGTTATGAGGTCTTATCTAACCAACTGACTTGATAAGAATGACAGAATACAACATACAGGTAAGACCTACCTGCAATGTTATAAAGCAAGGCCACATGGAGAAGAGCTGAGCTGTTTATGATAAAGATGACTGAGTGTCCTACAGAACAATTCATATTTGCCCCAGGATTTTATTTCTCAGACCAAGATCCTTCAAACTTCATCACTGTCGGGGTACCTGGATGGCTCAGTGGATTAAGCCTCTGCCTTCGGCTCAGGTCATGATCCCAGGGTCCTGGGATGGAGCCCCACATCAGGCTTTCTGCTCATCGGGGAGCCTGCTTCCCGCTCTGCCTCTCTGCCTACTTGTGATCTCTGTCTGTCAAATAAATAAATAAATAAATCTTAAAAAAAAAAAAAAGAACCTCATCACTGTGTAAGTTTGCGGCCTTGTAGTCTTATAGGAAACATTTGCCTCATACTAACTGTACGTTTTGCACAAGCTGCCTATGCTGTGATTTGATACCAGTCACCTTAAGGCTATCTTCTATTCAAGACTTTGACAAGGGCAGATCCAACTGGACAGCTAGGGACTGTCACTGTGGGAATCAAAGGCAAAGTTAATCTTCATCTCAATTGCGAACTCGATGATGTGATAGCCAAAATAATTCCTCCTCTGTATCAAGGATGTCCATGTTCAACTCCCCCAAATTTGTGAATATGTTACTTTACATTGTGAAAGGGACTTTGCAAATGCCATTAGGTTAAGAAGAGATTATCCTGGATTATCTAGATGGGCCTAATGTAATGATAACCATCTTTCTAAGAGAAAGAGGGGTTTAAGAGTGTCAGTGAGAAAGATTTCAGATGCAATGATGCTGGTTTCAAGAGGAGGTAAGAAACCCCAAACTAAGGAACAAGGGAGACTCCAAGAAGATAGAAAATATAAGAAAAAGGCCATGTCCTTAACCAAAAAATGACCAAAATAAAAATCTGTTCCAAATATTGTATTTAACATTAGCGTTTTCATTTTATTTTCATTAAAGTCAAGAATAAGGAAAAGATATTTTCCAGATCTAGTTATCTATTGTTACATAACAAACCTCTCTCAACAATTGATGATGGGAACTATTTTATTATGCACAAGATCTGTGACTTAGAAATTAGGAGCAGACATAAGAGGGATGATATTATCTGCTTTATTATGTATGGACCTCCTTGAGGAAACTCAAATTTCTGGGAGCTAAAATCACCTAGTGGCCTCTTCACTCACATATTTGGTAAGTCATCTGGAGTGCCAATACAAAGCCACTTTCTGTGGCATGGGATTCCTCACAGTACGATGATACTAAAATTTGTTACATTAACAGTTGAGGAAAACCAGTCTTCCAATGAACAAGTCAAAAGCTGATGGTCTCTTAGAGTATAGCCTAGGAAACCATACAGTATCATTTCTGTTATACATTACTGCTAAAGAAAAAAAAAAAAAAAAGAAAGAAAGAAAAAGAAAGAAAGAAAGAAAAAAAAAGTCACACATCTCATCAAAGTTTAAGGGGAAGAGACACAGACTCCTACCTTTTCATAGAGGCAGTGTTCTATCAATTATTTTGCAGCAGTATTTAAAAAATAAAGTCACTAATTTTCAACAATGTTTTAGACATCTAAACGTATAAGACAAGAATACAAAATAAAAATTAAGAAATTTTGCAAGGAATGAAAAAAAAATAAACGAATATTGTTTTATACAAAGAGAATTATATAGGAAATAGGTCAATATTACAAAATATAAAACAACTCAGTGAGGCAGTTAGATTAAAAATTAAACTTGACACATAAAACAATTTTATCTATATGTATCTCTTAAAAACTATAAAAATAGTAGAAAATGGCCCCATTTACCATAGCAAGAAAATGCTATCTACATTGTCAACATAAAATAAAATGAGATCACCACTGCCCAGCACATACAAATATTAATTCAATGTGAATTAAAGAGGTAAAACCAAAGGGAAATTTAAAAAAACCCAACAAAATGGAGAATACTTTAAACATGTTCTAATGGGGAAGGAATTTTTTCTGATGAGGCACAAAAAAACAAGGACATTTTAAGAGTAAAATATTCACAACTTTGATGTATATATCCATAAGCTATAAAGAATACAAAGAAATTTATGAGAACAAAGTGGCAAGTAAATAAAAAATGAGCAAAGACCATGAAGGGCAATTCACTGGAAAAGAGCCACGGTGACCAACACTCATATGAAAGGAGGTTTCATGTCATTAGTAATCAGAGAATTGCAAATTAACTCCACAATTAGATACTCTCTCATCACCACTAGTCTGGCATAAATACATACATGTAGCAATATCATAACTATCTAAGTATTAATGTACCTGTGCAACAACAAAATTCTTACTTGTTTTTATAGTAGCTAAATATACCAATCAAGTAAATAGAAGATTTTTTCCAAAGATATTCCAAGGAAGGAATATAAATAATATACTGTAGCATGAGTATATCAGGAATTATTTCATTCCTTAGGTTGTGATAAAGGGAGGCACAAATAAGAATAGTTTACAACACAACACTTTGATTTATCTCACGTAATAGGAACTCTGGAAGTAGATGTTTCTGGACTCGGTACAGCTCATCAATAAGGTCAAAGATCCAGCACTCTGCCTTTCTGCTTTACAGGATAAAGCAGTATACAGGCTTTTCATTCTTAAATGTTATTAAACATTTAAGATCACATCCACCACAGGGAAAAAGAAAATAAAAGAACTGTAGGTAAAGGACTTCTCTTCAGATTTACTCTTTTTATTCAGCAAGAAACATTTTCCCAGAAAGCAGCAAATCTCACTGATGATTCACTGGGCAAAACCCAACTGGGGGACCCTGGCAAACAAATATCCTAGTGCAGGAGAAAGGCATTGGGATAATTACTTTATAGACAGCCACCCACAATGTCTGCTTCCTATGGTACAAGGTAGAGATTAAATCACCTATGGTGGGAATAACATAATGTATAAATGTGTTGAAATACTATCTTGTACACCCAAAACTAATATGATGTGTGTGTCATCACTAAGAAAAAAAATAATTAAAAAAGTATCTAGGAAGGAAGATGGCAAAATATTATCATAGTAAGACAATTTATGAAAAGTGGCTGAGAGGGGCACCTGGGTGGCTCAGTATGTTAAAGCCTCTGCCTTCAGCTCAGGTCACAATCTCAGGGTCCTGGGATCGAGCCCCGCATTGGGCTCTCTGCTCAGCAGGGAGTCTCCTCTCTCTCTGCCTGCCTCTCCTCCTACTTGTGATCTCTGTCTGTCAAATAAATAAATAAAATCTTTTTTTAAAAAGTGGCTGACAGAAAATCTGGAATATAGGGAGCGCAATGTGAACACTCCTCCCATCCCCTTTACTACATATTCTTGATATCAAATGCAGGTGCTCCAACATTTGTGATGTTTTTCGTGATCTCTCAGAAGTCCAAATCCTCTCTCTTTATTCTATTAACTTAAACTTTGACTGGAATCAATAGACACGAGAAGACTTAGGATCATTTAAGGTGAATTTAAAGCAAATTCTGTACAAACTTCAATCACAACTGAAACCCATTATGGAATTATATTCTGAGACTGGAGAAAAACATTACATGGTATAGAAAAAAATATATATATATACACATATATACAATATATGCATATATAGTATAAATAATGATCAATGTGGCATAGAAATATCAATTTAAGGAAAAATTGATAATCTATGGTTAAAAAAAGCTGCTTTATTGGAACATGTGAGCTAATGTGCTTATATGGACTCTTAATTTCTCACAACATTCTAAATATTAGGAAACTATGAGATCGAATATTTTGAGGATAGAAAGTTTAATAAGAGAGGTTCTCTATTTAATCAGATCCACTGTTTCCTTATTTATTTATTTACTTTTGGTCAGTACTTGCACTGCTCAACTTGACTTTGTGACTTCTTTGAAGCACCAGAGTTCACTTTCTCAAGACTAAACACAGAGAATCTTGTTTTGTTTATGTATTTCTGTAAGTTTTAATGCAATAAAGAAATCTCACCTTTATTCATAGTACTTGGGGAAAATGAGAACTTCCTCAAAAGGTACAATTAAAAAACTCAATTATTTTTGATTGATTCTCTCTGTTCCTTGGAACCCCAGCTTCTGTATTAAGAATGGGAGGTTGGGGGGCATGTGGGTGGCTCAGTGGTTTAAAGCCTCTGCCTTTAGCTCAGGTCATGATCCCGGAGTCCTGGGATCGAGCCCCACATTGGGCTCTCTGCTCAGCAGGGAGCCTGCTTCCAATTCCCTCTCTCTGCCTGCCTCTCTACCTACTTGTGATCTCTCTCTCTGTGTCAAATAAATGGATAAAATCTGTAAAAAAAGAAAAAAAGGATGGGAGGTTGGGGAAACCAGGTGGTGGATATTAGAGAGGGCACGGATTGCATGGAGCACTGGGTGTGATGAATACTGTTACGCTGAAAATAAATTAAAAAAAAAAAGAAGAAGGTGGTACTCCAAATGCTTTTATTGAAAGGCCTTTAGAGAGTGTCTACTCCCATATGGGAGTAGACACTGTCTGTGTGACCGGATGAGGCCAACAATTCATGACCTATAAAATAAGGGGATTCTACTACACCACTCACCAAATTTCCAGCTCCAGAACAGGATTTTAGGTTATCAGCTACTATCTAAATACAGTGTTGCCATGGCATCTCTTCCATTCCGTTGGTGTGACTATATATTGCTACAACACTTTAGAAATCGATTTGGCATTGCCTCATAAAGTTGAAGACACACATACACTATGACTCAGCAATCTGATGTCTAGAAAAACTCCTCTAAATGGGAATCTGGAGACTCCTACCAGAATGCTCAGATCAGTGACATGTTACAACCCGAAGCTAAAAGCAACCCAGTTCTCCCTAAGGAGTGTAACAGATCAAGAGTTTTCATAGAGGACTGAAAGCTAACCAGTCACACTTGGATACATCAACATGACCCAACTGCAAAACATAATATTTAAAGAAGTGGGCATCTGGGTGGCTCAGTCGTTAAGCAGCTGCCTTCAGCTCAGGTCATGATCCCAGGGTCCTGGTATCTCTGCTAGGTTCCCCCCGCTTGTGTTCCCTCTCTCTGTCTCTCTCTGTCAAATAAATAAATAAACTCTTAAAAAAAAAAAAAAAGGAAAGACACAAGTCAGGTAACAGCCTGATCTTATGTCACTAAAGACAGAAAAATAAGTATTATTTGGGCACATACATATGTGATAAACCATAACCAAAACCAAAGAATATACTAACACAATTTTTTAAAAATGTAATTCTAGGTGGAGAGAAGGGGATGTGACTGATGATGAATACACGGGGGGCTTCTAACTTTTAATTCTTAAGCTGGCTAACAAGTACAGAGGCCAGCATTATATTATCCATTAAATCATACCTAAATGTCATATACACACTCTTGAATGTAATTATGAATGCATTATTTTTTTAAGCTTAAGAAATATCTCTAAGATGGCTAAATCATTGCTGTTGTTTATGCTGAAGGTAGAGATCCTGGGAAAACACAGGACTAAGAGGCGCCTGGGTGGCTCAGTGGGTGAAGCATCTGCCTTCAGCTCAGGTCATGATCTCAGAGTCCTGGGATTGAGTCCCATGTCAGGCCCCCTGCTCAACAGGGAGTCTGCTTCTCCCTCTCCCTCTGTCCCTTCCCACTACTCATTCTCTCTCTCTCTCTCTCTCTCTAATAAATAAGTTAATCTTAAAAAAAAGTAAAGAAAACAGAAGTAAGTCCAATTCTTTGTCCAACCTTTTGTGACTGTTTCATTTTTCCTGTATCCCTTTCTGAAATGACTACATATGACTGGTATTTGCAGAATCATCTTTCTCCCATAAATAATGAGGACAGTCACCTCCTATGTTCATTCTGTCCAGGTGGCCATAGATTCACAATCCTTTCCCGTGACTTAATTTTTGCCTTTGGCCCTGGTGGCCCTTAGAAGGACACTCCATCTCCTCACCACTGGTTTCAAGGGCTTTTAAGTCCACATTCCTAATCATCACCCTTGTTTGTTTACCTAAAGTGCTTACCTGCCGGTGACAGCAAAGTAATTCTCATTTCAGCAGTTCAACCACCGAGAGGCCCAGCCACTGGCCTGCTCTGCTACCCAGCTGGCCTCCCTCTGCCGGTGGCCACGTGAGCAGGTCAGTCAGGCTTTCAGTTCCCTTATTAATCCATATCCAGTGTCACTGAAAAATCCCAGTTCTAACTCTCAAACAATGTTCATCATCTGGAAGATAATTTTGAAAGTCTTACTGCGAGGCAGCGAGAGGCTAGAAATGGTGACAAAGGCCTTCATTCTGAGTGACATTTGAACACCCCCTTTGCTCCATATCTTGCTGCTCTGGTGAGGTGCCCCAGGCAATTAGTGATAGCCCGAGAACAGATCATGGGAGGAAGCTTGTAACAAGAAATCTGAGCTAACAATTCATTATGAGTTCGAGAAAAGCCCTGCAAGCTAAGAAACCTTTTTTCCGTCCACAGATACCATGTCAGACTTAATACTGTGTCAGAACTGTTGTCCTTAAGGACTGAACAAATCTTGCTCTCACACAAAGGAGGTTACCATTAGCAACACTGTTATGAAGGGTAGTTAAAAGAAATATTAAGACACAAGCACAAAAAGATCAGGGGTAGGTAGAAAGTGTGAGTTAGCTCTTATATTCAAACCATAATAAAAATCTAAAATATATGTATTACATTTTTACACCAATAGGGATTTTGCTTTTCAGGAAGGCAAAGTTTTGATGCTTTCTATGATTGGGGAAAATACAAATATTACAACGAATCTAGAGCAGGGTCATTCAAAAAGGCTTAAGCGAGCAGTGATCAGGCAACACGGAGTCTCTTGCCTTGATGAGACATGAGGCCAGAGAGATGCGTCAGACAGAACGAGGCGGCAGAAATCCGCAAGGGACACAGAAACAGGGAATTCCAGGAAGAAGCAGAAAAAGGAGGAAATGTACCATTAGATAGGTCTCTAATTTCCTTTACTTTAATTTGTGAAGACTGGTTTCAGCCAGACAAATACTCTCCTTGAGAAAGATGATTAAAGGAGACAAAAAGGGCAAATGGGATTTCATTCAGGCTAATGCAGTAGAGGGAACACTCATTAATGAAGAAGGTTTGAAAGAAAAGGAAGGGAGCCTGGGTTTCACAGAGGCAGGTCAACAAGACAGTCCTCCAGGAGTCTGACGGAGTCGTGAGAAAGGAGGGGAAGGGGCTTAGCAGGGAAAAGGCAGGGTTGGAGGAGATTTCAGAATTGTAGCTGCTTCCCGGGACCACAGGGCTCAGATCAAGTTCAGCAACGCCCATGGTGACAACAACATAATGTTGAAGATGTTTGAATCCTCACTCTGAAGGGAGAGCTACAACCTAGCAAGCCCATGGTTTGTTCTGCACCGTAAATATGTAAAACGTGCTCCGTGCTTCTGCTCCTCTTCACCGGGTCACATCCTGTCTTAATGCCTGTGACCGGACCTCTCTCAGGGGCCCGAGTCACACGAGTGCTGCTCCTGAAGTTTGCCTCCCAGAAGCCAAAAACGCACCGGGCAGAACCAACCCAGCCCTCGACTGACACTTGCTGTGGATCGGAATACGTGTGCTGCTGGGAGTCACTAAGGTGCACGGGCGGGTTAGAACCATAAAAACAAGCCAAGGGAAGCCAGTGCCTCAGCTCTCATCCTAGCAGCTTGTGCCTAGTGGCCTGAATATTGCCTGGATCCCACAGGGGATCCAGGGGTCTACACACGCAGGGTCCCCAGAGCATGACCCGCCTAAATAAGCCCTTCTGGCAGCTCTCTTCAGGCAGGGTTTTCCCTAAGCAATTGAGCTGCATGTCTTTCGCAGAACATTCTTCAAATTGATATGCTTACTCTTTTATTGGTCCATCATTGGAAACAGAACAGAGAGGTTAAAGGCTGAAATGGCTTAGCTGACTTCTCTCAACATAACTGTATCTTGAAGAAGGCCATTCACCTTTTTTTTAACTATGTGAAAGCAACTTTATTATGTTTTTAAGATTTTATTTACTTATTTGACAGAGAGGGAGTATAAGTGGGTGGAGGAGGGGCAGAGGGAGAGGGAGATGCAGATTTCCCATTGAGCAGGGAGCCTGATGTGGGGATGGATCTCATGACATGAGCGAAAGGCACACACCTAGCTGAACCAGGTGCCCCAAGAAGGCCTTCATCTATTAGAAGAGTGAATATGTGGGCAAGCAGGTGTTCAAACAAAGGAAAATTTACTGCGAGTGGATCCTTTGGGACCTTCAGATTATTCATTTGAGTCAAATACATCCAATGTGTGCAGGTTAAATCCATTTGCCAAGAAAAATGTTAAAAAATAAAATAAAAAATTAAAACATAGTGCTGATTTAAAAGTGAGCATTATAGTAAAAGAAAGAGTAACAGTAATATTCTTCTGGTCTCATTTTAAGAAATATCAACAATCATAATCATCAAGCAAAAATCCTTTATTTCGGGTTAGGCTGTAACAATGCCACTGTATTTTTCAGTGCATGCAAATTTAAAAAAAGAAAGTCTTTTTATCCTCAAATTCCTTAGTCTCTGAGACCCAAGGTAACCAAGGTACACATCTCATGTGTACACGACATGCATTCCCCTTTGTGGATGTCTTCAGGCTCACATCAAAAAGAATTCTTATTTCTTTCCTGATTGTTCTACACGGGATACTTTTCCGATTATTAGCACAGTTTAACTTCAAACCAATTGATTCATTCTTCTGACACACTCACAGAGGTTCTGTCCATCTAGAAAGCTTAGTCCTAAAAAGAACAAGTCAATGGCTCAAATCACACTGAAACTTCCACCATCCATGGTCAAGTTCTTATTGATTTCCTGGGTATTATTTTTTCTCCCCAGAGAGGTGTCAGGTAGGTGGCAGCCAACAGTTGGCAACGCACAAAAGACTTTGAGTTACCCAATCAAAAATGACCTAATTATTCTTGACAGTGTCAGAAAATTTCTTTCATAATGCTCTTAAACAGTGAAGTTTATGTTAAAATACATGTAAGGCAAATCACTTTCCACTCATGTATTAATATACAAATCTTATCATGACTGTGAAATATTTGACAAAATGCCATTGAGCAGTGCTTCGCATTTTAAATTTTCTGAGTGTGCTCCTGAATAGGGCTGCAGGTCTAATGCCCTTTCTCGATGCCAGATCTTTAAAATGTGTGATTTAATTTTAAATCCCTATCTTTAGATTATTTTTTAATTTTTTATAAACATATAATATATTTTTAACCCCGGGGTACAGGTCTGTGAATCGCCAGGATTACACACTTCACAGCACTCACCATAGCACATACCCTCCCCAATGTCCATAACCTCACTCCCCTTCTCCCAAAACCCCTCCCCCCAGCAACCCACAGTTTGTTTTGTGAGATTAAGAGTCACTTATGGTTTGTCTCCCTCCTAAACCCATCTTGTTTCATTTATTCTTCTCCTACCCCCTTAACCCCCCTGTTGCATCACCACTTCGTCATATCAGGGAGATCATATGATAGTTGTCTTTCTCTGATTGACTTATTTCGCTAAGCATGATACGCTCTAGTTCCATCCACATCGTTGCAAATGGCAAAATTTCATTTCTTTTGATGGCTGCATAGTATTCCATTGTGTATATATAACACCTCTTCTTTATCCATTCATCTGTTGAGGGACATCTAGGTTTTTCCATAGTTTGGCAATGGTGGACATTGCTACTATAAACATTCGGGTGCACGTGCCCCATCGCATCACTACGTTTGTATCTTTAGGGTAAATATCCAATGGTGCAATTGCTGGATCACAGGGTAGTTCAATTTTCAACATTTTGAGGAACCTCCATGCTGTTTTCCAAACTGGTTGCACCAGCCTGCATTCCCACCAACAGTGTAGGAGGGCTCCCCTTTCTCCGCATCCTCTCCAGCATCTGTCATTTCCTGACTTGTTAATTTTACCATTCTGACTGGTGTGAGGTGGTATCTCATTGTGGTTTTGATTTGTATTTCCCTGATGCTGAGTGATATGGAACACTTTTTCATGTGTGTGTTGGCCATCTGGATGTCTTCTTTGCAGAAATGTCAGTTCATGTCCTCTGCCCATTTCTTGATTGGATTATTTGCTCTTTGGGTGTTGAGTTTCCTAAGTTCTTTATAGATTTTGGACACTAACTAGTCCTTTATCTGATATGTCGTTTGCAAAAATCTTCTCCCATTCTGTCCGTTGTCTTTTGGTTTTGATAACTGTTTCCTTTGCTGTGCAAAAGCTTTTGACCTTGCTAAAATCCCAATAGATGATTTTTGCCCTTGCTTCCCTTGCCTTTGGCGATGTTCCTAGGAAGATGCTACTGCAGCTGAGGTCGAAGAGGTTGCTGCCTGTGTTCTCCTCAAGGATTCTGATGGATTCCTTTCTCACATGGAGGTCCTTCATCCATTTTGAGTCTATTTTTGTGTGTGGTGTAAGGAAATGGTCCAATTTCATTTTTCTGCATGTGGCTGTCCAATTTTCCCAACACCATTTATTGAAGAGGCTGTCCTTTTTCCATTGGACATTCTTTCCTGCTTTGTCGAAGATTAGTTGACCACAGATTTGAGGGTCTATTTCTGGGCTCTCTATTCTGTTCCATTGATCTATGTGTCTGTTTTTGTGCCAGTACCATGCTGTCTTGATGATGACAGCTTTGTAATTGAGCTTGAAGTCTGGAATTGTGATGCCACCAACTTTGGCTTTCTTTTTCCATATTCCTTTGGCTATTCTAGGTCTTTTCTGGTTCCATATAAATTTTAGGATTATTTGTTCCATTTCTTTGAAAAAGATGGATGGTATTTTGATAGGAATCGCATTAAATATGTAGATTGCTTTAGGTAGCATAGACATTTTCACAATATTTGTTCTTCCAATCCAGGAGCATGGAACATTTTTCCATTTCTCTGTGTCTTCCTCAATTTCTTTCATGAGTACTTTATAGTTTTCTGAGTATAGATTCTGTGCCTCTTTGGTTAGGTTTATTCCTAGGTATCTTATGGTTTTGGGTGCAATTGTAAATGGGATTGACTCCTTAATTTCTCTTTCTTCTGTCTTGCTGTTGGTGTAGAGAAATGCAACTGATTTCTGTGCATTGATTTTATATCCTGACACTTTACTGAATTCCTGTATGAGTTCTAGAAGGTTTGGAGTGGAGTCTTTGGGTTTTCCACATATAGTATCATATCATCTGCAAAGAGTGATATTTTGACTTCTTCTTTGCCGATTTGGATGCCTTTAATTTCCTTTTGTTGTCTGACTGCTAGGACTTCCAGTACTATGTTGAATAGTAGTGGTGATAATGGATATCCCTGCCGTGTTCCTGACTTTAGTGGAAAAGCTTTCAGATTTTCTCCATTGAGAATTTTTCATAAATGGCTTTGATAATATTGAAGTATGGGCCCTCTCTCCCTACACTTTGAAGAGTTTTGATCAGGAAGGGATGCTGTACTTTGTCAAATGCTTTTTCAGCATCTATTGAGAGTATCATATGTTACTTGTTCTTTCTTTTATTGATGTGTTGTATCACATGGATTGATTTGTGGATGTTGAACCAACCTTGCAGCCCTGGGATAAATCCCAATTGGTCGTGGTGAATAATCCTTTTAATGTACTGTTGAATCCTATTGGCTAGTATTTTGGTGAGAATTTTCGCATCTGTGTTCATCAAGGATATTGGTCTGTAGCTCTCTTTTTTGATGGGATCCTTGTCTGGTTTGGGGATCAAGGTGATGCTGGCCTTATAAAATGAGTTTAGAAGTTTTCCTTCCATTTCTATTTTTTTGGAACACTCTCAGGAAAATAGAAATTAGTTCTTCTTTAAATGTTTGGTAGAATTCCCCCGGGAAGCTGTCTGACCCTGGGCTTTTGTTTGTTTGGAGATTTTTGATGACTGTTTCAATCTCCTTTCTGGTTATGGGTCTGTTCAGGCTTTCTATTTCTTCCTGGTTCAGTTGTGGTAGTTTATATGTTTCCAGGAATGCATCCATTTCTTCCAGATTGTCAAATTTGTTGGCGTAGAGTTGCTCATAGTATGTTCTTATAATTGTTTGTATTTCTTTGGTGTTAGTTTTGATGTCTCCTCTTTCATTCATGATTTTATTTATTGGGGTCCTTTCTCTTTTCTTTTTGATAAGTCTGGCCAGGGGTTTATCAATCTTATTAATTCTTTCAAAGAACCAGCTCCTAGTTTCATTGATTTGTTCTATTGGTTTTTTTTTGTTTGTTTGTTTGTTTCTATTTCATTGATTTCTGCTCTGATCTTTATGATTTCTCTTCTCCTGCTGGGTTTAGGGTTTCTTTCTTGTTCTTTCTCCAGCTCCTTTAGGTGTAGGGTTAGGTTGTGTACCTGAGACCTTTCTTGTTTCTTGAGAAAGGCTTGTACCGCTATATATTTTCCTCTCAGGACTGCCTTTGTTGTGTCCCAGAGATTTTGAACTGTTGTGTTTTCTTTATCAATTGTTTCCATGACTTTTTTCAATTCTTCTTTAATTTCCTGGTTGTCCCATTCATTCTTTAGAAGGATGCTGTTTAGTCCTCATGTATTTGGGTTCTTTCCAAATTTCCTCTTGTGGTTGAGTTCTAGTTCTAGCTTCAGTCCTCTTGTGGTTGAGTTCTAGTTCTAGAGCATTGTGGTCTGAAAATGTGCAGGGGATGATCCCAATCTTTTGATACCAGTTGTGTCCTGATTTAGGACCGAGGATGTGATCTATTCTGGAGACTGTTCCATGTGCACTAGAGAAGAATGTGTATTCTGTTGCTTTGGGATGAAATGTTCTGAATATATCTGTGATGTCCGTCTGTTCCAGTGTGTCATTTAAGGCCTTTATTTCCTTGTTTATCTTTTGCTTGAATGATCTGTCCTTTGCAGTGAGTGGAGTGTTAACGTCCCCTACTATTATTATATTATTGTTGATGTGTTTCTTTTATTTTGTATTAATTGCTTTATATAGTTGGCTGCTCCCATATTAGGGGCATAGATACTTAAAACTGTAGATCTTCTTGTTGGACAGACCCTTTGAGTATGATATAGTGTCCTTCCTCATCTCTTATTATAGTGTTTGTCTTAAAATGTAGTTGATCTGATATAAGGATTGTCACTCCTGCTTTATTCTGATGTCCATTAGCATGGTAAATTCTTTTCCACCCCCTCATTTTAAATATGGAGGTGTCTTCGGGTGTAAAATGAGTTTCTTGTAGGCAACATATAGATTTTTTTTTTTTTATCCATTCTGATACCCTGTGTCTTTTGATGGGGTATTTAGCCTATTAACATTCAGGGTAACTAGTAAGAGATATGAATTTAATGCCATTGTATTGCCTGTAAGGTGTCTATTACTATATATTGTCTCTGTTCCTTTCTGATCTACTACTTTTAGCTTTTTCTTTGCTTAGAGGATCCCTGTCAATATTTTCTGTAGCTCTGGTTTGGTGATTGCAAATTCTTTCAGTTATTCTTTGTCCTGGAAGCTTTTTATCTCTTTATTATCTATTATCTTTTTATCATCTCTATTTTCAATGATAGCCTAGCTGGATATAGTATTCTTGGCTGCATGTTTTTCTCATTTAGTGCTCTGAATATATCATGCCAGCTCTTTCTGGCCTGCCAGGTATCTGTGGATAAGTCTGCTGCCAATCTGATATTTTTACCATTGTATGTTACAGACTTCTTTTCCTGGGCTGCTTTCAGGATTTTCTCTTTGTCACTAAGACTTGTAAATTTTACTATTAGGTGATGGGGTGTGGACCTATTCTTATTGATTTTGAGGGGCATTCTCTGCACCTCCTGGATTTTGATGCTTGTTCCCTTTGCCATATTGGGGAGCTTCTCTCCAATAATTCTCTGCAGTATACCTTCTGCTCCCCTCTTTCTTCTTCTTCTGGAATCCCAATTATTCTAATGTTGTTTTGTCTTATGGTGTCACTTATCTCTCGAATTCTCCCCTCATGGTCCAGTAGCTGTTTTTCCCTCTTTTTCTCAGCTTCTTTATTCACTGTCATTTGGTCTTCTTTATCACTAATTCTTTCTTCTGCCCCATTCATTCTAGCAGTGAGAGCATCCATTTTTTATTGCACCTCATTAAGAGCTTTTTTGATTTCAACTTGGTTAGATTTTAGTTCTTTTATTTCTCCAGAATGGGCTTTTATATCACCCAAGAGGGTTTCTCTAATATCTTCCATGCCTTTTTTGAGCCTGGCTAGAACCTTGAGAATCATTATTCTGAACTCTAGATCTCACATATTACCAATGTCTGTACTGATTAGGTCCCTAGCCTTCGGTACTGCCTCTTGTTCTTTTTTTTGTGGTGATTTTTTCCACCTTGTCATTTTGTCCAGATAAGAGTATATGAAGGAACAAGTAAAATTCTAAAAGGGTGGCAACAACCCCAGGAAAAATATGCTTTAACCTAATCAGAAGAGATCCCAACTCGTGAGGGGGGAGAAGGGGGATAAAAAGAGGTTCAGAAAGAAGAGAGAAAAAAAAGCAAAGAAACAACTAAAAAAAGAAAACGAATAAAGAAAAAGTATAAAAAAGAAAAAAATATATATATATATATAAATTAGATAAACTAATTAAAAAACATTAAAAAATAAAAAGTAAAAGTTAAAAAAAATTTAGCGGAAGAAGAAAAAAAATTTTAAAAAGAAAAACATTTTAAATTAACTCCAAGACTAAAGAATCATGGGGAGAAAGCCATGAGTTCCGCACTTTGCTTTCTCCTCCTCTGGAATTCTGCCTCTCTCCTTGGTATTGAAACCGCAGTCCTTGGTAGGTGAACTTGTTCCTGGCTGGATTTCTGGTTGATCTTCCTGGGGAGGGGCCTGTTGTAGTGATTCTCAAGTGTATTTGCCCCAGGCGGAATTGCACCGCCCTTACCAGGGGCCAGGCTGAGTAAACCGATCGGGTTTGCTTTCAGGAGCTTTTGTTCCCTAAGCACTTTCCGTATAGTTTTGGAGGACGGGAATACAAATGGCGGCCTCCTGGTCTCCGGCCTGGAGGAGCCGAGAGCCTGGGGCCCCACTCCTCAGTGTGCCCTCAGAGAACAGCGCCCAGTAACTCCCGTCTGTCTGACCCCCCAGCTATGCTCCAAGCTTACTGAGCCTGGGACCGGTTCAAGGTAACCCTGAACTGTGAGCTCATTCTGTCTCTGTAGCCAGCTTCCCCGTTCGTTCTAATACCTGCAAGCTCTGAGACACTCAGACACCCCCATCCTTCTGTGGCCCTGCGGGACCTGAGGCCCTGCTGACCCCGCGTGGACTTCACCCCAGTTTAGCTTCTGGATTGATGTCCCTCAGTGGAGCAGACTTTTAAAAGTCCTGATTTTGTGCTCCGTTGCTCTGCCGCTTGCCGGGAGCCGGCCCCTCCCCCCGGGGTCTATCTTCCCGTTGCCTTGGATTACTTCTCCACCAGTCCTACCTTTCAGAAAGTGGTTGATTTTCTGTTTCTAGAATTGCTGTTCTTCTTCTTTTCGATCTGCCGTTGGATTTGTAGGTTTTTGCAACCTTTAGTAAGCTATCTAGTTGATCTCCTGCTAGCTGAAATTGTCTCAGCCTGCTACTTCTCCACCATCTTGACTCGTCCTTTAGATTGTTTTTTATACAGTATGATAATTCTAACTGACAAATTCCTCTAAAGCACAGAAACGCAGAAGAAAGTTAAAAATCACAAAATGTAATCCTTTGCAATAATTTATAACACTGTAACTTTTTATTTTGAAATGATTCTCAACCTACAGAAAACCATAAACACATTACAAAAAAAAAATTCCCATGGATCCCTTACCCTGATGCCTGAAATGACAACATTTTATCACATTACCACATTTGTTTTGTTTTGTTTCATATTTACTTATTTCCTTTTAGAGCGAGAGAAAGACAGAGACCACAGTGGGGAGGGGCAGAGGGGAAGAGAGAGAGGGAAGCAGACTCCCTGCTTAGTGTGGAGCTCAAGGCGGGGGTGGGGGATCCCATGACTCCTTGATAATGACCTGAGCCAAACCAACAAGAGTCAGACACTTGAACTTTGTTACCCTTGGGGCCCTCCACATTTGCTTTCTCATTTTCTTTCCCATCTATTTCCTTCTTTCCCTCTTTCTTTCCTTCTTCTTTCCTTCCCTCCTTCCTTTCTTCCTCTCTCTGTCCCTCATAATCATTCCTGAAATTAATTAGCCATTTTTTCATTAATTAATTAGCCTTCTTTTCATTAATCTTTTCAAAGGAACTAAAGCTTTGGCACTATTATGGCTCTGTAATGTTTCTTTGATTTCTTTTTCATCGATTATCTTTCCTCTGCCTTTGACTTTATTGGATTCTTCATTTTCTAATTTCCTTTTTTTTTTTTTTAAGATTTTATTTAGGCAGAGAGGCAGGCAGAGAGAGAGAGGGATGCAGGCTCCCTGCTGAGCAGAGAGCCCAATGCGGGGATGGATCCCAGGACCCTGGGATCATGACCTGAGCCACCCAGGTACCCACTGAGCCACCCAGGTACCCCCATTTTCTAATCTCTTAACTTGTCTGCTTAGCTAACAATATTTCACCCTCTATTTTATGTTATTATGAGCAATTAAGGTCATAAATTTCTATTTTCTGACAATTCCAGAAAATTTTTGATATTACAACTTTAATGTTTATTTAGTTTCACTTAATTATTTCCATTATTCTTATTTGATTCATAGGTCATAGAATCATGTGTTTTTGGTTTTCCAAGGCTCTTCCCTATTGTACTGTGACTTAACTACATTTCGTTTGAAGATGGTACCAAAAGTGATACTTGATCTGTGAAATTTACCATTACTCTGGGACTTGTATTTAATTGATTTTGTGGATGATTGCTCAATTTTTAAAATATATATTATCTAGTTGGGTGCAGTATTCAAAAATATCAATCATGTAGTTCAAACTGGCAATACAAATACCAAATATTTATGTCTGCTTTATATATTTAGTATTAAGAGGCATTGTGAAATACAATTATGATGGTGAATGATGGAATTCAATTCCCTTAAAATGTTATCAATTTCTGCTTTGTCTATTTTGAAATTACTAGGTAAAAGTTATGACTTTGTTATATTTCTTGAAAATTGATTGTTTAAAAGTATATTACCTCGGGACACAGGAGTGGCTCAGCCAGTTGTGTCTACCTTTGGCTCAGGTCATGATCTCAGGGTCCTAGGATCAAACCCACATCAGACTCTCTGTTCAGTAGGAAGCCTTCTTCTCCCATTCACCTGCTCTCCATGCTTTCCCCCCACCTCTCTCTCTCTCTCTTTCTCAAATAAATAAGATCTTTTTTAAAAAAGGTATATTGTTTTTATCACTGAGAATCATGTACAAACATAACTAATACTGTACCCACTATTTGCCATGGTGCTATAATACGTCGGGATTCTTTGCCTTGAGACTTCAGACCAGATATGACATACCCCTAGCATAGGAGACAACATTTTAATAGATATATGTTCACTTAGTATTTTTGCATTGTATTTTTATAATTGAGATGTGCCTAAATTTATCCTTAATTTGTCTGTCTAGTTTTAGTATAATTTTTTAAATGATTTAATAAAATGATTTAAAATGTCTCTTCCCTTTTGCTTTGATCTAAAGTAGTCTGGGTAACAGAGAACAACATACCATTTCTTTGAAATTTAAACTTTGGGGGTGCCTGGGTGGCTCAGTGGGTTAAGCAGGCATCCGTAGGCTAAGCCTTACCTTCGGCTCAGGTGGGATCGAGCCCCACATCAGGTTCTCCGCTCAGCAGGGAGCCTGATTCCCCCCTCTCCCTGCCTCTCTACCTCTTATGATGTCTGTTTGTCAAATAAATAAATAAAATCTTTAAAATTATAAAAAAATTTTAATTTTGACTATATAGAGAGAGAGTCTTGGTGTTGTCTGATACAAAAAGCCTTGGATGTACATTTATCACCATCCAGACCTTCTACCTTCCCAATTCTGGAAAAGTTTATAAAAAAAAAAAATGGGATGATCCATGTCACTATTCCTTGTGTGTTTATGTGTTTTCTGAAATCAATAATTTTTTCCAGTTACTTACACATTTTAAGTTCTTAGGTTGCAATTATTGTGTCTGATTTCAACTTTCTCCTGCATCATTTTCTTTGAAAACACATTTTTTTGTGTGTAGAATCAATAATTATTTGCATATGGGGCATCTGGGTTGCTCAGTGGTTTGGGCTGCTGCCTTCGGCTCGGGTCATGATCTCAGGGTCCTGGGATCGAGCCCCGCATCGGGCTCTCTGCTCCGCAGGAAGCCTGCTTCCCTCTCTCTCTCTCTCTCTCTCTTTGCCTGCCTCTCTGCCTACTTGTGATCTCTGTCTGTCAAATAAATAAATAAAATCTTTAAAAATAATAATAATTATTTGCATTTAACTCAATGCATTTTGGGGAACTGACTACAATTTTTTCCCCATAATTTCTGTTTGCATCTCTTTGTCACCTTGTTACAATACAAGGTCAAATGACTATTTGAGAAAAATGCATAGAGGATGAATTGCCTGTATTTATATATCTGAAAATATATAAGTTCTGCCATTTAACTCAAGAATGGTTTAGAAACTCCTTTCTCTGTTCTCGGAAGTTCACTGCCATAGTGAAAGCATGAGTCCTGTAGCCAAGCTGAATGGTCAGACCCCAGCTCTAATAGTCTCTGGTGGTGGGGTCTTATATTACTTAAATGACATCTCTGGGCCTCACTTTTTTTGTCTCCAACATGGCAATATCCGTTGAACCTAATTCGTATTAGTTGGGAGGAGTATGGATATCCCTTTGAGCTCATGTACAATGAGTCATCATTTAGCTTACTGAACTCCTCATTTCGTCTCTTAAATATTGTGAACTTGGGCGATTATCTAGATTTTGCTTGCTTCTGGGAATACTCAGTGAAAAGAGACCCAGAATTAAGAAGTGATAATCCAAATGCATAGAAACTAAATGTACGAGCTTCAGAATTACATAGTGATAGTACAACTGAGGTTTAGTTGATCGTCCAGTGATGATAAAATATCAAGTTCCAAGTTCTTATTTTGAGTCATGTTCTTGCTATTGTAAAGTATCGTGTAATATGTTTTGATACAGTATGATATAAGGATTTCACTGAGTCCTGACAATGTTTTCTACCACCATTTTTCTAGATTCCCTATATATAATATTTAACTGAGAAATATGGATAACCAATATTACATGGTCAATGAAAGAGATCTCTCCTTTAAAAAAAAAAAAAAGACAAAATACAAAAAACAAAACAAAACAAAAAACGCTTCCCACAGAATGCATGGATTATGAACATACTCATTAGTTACTCTGTGTATCAGTGCTTCCCCTGACCAGCTTACAGTTAGTTTAAGACTCCAATTTAAGGAAATGCCCTGAACACCAGCATTCATTCAAGGTCTGCTGCTTTTGCCATTAAACTTCAACAAACGCAAATAAGGTGGCATTACCTATTTAAAAGACTTATTTTCCTAGCTGGATAAGGTGCAGTTAGAAAATACATAATCTAGTTTATTTCAACAACTTTTAATAGAGTGACGTTGTGAAAGGGAATGAGTTAGAGCCTGGAAATAGACGGTGGAAAAAAACCCCAGAGGCTTCTAGAAAGACTGGTGCTAGGTAAATTAAATCACTAATAAAAGTACTCTGTTGATTCAATTTGCCTCGCACATTATGGACAGATGGCTTTCCAATTTTATTAATGAGAAGAATATTTAGATTGTACCTAACAATGTGTCCCAAATTATTTGCCATTTGGTATACGTTAGGAAATACAGCGAAACTGGTGAACAAGACAACGTGATAGAAAAGAATATGTTAACTGTGCTGGTATTCATTTCCTTTCTGCTGTGCCTGGGAAGGAAAAAAACAAACAGAAAGGGTCTGTTTGTTTAGCCCTTAAGTGCATTCATTTCCATACAAAGGGGATATCCTAAGTGAGGACTCCATACTTCAAGATCACATTCTTTTATGCATTTAGAAGTTGGCACACACAGAATCACTGCATTAAACAGCTTATGCCTTTATTATAATCAGTTGCATTCAGTTTAAAATTCCTAAACCAATGTGAAAAAATGTGACTCGAAGGGGAAGTGATTCATGTCTCATTCTTTCTGGGGGCCATAAATCAGTACAGTTGCAAGACCGATTTTCTCATCTGGGTTTTGCAAAACCTTTTAAAGAAATAGAACATGGGATATGTCAAGAAGATAAGAGGCCATTTCCTCATTTCTTAAATATACTGAGACAGAAGAATTTCAATTAATCTTATTTCTCCTTGGCCACTAACCCCTGTGATAGGCTGAATATTTGCTGTATATGTTATGCCCTAAGCATAACTAGTTTTAGAGCTGCTCTGTCACAGTTAAAACAGTGCTATGATTTGTCTGTGGAGGAACTGGGTCTACCACTTAATAATTATCTTTTCTCCATTAAATCAGGTCCAATACCTTGCTCAAAGATGCCTGAATTTTTATCAATTTTGTTGATTTCTTTAGTTTGAGCTTTTGTCCTAGGGTGACATGTTAGGATATGAAAAGCTACACCATATTCAGGATGTAAATACAGTCACATTCCTCATTTGTCTAAAGTAAGGTAAAAAGAACTCAAGCACTCCCTAGGCCAGACTAGCCGGGAGTCCGGCATATTGGTCCACACCCTGCTGCCACTATGTCCCACTGATGATCAAAGCGTCTCCACACCTTTAGGAACTGGACTCCAAAGCCCACATCCATTACTCTCCCTCCCAAGAGGAGCTCATTCCTATCTTTCATTATCCTGCTGTCACTGCTGTTTCTCCTGCTATGGTACAGTACCGCTGTTGAACACTGCATCCACTGGCACCTGTAGCAACCTCCCAAGATTAGATTCGCCAGACATATGGGCAGCAAACATGTGCAACCTGGGCTATCTGTATTGGTTTCTAATTTTAAGCCACTTCCTACCTTCATCTTAAATCCAAAAGCAAACAAGCAAGCAACAACAACAAAAAACCAAAAAGCTCTTCCTTCTTTAGTTGGAAAACCTGTCTTGACTATCCCCTGCTAGTGCTTTGCCTTTGAAACACAATTGGCTCCCTTACCCCTTTTTCTCCAGGAATGCTTTCTGCTCCTGGGTGATAAGCGATTCTCATAAAGGTTGCTAAATAGACTTTACACCACTTGCTTTTCATCCCTCCCACTAGAAGATAAACAACCCTTCTAGACACAAACATAAGCATAAACTTCAATAGGACACACAACTACAGAGAACAGGAGCAGTGGAAAAATTTAACACGTTAAAATAAATCTATTTGAGCAAATGAATTAACATAACATTTTCCCTCAAGCCTGAAAATCAGGCATGAGGAGACCTTATTACTCATATAAGTACTATGGTGGAAAACATTACTCTTTCTAACAAAACATCAATGACCAGTCAGTTCACTGAGTTAAAACAAAACAAAACAAAAACAAAAACAAAAAGATGATAGGAAGGTTTAACTTCAGGGTAGTAAACATAGAGTGTTATATTACTTTCAGGTATCCAGTGACCTACTCAGAGAAAGACAAATACCGTAAGATTTCACTGTCATTCTTATTATGAAAAATAACTATGGCCACAACCCACAGACTTTTCTATACTATTTGTGTATTCCCTTATTATCCAGTGGATTCCTATTCCTGTAGTCAAATCAACCTTGATTATGCAGTTTGAGTTATTACTGTAATTCTAATTGAATTTTAATTTACATAAACCTCTGAAATGTGATTGGGGAAAGTAAAATGTTTTTCACATCAAAGAAAATAAAATGCGTTGAAAACACCTTACAAGAGTCTTAGAAAATAAAACTAAAGTATCTGCAGAATTGTCAAGTCATCATATAAATTTTACAAAACTTTACATAAGTTTCATAAAAATATAAAATGAACATAAACTACGGTGTTATTTAGCACATTAATAAGGCACACAAAAGGATAAAGTTGTTTTGAAGAGCACTACAAGTAAGTTTTGTATTACAAAGATAAGAGAAAATTGCTAGGTTAGTCATAAAACTGTCATTATCGGGGCGCCTGGGTGGCTCAGTGGGTTAAGCCGCTGCCTTCGGCTCAGGTCATGATCTCAGGGTCCTGGGATCGAGTCCCGCATCGGGCTCTCTGCTCAGCGGGGAGCCTGCTTCCTCCTCTCTCTCTCTCTCTCTGCCTGAGTCTCTGCCTACTTGTGATCTCTCTCTGTCAAATAAATAAATAAAATCTTTAAAAAAAAAAAACTGTCATTATCTTAAAGGACATCAAAACCATACCCTTTAGTCTAAAATTTCCCTGGTACATGGTCAGACTGTATGAATGCTATAGATGACACTTGCGTTAATAAAACACAATTTTTTAAGTTTGTCCACTGATTCATGTTTTAGCTCCTGAGATCTATCTTATCCCTTTACTATACAAAAAGTTTTCAATGCCTTATGAGAGGCAAAATCCCAGTGTGATGCCACCTCCTTTTGGTACACAACCATCTTATACACGGGTGTGTTATATAAGTTCATATTCAACATTGGAAATTAAAGCTAAAAGAAATGTTAACCATCACTTAGACCCGCTCTTCCCTTGAGAGAGGAAGACACTGACATCCTAAAAAATAAAATGTGAAACCACAAGCACCAGAGGTTAAGAATGCAGATTTCTTTTCTCTCTTCTAAGTGCTTTCATTTACCTGTTCCTGTCTTGTGCAAGACATTTAAATGAAACGTAGTTGATATCCAGATGAAATAGATGGAAATAGCCCTCAAATCCCTACAGGAATTCAGAGGACACTTCCAGCTTGCAGTTAACTAAAATTTCTAAGTCTTGTTTTTCACATTTATCAGATTTATTCCAACTCCTGAATTTTATTTTTAAAACCTGAATGTGGGACTTCATACTTACTCATCTTAAATTATACCTTTCAGTTGTTAATCATCATTTTAGCTTGAGGAAGTATGTTTAAATTAGGATTCTGTCTCCCATCATAATTTATCACTCGTCTTCTAAAATTAGATCAGCATGTTTTGTGTTTTAATCAAGCCCAGGTCAAAGATTTAACCTTCAAGGATGCCACTAAAATACTTTCACAGGAGGTTTCAATGATACAAGAATGAGATAAATTACACATTCAAATAGAAGGCTAACAAGACAAAGCATAGTCGAGGACATATATTAAAAGCAAGCAGACTTGGGATGCCTGAGTAGTGTAGTTGGTTAAGGGTCTAACTCTTGGTTTTGGCTCAGGTTGTGATCTCCGGGTCCTGAAATAGAGCCCCACGTCCCACACCATGTTCAGCAAGGAGTCTGCTTGAGAATCTTTCTCCATCTCCCTCTACCCCTCCTGATCATGCTCTCTCCTGCTCTCTAAAATAAATAAATAAATCATCATAAATAAATTAATTAATTCATTAAATATCAAGGAAGCTTCACTAATAAATTCTGTATTATATCTCTCTGGAAACATTCCAGAGTAAGAAGAACTTGACACAGATAAAAATCAAAACACACACTGGACAAAATTACTACAACAGAAAACTGATGAAGTTTATGAGACTTGCACACTACTGATTGTGCTAACGAGGCATCTAAGGTAAAGGTTTTAAGGAATTGAAGAATGGTACTTAGTATGGTCTGTGGAGTTGTATGGAAAATTACAACACTTAAACTAAGAACCATAAGGATATTACAAATGCATTTGTAAGTATACAGACCTTATTTCTAGAGTATATTCCACAGAGTTATCTCAAGCCTTGAATTTCCTATTCCTTAGGCCAGTGACCACAGACCTAAGTTAAGGAAACGAGAGTGAAGTATAAACAATATTCAAATAAACTTTTAAAAAAATTTTGACATATGTACTTTCATTTCATTTTAAAAAATATAAGCCCCTCTCCTCCCTGTTCTAAGGTAGAAAATATAATTTCAAATTTCTATCAATTTACATTATTGTTATATTCGACAATTCCTTATGTCTTTCCTTTCTCCCCCTTCTCTCAACCTCCAACTTTACTTGTGTTGTCTTGTTTTATCTAATAAAATATTACAGTAACAGAATATTTCAGTGCATTAGACATTTTACTGAAGAAATCAATTCGTATCAGTAGATGTCGTATTTGTCTTTTATTTAGTAGTAATGACTTCGTTATTTAAGTGGCCCTTTTGAAGAGCCAGGAATGGACCCCTTTAAAATCTTTGTGAATTCCTTGGTGTTTTGTGTCTGGATTCTCTCCTAAAGATACAAGGCACTGAAATAGTAAAGTATATTGAAGTAGCTTACAAAAGAAATCACTGTAAACCCAAAATCAAACGTCACCTTCTTGGGTTTAAAGTCCAGTGCTGAGCCTTCCATAGTACAATAGATATTAAGGAGAGCCAAGAAATGAACTGCTCTCTATGAAAATGAAGTTTGTAAATAAGCAGCTGTCTACTTGCCAGGGGAAAGGCACTATATATGCCAGGCAAGTCCTGCATTCGTTTTGTTGCCTATGTATCTCCTGGGAGCTAACACACAAACTACCACATTTCAAATAAGTTTTCTCTGACCCAGACCTTTCTTGTTTACAGACTTTTTTTCTTTTTTTTTCAGTCTGTCAACCTAAGAGCAAACCAACTAGAATCTGGCTCCCTGCTCAGTGGGGGTCTGCTTCTCTTTCTCTCTGCCTGCCTCTCTGCCTACTTGTGATCTCTCTCTCTCTCTGTAAATAAATAAATATTTTAAAATCATTTTTTAAAAAAAGTAAAAATTTGTAATATAGAAAAACTCCCACAAAATCAATGTTACTTCTTTGAAAAGCTACTAAAATTGGTAATTCCCTACCAAAAATGATCAAAATAAAAAGTCAAAAGGTAAAGACAAACACTACGAGGAATGAAAAAGGAACATCCGGACAGATCTTTCCAATACGGAAGAGATAGACTACATTATGAACAACTGTAGGCCAATAAATTTGAAAACGTAGCTTCAAGAGTTGAATGCCTTGAGAAACACAAGTTATGAAAAATTGCACAAAATTTAAAATCAAAACATTTTTCTGTCTAATAAATAAACAGAATCTCTGATTAATTGCTCTCTAACAGCTTTAGCCCCCAAACTGGATGACTTCCTCTGTGTATTTTTCTCTCATACTTCAGAAATGCAATGCCAGTATTATACACAATCTTTTAATCTTGGAGAGATACAGAGATGGGAAGTTTCCCACTTTTTTTTTTTACTAAGTTACTGTAACCATGATACTGAAACATGACAAATGCATTAATGGGATAATCTTATAACAATCTCTCTCATAGAGATACAAAATCTTAAATTAAGTATTATCAAAACAAATCTAACACAGCATACCATGACCAAGTTTGTTTCAAGTATCTAAGTTTAGTATTTCCAAAATCAATGTAATTCACCATATTAAGAAACTAAATAGTAAAAATAATGTAATCATACCAATAAATAATAAAACGCCTCTAAAAGAATTCAATATATATAATGAAAAAATGAAACAAAAAATTATCACGAGGAATAGAAGTGAAATTCCTTACACTCATGAAGTTATCTTAACAACAACAACAACAAAAAAACCTAAAACTATATTATATAACCTAATTAATGAGAAAATATTGTAAGCTTTTTCCCTGACTTGAGAATGAGAAAAAAGTGTCTTACTTTCAACACTGCACTGGAGAATCTATCCAGGGCTATAAGATTAATAAGTCAAAATTATGCTTAACAAAAATAAAAGGGAAAAAATCTAATATGCATAGCGGACAAATGTATATATTAAAATACAGAAAAGAGTACTGCAGAGAAACTGTTAGAATCCACAATTTTGGAGCTGCTGAGTCCATAATCAATATATAAACATCAATTTTTTTTTGGTATCAGTCACATGAAGTTGTAAACTGTTATTTTGAAAAATTTTTTCATTTGTTATCATTAGAAACCATCAAAAATTAAGCATAAGCTCTGGGAACAAACTGACGGTTTTAGAGGGGAGAGGAGGGAGGGGATGGGTGAGCCTGGTGATGGGTAGTGAGGAGCGCATGGATTGCATGGAGCACTGGGTGTTACACACAGACAATGACTCATGGAACACTACATCCAAAACTAATGATGTACTGTATAGTAATTAATAACAGCACAACAAAAGAAAAAAAAAAACTAGGCATAAATTTTATAGAATCTACCTACTATTACTACAGAAAAACTGTAAAACTTACTTAGAAAAACTTGAAAAGACCTAAAGAAACAAAGAGAGAGACCATTTCCATGTAGTGGAAGATTTTCAAGAAGACAGTTCTCTCCAAATTAGGCTGTCAATCCACTGTAGTGACACTACAAATTCCAGCAGAAGTTGTTTTTTTTTTTTGGGGGGGGTGCGTCTGGGGAAGTTTATTACCTGATTCTAAAATGTAGAGGAAAATTAAAAGGCCAGGAATAGCCCAGATAATAGTGAAAACAAAGAATAAATATATACTTTCACTATCATATACGAGGGTTATTATAAAACTACAGTAGTTAAGGTGGTATGATACTGATGCCAAAAAATCCAAACAAAACACAAAAGAAGAGACACTGTGGTTCAAGCCTCATCAAAATGGAGAAACTCTGGGAAATACCTCAGACACTCAATCAAGAGAAAAAGAAATATAATGCCCTAGAAGCAAGAGACTGTCTTTAGCAATACCACAAAACAGAAATAGACTCATTCAAAACAGTCTTGGAAATCAGATGTACCAATGGCAAGTCAATTATCTACCAGAAAATTTTTTTTTAACCAACTTTAGGTAAAGGTCACATGATCTACAGCCTCTCTAACATATTCCCAGAAATGACAGGTACTCAATAAATAATAATAATAGTAGGACATGTAATAATAGTAATAGTAATACTAATAATAATATCATCTAGACATGGAAGGAAGAAAAAAGTGACTAACAATCAAGAGGTTAAGATAATAAATATAAACAGATTCATCCAGAACACACACTTTAAAGGTAGCCCTCAAAGTCTTCAAAATAACCATGTAGTTTAAGAAATTAAATAAAAGAGTATGCAGACACCTGTTGGGAAAACTGCAATCCACCTCAAATCTTTTGCCGATTTGGACACAGAAATGAACCCGATACATTCGTTGAGGAAAACAATTTTACAGCGGAAAAGGAAATCGAAAAAGTCCTGCATCTACTACAGATAGTGAATTCATAATTTAAAACTTTCCCAGGAAGAAAGCTTCAGGCACCAATAGTCTGGTGCAGGCTGGACTAATGAATTCTTCCAAACATTCATGGGTGAAAAAACATTACCATTCTTAAGCAAATACAAGAGAAGTCAGACACAGAAAAGTGCACACGATACTATTTATTTACACGGAGTTCAGGAACAAACAGCTGTTCCGTGGTGGTGTAACTGAGCTATCGGCAGGTATACGTGTGCTAAAAATGCAGGCGATCTTCATATGCCATAAAGCACATGCAAAGCCTGCGCAAGGGCTGCAGACTAAGGGATTGGAGAGTGGCCCGATGTGACGTGTAGGGCGGACGTCCTTTTTAGGACTCGCTGTCACTGGAGACCAGAGATTCTCAGACAGCGGCACAAGTCCACAGGAACACGCAGCCTTCCCGGGCAGTGCTGGGCAGCCCAGACACAGGGGGTGTAAGACTAATGGTTGGGCCGATGCACAGCTGGGAAGGGAAAGGTGGGGGCTCTGGAAGCCGAATGGCTAAGAAGGAGGGTTATGAAAGCAGTGGGACGAGGCTGGAGAGGCAGAAAAGGAAAGTCTGTAGGAAGGAGCTAATGAGAGATGGGGACGACAGAGCTCTCCAAGGACCAAGTCCACGCACAGGAATGAGGGCCTATGCTGTTTTGATGTGTGCACCCCACCTTCCGCCCCACCAGGGCCCCAACTGGCACCTCAACGTCAATCCTGCTAAATGACTAGCTTATCCAGCGTGGCAGGCCTCTCGGTCTCTGTTGTGTCCCCACGGCTCTCTCTTCATTTCAAACAGCAATCCCCTTCTCCAGCTAGACTGGTTTTCCCCTCTCTTGAGCCCATTCATTTGTGTCTTCGCATGCTGAGAACACGGTGGGACAGAGCAGAGCCCTCTGCAGACAGGTGGCTGGACCAGAAGAGTATGAATGAATACCAGCGTGCCAGCTGGTTTTCTCGGCTCCTTTTTCCTCTCCATCTCCATCTCTGCCTCCTCCTCTGCCTCCTTTGCCCTTCCTTTTTCCTCTTTTTCTCCTCGTTTGAAGTCCGGATAGTTTTTACTTCAGGTAATACACTAAACGGTTCAACTAAATCATTTAGTGGCTATTTATGAAATAAAAATATGGGGCTCTGAGCAAAAGTGGAATAAACAGATTCCCAAAGCAACTGGGCTCTTCTTTGAAAACACGTCTCCATTTTTAACTTTTATTTTTTATATTTTTTATGAACATATAATGTATTATTATCCCCAGGGATACAGGTCTGTGAATTGCCAGGTTTACACACTTCACAGCACTCACCATAGCACATACCCTCCCCAATGTCCATAACCCACCCACCCTCTCCCTAACCCCCTCCCCCCCATCACTTTCAGTTTGTTTTGTGAGATTAAGAGTCACTTATGGTTTGTCTCCCTCCCGATCCCATCTTGTTTCATTTATTCTTTTCCTACCCACCAAACCCCCCACATTGCATCTCCACTTCCTCATATCAGGGAGATCATATGATAGTTGGCTTTCTCTGATTGACTTATCTCGCTAAGCATAATACCCTCTAGTTCCATCCATGTCATCACAAATGGCAAGATTTTGTTTCTTTTCATGGCTGCATAATATTCCATTGTATATATATGTGTGTGTATATATATATATATATATATACACACCACCTCTCTCTCTCTCTCTCTATATATATATATATATATATACCACCTCTTCTTTATCCATTCATCTGTTGATGGACATCTAGGTTTTTTCCATAGTTTGGTTATTGTGGACATGGCTGCTATAAGCATTCGGGTGCACGTGCCCCTTCAGATCACTATGTTTGTATCTTTAGGGTAAATACCCAGTAATGCAATTGCTGGGTCATAGGGTAGCTCTATTTGCCACTTTTTGAGGAAGCTCCATGCTGTTTTTCAGAGTGGTTGCACCAGCTTGCATTCCCACCAACAGTGTGAGAGGTTTCCCCTTTCTCCATATCCTCACCAGCATCGGTCATTTCCTGACTTGTTAATTTTAGCCATTCTGACATGTCTCCATTTTAATTAGAGCTCACGTAAAAGGTGAACTGATATAGCATGGGATGTTGTAGTCACTGCTCTCATTCAAAAAGGAAGTTCCTAATTGCATGAGTTTATATTCTGAACATCAGCAAAAACAACCAAAGCATTCTCATCTACGACTATATAATCTGAAAGGGCACATGACGCATGTGTACATTCATTTGTCTGTGCCCATTTTTCACTCTGCTCACCACTTGGAACAGCTTTTCCCACCCTATATGCCAAACTAAAGCCCTATTGATTAGGTCAAGTTTAACCTAAATATCTAAAAGTCATAATTTTCTCTGACCTTCCCTTGATCTCCATATTTAAATGCTAAACACTTTTACTCATTTTAAATTGTACAGATGTGCTTAAATAACTAGCAACAAAAGTATCTAATATGGAACTGAGGCAGTAGCCAAACAGTAATTTTTGTCATTTTAGACTATAATTAAAGTCAAATTTTATAAATGAACTGTAATTCACAGTATGAATGACTTTGATTAATCTGTATAATAATATCAATAACAAGTACTTTACAATACCCTAGGTATGATATGTGTGGTTTTCATAAGAACCATTCAATTTACCTTTTATTTATATCTCCATTCAGAAATGATAAAACTGACTTTGAGAGACAATGAATCATTGGCCACGGTTCTGCAGCTGGCAAATGACAGTTCTGGGGTCTGAACCTGCCGTAAGTGATAGCAAAGCCCACATTCTTTCCACCATTCCTTACTGCTACTCTAGACGTCAAATGTGTCTTTGTCATACATCTGCACATACGTGTTTCTGATACTGAAATTTCAGTTAGCACCCGTGGTAGGCTGATGTAATGACCCAACAAAGATGCCCATGTCCTCATCACAGCATCCTGTTCATTTAAAAAAGGGAAAAGGGAGTTTTCCACTGTGATTATGATAAGGATCTTGAGATGGGACAATTATCCTAGATTATTCCAGAAAGATGCTATAAATGGGATGGTAAAAGTAGCTAATAGCAAGGGACACCTAGGTGGCTCAGTCGTGAATTATCTGCCTTAGGCTCAGGTCACAATCCCAGGGTGCTGGGATCCAGTCCCGTATCAGGTTGCCTGCTCAGCAGGGAGTCTGCTTTTCTCTCTCCCTTTGCTACTCCTGTTGCTTGTGCTCTGTCTCTCAAATAAATAAGGAAAATATTAAACAAACAAACAAAAAAAACACCATGAATGCTACAACAAATGGATAGTATAACCTTTTTTTACCAGCATTAAAAAAATTATCAAAACCTATGGAAGTTCTGAGTTTTCCCTCACTTGAAAGCCAGAAAGTTAGCTGCCAGATTCGCTTTCTTTTTTAAATTTTATTATTATCTTTAAAATTTTTAATTTGACAGAGCAGGGAGCATGCAAGAGCAGGGGGAGGGGGGAAAGGGAGAGCGAGAAGCAGAAATGTCACTGAGCAGGGAGCCCAATGCAGAACTGAATCCCAGGACCCCCAGGGATCATGACCAGAGCCAAAGGCAGATGCTTAACACCACCGAACCACCCAGGCACCCCTAGCCAGTTTCATGAATGATGGCAGAAGATACAAGACCTGTGGGATAGCAACAAAGGATTTTATTACCTACAGGCAGAGAAGACAACAGGGTTCTGATATTCACATTTGGCCCCCCGGCTCCTTATGTGCTACATGGCTGAGGCACAGCTGTTCAGCTGGATGCTGTGATGGCTAAAAGTTTGCTTTAGGTTAAGTCAACCTGGAATCCCAAATTCAATTACTAGTCACACAAGTTTATCCATAATGATAAAGAAAAGGCTGATGATCTGTTGATGACAAGCAGCCCAGTGAAAGCCCACTGTGGACCAGGCTCTGCTTTAAATGTTCATCATTTATCATCTAAAGAAATTTTCACAATCACTCCAAGATTTACAATCTATTGAGCTATTCCCAGACTGGATGGCATAAGTTAAGCAGAAGGCTTAATTAGCTTACGTTTATAGAAAACGAATCCTAGAAGCCTGGTGCCAGAGCTCAAACTTGTGATCACTACACTAAGGTCCCTTTTTGCCTGAAGATGTGACCTCTGGTTTGGAATCTGGAACTGAGAGAGACAACTGGTCAAATTTCCCTTTCAAAGACTTAAACCCACCCCAACAGGTAATGGTCCCTCATTGGAACACATGGGATGGACAAATTTTGTTACTGTATTTTAATAACATATACTGAGAAATACATGCAAAAGAAATTTTACAGTTGCAGGGAAAGAATAGGTAACATTTGCAAGTTTTGTGTAGAGCTGTTTTTCTCTGAGTGCAGTCCTTCCACCAGCAACATCACCAGGATGCAAGTTTCAGGTCCCATTACTACTGAATCACAAACTCTGGAAATGTGTCCCTGCTAACTATGTTGTGCACTCGGTGTGTTTGTGATGCATGCTAATATTTAAGAACCACTGTTGGAGAACACCCTAGCTGGCTACAAAAATAGGAAAACCAAAAATAGGAGGAATGGGGAGGGAAACATACATTATGAAAATGGGGAAATTGATTGAACTACTTCAGACAGAATTGTTCTTCTTTCTTCTCTTTCAATAATTTGGCTTCAGGAATATTCTGGTAAGTACACATTTTCCCAAGCTGGAAATTTTAAGGTTGTTTTTTTGTTTTTTGTTTTTATTTTCCCACCCCTGTCGAGAAGTGAAATGACACCAAAGGCAATCCCTACAGATGTGAAATTGAAAATGGCCAGTACTCTCTCATTTACTCCACGGTCAAGCCATGAGCTAGCAAGTCCTGCCTAGAGTCACAGCAGTTCTAGCCAACCTTCTATGCTTTGCTCTAAAACATTTGACAAGCCAAACCCTGAGTGAAACACAAGTAATAAAGGCATTGGTGGACTTTGAAGTTCTCCAAACACTCTCTTTCTTAGAAAATTCCTGGAAGTTTTACTCCTCTAAAACAATAGAATAGACCCAAAGACAGATAGACCAGGGTCCATCAAACCTAACTTCCACTAAGAGCACTGAAAATATATCCCATGAGTATATTCATGCAGATATGGCAAGTAACTATTCCAGATTGTTTCTCAGAAAGAAAGGACAGTAGTTGGAATGCCTCAAAGGAAAACATGAGGCTGTGCATCTGGTGTTTCAGAATATGTGAAGAGTGGCATTCAGAGAGATTTCTAGTTCTGTTGAATAGTCACACAAGAATTCCTGAACTAGAAATGGAAAAAAATGCCCGAAAAAAGAAGTTGTAAACAGAAGACATGTAATTGTAATAATTACATGTCTTCTTAGGGAAGAAAAATTATAGAGCTGTAATAAATAATCCTGATTTAGTCAAATCAAGCCTTCAAAGCAAAAGATTAGAGAATTTAAGTTTGCAAAAATGGAACTAAAAGAAATCTGGAAATTTTGTGCATGCATATGTACACATAAAAAGTTTAAGCAAATATTATAAATAAGGGATGATCAAACATGGATGAGTTAATTTATCTATTAACCTTAAATTTTATAAAGATCTGCAAAAGCATATTATCCCAACATATGGCAGCAAGTACCCAAAAAAAGCTAAAAGGCTTGAAAACAATTGCTTTTTTAGAATAAAATATTATTACTTTCATAATTTTATATGATAATTGTTTATTTTTTAAAGAGCGGGACTGGGAGGAACATAGAGGAAAGATGGCAGAGGACTAGGGGACTGAAATGACATCAGGTTGCAGGAGTTCAGCTAGATAGTTATCAAACCACTCTAAACACGTTCAAACTCAACAGGAGATAGAAAAGAAGAAGAGAAGCAATTCTAGGAACAGAAAATTGACCACTTTCTGAAAGGTAGGACATGTGGAGAAGTGAATCCGAAGGGATGGGAAGACAGACTGTGGGGGGAGGGGCCAGCTCCCAGCAAGCAGTGAAGCAGCGGAGCACAAAATGGGAACTTTTGCAAGTCTGCTCCGCTAAGGGACATTGCTCCAGAGGCTCAGTGGGGGTGGTGCCCTCACGAGGACAGTGTGATCTCAGGACCTGTAGGTCACAGAAAGACCAGGGGTGGCTGAGTGTGGCAGAGCTCCCAGGTATTGGAGTAGGGAAGCTGGCTGCAGAGGCGGAGCCAAGGAGGGGGCTCTCAGCTTGGGGTTACCTTAAACCATGATCTGATCCACAGTTGGGTCACTGCTCTTTGAGCAGGAACCCCACAAGTGGCAAAGTGGCAGATCCGGGGAGACTCACCTTCCTCTAGAGGTGCAGCATGGCACGGATCAGCTTGGTTTGGAGACTGCAAAGGGGGCCATGCACCAGAAAGAAATGCTCGGACATAGGCTGGTAAACCCAGAGTGGGGCCGGAGACCAGGGAGATGGAATGGATTGACTGCTTTTTTCTGAGGGCATACTGAGAAGTGGGGTCCTGAGCTCTCAGCTCCTCCAGGCCAGAGATTGGGAGGCTGCCACTTTCATTCCTGTCCTACAAAGCTGTAAGGAAAGTGTTCAGGGAGCAAAAGCTCCTGAGAGTGAACTCTAGTAGATTACTCAGCCCGGCCCCTGGGAAGGGCGACACAATTCTGCCTCCAGCAAAGACATTACAGAATCAAGGCAACAGGCCCCTCCTGCAGAAGATCAGCAAGGACAACCAGCCTAGACCAAGTTCACACATTAACGAGAACTGCGGAACTTCAGAGCTAGGGAAAAGCAATGCATGGAAGTAAGGGCTTTTTCCCCATGATCCTTTAATCGTGCAAAGTTACATTAATTTTTTTTTAATTTTATTTTTTTCTTATTCTAAACTTTTCCTCTTCCCTCTTTGAATGTTCCTTAACTAGTTTATCTTAACAATACCTTTATTAAAATTTTTTAAACCATTATTATAAACATATTTTATCTTTCATTATATTTAACCTTATCTTTTGTATACACACAGGGTCTTTTTTTCCTAAAAAATTGGGATACCACTACTTCTAATAGATCAAAATATGCCCTTAATCTAACACAGGGCATATTTCTAGTCTCCAGCCTGAGCACATTTTTTTTTTCTTTCTTTTTCCAACCAACTTATCAATTCCTTTTTCAGAATTTTTAAAATTGTTCATCTTTACTGTCATATTTCTTCCCTTCATCATGTTTATCCTTATTTTTTTATATATATATGTTTTTCTTTCTTTAAAATTTTGCTATGTAGTTTCTTCTAAGAGACCAAATACACACAAAATCAAATAATCAAATGGGTGGGTCTGTTCTATTCATCAGTCATGTATGTGTATATATATATATATACTTTTTTTAGTTTATTTTTATCCCTATTCTTTTCCCCCCAGTTTGGAGCCTCTTCTGATTTGGTTAGCATACATTTTTCTGGGGTCTTTCCCACACTTTTTGTATTTTATTCTCTCATTCATATATTCTTATCTGGATAAAATGAGAAGGTAGAAAAACTCACCACAAAAAAAAAAAAAAAAAAAAGAACAAGAGGCAATACCAAAGACTAGGGACCTAATCAATACGGACATTGGTAATGCAATCCATATCAAAATACCATCAATTTTTTTCAAAGCAATAGAATGTATAATCCTGAAATTTATATAGAAAGAGAAAAGACCCCAAATAGCCAGAGGAATGGTGAAAAAAAAAAAAGCCAAAGTTAGTGGCATCACACTTCCAGTCTTCAAGCTCTATCACAAGGCTATAATCATCAGAACAGTATGGTACTGGCAAAAAAACAGACATATAGGTCAATGGAACAGAATAAAGAGCCTGGAAATGGACTCTCAACTCTATGGTCAACTGATCTTTGACATAGCAAGAAAGAATGCCCAATGGAAAAAAAGACAGTCTCTTCAACAAATGGTGTTGGGAAAATTGGACAGCCACATGCATAAGAATGAAACAGGATGATTTCCTTACACCACACATCAAAATAGATGAAAGACCTCAACGTGAGACAGGAATCCATCAAAATCCTTGAGAAGAACACAGGCAACTACCTCTTCTACCTCATCCACAGCAACTTCTTCCTAGATACATTGCCAAAGGCAAGGGAAGCAAGGGCAAAAATGAACTATTGGGACTTCATTGAGATCAAAAGCTTTTGCACAGTAAAGGAAGCAGTTAAGAAAACGGAAAGACAACTGACAGAACAGGAGAAGATATTTGCAAATGACATATCAGATAAAGGGCTAGTATCCAAAATCTATAAAGAACTTATCAAACTCAACACCCAAGGAACAAATAATCCAGTCAAGAAATGGGCAGAGAACATGAACAGACATTTCTGCAAAGACAACCAGGTGGCCAGCCAGACACATGAAAAAGTGCTCTACATGACTCAGCATCAGGGAAATACAAATCAAAACCACAATGAGATATCACCTCACACCAGTTAGAATGGCTAAAATTAAGTCAGGAAATGACAGATGTTGGAGAAGATGAGGAGAAAGGTTCCTCAAAAAACTGAAAATAGAGCTACACTGTGACCCAGCAATTGCACAATTTACTCTAAAGATATAAATGTAGTGATCCAAAGGGGCATGTACACCCGAAAGTTTGTAGCAGCGATGTACGCAATAGCCAAGTTATGGAAAGAAACTAGATGTTCAACAGCAGAAGATAGGATAAAAAAGAGTGGTATATATATATATACAATGGAATACTATGCAACTATCAAAAGAAATGAAATCTTGCCATTTGCAACAACGTGGATGGAATTAGACGGTATTATGCTGAGTTAAATAAGTCAATCAGAGAAAGACAATTATCAACTGATCTCTCTGATATGAGGAATTTAAGAGTTAGAGTGGGGGTTTCTGGGGTATGAAAAAACAATTGAAACAAGATGGGATCAGAAGTGGGTAAACTATAAGAGACTCTTAATCTTACCAAACAAACTGAGGGTTGCTGGGTGGTGGCGGGGGTGTAGGGAGAGGGTCATTGGGTTTTGGATATTGGGGAATCTATGTGACAAGGTGTGTGCTGTGACCTGTAGTCCTAGAGCAAAGAATACATTATGTGTTAATGAAAATAATTTTTAAAAAGGGGGGAAGAGGGAGTAAGGGAAGGAGAGGGATAGGGAAAGAATCTTAAGCAGGCTTTATGCCCATCACAGAAACCCACTTGGGGCTGGATCTCACAGCCCTGAGATCAAACCCCGTGGCAGAGCCCAAATGTGGAGCTCGATCTCACAGCCCTGAGATCAGGAAGTGATTGAGATCTCGAGCTGGACGCTTAGCTGACTGAGCCACCCAGGCAACCCTTTTCTTTTCTTTTCTTTTCTTTTTTTTTAAGAAAGTTATTTTAAATTACTATGGTTTACTTTGATAAAAATAAAATTTACAGTTAAAGTAAGGATTAAAACAGCCAGATCTCTCATTAAAACAATAATAAAGGGGCAAAATATTTAACAGGGCTTAAAATATCAGGCAGTGTGAATCAGAGATACTTGACAGGAAATTAATTAAGGAAACCCTAAAACTGCTCCAGCCTACATTCTAGAGGAAATTTCAAGGGCAAGGCAATGGGAGGTAACTCTAGGGAGAGTCTTCTGGAGTTCCTGAAGTTGAGGCGGGGTTGGGAGTGAAAGGAATCCAGCGAACCAAGAGTTTGTAAAATATAAGAACAAGAGAAGAGAGCTGCACAGAGAGGGGAGTCTGAATTTTTTCAGAAAGTCCCATTCAAATACTGAGCTGAGTACAAATAAGGGAATATATGTGATGAACTTAATCAAGATTAGCTAAAAGAAAAAAAAATTGCTCTGAAAGTATTAGAGGGAGGAAAGTTTGTAGTTGACACAGCATTGCAAACAATTCCTATACCTAAAAGCTATAGTGGAATATTCATCAATATATGGGCAATGACTGGAGTATAAACTTGTCTTTCCTTAATAGTAGGAAGGGGATAATTTAACCCTACAACCCTACAACAAATGTAGCTTTGGTTCCAGCTAACAAAGTTTAAAGGTTAAGCCAAACAGATCAAAGTGTTTCCAGGTAATCTAATCTTATCCTAGGAAAACATTCTACAATATGTATAATATTGATTTAAATATTCAACAGTCAATGTATAACATTTACAATGCCTGATCTTCAAACAAAAATTATCAAGCATGCTGCGATGCAAGAAAATAAAACACATATTAATCAACACTGACCCAAAAATCACACCACACTGAAGGTAGATTAGTAGATAAAGACATTAAAATAATTATACTAGTAATATTCCATATGTTCAAGAAACTAAACAAAATATTGAATAAAGTAGAGACATAGAACATATTAAAGAGACTCAAAAATCACACATGTTGAGATAAAAACTTAAAAAAAAATACACTGGATGGGATTTACAGCAGTTAGACATAGCAGAGTTCTTTGAATTTTAATTTAACTTTTTGAAAAATTTTTAAAGGTTATTTATTTACTTTACAAAGAGAGGGAGAGAGAGAGATCACAAATAGGCAGAGAGGCAGGAGAGAGAGAGGTAGAAGCAGGCTCCCCACTGAGTGGAGTGCTGGATGTGGGACTAACTTCTAGGACCCTGAGATCATGACCTGAGCCAAAGGTAGAGGCTTAACCCACAGAGCCACCCAGGCACCCTGGATTTTTAATTTTAAAGATAAAAATGAAGCAAACTCTTCCTAAGTCATGCTATCAGCAATGGCAAACATTTTTAAAAATCCATGCCACGTAAAGAAAAGTTACATGGTGTAAAAAATAGTATGGACTTCAAATGAAGGTATGATACTATAATACAAATAAGTGTTTTATAAGTGGACACAATTTTCACCATGCAGGAAAACTAAAGAGCTCTCCCTATTACACCAAACATAAATTTTCCATACTTAAGTCACTCTGTGGTAGCCATTGTAGAAAGTAGTAGACTTTAAAAAAAACTATTTTGTTCTGTACTTAACATTAAGTATACTGGAAGTGAGGGGGAAAGTAAAGATAAGCATGAGGAGGATTTTTAATTTCAGAACCAAATATAAGTACACTTTTATAGGCAAACGGGAAAAAATCAAGTTGATATGATCTAAATACATATTAGAATTATTAGTCATTGTAAAGGAAATAAGAATAAATTGCAGATGTCAAAAATGGACTTGGGAGCATATAAGAAAATTTTTTTCTTTGCCCATTTAACAAAATCTACTATGGAACTCTAATATTTATGACTTTGCAGAATGCATGCTATGTTCCAGTTGCTAAAGAAATATGCCAGTTGGTTGCAAAGATCAGATTGATAAAAATGGTATATTTTTAAACATCTAAGAATCCTTTAAAACCCACTATTTCCATATGATTTATTTTCAAATATGCTGTACTAAAACTTGAAAATGAATGAAAAATATTTTGAATATTTTGTGCCAAGTCCCTAACCCGAGTGGTGCATGTCCCTCAAGAGGGAATAGAGGGAGCATAGCAAAAGCTTTGAAAACTGAACTGACATTGAAACCATCACCCACATATGATGATACAAAACTTGCACTTTGAACTTAGCATTTGCACACAAAAAATATAAAATACATTTACCAGAGAACTTTAATAGCCCTGAGAATCTTTCTCTGTAATACTGAAAATATATCAGATACATCCTAAATTACCCAATAAACAAAGACCAGAGAATATGATCAACTGTCAAGAGAATGGGTAACCAACAGATGCCCATCTAAGGATGACAGTGATGCTGGAATTTTCAGGAAAAGACTTTACTCCATCTACTATTAACTGTGGTTAATGAGGTAAAGATTAACTTGGAAGGAGTGGAAAATGACAGTATTTAAAAGACTGACAAGCAATAAGAGCCAACTGGAAATTTTAGAACTGAAAATTACCATATCCTAAATTATAAAAATTATGAATGGAGCCAAAGAGCAGGATGGCAATGACAAAGGAAAGAGTCAATGAATGTGAGGGCAGATAAACAAAAATTCAATCCGAAAAAGGGAAAGAACAAAATGTTAAAAGAGTGAACAGAGCCTCTGACAACTGTCAAATAATGTCAATAGCTCTAATATTCAGGCCATTGGTGTCCCAGAAGAAGAGAAGAGATTAGTGCAGTAAATATCTCAAGAAATAAGGGCTAAAGATTTTTCAAATTGTGTAAAAGACAAATTTACCAATTCAAGAAGCTTGTGCATGAAACATTTAAAACATGCACAGGATCTATATAATGAAAAGTACAAGTGCTGATAAAAAAAAAAAAAAACAAAAAAAAAAACCTCAAGGGAGGATTCAAGATGGCAGAGTAGTAGCAGACTGATATGAGATCAGGTTGAAAGATAGGGGTCAGTCCTCGGCAAGTGGAGGAGGAATGGAGCACAAAATTCTAACTTTTAAAAGTCTGCACCACTGAGGGACATTGCACCAGAGGCCTAGTGGGGGTGGAGCCCTTGTGGGGGCATTGTGGTCTCAGGTCCCATGGGGTCACAGAAAGATTAGGGTTGTCTGAGTGTGGCAGAGCTGGCAGGTATCAGAGCAGGGAAGCCGGCTACAGAGACAGAGCTGAGGAGTGAGCTCTCAACTCAGGGTTACCTTAAACTGTGATCGGCACAATCAGGCCACTGCTCTTTGAGCAGGGAAACCACAAGTGGCAGATCCAGGGGAGACTTACCTTCCTTCTCTGAAGGCAGGAATCTGCTGGGTTTGGAGACTCCAAATGGGGCTGTGTGCCACAGATGGAGGAACTCGGTCATAGGCCGGGTCAGCTTGGAGCACGACCAGAGACCAGGGAGACAGGAGTGATTGAGGATTGAGCGCTTTTCCTGAGGGTGCATGCACTGAAGAGTGTCATCCAGGGCTCTCAGCTATTCCAGTCTAGAGATTGAGAGGATGCTATTTTCATTTCCCTTCTCCAGAGCTCTATGTAAAGCGTTCAGGGAACAAAAGCTCCCAAGAGCTAACTCGAGCACATAACGTAGCCTGGCCCCTGGCAGGGGTGGCATAATTCTGCCTCAGGCAAAGACATTTGAGAATCACTACAACAGGCCCCTTCCCAGAAGATCCTCAAGAACACTCAGCTAAGACCAAGCACACTGATCAAGGAGAACAGAAGGAATTCCAGAGGAGGGGAAAGCAAAGCATGGAATTCATGGGTTTCTCCCCATGAACATTTAGTCTTGCAAAGTTAATATATTTTTGTTTTTATTCTAATTTATTAAACTTTCCTCTTTCCTCTTTTAATGTTTACCTAGTTTAACTTAACAATACACTCTAAAAATATGTTTTTAAACCTTCACTATTATAGTCATTTTTATCCTTCATTGTATCTAACTTTATTTTTCATATACATACAGGTTTTTCCTTTAAAAAAAATTTGGGATACAATTCTCCTAATAGATCAAAATATAGCCTAAATCTAGCACAAAGTGTTGTTCTAGATTCCAGACTGAGCAAATTCTCTCCACGTTTTAATTCTTTTTTGAACCAACTTATCTTATCAATTCCTTTTTTAGATTTTTTAAATTTTTTTTATTTTCATCTTTACAGTCATATTCCATCCCTTCATCGTGTTTATCCTTTTTTTGGTATACATTTAAATTTTTCTTTCTTTAAAATTTTGGTATGTAGTTTCTTCTAGGAGACCAAAATACACCCAAAATCAAGTGAGTGACTCTGTTCTATTCATCAGTCTAAATATAGGTATATATACCTAATATAGGTATATATATGTATATATACCTATATACATATATATGTATATATACCTACACACAGTTAATCTAAAAAAAATTTTTTTTTAGACTTCTTTGTACCCCCTTTTCTTCTACCCCCAGTTTGGCGACTCTTCTGATTTGCTTAGCGTACCATTTTCTGTGGTCTTTGCCAACCTTTTAGTATCTTATTCTATCGTTTATATATTCTTATCTGGATACAATGACAAGGTGGAAAAACTCACCACAAAAAATAAAAAAAAAAAAAAAAGAACAAGAGGCAGTACTGAAGTCTAGGGAGCTAATCAATATGGACATTGGTAACATGTTAGATCTAGGGTTCAGAATGATGATTCTCAAGGTGGTAACTGGGCTTAAAAAAGGCATGGGAGATATTAGAGGAACCTGTCTGGAGAAATAAAATCCCTTTCTGGAGAAATAAAAGAACTAAAATCTAACCAAGCTGGAATCAAAAAAGGTATTAATGAAGTGCAATAAAAAATGGAGGCTTTCACTGCTAGGATAAATGAGGCAGAAGAGAATTAGTGATATAGAAGAACAAATAACAGGGAATAAAGAAGCTTAGCAAAAGAGAAACAACTACTGGACCACAAGGGGAGAATTTGAGAGATAAGTGATAGTATAAGAGGAAACAATAACAGAATAATTGGGATCCCAGAAGAAGAGAATCCCAGCACAGAAGGTATATTGGAGCTAATTATAGTATAGAATTTCCCTAATATGACAAAGAGAACCACCATCAAAATCTGGGAAGTACAAAGAACCCCTCCCCAAAATCAACAAAAATAGGCCCACACCCTGTCATCTAATAGTAAAACTTATGTCTTAGCAAAAAAGAGAAAATCCTGAAAGGAGCTCAGGACAAGAGGTCTGTAACATACAATGGTAAAAATATTAGTTGGCATCAGACTTAGCCACAGAGATCTGGCAAGCCAGAAAGAACTGGCATGATATATTCAGAGCACGAAATAAGAAAAACATGCAGCCAAGAATACTATATACAGCTAGGCTATCATTGAAAATAGAAGGAGAGATAAAAACCTTCCAGAATGTACCAAAAAAAAAAAAAAAGAATTTTTAAACACCAAACCATCCCTACAGGAAGTGTTGAAAGGGTTCCTCTAAGCAAAGAGAGAGCCTAAAAGTAGTAGACCAGAAAGGAACATAAACAATATGCAGTAATAGTCACCTTAAAGACAATACAATGTCACTAAATTCATATCTTTCAATAGTTACCCTAAATGGAAATGGGCTAAATGCCCCCAATCAGAAGACATAGGGTATTGGGATGGATTAAAAAACAACAACAACAACAACAACAGAACAACAGAACATCAATATGCTCTCTACGAGAAATTCATTTTAGACCCCAAGTCACCTCCAGATTTAAAGTAAGGGGGTGGATAACAATTTACCACGCTAATGGACATCAAAAGAAAGCTGGGGTGGCAAGCCTTATATCAAATAAATTGGATTTTAAGCTGAAGACTATAATAAGAGACAGGGAAGGACACTATATCATACTCAAACTATCAATTGAACAAAAAGATCTAGCAATTTTAAATATCTATGCCCCTAACATGGGAGCAGTCAATTATATAAACCAATTAATAACAAAATCAAAGAAATACATCAACAATAATATGATAATAGTAGGGGATTTTAATACTCCCCTCACTGAAATGGACAGATTATCCAAGCGAAAGATCAGCAAGGAAAGAAAGGCCTTAAATAGCACACTGGACCAGATGGACATCACAGATATATTCAGTACATTCCATCCCAAAGCAACAGAATACACATTCTCTCTAGTGCACATGGTAAATTGTCCAGGATAGATAACATCCTGGGTCACAAATCAGGTCCTAAGCAGTAAGATCTTCATATTTCGGACCACAATACTCTGAAGCTGGAACTCAATTACAAGAGGAAAATTGGAAACAACCCAAATACACGCAGGCTAAAGAGCATCCTACTAAAGAGTGAGTGGGTCAACCAGGAAATTAAGGAAGAATTGAAAAAATTCATGGAAACAAATGATAATGAAAACACAATGGTTCAAAATCTGTGGGACACAGCAAAGGCAGTCCTGAGAGGAAAATACAGAGCGATACAAGCCTTCCTCAAGAAACAAGAATGGTCTCAAGTACACAACCTAACCCTATACCTAAAGAGGCTGGAGAAAGAACAGCCAAAAACGCCTAAACCCAGTAGGAGAAGAGAAGTAATAAACATCAGAGCAGAGATCAATGAAATAGAAACAAACAAACAACAACAAAACAGTAGAATAAATCAACAAAACTAGGAGCTAGTTCTTTGAAAGAATTAATAAGATTGATAAACCCCTGGCCAGACTTATCAAAAAGAAAAGAGAAAGGACCCAAACAAATAAAATCATGAACGAAAGAAGAGAGATCACAACCAACACCAAAGAAACACAAACAGTTATAAGAACATATTATGAGCAACGCTACACCAGCAAATCTGACAATCTGGAAGAAATGGATGCATCCCTGGATACGTATAAACTACCAAAATTGAACCAGAAAGAAATAGAAAACCTGAACAGACCCATAACAAGTAAGGAGATTGAAGCAGTCATCAAAAATCTCCCAACAAACAAGAGCCCAGGGCCAGAAGGCTTCCCAGGGCAATTCTACCAAACATTTAAAGAAGAACTAATTCCTATTCTCCTGAAAATCTTCCAAAAAATAGAAATGGAAGGAAAACTTCCAAACTCATTTTATGAAGCCAGCATCACCTTGATCCTAAACCAGAAAAAGACCCCACCAAAAAAGAGAATTATAGACCCATATCCTTGATGAACATGACATGAAAATTCTCACCAAAATACTAACCAATAGGATCCAACAGTATATTAAAAGGATTATTCACCACAACCAAGCGGGATTTATCCCAGAACTGCAAGGTTCGTTCAACATCTGCAAATCAATCAATGTGATACAATACAAAAATGAAAGAACGAACAAGAACCATATGATACTCTCAATAGATGCTGTAAAAGCATTTGATAAAGTACAGCATCCTTTCTTGATCAAAACTCTCCACAGTGTAGGAATAGAGGGTACATACCTCAATATCATCAAAGCCATCTCTGAGCAACCCACAGTGAATATCATTCTCAATGGAAAGAAACTGAGATCTTTTCCGCTAAGGTCAATAACACGGCAGGGATGTCCGTTATCACCACTGCTATTCAGCATAGTGCTGATAGCAGCTAGAAGTCCTAGCCTCAGCATTCAGACAACAAAAAGAAATTAAGAGCATCCAAAACAGCAAAGAAGTAGTCAAACGATCACTCTTTGCAGGTGATATACTTTATGTGGAAAACCCAAATGACTCCACTCCAAAACTGCTAGAACTCATACAGGAATTTAGTACAGTGTCAGGATATAGAATCAATGGACAGTAATCAGTTGCAATTCTATACAGCAACGACAAGACAGAAGAAAGAGAAATTAAGGAGTCGATCCCATTTACAATTGTATCCAAAACCATAAGATACCTAGGAAAAAACCTAACCAAAGAGGCAAAGAATCTGTATGCAGTAAATTATAAAGTATTCCTGAAAGGAATTGAAGAAGACACAAAGAAATGGAAAAATGGTCCACGCTTATGGATTGGAAGAACAATTATTGTGAAGATGTCTATGCTACCTAAAGCAACCTACACATTTAAAGCAATCTGTATCAAAATACCATCAATTTTTTCAATGAAATGGAACATATGATCCTAAAATTTATATGGAACCAGAAAGGACCTGAAATAGTCAGAGGGAATGTTGAAAAAGAAAGCCAAAGTTGGTGGCACCACAATTCCAGACTTTAAGCTCTATTACAAAGCTGTCGTCATCAAGATAGCATGGCACTGGCACAAAAACAGATATATATCGATGGAACAGAATAGAGAGCCTGGAAATGGACCCTAAACTCTATGGTCAACTAATCTTTGACAAAGCAGGAAAGAATGTCCATTGGAAAAAAGACAGTCTCTTCAACAAATGGTGTTGGTAAAATTGGACAGCCACTTGTAGAAGGATGAAACTGTACCATTTCCTTATACCACACATGAAAATAGACTCAAAATGGATGAAAAGAGCTCAGTGTGAGAAAAGAATCCATCAAAATCCTTGAGGACAACACAGGCAGCAACCTCTTTGATGTCAGACGCAGCAACTTCTTCCTAGAAACACTGCCAAAGGCAATGCAAGCAAGGGCAGAAAGGAGCTATTGGGACTTCCTCAAGATCAAAAGCTTTTGCACAGCAAAGGAAACAGTCAAGAAAACTAAAAGACAACTGAGAGCATGGGAGAAGATGCTTGCAAACACCATATCAGATAAAGGGCTAGTATCCAAAATCTGTAACGAACTTATCAAACTCAACACCCAAGGAACAAATAATCCAATCAAGAAATGGGCAGAGGACATGAACAGACATTTCTGCAAAGACATCCAGACGGCCAGCCAGACACATGAAAAAGTGTTCCACATCACCTGGCATCAGGGAAATACAAATCAAAACCATAAGGAGAAACCACTTCACACCAGTCAGAATGGCTAAAATTATCAAGTCAGGAAACGACAGATGCTAGTGAGGATGCAGAGAAAGGGGAAGCCTCCTAAACTCTTTTTGGGAAAGCAAGCTGGTACAACCACTCTGGAAAACAGCGTGGAGGTTTCTCAAAAAGTTGAAAATAGAGCTACCTTATGACCCAGCAATTGCACTGGGTATTTACCCTAAATATTCAAACGTAGTGATCCAAAGGGGCACATGCACCTGAATGTTTATAGCAGCAATATCCACAATAAACAAATTATGGGAAAAAACCTAGATGTCCATCAACAGTGAATGGATAAAGAAACAGTGGTATATATATATATAGAATGGAATACTATGTAGCCATTAAAATAAATGAAATCTTGCCATTTGTAATGACATGGATGGAACTAGAGGGTATTATGCTGAGTGAAGTCAGTCAATCAGAGAAAGACAGTTATCATACGATTTCCCTGATATGAGGAATTTGAGAGCAAAGTGGGGGTCTGGGGGGTAGTGAAAGGAAGAAATTAACAAGATGGGATTGGGAGAGAGACAAACTATAAGAGACTCTTAATCTCACAAAACAAACTGAGGGTTTCTGGGGGAGGTGGGAAGGGAGGGGGCATTGGGTTATGGACATTGGAGAGGGTATGTGCTATGGTGAGTGATGGGAAGTGTGTAAGCCTCACGATTCACAGACCTGTACCCTTGGGGTTACTGATACATTATATGCTAATAAATGGGGGGGAAAAGGAAATTTTTTTAAAAAGCTCAAAGGAGACCGAAATATAATAAGTATAAATGGAGACACATATAATATTCATGGTTTGGAATGCCTAGCATATTAAAGATGTCAGTTCTTTGATCTACAGATTCAATATAAACCCAAGATTTTTGTGTATATATGTACTGGCTTATGTTAAAATGTACGTGGAAACACAAAAGGACTTAGAATGGCTAAAACAGTTTCAGAAAGAAACATCAAACTGGAAGAACCATACTGTCCATTTTTTAAAAAAGATTTTATTTATTTGAGAGAGATTTATTGAGAGAGATCACAAGCAGGCAGAGAGGCAGGCAGAGAGAGAGGAGGAAGCAGGCTCCCTGCTGAGCAGAGAGCCCAATGCGGGGCTCGATCCCAGGACCCTGAGAACATGACCTGAGTCAAAGACAGAGGCTTTAACCCACTGAGCCACCCAGGCGCCCCATACTGTCCATTTTTAAGACTTATTCAATATATATAGCAATCAATACAGTAGCAAATCAATATCTAGACACTCAGATCAATGGAACCTGAAATAAGGAACATTGAAAAAGATCCACACAAATGTGATTAGATCATTTGGGGGCAAGATTACAAAATCAATTCTGTGTTGGAATAACATCCCTTTAAAAAAAAATTAAAGATTTTATTTGAGAGAAAGCAAGCATAAGCAGGGGGAGGGGGAGGGCAAAGTGAGAAGCAGGTTCCCTGCTGAGCAGGGGGCAGGATGTGGGGCTGGATCTGAACGTTGGCATGACTTGAGATGAAGGCAGGCACTTAACCAAACGAGACACCCATGTGCCCCAAGGAAAAGCTCTATTTATAAAATAGTATTGGAAAAAATGGACATCAGGGACCATAAATTATCCATCTAAACCTCATACGTTGTATAAGAATGAACTCAAATAGATCATAAATATACATGAAAAATGGAAAGGCCTAAAAATTTTGCAAGAAACACAGAAAATCTTTGGGACTTAGATTTAGAGAACAAGTTTTCAGACATGACACCAAAAGTGTTATCCATAATAAAAAAATAGTTGATATATTTGGCTTCCTAAAAATTGGAATTTTTGCTAGGCCTAAGACCCTGTTAAGAGGACAAAAAGACAAGCCACCAGAAGAGAGAGATTTGCAAACCACATAACCCACAGGTAACTGATACCTAAAACATACAAATCATTCTCCAAATAATAAAGCAACCTAATTTAAAAAGAAGTAAAAGACCTACACACACAGTTCAAAAAAGGGAATTTGCAAATGTCAATTACATGAAGAGAGATAGTCAACATCCTTAGTCACAAGAAAACACGAATTCAAACAACCACAAATAACTACTGCATATCTCTTAAAATGGCTTAAAAATACTTATATCTATACTTATAATTATATTAATACATTATACTAATACTTGTAATGTATAACACATTTTACTAATATTTATACTGTAACACCTTTAGGCATTACACTAGGAGGAAGCAACCTGATACCCACATAAAAACCTTTGCACGAATGTCACAGCAGCTTTTTAGTCATAAATGGCCAAGGACTTTAGAACATGGGATGTGTCGCAATGCTCTACAGAGTTAAATGGAATACTCCTCAGCAATCAAGTAATGAAGTATCAGTGTATTCAAACAATTTGGCTGGATCTTAAGAAAATTATGCTTAGTGGAAAATGCCAGTCTCAGACGTTGACATACAGTATGATTACATTTCCATAAAATTTGTGAAATGAAAACACTACAGAGATGGAGAACAGAAGTGGCGGTCAGGAGTTGGGGCAAGGGACAATTGGGAGGTGGGGGGATGGTGTCCATAAAGACCAGCCTCAGAGAAGTGCTTTGGGATGACAGAACGTTTCTGTATTGTCACTGCAGTGATATGTATATTATAATTCTATACAGGGCATAAGATGGCATGGAATTATAAAAAGACAAAATATAAGCACACACAAAAACAGTAACATCTGAGTAAGGTCTGCAATGTGTTTAGTTGTTTTGTTCCAGTCAATTTCCTTTGTTTGGGAATGAACTATAACTATGCTGAAGAAAAGGGGGTGATGGGTATACATGGGACTTCTCTGATGAGTTTTATCATAATTAACTTTTTTAAAAAGCTCAGCATATCTCAAACAATATTTTTTAAAAATCCTACCCAGACATGTCTTACTCAAACTACTGATAATCAAAGGTAAGGAAAGCAAATACCAAAAATGAATCTTTTGAGTGGCTAAGCAATGTGTTTTTACTCGCATCTCATTATCCTCCCCACTAGGATTACTTTAGTATTACGAAATCCATTTTTAAGACAGAACATTGACTCAGAACGTCTGTGAATTTGCTAAGTGGCAGTAAGAGATAAAATCCAGTTTGACTGTTTTGAAGTCTGATCTTTTGCTTATACACCCAAACATTTTTCCTGCACCTTCCTAATTAATCAAGGATATAGTATACCTACTGAGTTTAAGTATATCCCTTACTGTTTCAGTATAAAGTCAGAGAAATATATTATTTCATTCTAGGCCATACTGTTTCCATAAATAAAATGGAAGAAATGATCATATTGAAGCTAATTTGCATCCAAATTAAGGGACATTAGGTTTCAAACAACAGTAAATGACTCAGGCTAATGCAAACAAAACAAGAATTTATTGAAGGGTTGGTGGAGATGCTTAGCATATTAAAGTCCTAACTGAAATGGCCAGGTCATCCGAAAAAGAAGAACTGAAGGAGTGCAGTGCAGGCTCACAGACTTTAATTTGGGTTGCGGACAAAAGATCACTCACCAGGAAACTGCCCAGTCTCTAGCTCCTGTTTCAATTGTCTAAGCTATCAGTACAGACTGTTCCAACACAGGTTCTACACCTAGGTAAACTATGTAAGCCAAGTGTTGAAGTAAGGACTTCACTTGGCTAGTCTGACTTGCTTGCCCATATATTTGGCCAGAAAGTGAAGACACTATCACAGGAAGAAGATTAAAGAACTAGGCAGATGAAAGCAAAAACAATTATAATCCTTCTCTTGGCTTCAATGGCACACAGGTGCACATAAACTTCTTATATGTCCATATCCATGGGGACAGCCTCACTATATCTGAGATATATATAGAGAGAAAAGGAAATACGTGTATAGGCCTAGGTATATACAGGTTTGTATATATATACATATATAAACTGTTATACAAACCTGTGTAAATATGTATGTCCCAAACGCCATATAGCAGTCATGAACTTCTGAAACATGCACTTCTGAAAGTGCAAAGCTAAAAGTTACAAATGATCCCATTTCAAAGTTGAACTATTTTAATTTTCCTTATATTATTTGCGAACTATAAAGAACACTTGAAAATTTCCCTGTTTCTGACCTTCTGATTGATTATGGAAGAGTGACAAAAGAAATATTAAAAATTTATCTTTGAAAATGCACAATTGAAGTGTAAGTGACTTGCAAATAATTGAACATGTAAATTATATTTTTCAAAACTTGGTGTCTTTTATGCTTCTAAAATTAAGTTTAAGGCTGCATTATGACTTCTGTGACACCCTTGTGTAGACATATTTGATCATCCATGATGATTTATTACATGTTCCATCCTCTCTCCTGTGACTGTATAAGAAGTATTTGCACACCTATGTGTGCACAAGCTCAGAGAAGCCAAGTGGGGGGTTTTCTTTGCTTTTGTTTCATTTGTGAAATAGCTTTTTCTCTCTCAATAATAAGAATGTCTATCTGTCAGCCAGATAACTGTGCAAGTGAGTATATTAGAAAAAGATAAGGAGAAAGGTGTATGTTCATATAAAGAAAAGGATATAGAAAAATAAGTATAAGTTAACAGAGACTACAGTGGAGCAAATGTTTGGGTGCAAGTGGAGGGGAGGAAGAATATGGATTACAATCTGGACCATTGATATTTGGAGTGTTCAGGCACATATTCATAGAGAGAAGACGTGGAGGAGTGAAGAGTAAGGGCGGGCCTGGAGAGTAAGACTACAAGCCAGGTCTCCAAACCTACAGTAAATCGAGGGACTTGAGAAGCAACAAGTAGAAGTCAAACGGAGGAAAGAGATCAGAAATATCCTTTTAGATCCTCTGTCAAGTTAACAGTCTCCTCCCTTGAGTTCTGCCAAGCTGTCATCAATCTTCTTATTCCACCAGCCAAAGCTCTAGGAAGATGTCATGGCCTGATCACAGTACTAACATCTCTCTACCCAAACTGCCCTCTTCCCAACAAGGCAATCTTGCAGGGATTTTCAGTGGTGCCTGCCTCCTGGCAGGGTGGGGAGGGTCAGCAGGAGTTATCCCATGGGGCTCCTGAGTGCCCAGTAATTCCCAGCATTCCTTGTACTTCTCACAGCTCTAGGCGGATATTTTCTCTAGAGCTGGGCACCGCATTTTACCAGGTCAACTGGGAGCAGCTGCAGAGTATCAGGTATATCTATCTTCAGCCAGTCATCCCTAGATGCTAGGCGGGCTTAGGAGAACTTCTGTGCTCCCATCAGACTGCAGGGTGTGCTGGACACCATCATTTGAAATCTTTGGGCCAGTGGGTCTGTGTTGCTACAAGAACACCAAAACAGGAAAGGAGATCGTTTCAATGAGGAAGGCAGCTTTTCTTATTTTACTGATATACATTCATTCACTCTATGTGATTCAAAAAATTTAGGGCAATTCCCAGGTTCCATTATGACTCTTGGACCCTAGAAGAAGAGCCCTTCTTTTTAAGATATACTCTCATTCATTGTGGTACAAAGCTGGTTTTGCTAGTCTTTGCAGTCTCATCTATGTTTAACCCTCCTACTCATCCCTTAGAACAAGCACTTGATGCTATAACAAAAATAAATAATAACATGCAGGAATCATGAACTTTCATAAAAGAACATGGGGATCCTCAAGAAAGCAACACATTCAAAGTTGCCTGAAACTGGGGCGCCTGGGTGACTCAGTTGGTTAAGCATCCAACTCTTGATTTCAGCTCAGGTCATTATCTCAGGGTCATGAGATTGAGCCCTGAGCCAGGCTCTGCACTGGGTGGGGAGCCTGTTGAAGAATTTTCTCTCCCTCTACTCTTTTCACCTATTTGCTCTTGCTCTTAAAAAAAAAAAAAAATAGGTTGCCAGATTGCCAGAAATGGTCCATGACAAAAGGGTAACCTCTATCCCTATTTCTTTCCAGTTGCTTCTGACACTTTAAAGGAAGCAGCCAGAGTTACTGGCTCCTAGTACATATCAAGGGGGGAAGAAAAGGAATCCTCTGATTATAACTCTTCAGCATGTCTTCTAGGTATGAAACTTAGAACATGACATCTGAGATCTCACTCTCACCCAGGAAAAGGGCAGGACTACATCTAGCCTGCATACCAACCCTTCCTCCAACAGACAAAGTTTGTCTCTGCTTTGCCCTGCACCCCTTGGAAAGGGAGGCAGGCCAAGGGATGTGACTCCCATGTCATTTGGCTAATCTAAGAATGGTGGGCCCAGGCTTCTCAGCCCTGCTTAACTGCTAGTCAGGTCTTTACTCCTGTCTCCTCAAAGGGCATAGAAAGGAAGCAATCTCCTTAATCTGTCATCAAGCAAGCATTCTACTTCCAAGTATGTATTCCTCTGAAGGAAATTATTCAACACAGTTATCCTGGAACCTTGGGAGGCATCCCCAGCAGAAACCTGAGTCTCAAGAACACTTGAGACGTTTTCTTACTCCTAGGGCCCTCACCTCTTCTACAATCCAGCCCCCAGCAGTTTTCCCTTCAGTCAGTCTCCTTTTTTCAGGTAGAGATGATATGTGAGTGGTCATTGCTCTTTAGTTTGTATGAGACCATCTTGCAGTTCTGCATGGTGTGAACTGCCTTCTTCTCCCTCCTTCTTGGGAGAGCAGTGGAGATAGTTGAAAGGGGTTGTCTGCTCCTGGTGGTGGTGGGCTGGCAGTGGTGGTGGTGGTGGATGTGCATAAACAAAAATGGGTCCTAGGGCTTCTTAGAGAAGATGAAGCCCGTCTCAGTAGAGTCTGGCCTACTCTGCTGCTTCTCCCGGAGGGACTAGAAAGAGTTCTGTTTATTTGTATGAAGACAACTTCAGGCCAAAATTTTTCGCTTTCTGGCATCTATATGCCAGTATTCTTAGTATTCTTTGTCTGCCTACTCTTTTCCTTCTCTACCCTTTTCTTTCTCTCCAGCAAAGTCAAGGTCAGATGGAAAGTATGGCAGCTGAAGCCCTCACGGACTCCATGCTTCACGTGTTCCTGGAGGACCTCCAAGCTAGGAAAGACCCGGCAGCAGGCCATGCACCTGAAGCCACTATCCAGGGTCACGAGCCATTCAGGCGTCTTGGCCCTGGGATATTCCTCGGCAGCTGGAGGCACTGGTGGACTGTCAGCCTCCTTCCCTTTCTCCTGCTCTTCTATTGTCTGCCTGGATGCACTGCAAGTTGGTGGCTCCTTAGTAGTGCAAGAGGGGGTGACTGCTCCCTGGAGATCAGAAAAGGTCTTTTTTTCTTTTTTTGTTTTTTTGGTAGGAGGCTCCAGGCTTTCTTGCTCATCATTGAGGACAGCCACACCCCTTTTTGTTCTTACATTCATATAGTAGACGTTCATGAATGTTTCCTCTTCTGTGTTTGCAGAGGACACAGAAGGCTTAGGATCATTAGCCAGCTGCAAAGTAAAGGAGCTATATAGAAAGTGTGAGGAAGTCTCACATTTCTTGGAACAAGAAACAAGCTGGTCTGTTTGAGGAGCTCCTAGGAAAGAAAATTTCAAGTGTAAGACAAATAGAATAAGTCCGCGGTATCCGGAGGATGCAAGATGCCCATGAGACTATTCCTATGCAGACATGTGGAGCCTAAGTATATACACATGTGATATTTCAGAATTCTCTGAGTGTTTTGCTTTGAGGTATGTACATGGTCTAGCTATGTGGGAATGAGGGTGTGGTGTGTCTTGTGGAGTTGCAAGTGTGTTTTGGGACACAGTTGGTGAGTGGTGGGTTTTTTTCTTTTTCTTTTTTTTTTTTCTTCAGTGTTTTGTTTATTTGAGAGAGACAGGAGGGGTGGAGGGAGAGGGACAAGCAGACTCTCTGCTGAACATGGAGCCTGACGCGGGGCTTGATCACATGATGCCGAGATCAGGACCTGAGCCAAAACCAAGCGTTGGCTGCCCAAATGACTGAGCCACCCAGGAGACCCTGATGAGTGTTTCTGATGATGGTGCAAGGTGATGGCGGATGAGTGTGTGCATGCGTATTCCACAGTGTGGCAGAGCATATGTACAAGTGCAGGACTGGTGCCGTTTCTTGTCATGAGACAACAGGACTTAGAGTGTTACCAGAAGTGACCTGGGCTCCCCGAACATGCAGCTCTGTAAAGACATGCAGCTCATGTCTTCGTGCATGAAGTGGCACATGGATGAGTAAGGCTCTCTATGAAGGTGCACCCCTCTCAGGGTGTACCAATTTTCCACAATTTGGCTTAGTGTGAGGTAGTTAAACCAGGTGATTGGTGTGAGGGGATGTAAATTCCGTATGGCATTAGTGTGTAAATGGGTGAGTCTGATTGTGTGAAGGAGTGAGGGTATGAGGGCATAGCTGCACCCTCACATACAAGAGAATGGGAAGATTGATGAAGAATGAAGGCATGTCTAAAAGCAAAGGGAAGGAGAAATGGGACCATAACTGGTAGGAAGGCAGACGGATGCAGGAGTGTGTGTGAGGAGTCTATGCTCACCTGAGGGGGAAGACTATGATGAAAGGCCCACACCAGCACAGTGCTCTTCCCGGCCCCCAGCTGTCCCAGCACTCTCACGAGTAACTGGGTCCTAACCCTGGAGGCACATTCCCATTTGTCCCTCTGCAGAGCCTTCAGTCTTAGTGCCTCTGCCCTGAAGCCCTCTTCAGATTTTTAAGTGGAGACTTAAATAAGAGGGCTTGGGCTGAGCAGCTCAGTTGTACCTCCCATCCATGCTCAGACCCCACCTGTGTATTTCCCTTACCATCCTGATTAGCCCTAATGATTTGCGATATGGAAGAAAAACAGGTGTAGTAGGATGAGGCAGATGATTCTTCTGCAGCCTCACCACCAGGAGGGACCACGGCAGAGGACTTGGGATGGGCTCCGACCTCCTGGGTGGTCTTGAATTCTGGTGAATGGAATAAAAATAAAACAATATATTGAGATGCGGCATCTTCTGGAGTCTGTATCCTTTCAGAAGTGCCACACTGAGTAAACACTCTAAGTTAGACAACATTACCACACGTGACACTTGCTCTCACAGAGCAAGTGTCTGAGTGCTATGCTTTGAGGTGTGTACATGGTCTAGCTATGTGGGAATGAGGGTGTGGTGTGTCTTGTGGAGTTGCAAGTGTGTTTTGGGACACAGTTGGTGAGTGGTGGGTTTTTTCTTTTTCTTTTTTTTTTTTTTCTTCAGTGTTTTGTTTATTTGAGAGAGACAGGAGGGGTGGAGGGAGAGGGACAAGCAGACTCTCTGCTGAACATGGAGCCTGACGCGGGGCTTGATCAATATGATGCCGAGATCAGGACCTGAGCCAAAACCAAGCGTTGGCTGCCCAAATGACTGAGCCACCCAGGAGACCCTGATGAGTGTTTCTGATGATGGTGCAAGGTGATGGCGGATGAGTGTGTGCATGCGTATTCCACAGTGTGGCAGAGCATATGTACAAGTGCAGGACTGGTGCCGTTTCTTGTCATGAGACAACAGGACTTAGAGTGTTACCAGAAGTGACCTGGGCTCCCCGAACATGCAGCTCTGTAAAGACATGCAGCTCATGTCTTCGTGCATGAAGTGGCACATGGATGAGTAAGGCTCTCTATGAAGGTGCACCCCTCTCAGGGTGTACCAATTTTCCACAATTTGGCTTAGTGTGAGGTAGTTAAACCAGGTGATTGGTGTGAGGGGATGTAAATCCCGTATGGCATTAGTGTGTAAATGGGTGAGTCTGATTGTGTGAAGGAGTGAGGGTATGAGGGCATAGCTGCACCCTCACATACAAGAGAATGGGAAGATTGATGAAGAATGGAGGCATGTCTAAAAGCAAAGGGAAGGAGAAATGGGACCATAACTGGTAGGAAGGCAGACGGATGCAGGAGTGTGTGTGAGGAGTCTATGCTCACCTGAGGGGGAAGACTATGATGAAAGGCCCACACCAGCACAGTGCTCTTCCCGGCCCCCAGCTGTCCCAGCACTCTCACGAGTAACTGGGTCCTAACCCTGGAGGCACATTCCCATTTGTCCCTCTGCAGAGCCTTCAGTCTTAGTGCCTCTGCCCTGAAGCCCTCTTCAGATTTTTAAGTGGAGACTTAAATAAGAGGGCTTGGGCTGAGCAGCTCAGTTGTACCTCCCATCCATGCTCAGACCCCACCTGTGTATTTCCCTTACCATCCTGATTAGCCCTAATGATTTGCGATATGGAAGAAAAACAGGTGTAGTAGGATGAGGCAGATGATTCTTCTGCAGCCTCACCACCAGGAGGGACCACGGCAGAGGACTTGGGATGGGCTCCGACCTCCTGGGTGGTCTTGAATTCTGGTGAATGGAATAAAAATAAAACAATATATTGAGATGCGGCATCTTCTGGAGTCTGTATCCTTTCAGAAGTGCCACACTGAGTAAACACTCTAAGTTAGACAACATTACCACACGTGACACTTGCTCTCACGGAAATTAAGTGATTTTCTCAGTAGAAAACTCTAATATTAAGGTGAGTTTACCTCTTAAAAGTTCACTTACTCCAAAAGAGAAGTAAATAACAATGATCAAAATTATGTTTTTGGTGGATACCCATAATACTGAGTACCTTGCATGTAGGATTTCTGGAAATGTGTAAAGAGCACTGAAGATGTAGAAAGAACCATGTCTCTGAAACAGTATGGAGTCACTAACATTGGGTATTTTCAGCTTGATTTTCCTCATGAGAAACTGTGTAATTAGGGAGGATGGGGTACAAGTTTTATGAAGAATTCTGCAAGTGTATCTATCTACTTCTATGTTGGTGTCTATCTATACACACATATATATGTAGAGAGAGGATAGATAGATATAATGATATTATAGATATAGACAAAAAAAATTTTTCAGGTCTTCCTGGGAATCCTGGTGCTGGAGATGTTCAAATTAAGACTTCACTAACTTTCCCCAAACTCCTCTTCCAGAATTGTATTTCTACATTTCTCTTAGATTTTTAATCTTCCTATTCAGATCCTTTAAGAGCATCTTCCAAAGAAGACCGGGATCCTGACATGGTACATCTCTGCCTATTATTTAAGAACAGTGACCTTGGGCAGTCCTTGAGCAAAGGGGCCATTTATGGCCATAGCTGAGCACGGGCACTTAATTCTAATTTTGAGTTAACATGCTGCCTTACCTCCCTGCCTGATTCCCCTTCAGCCCTACTTCTCCCCCACCACAAACCACAGTGAAAAAGCTTGTCTGCAGACACACAAGAGTATTGTGAGATTGCATCTGCTGCCATCTGGCCATGGCCTTGGGCCAACCCAGAGGGTCCAGATAAAATATCTTCAGATGTGTTTAAAACTTCTGAGAAAGAGAAGGAAGAGCAGATAGGTGACTTTTTCTTAATTTTTTTTTTTTTTTTGCCTTCACTAAACATTCAAGAAATAGCATGTATGATAAACCACATGGCACTTGTCCCCATGAAGATTATAGTCCAGCTTCTGTTTGAAGTTCTAAAATCTAGGTATCTAAAAACATTTTCTGGAATGAAATGTCTGGTTACCTCTGAAAGCCTTATGTTGTTTTTTGCCATGGATCAGAGGCTCAAATTCTTGCCTAGTACATGGTAATAAGATGCCTGCCCTCTGACTATTCTGTTTACCACAAGAATAAATTCGGAGCATGTCAGTAAAGGTCTTTGGTCTGCCAGCTGTGGTTTATGATATGAAAGTTCTGTTGCTTCCTGGGAGGGTTCGAATTTACAGGAAGGAACTGACAGACTTCCACTACTGCTCCTTGGCCTCCTCTTTCAGGTACCTGGGTCGGACCTTACCTGAGGGCTCTGCTGCACAGCTCTGCAGGACCAGGAGGCTCTAGTAGGTTCCCAAGGCTGACTCTAGGCCACACCTCCCCACATTGGGCACAGCTCCCCTCCTAGGAGGTACTGACTGCCAAATGGCTCAGCTGTCACTTGGCCCAGTTGGTGGTGTCACCCTCCTCACATTCCCACACACTGTTCTGATTAATTTTTGCATCTACACTCACCGTACACATAAGCCTACCTCTAAACCTTACCAATGAACAGCGAAATTCTAGGCTGTTGGTTATTTCCCTGGTAAAATATGTGTATTTCTAGGATCATCTCTAACTCTGCCATGAATTCAAACATATCACAAAAATCACTGGTTAGTTTTTCTTCCTCCTAATCTACGTTTCTAAACTTAATGTTCAGGAAATAGGTCCATTTTTGTTCCTTAGAAATTAACTCAAACATATTACATCTCCTCCTTGGTTTAAAAACTTCAGGGAAGCTTATAACTCAATTTTTACTTCACAAAATGCAACTACTTTTTCTCTTAGGTCGCTGGAGTGTGTCTGATAGGTCATGTTGGTTTAGAAATGAGACAATTCAGTGGGGGTGGTGTATTTTCTAGGGACTTAGTATGTGTGCCATGTTTGTGAACACAGTCTGCTGTATGTGTCTGTCACGTTTCCTCAACAATTTTATGCAAAGACTGCAGAGGTGACATGGCCATTGCATGTGAAGGTAGCATGAGTGTCATGGGTGACACTGCAGCATCCTTCTAGAGACGTACAGCAGTATGTCTTCCCTTTATTAAAAGTGATCTGTGTGTCACATTATTTATAATTTCTATAACATTATTTTTCACTTCTAAAACTTTAGGTTTTTTAAATATTTTTTTCTTTGTAGTGTTTTATGACTTTACATCTTTATTAACTGTAAACATTCTTATTTACCATCCCTATAGCACTGTTCAATTAAATGATCTTCTTTGATGTTAAACCTTAATATTCACTATGTTTGCAGAACCTTTCTTAGATTGTGTGCTTTGTAGTTTTAGACTGAGTTCACGTTCAGGAAGTCATTAGCATAGGACCCTTAATGTGGATGACTATCAATTTGGAGCTTTTACATACTCTGCAGTTTGATATTTCTAGAGTACTACAAGCTATGGTTTCATTTTACATTTATTCTTCCCTTTTAGGTTTAACTGACACTACACAAATTGTGAATACTGTGCCTATGAATTCCACTTCTTCTCTCAATAAGTGATATCTTCCCCACAATGTAGGCACACAGTTCCTCTCTACCCGCTAAAAGTGAAGTGCTTGTAATGAGTTCCTATTGAGGGTACAGAAACAGGAGACTCATATTCCCAAATCAGGGCAGAGAATAAGATTATAACTGGGCCTCATGTGCACCTTTCTCCCTCTGGCTTTGGAGAGATGCTGAGCAGGATGTCTATAGGTCTATTCAGACCCCCTCTTCCCTCATCTGCCTAGACTTGAAATGCCCTTCCTTTCTTCTTAAGAGAATGAGGAGTAACAGGTGAAGTATTCTGATACAGGTGATTCACTTTTTGCCTCATGGTCTGGAAGACTGTCTTCCAAAGAGTGGCCAGGTTGGGGATAATGTGTGTGTAACTTTGATGGTCCTAAAAAACTGAATAAGTCATAAAAACTGCTGGTCCCAATCTGTTCCCCTCTTACACTCTTGTCCCTATTCTACTTTCTCCACTCTCCCCACACCCCATGCAAATACTTAATTTGCCCTAAATAGTTATCTTTAGTTTGGGCAAAGAATTGGCCTATTGCACTATCCTGTCTTTCTGTCTGGATGCTGCTACCATGGCTCCTGATAGTCATTCACTGTGGTTAGGATTTTCAGTACCATTTGCCTTCCTTCACATCTGTTACCCTTTTACCCTCTGCATTCTGAACTCCTAGAGATTTATAACCTCAAATGAGACAAACAAGTTTTATTTTTGAAGAACATATTCCTCATTGTCATGTCCGTGTTTCTGTTGCCATGGTAACCAAGCTCACTGCTCACTAGTTAACTGTTTAATAATACCATCATTTCCTGTGGGTGTGTCTGATACATGTACTGGGCACCTGTTGTATCATAATGGTGTGATGGATGTAAGGTGCTTTGTGTGTGAACGTTCAAACAGGGCCAGGGCCTAATGTGTAACTGCATTGGTGTTTGTGATTCTGAATATGGGGTGAATTTTGTGTGACTGAGAATGGTATGCATGCTTTATGTGTTTTAGTTTTGCACATATCCACATGTGTAGATTCCACATCCTGAGACAACAGATTTGGGGGTGTATATGTTGTTGCAGGATTTAGATGTACCAGATAATTATTAGGAATACTGTCTTTGAGAGTAGAATTGGTGTATTTGTGTAATCTAAGGGAATAATGAAAGAACATTAGAGGACGTAAAAGTCAAAAGTTGTAAGAGAAAGAATATATGAGCTTTGAGACTGCGTAAAGATCTAAAGGAAATGGAGGTATAGAGAAGACTGTGTAAGAAAATATAAATGTATATGCATATATATAATATTAAATTTCACAGATTTAATGATGAAAGGAACTAGACACAAACTATACATTGTATGCATCTATGAAATTTAAAAACAGGGGTAACTTATCTAGAGATTCAGAAGTCAGAGAAATCATCACTGTTTTTATGGTAGGGACAACCACATGGCATAGAGAATTCAGAAGCATGTGGAAGATTACAAGGAATTGAATAATGAGGATGAGGAGTGCAGAGGGTTTGTAAAGGGATGAATGTCAGAACACAGGCTACCAAAGCACATGAAAGGGATGGGTCTCGGACTGGATGTCTCTTACTCCACTCTAAGTCCAACTCTTGAGAATCTGACTGCTTCTGTCCTACTTAAAGCTGTTGGTACTTTCATGCCTTCCTGATAACATAAATGCTTTGGTGGTTCACACTGACATACACTTCCATGTTTCTCTGCTAACATTCTCATACCCAGACCCTATCCCAGCATTTCTTCAAGAAAAAGCACTGCTCTCTGCTGACCTTTCTGGGATTATTCCAGTCCTAGTAAGGACTTTTCCCTGGCAACTGATGGTTTCTGTTGATCATGGAAGAAGACCAGGCAGCCTTGTATCAGGCAGCCTTGTATCAAGTGATGGGCAGATCAACGCCCACAATGCCTTGATTGCTCTGTTCACTTCTGATGGCCACACATCCACCCAGCCCAGCCCAGGTCCCAGCAACAACCCCCAGCAAGGTGACAGGCCAACCCCCTCTGCTCCCACTACCGCAGCACTCAACACGCCTCAAACCCTGATGGAGGGAGCGCCTCATGCCCACCCTGTCTGCCTCGGGGTCTGCTGTGCTTTATAGAAGTCTTGTGTAGAAATTTGACATGGTTGGTGTTTTTACTGAAAGTTGAATAAAAGAAGGTAATTTGGCTGTGCAGTAAGTCACAATATATTCAACACACTCTCCTTACCAGCACCAGTGAGCTTGTTTTCCAAAGAGTTGATGGAGAAATACTCTGAAGAAGAAGATGAAGCCTTCTTTGTCATCTGGACTGAATTTGAGGCCGCTGCCTTTTGTTGATTCTCCAGATCTTCTTGTAAATTCAATTACATAAAAATAAGAGAGATGTGGTCCACATTAAGTGTTTGTGTGCTTATCCACCCATAAAGCAAACAAGAAGAGTCCACAACGTGAGATGTTTAGTGAATACACATGGCCTCCATTTTCAGGGCCTGATATGGTTCATTTATTGTGTTTATATCAGGAGTAACTGGCTTTGTATAAGCCGTGCTCTTTGTAAATAGAACAGTAAGTGCAAGCTATCTCCATTCTACCTGGACATACTACTAGATTGCATTTATTGACAACTCTTGTAGCAATTCTAACCACGTGGTTAAGTTTTCTGAACTGAACAATGAGTGGAATTGACATGTGCCACTTCCAGACAGAATCATAAATACCTCCTCTATGTCCCTCCACAAGTTTCACTTTCCCAGCTAAGATGTGGATCACCCAGCATCTATTTGAAAGCTCCTATTAATGAAAACAAAGTCTCCATCAGCCCAGGAGACTTGCCCTATTATACTCTGAATTGTTACATAAGCAAGAAATAGATTTATTTGTGCGTTCGCTTCAAAGACCAGATCTACTCTAGCTAATGAAGTGGGGATATGATGTGTTTTTGAGAGGCAAATAATTAAACCTGGTACAGAGTAAATGGACAATTATGTTTGATAATAATTACCTTTTCCTGGGGTATTAATGTTCTATACGTGTATCTATGTGAACACATGGTTGTGAGTGCATGTTTACTTTACACTCAGGAACAGCTCTCAACATGCACGAATTTTACTGAAGGTGAATTGCAGACAACCTCACTTCCCAGAAACCCCAAACATTATTGGAAATACCAAGTTATCCACCTGGAGTAGGAGACACCACGTGGAACGTTGGGGTTAGCTCTGATCTGTCCCCCTCCCACCACTGAACAATGTTTCTGACTCACAGCAGTTACCTGTTTACTTTTAATCTCCATAGTAACCAGAACTCTTTCAGTTTTCCATTTCTTCAGAAAGAAACAAACTACTTCCTCAATTTAACTTATCATTAAACAGCGGTGTGCGTGTGCTCTGCCCGTTCCTTACAATTCACATAGGAGCCCCACACTCACTTTCTCATCCTCTGAGACAAAACAATTTTCTTGCTTCTGAGTAAATAAATTCTCACCTTATACTCTCATCCCTGTACAACCAGTTTTAAGTCCTTTTTAAAAGTTATTCCTCACCTCCATGAGTCACATTTTCTTCTTCATTAACAGGAGAATGTACTACTAGAAAGCTTTTAATAACATCATATACTTAACCGATGCCCTTAGGCAGAAATAACATAAAGGAAAATAATTTTCAATAAAACTTGTACTAATCAACCACCATATGATGCAGTAGCCCAGGAAGACATGTATAGATAGCACAGGTCCTCAGCTGCAGAGACAAGGATTTGAACTTTCTCTACTCTCAGACCACCTGAGTCCTCAGAAAGACCAGCATAAACACATCCCTCCCTCTCTTCCCTCTTCCTCTCCCTTTCTGCAGCTACGAATCCTCTCTCCCTCTTTCTTTAGAGGAAATTCCTTCTTACCTTATTCTCAGGGAATATGCTTAACACATACCTCTTGACTTTTTGGCACTTGGGGGGGACGATGGGCTTTCCAGATGTTTCCTTTTTTGTTTCCTCTTCATGATTCACCTCTTCAGAGAGGGACTCCAGACAGTACCTTTCTCTCTGAAATTCTACTTTCAAAAACTCAACTGATGATAACAAAGAATCAAACCAGTATGATCAAGAACAACAAATCACTTGAGAAACTACTTTCTCACTAGACCACTGTCCTGACCAGCACTCAATATACCATCAAGGGCTATTATGATGTAAGTCAGCATCACTATTCTATGACCTAGAGATTACATCATTGCATCCCAGGGGCCCAGCCGGTACTCACAGAACTGAAGGACTGCCACAACCAACAGACTAGAGCAATTGTGTCATCCAGTGGAAACTATCCTCAACTTGAATTTGTATAACTTGCACTTGATATCCAAACAAGAGAATAGATGACTTGGATTAAACAAAGAACATTCCTTTGTGTTTACAGTGACCACATTACTAAGACTCCCCACAGAGAAGATAAGGTGGTACCTGAGAGAACTGGGCTTAGAACGATGCCTGAATGATAGAAAACAGTTAATGTTAGAGATTATTAGTAATACTATGTAACTTATGTGAAACAGTTACAGCTGAAGTATATATTGTAGGCGTGAATTTGAGGACGTAATTCTATAGAACCCTAAAAATACACTGAATTTCCCCCACTACTGGGAATAGTATCATATATTTTTACAATAAGCCACTCTTTTGCTACTCTTTTACTAATTATTTTCCTAGAGGTTTGGGGAAAGAGAAAGTCCCTGAATACATTCCCTGGCCCTCATAATGAGTCCTGTTCTTGTCAAGCCTGAAGGTGTCACTCTCCAGGCTTCTGTCCCAGGTCCCAGTCTGTGTCGTCGGGAAACAGCTGGGCTCTGTGCAGGGTCTGAACATGGTATAAGTCTGGGTTCCATCCCACCTCCCATCCACCATTGCATACACCCCCTCCCTTAGGGACAATCTGCATTTACTGCCACCTTATCAGCTGTACTAGGACCAGGCCAAGATCTATGTCTCCTTCAGTCTCCGTTGGCCATAGTAGGAGCTGCCTCTATACATACCCCTCACTAACTAGGGACTCAGCCTTTTAGAGCTACTGAATGGCAGGCACCATCACCCAGAAACATTCAGCCTTGTTAGCTATCAGAAAAAAATGAAAATAAAAATTAGATACTATTTTACATGGACACACCGGTAAAAATTAGGTCAAACTATACAAAGGATTATAAGGATACAGGTTAAAAAAAAAAAAAGAATCTTCATGATCTAAAATGTCTTATGCAGCCATGTGGAAGAACAGTTAGTCAACTATTACAAAATTAAATAAGCATCTAACCCATGACCTATAATCTCATTCCATAAAGGGATTGTTACAGAGTTATACCTATACCATTATCTATACTAGCAAAGAACTGTAATTTTAGTTTAGTTTAGTTTCTAACTCAAGAAGAATGGGCAAACATAGTATGGTAGGTACATATGACAGAATTCATTCCTAAAGAGAGAAGTCATGCCCCTTAAAACACATGTCCACAAAGCAGGGCATCAGGAAGGGATTGACAGACAGAGATAAAAAGAATATATAATCAATGAATAATCACAACTGCTTCCTTGACCAGGCTAGTGGCTAAGGAGAATTATGAACTTAATAGTCAATACTCTTAGGAAGGGGAAAAAAAAGAATAATTTCACCCACCAGTAAAATGGTTCAGATGATGTCCAGATCTAAGAGAAAGAATTGTCCTAAGGATCCTTTACTGTATCCATGTCCTATTTCTGCTATAGTAAAGTGGAACAAATTTAGTGGCTTCAAATACAAATTTATTCTTACAGTACTGGAGGTCAGAAGTCCCATCTGGATCTCAGAGCCTGAAATCAAGGTGTTAGGAAGATCGGTTCAGTCTAGAGACTCTAGAGGAGAATCGGATCTCTTTTCCTTTCCAGGCTTTAGAGGCTGCCTGCATTCCTTGGCTCTAGTTCCCTCCCCTCGTCTATAAAACACATCATTTCAACATCTGCTTCCATTGTATCTGCTTCCACTGCTTCTCTGGTGAATCACTCTCCTACCTCCCTCTTCTAAGGATTCTTTCAATTATACCAGTGCCACTCAGGTAATCCAGAAATAATCTGGGTCTTATCTTCAAAATCCTTAACTTGCTCCCTTCCTGAAGGCTCTTTTGACACTTAAAGTAACATATCCAAAGGCTCTAGGGACTGGGGAGTGGACATCTTCTTCCAGGGCCAAGGTGAGTGAATATTTCAGCTACCACAGCAAGACAAAGACAAAGGATGTCTGAGGAAATTCCCACCTAGTAAAATATGATGAGGTACGAATATAAATCCCAAATGAAACAAGAGTGATAGGCGCAGAAAAAAGGCACAGTCACTGTATTAATACACTGAGTAAAACAAAAACAGGACAAAATAACGCAACCACCCCCAGTTTGAAATTGAACACAACCCAAGGAATAGAGAATAATTACATGAGAAGTCCTCATGCTACAGAATTTAAGCAACTAGATTCAACAAAACAAGAGCTCCGGGACAAGATGACAAGTCAATGCAAAGATATAAAAGTGGGGAATTTAAAGATGAGGGGAAAATAAAGATTCTAAACAAGGTCAAAACAGGGTAAGTAAACAATTAGAACCAGAAAGAAAGGTTTCAAAATGAAAAAAAAAAAACAAAAAACAAAAAACACCTGGCATATTGATTTAACAGGAGTGTAAAGGGAAGAGAGAAATATATAATTAATTAGAAGACAATGAATTTTAAAAAAGGCCAGATGATGATACTTAACAATAAAGAGGTTAACAAATAAACCAGACAATTATCCAAGATATAATCCAGCAAAATATTCCCAGAGTACATAAAGAACTGAAATCACAAATGAAAGGGTACACATTTTTATTTTCAGGAAAAAAAACGAGAGATGACAACTTAGAGAAATTCATAACCCCCCAATACACGCACGCGTGCATGTGCACATGCACACACACACACACACACACACCGATAAATCTTAAAGGATATAACAGACAAAATTCTTCGGTATTCTAAGAGAAGAAGCAAGTCACTTGTAAGGGCTTAACATTAAGCTGTCTTCACCATTCCATAAAGCAAAATCTATTGCTTGAAAATAGTAGAGTAGATATTGAAAGAAAGAAGGTGTGAAATTGTGATATTATTTGTAGCCAAATTGTTCTCCAGTGCAAAAGCAACTGGCAGACATTGTCAAACGTGTGTCTTTTTTTTTTTTTTTTTTTTTTTTTTTTTTTTAGGGAATATGTGTGTTATCAGAGCCATTCCTGAAAAAGTCAACTCTGTGATAGAGCCAACTTAAAAATGCCGTGAAAAAAGGACAAATGTAATACTCCGTGCCAAAAGGCAGTTGAATTTCGACAGCATACAACTCAGGGTGGGGTAGGAGCGGAGCTGGAATTGATGGACACAGTTTTGTGATACACCTGCTTATGAAGAAAGTTTGGGTTTCAAGACCTTTAGGGACTGGTCTACACCTTCTGCCCCTGACTTTCAGCCATCTTTCTGGGTCTTACCATGTACTCCCAACACTGTCGAAATTCTGATGATACTTCTACATGACTATTTCTCATCTCTGTGCTTCTGTCCAAACACTTCTTCCCTTTTTGAAAATCCATACAACATCCGGGACATAACTTCTACTGTATTTAGTATAGTATATGGTCAACTGTTCAACTTTAAAGTTTCCCAGGTCAGGAATTTCAAAGTGTACATCTTCTGTACACTTAGTCTAACACAGTAATGAGTGCTCAGTATCCTCTTATGAATAAAAAAAAGCCACAAATAGATAATTATAAAATTTTAAGAGCAAGCAGAAATCCCAACACTGTATCATCTGTGAGTCTTAACTGAAAAGGCATTAAAAAAAATTCCTATGACAATGAAACCCAGCCAAACTGGAGATGGTGTTTTAAAAGTCCCTCAAATATTATGAATGTGAGTGGGGAAGGGCAGTGGATCCATTAAATCCAAAATACAAAAATAAAACAAGTACAGAGATTACGGTTACGAAGTAAATGCAGATTTTAAATATGTTTACAAAACAGAAATAGCTACAAAATCTAAGAGGAAAGAGGTGAGTACAGATGTGTTACTTTCATCTTTAATGGCAGGATTAAACTGATACTATCTAAGAATGAAACTTAAAATTATACCGATCTCAGTATATTTTAACTCTTTACCTTTAATTATAAAGAGTTTTTAAAAAGAATGAATAAATTTGTGTTTATGAAACACATTTAAAGTTCAGCACTGCTAGCTTCATTCCCATTTCATTTTTTGGTAAGTTCAAGTATAGTTAAGTTAAATATTTTAAATAATTGTATTGTAATTCAATTTCTACAAAATAGCTTCTGCTCCTCTTTCCATCCGTCCATTTACCTGCCCACTTGTACACAGACACAGATGAACATATTCAACTAGCTTGATATTCCACAGATGTTGAAAATGGTTACATTTTAGTAATATGGATTAATTTTTAAACTTACAATTTTCAAGAACTTTTGAATTCCCAGCTTAGTACGTAGTACTTATGCAAAAACACTAACTTCATCCTAAAAGTTAAAAAAAAAAATCATGTAAATCTGGGGAAAACAGTTTGCAAACTTTGGATAATTATGATTCCTTCCTCCTTTTGAAGTACTTTTGCTTAAGAATAAGTAATCACATCTTTCCAAGTTTCCAGGTTTTAAAGAAGTATAAAAGCCTTGATAAAGTTCTATGTGACTGCTCTCTTATAAATACAAGATGGAATTTATGTGATAATGGATTAGGTTGTACTTACGTGAAGTATCAACTAAAAGAAATCCGTGAAAGCACAGCAACATATTCAATAATGTTACTTACGTACTTAACCTGGTACAGGATCTAATGATCGTGAAATGCATATGAACCTAATTATGTAACTGATTGCCCCCTGAGGTACCCTGATCTGAAGACATTCTCACAGGTCAACACAGGTTATTTATTTATTTTTACCCAGACTCTCTAACATTGATAGTAATTCACAAATTCTTCTGAATGGACAGCTATAATTATACATAGAGTTGGGCGAGTCAATGATAAATTGCTTCCTACTGAATTTTTAATAGGAAAAAAATATCCTCCAGAAATAACATGTCCATCCAAATGTAAACCTTATAGAAGCTGGATCTATGATCAACCTTGTTAACTACTCTAACTCTAGTATCAGCAACAGTAGTAGACATTTGAGATTTACAGAACAAAAATATACATAAATCCATAAATGAGTAAAGATGAATTCAGATAACCAGAAGTGTGATGAGCTTTTCTCTGGCTTTAATTAACACAGCATGTGAAGAAACTATGTTTCCAGGCACGCCTGGGTAGCTCAGGTGTTAAGCTTCTGCCTTCTGCTCCAGTCGTGATCCCAGGGTCCTGGAACTGAGCCCCGCATCAGGCTCCCTGCTCAGCAAGAAGCCTGCATCTTCCTCTTCCACTCCCCCCTGCATGTGTTCATTGTGTCTCTGTCAAATAAGTAAATAAAATCTTTTGAAATAAAGAGAAACGTTTCTCATAATCAAACATATCTATTCTGACAAAGAATAGTTTAACTTTAAAACTCATTTATGTGCATAATTTCTTCTCAGAAAAGAAAGGATCTTAGTTATAATTTATCGACAGGAAAGGTTAAGAAAGCCTCCGACAGTTAAGCAATCTGGTCATGTGACTATTGAGTGTGCAAAGTCTTTCTGCTAAATTAACATGAAATTAAATTGGTTTCTTCTTGAACCAGGAGAAGCTGTGGTATGTTTTGAATGCTGCTCTAAACACAGTGTAAGCTTACTAGAGCCACTACTTAGCAGGTTAGTGCATGAGTGGAAATTTTGACTTAAGGAACCGGCTATGGGATTTTTTAACAATGCTTATCTTTTTTTTTTTTTTATTTTTAAGATTTTATTTATTTATTTGACAGATAACACAAGTAGGCAGAGAGACAGGCAGAGAGACAGGAGGAAGCAGGTTCCCTGCCAAGCAGAGAGCCCAATGTGGGGCTCCATTCCAGGACACCGAAATTATGACCCGGGCTGAAGGCAGAGGCTTTAACCCACTGAGCCACCCAGGCGCCGCAACAATGCTTATCTTTTTAACTCCCCAAAAGCAGATTTTAGAGGTCAAAAATATAGAGTAGAATGGCACTTTCCTGATGCCAGCTGTCAAGGGGAAATTTAAATAATAAATGTCACACCCTCCTGTTAACAAATCTCCCTACTGCTGCAAAGCTATCCAAGGAGAAGTACAGGGAGAGTACAAGGAAAAAAGAAAGCAAAAAAAAAAAAAAGGAAAAGGGACAAGTGAGGTTAATTTCTGTAATGGTCTTTCCTAAAATTTCCAGATTTATGACTGTGAGGCAGGGCAGTTTAAGAGCACAGGCTTGAAGTTGAGCTCACAGTGTGAATCCCAAATCTGTCACTTAGTACTTGTTGGAAGTTGAGTAAGCGAGTTGTACCTTCTGTGCCCTGATTTCTTCCTCTTAATATGGTGGCCATCTTATGGAGTTGAAGACTAAGTAATAAAAATCTTAATACACTTCCCGGATGATTGTTAACACTCGATAAATACGCATCAATAGCTAACTGTATGCTGAGTGTTTTTGTACAAGATGGGTATAAAAAATTGCAAATCTAAGTCAAAATGTCAAGATTTAGCACTGAGAGTTGGGCCAGTGCAAACTGAAGACATTTGAAATAGCTAACTTACTTGCAGCATTTACTCTGTGTAAATATTTTCACATCCTACTTAATTTTAATGATGCTAGTCATATAAGTCAATTTTCCTTCTCTCTTCTCCTTTATAAGTCCAAAAGGGCAATTCTCACTTGCCTTTGATAATCTGATGAAAGCGCTGCTTTTGTAAAATTCTCCTGAAAATTGGCATTGGGCTGCTTTGATAAATATGTTTCCACTTTCATTTAAATGCACTTTAAAATGGGTGCTCTGACTGATTAGATGCAAAAGTTACATGTTTTCTGGCAATGGCTGTCTTTCACTACCTGTGGTGATAAAATCATTTCTTCCTATGGTGATAAAAGGATACTTACCATTTCATTTGTCAAATTACCTGTAGTTAAGTTTCTTTATGGGAGTTTGCATAAAAGGAAAAAATAACGTTCTACAAGTTTTTAATAAACTAACCCAATCACTCCAAGAGAAAGTAGTTACTCACTGACAGATGGTTTGCAAACATAAATCTTTTCACAGAGGCATCGGTGCTAAATGCCTGGTGCCAACATTTGAGATTTCTTGAGGGATTTATTTTATTTTATTTTTTAAACTACATTTAAAAATAATTTTTATTGGTATAATTTATTACCTATATACCCATAATAAAAGTTTTTTTTTCCCATAATAACAGTTTATCTTAGTTTGGCTAACAGGCATAACTTAACAAAGGTCATCTATTTTCTATTTTATTTTAAATATTTTGTTTACTTGAGAGAGACAGAGAGAGAACAAGCAGTGGGGAGAGGCAAAGGGAGGAGAGAGGAGGACTCCCCGCTGAGCAGGGAGCCCAGTAAGAGGCTCCATCCCAGGACCCTGGGATCATGACCTAAGTTGAAGGTAGATGCTTAACCTAATGAACTACCCAGAGGCCCTAAAGTTGATCTGTTTTCAATTGCTATAATTTCCTACAAATAATTTTCTATTATTACTTTGTATTTATCTTGACATTTATTTTCAAGGCAAACACACTAGAGTTGAACCAGTGAAATGTATTTCATGATAAAAACAAATGAAAAATAGGAGACAATTATGAATCCAAAATCATTTCATTTTCATTACTGAAAATGAGTTTAAATATATACTTGGTTTGTGAAAGGCTTACATAAATGTAACTTGAACACACTTAAAAAAGAAAACAGAGACAAAACAAACTTATTTCCAGGACTACTCCAAAGAGGCTGAGTCAAATACATGTTTAAATAATAAGCTAGATCAAAAGAAATGAAATCTTGCCATTTGCAATGATGTCCCTGATGGGAAGAACTTGAGAGGCAATGTGGGGCGGGGGGGGGGGGGGCAGGTTGGGAGGTAGGGAAGGTAAAAATGAAACAAGATGGGATCCGGAGGGAGACAAGCCATAAGAGACTCAATCTCACAAAACAAACTGAAGGTTGCTGGGGGGAAGGGGAATAGGGAGAGGGTGGCTGGGTTATGGACACTGGTAGGGTATGTGCTATGGTGAGTGCTGTGAAATGTGTAAGCCTGATGATTCACAGACCTGTACCCCTGGGACTAATAATACATTATATGTTAATAAAAAATAAAAAATAAATTAAAGGTTAGTAAAAAAAAAATTTTAGAGGGAAATGTTCATAGAGAATTCACTAATCACTCATCAAATGTACATTCTTCCCCAAAAACAACAATTCTAATTTGTTATTCGAAAGAACAGCAACTCCTGCTTGCTTCCCATAAACCATGAGCTGCAATTGTTTATTTTTAAAGAGACAGATTCTTTTCTTGTTTTTTTAAAGATTTTATTTATTTGACAGACAGAGATCACAAGTAAGCAGAGAGGCAGGCAGAGAAAGAGGAGGAAGCAGGCTCCCTGCTGGGCAGAGAGCCCTATATGGGACCCTACCCCAGGACCCTGGGATCATGACCTGAATTGAAGGCAGAGGCTTTAACCCACTAAGCCACCCAGGTGCCCCTAAAGAGACAGATTCTTGAACTCAAGTTTATTTTGAGGACAAACTGCCATTTTGCTATTCAGAGCCAGTTTTTCCCCATAATGTCTTTCCAGAGCTCTTGGATCCTGAGAAAGAAGAGGAAAGCATGGATTCAGACTTCCTGTCTTCAATCCTTGAACAGTTTTTACCATTTCCTCTAACTCCATAGGCTTCAAGGATGTCTTTTTAGGGTAATGATTTTTGGGGCTTCTCTGTTCCTTAACTGAAGAATGGCAACCACTTTCCCTCTTTCGATATGAACAATAATTTTCCCAATGAAGAAGCCATCACCACTGTCAAATCACTATCCTCAGGCAGGAAAGATGGTAAAAATTTTTCTTCTTCATATCTTTCTTCCCCATCACTCCTACTGCTAACAGGGCTTTCAGACGTTCTCTCTCTCTTGTTTGTTTTTTGGTTGTTGTTGTTGTTCACTTAATGTTTTTATGTTGGGGTCAGCTGGTGTCTTCTAGAGTTCAGGGGGAACTACAAAGTCTTTTTCAGAAGGCAATGATGGAAAATTTGAAATGGGCACTCATTTGGGCCCAAGTTCCATCTTGGCTGTTTTTTTTTTTTTTTTTTCTTTTAAATGATTTATTGGTTTGCCAATA